>NC_083736.1:6832900-7560387 GCF_028564815.1 Eubalaena glacialis | reverse complement strand
AGTCGTGCCCGGCCTATATCAGCACACACACACATACAAGACTCACTGTGATTCAATGCACAGCATGTACCAGCAAACACACACACACAGACACTGTGACTCAATGTGCAGCCTATACCAGGACAAAGACACACACACTCACATGGCTCAATGTGACTCAGTGCACAGTCTATACCAGCACAAACGCACACACACACCTCACTGTGACTCAATGGTCAGCCTATAGCAGCACACACAGACACACACACACGGCTCACTGTGACTCAATTCCGCGCCTATACCTGCACACACACACACTCACACACACACTTCACTCTGATTCAATGCATAGCCTGTTCCAGTACACACACACACAGATACCTCACTGTGATGCAATGCTCAGCCTATATCAGCACACACACTCACACACACAGCTCACTGTGACTCAATGTGCAGCCTATAGAAGCACACACACACACACAAACACGTCTCAATGTGACTCAGTGTACAGCCTGTACCAACACACACACACACAAACAGCTCACTGAGACTCAATGCACAGCCTATACCAGCACACACACACACACACACACACACACAGCTACCTATGATTCAATGCACAGCCTAAACCAGCATGTGCACACACAAACACCCCTCAGTGTGACTCAATGCACAGCCTATACCAGCAGACACAAACAAACACAACTAACTATGCCTAAATGCACAGTCCACAAGCAGCACACACACACACACACAAACACACACAAACACCTCACTGTGACTCCATGCTCAGCCTATACCAGCACACACAAAGAAACACAGCTCATTGTGACTCAATGCACAGACTATACCAGCACACACACACACACACACTCAAACACAAACAGCTCACTGTGACTCAATGCAAAGCCTATACAAGTATGTGCACACACACACACACACACACCTTATTGTGACTCAATGGTCAGCCTATACCAGCACACACAGACACACACCCCTCTCTGTGACTAAATGCACAGCCTATACCAGCGTGCACACACATCACACACACACTGACTGTGACTCAATGCCCAGCCTATACCTGCACACACACACACAAACACACCAGACTATGACTCAATGCACAGTCTATATGAGCACATACACACACACACACACACACACGTTTTTCTCAGTGTGACTCAATGCACCATCCATAACAGCACATACACACACACACATGCACCTCACTGTGACTCAATGCTCAGACTATACCAGCACACACACACACGGCTCACTGTGACTCAATGCAGGGTCTATACCAGCACACACACACACACACCTCACTGTGACTCAATGCACAGCCTATACCAGCAAACACACACACACACACACACCTCACTGTGACTCAAAGTGCTTCCTGTACCAGCACACACACACACACACACACCCCTCTCTGTGACTCAGTGCACAGCCTATACCAGCACACACACACACACACACAGCTCACTGTGACTCAATGCCCCATCCATACCTGCACACACACACACACATGGCTCAGTGTGACTCAGTGCACAGCCTATACCAGCACACACACACACACACACACACACATGAACACCTCACTGTTATTCAATGCACATTCTATACAAGCACACACACACACACACACACGGTTCCCTGTAACCCAGTGTAAAGTCTGTACCAGCACACACACACACACTGCTTACTCTGACTCAATGCAAAGCCTTTACCAGCATGCACACACACAAACACATCCCTCACTGTGAGTCAATGCACAGCCTATACCAGCACACACACACACACACGGCTCAGTGTGACTCAATTCGCAGCCTATACCTGCACACACACACACTCACACACACACTTCACTCTGACTCAATGCACAGCCTGTACCAGCACACACACACACACAGATACCTCACTGTGACTCAATGCACAGTCTATACTGGCACACACACACACACAAACACACCTGACTGTGACAATGCACAGCCTTTGCCAGCACCATACACACACACACACACACACACACATGGCTGACTGTGACTCAATGCACAGCCTATACAGCATACACACACACACACCTCACTGTAACTCAATGCAGAGTCTATAGCAGCACACACACACACACCCCCACATCACAGTGACTCAATGCGCAGCCTATACCAACACACACACACACACACCTCACTGTGACTCAATCCGCAGCCTATACCAGCACACACACATACCACACACAGACACCTCACTGTGATTAAATGCACAGCCTCTACCAGCATGCACACACACACACACACACAACTCACTGTGAATCATTGCACAGCCTATGCCAGCACACACAGACACACTCGGCTCACTGTGACTAAATGCACCATCCATACCTGCACACAAACACACACACACACACAGTGACAGCTCAGTGTGCCTCGGTGCACAGCCTATACGAGAACACACACACACACCTGTGACTCAATGCTCAGTCTACAGCAGCACACACACACAGACAGACATAACCCTCACTGTGACTCAATGCAATGCTCATATCACCACACACACACAAACATAACTGTGACTCAGTGCTCAGCCTATAGCAGCACACACACACACACACATACACATGCATGGCTCAGGGTGAATGCACCATCTATACCATCACACACACACACACACACACCCCACGCTGTGACTCAATGCTCAGACTATAAAAACACACACAAACAAGGCTCACTGCGACTCAATGCATAGCCTATGCCAGCACACACACATGGCTCACGGTGACTCAATGCAGATTCTATACCAGGACACACGAACACGCACACACACACACATGGCTCCCTGTGACTCAATGAATATTCTATACCAGCACACACACACACACACACACACACACACACAGCTGTCACTCAGTGCACAGCCAATAACAGCACAAACACACACAAATACATGACACTGTGACTCATTTAACAGCCCATACATGAACACACACTCACACCTACACCTCACTGTGACTCAATGCACTGCCTATACCAGCACACACACACACACACACATACACACACAGCTCACAGTGACTCAATGCAGAACCTATACCAGCACACACACACACACACACGCACAAACACACACCTGACTCTGACTCAATGCAGAGTCTATACCAGCACATACACACACACACAACACATGTCCGGCTCAGTGTGACTCAATGCACCGTCGTTACCAGCACATAGACACAAACACACACACCTCACTGTGACTCAATGCTCAGCCTTTACCAGCACACACACACACGGCTCACTGTGACTCAATGCACAGCCTATGGCAGCACACACACATAGCTCACTTTGACTCAATGCACAGCCTATACCAGCACACACACACACAGCTCACTGTGAATCAACGTACAGCCTAGATCAGCACACAGACACACACACAGTGCACTGTGACTCAATGCACAATCCATACCTGCACACACACACACACGCACACACGGTTCAGTGTGACTCAGTGCACAGCCTATACCAGCACACACACACACACGAATACCTCACTGTTATTCAATGCACACTCTATACAAGCACACACACACACACAGTTCCCTGTAACTCAGTGTAATTCAGTACCAGCACACACACACAGCTCACTCTGACTCAATGCAAAGCCTATACCAGCATGCACACACACACACACACCCCTCACGGTGACTCAAAGGTCAGCATATACCAGTGCACACACACACACACACATGGCTGACTGTGACTCAATGCAGTCTATACCAGCATAAACACACACACACGCACTGCTCAGTGTGTCTCAATGCACCGTCCATACGAGCACATACACACATACACACACACATTTCACTCTGACTCAATGCTCAGCCTATACCAGCACACACACACACACACACACACACAAACACCTCACTGTGACTCCATGCTCAGCCTATACCATCACACACAAAGAAACACAGCTCACTGTGACTCAATGCACAGACTATACCAGCACACACACACACAGACACACCTGACTGTGACTCAATGCACAGTCTATAAGAAGCACATACACACACACACATGCAACTCACTGTGACTCAATGATCAGGCTATACCTGCGCACCCCCACACGGCTCACTATGACTCAATGCACAGCTTATGCCAGCACACACACATGGCTCACTGTGACTCAATGCAGAGTCTCTACCAGCACACACACATGCACACACACACACACCACTGTGACTCAATGCACAGTCTATACCTGCGTGCACACACACACACACACACACACGTGGCTTACTGTGACTCAATGCAGTCTATAGCAGCACACAGAACCACAAAACACACCTGACTGTGACTCAATGCACAGTCTATAAGCAGCACATACACCTACACACCTCATTGTGACTCAATGCTCAGACTATACCATCACACACACACACGGCTCACTGTGACTCAATATACAGCCTATAGCAGCAAACACACACAAACACGCGGCTCCCTTTGACTAAATGCACCATCCATCCCTGCACATACACACACACACACACACACACACACACAGATGGCTCAACGTGACTCAGTCCACAGCCTATACCGGAACACGCAAACACACTTAACTGTGACTCAATACTCAGCCTACACCAGCACACACGCATGCACACACACACACACATTGCTCCCCGTGACTCCATGCAAAGTCTATAACAGCACACACACACCCACACAGACACACACACAATCAGCTCACTCTGACTCAATGCACAGTCTATTCCATCACACACACACTCGCTCACTGTGAGTTAGTGCATTGTCTATACCAGCACACAAACACACACTCACAGCTCACTATGACTCAATGCAAAGCCTATAACAGCACACTCACACACACACACACAAACCTCACTGTGACTCATTGCAAAGCCTATACCAGCACAGGGAGACACACACACCCCTAACTGTGACTCAACGAACAGCCTATACCAGTGCTCATGCACACACACACACAAGACTGACTGTAACTCAATGTACAGTCTATAGCAGCACACACACACACACAAACACACACAGCTCACTGTCAATCAATACACAGCCTATACTAGCACACACACACACACACTGCTCACTGTAATTCAAAGCACCATCCTTACTTACACACACACACACATTCACGGCTCACTGTGACACAGTGGACTGCCTATACCAGCACACATACACACACACACATGGCTCACTGTGACTCAATGCACAGCCTATGCCATCACAGGCAGACACACACACCCCTCACTGACACTCAATGCACATCGTATACCAGCACACACGCATGCACACACACACACACGGCTCACTGTGACTCAATCCACAGTCTCTAACAACACAAAAACACACACACAGCACACTGTGACTCAAAGACCAGCCTATACCTGCACACACACGCACAATCACACACACCTCACTGTGACTCAATGCACAGCCTATACAAGCACACACAAACACACACACAGCTCACTGTGACTCAATGCACAGCCTATACAAGCACACACAAACACACACACACACAGTTCACTGTGAATCAATGCCCAGCCTATACCTGCACACACACGCACACACATCACTCTGACTGAATGCTCAGCCTATATCAGTACACACAAACACACACACACAGCTCACTGTGACTCAATGCACAGCCTATACCAGCACACATGCACACACACACACACACATGCACACATGGCTCATCTGTCTTAGTGCACAGCCTATACCAACACATACACACACACACACACACACACACGCACGAACAGCTCACTGAGACTCAATGCACAGCCTATACCAGAAAACACACACACACGGCTCACTCTGACTCAATGCACACTCTATACCAGCACACACACACACACACCTCACTGTGACTCAATACACAGTATATATCAGCACATACATACACACACACGGCTCAGTGTAACTCAATGCACCATCCATACCAGCACATATGCACACACACACACCACAGTGTGGCTCAATGCATAGCCTATACCAGCACACACACACACACGGCTTAGTGTGACTCAATTCCCAGCCTATAACTGCACACACACACACACACACCTCATTGTGACTCAGTGTGCAGCCTGTACCAGCACACACCCACCCACAGACACCTGTAACTCAATGAGCAGCCTATACCAGCACACACACACACACACCACAGTGTGACTCAATGCACAACCTGTACCAGCACACACACACACATACACACACACACACAAGGCTGTGACTCAACGCACAGACTATACAAGCACATACACACAACTCACTATAACTCAATGCACAGCCTATACCAGCACACACACACACACACACACACACACGGCTCCCTGTGACTCAATGCACCGTCCATACCTGCACACACAAACATACACACACAGACGACTCAGTGTGACTCAGTCCATAGCCTATATCAACAAACACACACACCTAACTGTGACTCAATGCTCAGCCTATACCAGCACACACATACACACACACCCACACACACATACGGTGCACTGTCACTCAATGCACAGCCTATACCAGCAGACACACACACAGCTCACGGTGACTCAATGCACAGCCTATACCCGCACACACACACACACACATGCACGTCTCAATGTGACTGAATGCACCATCAATACCAGCACATGCACACACCCACACACCTCATTGTGACTCAATGCTCAGACTATACCATCACACACACACACGGCTCACTCTGACTCAATGCACAGCCTATGCCAGCACACACATACACACACACAGACGGCTCAGTTCATATCCTATATCAACACACACACACACCTAACTGTGACTGAATATTCAGCCTGTAGCAGCACAAACACATACACACACATGCACAGCTGACTGTGAATCAATGCACAGTCTATACCTGCACACACAAACGCGGTTCACTGTGATTCAAGGCACAGCCTATACCAGCACACTCGCATGCACTCAAACACATATGGCTCACTGTGCCTCAATGCACAGGCTCTAAAAACAGACACACACACACACACACACACACATGAACAGCTCATTGTGAGTCAATGCACAGACTATACCATCACATATACACACACAGATCAGTGACTCAGAGCACAGTCTATACCAGCACACACAAACACACACTCACAGTTGTCTCTCAATGCAAAGCCTATACCAGCATGAGCACACAAACACACACGGTTGACTATGACTCAATGCACAGTCTACACAAGCACACACACACACACAAACACACCTGACTGTGACTCAATGCACAGCCTATGCCAGCACCACACACACACACACACACACACACACACACACACACGGCTGACTGTGACTCAATGCACAGCCTATACAGCATACACACATACACACCTCAGTGTAACTCAATGCAGAGTCTATAGCACCACACACACACACCCACATCACAGTGACTCAATGTGCAGCCTATATCTGCACACACACACACACACACCTCACTGTGACTCAATGCACAGCCTATGCCAGCACACACAGACACACTCGGCTCACTGTGACGAAATGCACCATCCATACCTGCACACACACACACACACAGTGATGGCTCAGTGTGCCTCAGTGCACAGCCTATACCAGAACACACACACACACCTAACTGTGACTCAATGCTCAGCCTACAGCAGCACACACACACACACAGACATAACCCTCACTGTGACTCAATGCAAAGCTCATATCACCACACACACACAAACATAACTGTGACTCAGTGCTCAGCCTATAGCAGCACACACACACACACAAACACGCATGGCTTAGGGTGACTGAATGCACCATCCATACCATCACACACACACACGCACACACACACACACCACGCTGTGACTCAATGCTCAGACTATATCAGCACAGACAAAAAAGTCTCACTGCAACTCAATGCACAGCCTATGTCAGCACACACACATGGCCCACTGTGACTCAATGCAGAATCTATACCAGGACACACAAACACACACACACACACCTGTCACTCAATGCACAGCTGATAGCAGCACAAACACACACAAATACATGACTCACTGTGACTCATTTCACAGCTCATACCTGAACACACACTCACACCTACACCTCACTGTGACTCAATGCACTGCCTATACAAGCTTACACACACATAGCTCATGTTGACTCAATGCTCAGCCTATACCAGCACACACAGACACACACACACACACGCACTGGTCACTGTGACTCAATGCACAGCCTATACCAGCACAAACACACAAACACCACACAGCTCACAGCGACTCAATGCAGAGCCTATACCAGCACACACACACACACACGCACACACACACACACACCTGACTCTGACTCAATGCAGAGTCTATTCCAGCACATACACACACACACAACACATGTCTGGCTCAGTGTGACTCAATGCACCATCCATACCAGCACACAGACACAAACACACACACCTCACTGTGACTCAATGCTCAGCCTTTACCAGCACACACACACACGGCTCACTGTGACTCAATGCACAGCCTATGGCAGCACACACACATAGCTCACTTTGACTCAATGCACAGCCTATACCAGCACACACACACACAGCTCACTGTGAATCAATGTACAGCCTATATCAGCACACACACACATACACACAGCTCACTGTGACTCAATGCACCATACATACCTGCACACACACACACACACACACATGAACGCCTCACTGTTATTCAATGCACATTCTATACAAGCACACACACACACACAGATTTCCCTGTAACTCAGTGTAAAGTCAGTACCAGCACACACACACACACAGTGCACTCTGACTCAATGCATAGCCTATACCAGCATGCACACACACTCACATACACACCTCACTGTGACTCAAAGTTCAGGCTATACCAGTGCACACACACACACACACACACATGGCTGACTATGACTCAATGCACAGACTATACGAGCAGAAACACACACACAAACACCCCCGACTGTTATTCAATGCACAGTCTATACCAGCATATACACACACACACACGCACTGCTCGGTGTGTCTCAATGCACCGTCCATACGAGCACATACACACATACACACACATGGCTCACTGTGGCTCAATGTCCAGTCTATATGTGCACACACACACACACCCCTGTGACTCAATGCACATTCTATACCAGCACACACAAACACGCACCTCACTGTGACTCAATGCTCAACCTATACGAGCACAAACACACATACACACACACACACAGAGCTCACTGTGACTCAATGCACAACCTATACCAGCACAGACACACAAACACAGCTCACTATGACTCAATACAAAGCCTATAACTGCACACGCACACACACACACACACAAACCTCTCTGTGACTCATTGCAAAGCCTATACCAGCACAGGGAGACACACACACCCTTAACTGTAACTCAATGAACAGCCTATACCAGTGCTCACGTGCACACACACACAAGGCTGACTGTGGCTCAATGCACAGTCTATAGCAGCACACACACACACACAAACACACATGACTGTGACTCAATGCACAGCCTATATCAGCACACACACACACACACACACACACACCTCACTGTGACTCAATGCACAGCCTATACCAGCACACACACACACAAGGCTCAGTGTGACTCAATTCCCAGCCTGTATCTGCACACACACACACACTCACACACACACCTCACTGTGACTCAATGCACAGCCTATACCAGAACACACACACACCTGACTGTGACTCAATGCTCAGACTATACCAGCAAAAGCATTCACACACACCCACACACATGCATGGCTCACTGCAACTCAATGCACTGCCTATACCAGCACACACACACACACACATATGGCTCAGTGTGACTCAGTGCACAACCTATACCTGCACACACAAACGCACAGCTCAATGTGACTCAATACACAGTCTATACCACGACAAACACAAACACACACATGGCTCAATTTGACTCAGTGCACAGTCTATACCAGCTCAAACACACACTCATATGGCTCACTGTGACTCAATGCACAGCCTAAACGAGCACCCATGAACACACACACACACACACACAGACACATAGCACACTGTTACTCAATGCACCGTCCATACCTGCACACAGACACACACAGACACACACAGACGGCTCTCTGTGACTCAGTGAACAGCCTATAACAGCACACACACAAACACACACAGTCGTATGGATCAGTGTGACTATATGCATCATCCATACCAGCACATACACACACACACACCTCACTGTGACTCAATGCTCAGACTATACCAGCAAACACAGACACGGCTCACTGTGACTCAATGCAGAGTCTATACCAGCACACACACACACACACACACACAAACCTCACTATGACTCAATGCTCAGCCTATACCTGCAAACACACACACCTCACTGTGACTCAAAGCACTTTCTGTAGCATCACACACACACACACACCCGTCACTGTGAGTCAATGCACAGCCTATACCAGCACACACACACACACACGGCTCAGTGTGACTCAATTCCCAGCCTATACCTGCACACACACACGCTCACACACACACTTCACTCTGACTCAATGCACAGCCTGTACCAGCACACACACACACAGATACCTCACTGTGACTCAATGCTCAGCCTATAGAAGCACACACACTCACACACACGGCTGACTCTGACCCAATGTGCAGCCTGTATCAGCACACACAACACACACACACAAACACGTCTCAATGTGACTCAGTGTACAGCCTGTACCAACACACACACACACAGATGAACAGCTCACTGAGACACAATGCACAGCCTATACCAGAACACACACACACACACACGGCTTACTCTGACTCAATGCACAGTCTATACCTGCACACACAAATGTGGTTCACTTTGACTCAATGCACAGCCCATAGCAGCACACTCACATGCACTCAAACACATATGGCTCACTGTGCCTCAATGCACAGGTTCTAAAAGCAGACACACACACACACACACACACACACACACACGAACAGCTCACTGTGAGTCAATGCACAGTCTATACCATCACACACACAAACACAGATCAGTGACTCAGTGCACAGTCTATACCAGCACACACACACACACACTCACAGCTGTCTCTCAATGCAAAGCCTATACCAGCATGAGCACACAAACACACACGGTTGACTGTGACTCAATGTACAGTCTACACAAGCACACACACACAAACACACCTGACTATGACTCAATGCACAGCCTATGCCAGCACCACACACACACACACACACATGACTGACTGTGACTCAATGCACAGCCTATACAGCATACACACACACACACGCAGCTCACTGTAACTCAATGCAGAGTCTACAGCAGCACACACACACACACACCCACGTCAAAGTGACTCAACGCACAGCCTATACCAGCACACTCACACACACATCTCACTGTGACTCAATGCGCAGCCTATACCAGCACACACACACACACACCTCACTATGACTGAATGCACAGCCTATACCAGCACAACACATGCACACACACACACACACACACGGCTCACTGTGAATCAATGCACAGCCTATGCCAGCACACACAGACACACTCGGCTCACTGTGACTAAATGCACCATCCATACCTGCACACACACACACACACACACACACACACACAGTGACGGCTCAGTGTGCCTAAGTGCACAGCCTATACTAGAACACACACACACACAACTGTGACTCAATGCTCAGCCTACAGCAGCACACACACACACACACACACGCATGGCTTAGGGTGATTGAATGCACCGTCCATACCATCACACACACACACACATGCACACACACACACACGCACGCATGCACACACACACCACGCTCTGACTGAATGCTCAGACTATACCAGCACAGACAAACAAGGCTCACTGTGACTCAATGCACAGCCTATGCCGGCACAACACACACACACACACACACACACACACACACACACACACACGGCTCACTGTGAATCAATGCACAGCCTATGCCAGCACACACAGACACACTCGGCTCACTGTGACTAAATGCACCATCCATACCTGCACACACACACACACACACACACACAGTGACAGCTCAGTGTGCCTAAGTGCACAGCTTATACTAGAACACACACACACACAACTAACTGTGACTCAATGCTCAGCCTACAGCAGCACATACACACACACACATGCATGGTTTAGGGTGATTGAATGCACCGTCCATACCATCACACACACACACACACACGCACGCACACACACACGCACGCACACACACACCACGCTCTGACTGAATGCTCAGACTATACCAGCACAGACAAACAAGGCTCACTGTGACTCAATGCACAGCCTATGCCAGCACACACACAGGGCTCACTGTGACTCAATGCAGATTCTATACCAGGACACACAAACACACACACACACACACAGCTCACTGTGACTCAGTGAACATTCTATACCAGCACACACACACACACACACACACATGCACTGGTCACTGTGACTCAATGCACAGCCTATACCAGCACAAACACACAAACACACACACAGCTCACAGTGACTCAATGCAGAGTCTATACTAGCACACACACACACACAAGCACTCACACACACCTGACTCTGACTCAATGCAGAGTTTATACCAGCACATACACACACACACAACACATGTCTGGCTCAGTGTGACTCAATGCACCATCCATACCAGCACATACACACAAACACACACACCTCACTGTGACTCAATGCGCAGCCTTTACCAGCACACACACACACACGGCTCACTGTGACTCAATGCACAGCCTATGCCAGCACACACACATAGATCACTTTGACTCAGTGCACAGCCTATACCAGCACACACACACACACACACAGTTCACTGTGAATCAATGTATAGCCTATATCAGCACACACACACACACACACACAGCTCACTGTGACTCAATGCACCATCCATACCTGCGCACACACACACACACACACACAGCTCAGTGTGACTTAGTGCACAGCCTATACCAGCACATACACACACACGAACACCTCACTGTTATTCAATGCACATTCTATACAAGCACACACACACACACACACAGTTCCCTGTAACTCAGTGTAAAGTCAACACCAGCACACACACACACACAGCTCACTCTGACTCAATGCATAGCCTATACCAGCATGCACACACACACACACACACACCTCACTGTGACTCAAAGGTCAGCCTATACCAGTGTGCACACACACACACACACACACACATGGCTCACTGTAACTCAATCCACAGTCTCTAACAACACAAACACAGCACACTGTGACTCAATCCCAGCCTATACCTGCACACCCATGCACAATCACACACACACCTCACTGTGACTCAATGCACAGCCTGTACCAACACACACCCACACACACACACCTGTGACTCAATGCGCCGCCTATACCAGCATACACACACACACGATTCACTGCGACTCATTGGTAAGCCTACAGCAGGACACACAGACACACACACCCCTCACTGTGACTCAATACACAGCCTATACCAGCGTGCAGTCACACACACACACACACGGCACTGTGACTCAATGCACTATCTATACCAGCACAAATGAACACACACACACCTCAGTGTGACTCAATGCACAGCCTGTACCAGCACACACAAACACATACACAAACACAAACACACTGCTGTGACTCAATGCACACCCTATACCAGCACATACACACACCTCACTAGACTCAATGCACACCCTATAACAGCACATACACACACCTCACTAGACTCAATGCACACCCTATACCAGCACATACACACACCTCATTATAACTAAATGAACAGCCTATAACAGCACACACACACACACAAGCATGGCTCACTGTGACTCAATGCACAACCTATACCAGCACACACATACAAACACACACACTCACCTCACTGTGACTCAATGCTCAGCCTATACCAGCAGACACAAACAAACACAACTCACTGTGCCTCAATGCACAGTCCACAAGCAGCACATACACACACTCACATGCAACTAACTGTGACTCAATGCTCAGGATATACCTGCACACACCAACACGGCTCACTATGAATTAATGCACAGCTTATGCCACACACACACATGGCTCACTGTGACTCAATGCAGAGTCTATACCAGCACACACACATGCACACACATGACTGTAACTGCACAGTCTATACCAGCACACAGACACACAAAACACACCTGACTGTGACTCAATGCACAGTTTATAAGCAGCACATACACACGCGCACCACACAATGACTCAATGCTCAGACTATACCAGCACACACACACACGGCTGTGACTCAATGCAGGGTCTATACCTGCACACACACACACACACACACACACACACACACACGTAAGGCTGACTGAGACTCAATGCACAGTCTATACTAGCACAAACACACGCGGGTCACTGTGACTCAATGCACAGCCTATACCAGCACACACGCATGTGCACACACACACATGAATCACTGTGATCAATGCACAGTCTTTAATGGCACACAGACACACACAAACACCTCACTGTGACTCAATGGTCAGCCTATAGCAGCACACACAGACACACGCACCCCTCACTGTGACTCAGTACACAGCCTATACCAGCGTGCAGACCCACACACACACGGCACTGTGACTCAATGCACTATCTATACCAGCACACCCACACACACACACGCCTCAGTATTACTCAATGCACAGCCTATACCAGCACACACACACACATCCCTATAACTCAATGCACAGCCTATATCAGCACACACATACACACACACAAAGACACATGGCTCACTGTGAATCAATGCTCAGCCTATACCAGCACACACACACACACACACACAGATACAGGGCTCACTGTGACTCAATGCACAGCCCACACCAGAACACACACAAACACAAACACGCACTCACACATGGCTCACTGTGACTCAATGAATCGCCTATAGCAGCACACACACACAGCTCAGTGTGACTCAATGCAGATTCTATACCAGCACACACACACACACACACACCTCACCATGACTCAATGTTCAGCCTATACCAGCAAATAAACACAACTCCCTGTGATTCAAAGTGCTTTCTGTTCGGTCACACACACACACACACACACCCCTCACTGTGAGTCAATGCACAACCTATACCAGCACACACACACACACACGGCTCAGAGTGACTCAATTCCCAACCTATACTTGCACACACACACACACTCACACACACACTTCATTCTGACTCAATGCACAGCCTGTACCAGCACACACACACACAGATACCTCACTGTGACTCAATGCTCAGCCTATATCAGCACACACACTCACATACACAGCTCACTGTGACTCAATGTGCAGCCTATAAAAGCACACACACACAGACACATGGTTCATTCTGACTCAATGTGCAGCCTGTATCAGCACACACACACACTCACACAAACACGTCTCAATGTGACTCAGTGTACAGCCTGTACCAACACACACACACCGATGAACAGCTCACTGAGACTCAATGCACAGCCTATACCAGAACACACACACACACACACACACACACACGGCTTACTCTGACTCAATGCACAGTCTATACCAGCACACACACAGACACACACACACAGCTACCTGTGATTCAATGCAAAGCCTATACCAGCATGCGCACACACACACACACTTCAGTGTGACTCAATGGTCAGCTTACACCAGCACACAGAGACACACACACCCCTCCCTGTTACTCAATGCACAGCCTATACTAGCACATACACACACACACACACACACACCTCATTGTGACTCAATGCTCAGACTATACCAGCACACACACACACGGCTCACTGTGACTCAGTCCACAGCATATACCAGCGTGCAGACACACACACACAGCACTGTGACTCAATGCACTATCTATACCAGCACACCCGCACACACACCTCAGTGGGACTCAATGCACATCCTGTACCAGCACACACACATACACACACACACACACACACGGCTGTGACTCAACGCACACCCTATACCAGCACATACACACACCTCCCTATAACTCAATGCACAGCATATAGCATCACACACACACACACACACAAAGATACACGGCTCACTGTGAATCAATGCACAGCCTATACCAGAACACACACAAACACAAACACGCACTCACACATGGCTCATTATGACTCAATGAATCGCCTATACCAGCACACACACACACAGAACTCACTGTGACTCAATGCACCGTCCATACCTGTGCACACACACACACACAAACACACGGCTCAGTGTGACTCAGTTCACAGCCTAAACCAGCACACACACACATGAACACCTCACTGTTATTCAATGCACATTCTATACAAGCACACACACACGCACACACGGTTCCCTGTAACTCAGTGCAAAGTCTGTACCAGCACACACACACACACATAGCTCACTGTGACTCAATGCGAAGCCTATACCAGCATGCACACACAAACACACACACACACCTCACAGTGACTCAATGCACAGCCTGTATGAGCACACACACACACACACACACACACATCACTGTGACTGAATGCTCAGCCTGTATCAGCACACACACCCACACAGACCTCACTGTCACTCATTGGTCTGCCTATACCTGCCCACGAACACACACACCCCTTACTGTGACTCAATGCTTGGACTATACCAGCACACACACACACGGCTCACTATGACTCAATGAACAGCTTATGCCACCACACACACATGGCTCACTGTTACTCAATGCAGAAACTATACCAGCACACACACACACACACACACACACACACACATCATTGTGATTAAATGCACAGCCTATACCTTCACACACACACACACAGATGGCTCACTGTGACTCAATACACCATCCATACCTGCACACACACACACACACACACACAGAAAGCTCAATGTCACTAAGTTCACGGCCTATACCAGAACACACACGCACCCCTAACTGTGACTCAATGCTCAGCCTATTGCAGCACACACTCACAGACACACCCAACTCTCACTCTGACTCAATGCAAAACCGATACCAACGCACTCACACACACATAACTATGACTCACTGTTCAGCCTATACCAGCACACACACACACACACACACACACACATGCATGGCTAATTGTGACTCGATGCACAGTCTATACTAGCACAAACAAACGTGGGTCACTTTGATTCAATGCACAGCCTACACCAGCACACATGCATGCACACACACACACATGGCTCACTGTGACTCAATGCAGAGTCTCCAACCACACACACTCACACACAGCTCACTGTGACTCAATGCTCAGACTATACCAGCATACACACACCCCTCACTGTGACTGCATGCACAGTGTATACCAGCACACAGACACACACACACACACGTGGTTGGCTGTGACTCAATGCACAGTTATACCAGCACACACACACAGAAACAAACCTGACTGTGACTCAATGCACAGCCTATACCAGGACACACACACACAGACACACAGCTCACTCTGAATCAATGTACAGCCTATACCAGCACACACACACACACACACCTCACTGTGACTCAATGTGCAGCCTATAACAGCACAGACACACAACACAGCTCACTGTGACTCAGTGCTCAGCCTATACCAGCACACACACACACACACAGCTCACTGTGACTCAATGCACAGCGTATACCAGGACAAACACACACACACACATGGGTCAGTGTGACTCAGTGCACAGTCTATACCAGCACAAAAACACACACACATGGTTCACTGTGACTCAATGCCCAGCCTAAATTACCACCTGTGCACACACACACACACAAACACACACACACACCTCACTGTGACTCAATGCTCAGATTATAGCAGCACACACACACAGACACATGCAAACCTCACTGTGACTCAATGCAAAGCCGATACCACCACACTCACACACACATAACTATGACTCACTGTTCAGCCTATACCAGCACACACACACACACACACACGCATGGCTAATTGTGACTCGATGCACAGTCTATACTAGCACAAACAAGCATGGGTCACTTTGATTCAATGCACAACCTACACCAGCACACACGCATGCACACACACACACACGGCTCACTGTGACTCAATGCACAGTCTCCAACAGCACACACACACACACAGCTCACTGTGACTCAATGCTCAGACTATACCAACATACACACACACACACACACCTCTCACTGTGAGTGCATGCACAGCATATACCAGTATGCACACACACACACACACACGTGGTTGACTGTGACTCAATGCACAGTTATACCAGCACACACACACACAGAAAGAAACCTGACTCTGAATCAATGCACAGCCTATACCAGAAGACACACACACAGACCCACGGCTCACTCTGAATCAATGTACAGCCTATACCAGCACACACACACACACACACACACACACACAGCTCAATGTGACTCAGTGCACAGCCTATACCAGCACACACACACACACGGCTCCTTGTAACTCAGTGCAAAGTCTGTACCAGCACACACACACACACACATAGCTCACTGTTACTCAATGCAAAGCCTATACCAGCACGCACACACACACACACACACACACCTCTCTATGACTCAAAAGTCAGCCTATACTGGTGCACACACACACACACACACATATGGCTGAGTGTGACTCAATGCACAGCCTATACCAGCACACACACACACACAAACACCCCTGACTGTGATCAAGGTATAGTCTATAACAGCACATACACACACACACACATGCATGGCCCACTGTCACTATATGCACCGTCCATACCAGCACATAAACACATACACACACGGCTCACTGTGGCTCAATGCCGAGTCTATACCAGCACACACACACACACACCCCCCTCACTGTGTCTCAATGCGCAGCCTGCACCAGCACACACACACACACACACACACACACCTTTGACTCAATGAGCAGCCTGTACCAGCATACACACACCCACACATACCTGTGACTCAATGGTCAGCCTATACCAGCACACACACACACACACACCTCACTGTGACTCAATGCTCAGACTATAAAAGCACACACAGTCACACACACCCCTCACTGTGACTCAATACACAGCCTATACCAGCGTGCAGACACACACACACGGCACTGTGACTCAATGCACTATCCATACCAGCACACATGCACACACACACACCTCAGTGTGACTCAATGCACAGCCTGTACCAGCACACACACACATACACACACACACACACACGGCTCACAGTGACTCAATGCACCGTCCATACCTGCACACACACACACATACAAACACTGACTGCTCACTGTGATTCATGGCCAAGCCTATAACAGCACACAGACACACACACTCACACACACACAGCTGTGACTCAATGCACAGTATATACCAGCACACACACACAGACTGTGATTCAATACACACTCCATACCAGCACATACACACACACACACACGGCTCAGTGTAACTCAATGCACCATCCATACCTGCACATACACACACACACACACCTCAGTGTGACTCAATGCACAGCCTAGGCCATCACACACACATGGCTCACTGTGATTCAATGAAGAGTCTATACCAGCACACACAAACACACACACCTCACTGTGATTCAATGCAGAGCCAGCACCAGCACACACACACACACAACTGTGACAATGTGCAGCCTGTACCAGCACACACACACACACACACACACCTGTGACTCAATCCGCAGCCTATACCAGCACACACATACATACACCTCACTGTGACTCAATGGTCAGCATATAGCAACACACACAGACACACACATGCCTCACTGTGACTCAATGCACAGCCTATACCAGCGTGCAGACACACACACACGGCACTGTGACTCAATGCACTATCTATACCAGCACACACACACACATACACACACACACACGGCTGTGACTCAATGCACGCCCTATACCAGCACATACACACACCTTAATATAACTCAATGCACAGCTGATAGCAGCACACACACACACACACATGGCTCACTGTGGCTCAATGCACAGCCTATACCAGCACACACACACACACACACACACACAAAGATACACAGCTCACTGTGAATCAATGCACAGCCTATAGCAGCACACAAACACACACGCACAGATACAGGGCTCACTGTGACTCAATGCACAGCCTATACCAGAACACACACAAACACAAACACGCACTCACACATGGCTCATTGTGACTCAATGAATCGCCTATAGCAACACACACACACGGCTCATTGTGACTCAATGCACAGCCTATACCAGCACACACACACACGAACACCTCACTGTTATTCAATGCACATTCTATATAAGCACACACACACACACACACAGTTCCCTGTAACTCAGTGCAAAGTTTGTACCAGCACACACACACACACATAGCTCACTGTGACTCAATGCGAAGCCTATACCAGCATGCACACACACACACATGCACACCTCTCTGTGACTCAAAGGTCAGCCTATACCAGTGCACAGACACACACACACACACATACGTCTGACTCTGACTCAATGCACAGCCTATACCGGCAAACACACACACACAAACACCCCTGACTGTGACTCAAGGTATAGACTATAACAGCACAAACACACACACACACATGAACGGCCCAGTGTCACTAAATGGACCGTTCATACCAGTACACACACACACACACACACCTCACTGTCTCTCAATGCATAGCCTGCACCAACACACACACAAACACACACACACACACCTGTGACTCAATGAGCAGCCTATACCAGCACACACACACACACACCTCAGTGTGACTCAATGCACAGCCTGTACCAGCACACACACACACACAGATACCTCACTCTGACCCAATGTGCAGCCTGTACCAGTGCACACACACACAGATGAACAGCTCACTGAGACTCAATGCACAGCCTATACCAGAACACACACTCGCACACACGGCTTACTCTGAATCAATGCACAGTCTATACCAGCACACACACAGACACAGGCACACAGCTACCTGTGATTCAATGCAAACCCTATACCAGCATGCGCACACAGAGACCCCTCAGTGTGACTCAATGATCAGCCTATACCAGCACACACACACTCACACACACACAGCTGTGACTCAATGCACAGTCTATACCAGCACACACACACACTCACACACACACTTCACTGTGACTGAATGCTCAGCCTATATCAGCACACACAAAGACACACACAGCTCACTGTAACTAAATGTTCAGCCTATACCAGCACACACACACACATGCACACATGGCTCAATGTTGCTTAGTGCACAGCCTGTACCAACACACATGCACACACACACACACACACATGAACAGCTCCTGAGACTCAATGCACAGTCTATACCAGCACACACACAAACACACACACACAGCTACCTGTGACTCAATGCAAAGCTTATACCAGCATGCGCACACACACACACACCTCAGTGTGACTCAATGGTCAGTGTATACCAGCACACACAGACACACACACCCCTTGTGACTCAATGTGCAGCCTATACCAGCACACACAGACACACTCGGCTCACTGTGACTGAATGCACCATCCATACCTGCACACACACACACACACACACACACACTGATGGCTCAGTGTGCCTCAGTGAACAGCCTATACCAGAACACACACACACACCTAACTGTGACTCAATGCTCAGCCTACAGCAGCACACACACACAGACAGATATAACCCTCACTGTGACTCAATGCAATGCTCATATCACCACACACACACAAACATAACTGTGACTCAGTGCTCAGCCTATAGCAGCACACACACACACACACACACACACATGCATGGCTCAGGGTGACTGAATGCACCGTCCATACCATCACACACAAATACACACACCACGCTGTGACTCAATGCTCAGACTATACCTGCACACACGAACAAGGCTCACTGCAACACAATGCACAGCCAATGCTAGCACACACACATGGCTCACTGTGACTCAATGCAGATACTATACCAGGACACAACCACACACACAGATGGCTCACTGTGACTCAATGAACATTCTATACCAGCACACACACCACACACACACACACACACCTCACTGTGACTCAATGCTCAGCCTATACCAGCACAGACACACACACACACACACACACCTCACTGTGACTCAATGGTCAGCCTATAGCAGCACACACAGTCACACACACCCCTCACTGTGACTCAATACACAGCCTATACCAGCATGCAGACACACACACACACACGGCACTGTGACTCAATGCACTATCCATACCAGCACACATGCACACAAACACACCTCAGTGTGACTCAATGCACAGCCGGTACTAGAACACACACACAGATATACACACACACACGGCTCACTGTGACTCAATGCACCATCCATACCTGCACACACACAAACATACAAACACACACAGACGGCTCACTGTGATTCAGGGCAAAGCCTATAACAGCACACAGACACACACACTCACACACACACAGCTGTAACTCAATGCACAGTCTATACCAGCACACACACACACATGCACAGATACAAAGCTCACTGTGACTCAATGCACAGCCTATACCAGAACACACACAAACACACACACGCACTCACACATGGCTCATTGTGACTCAATGCAAAGCCTATACCAGCACACACACACACAGAACTCACTGTGACTCAATGCACCGTCCATACCTGTGCACACACACACACACAAACACACACGGCTCAGTGTGACTCAGTGCACAGCCTAAACCAGCACACACACACACACGAACACCTCACTGTTATTCAATGCACATTCTATATAAGCACACACACACACACACACGGTTCCCTGTAACTCAGTGCAAAGTCTGTACCAGCACACACACACACACATAGCGCACTCTGACTCAATGCAAAGCCTTTACCAGCATGCACACACACTGACACACACACCTCACTGTGACTCAATGCAGGGTGTATACCAGTACACACACACACACAACTCACTGTGATTCAATGCGCAGCCTGCACCAGCACACACACACACACATACACCTTTGACTCAATGCAAAGCCTGTACCAGCACACACACACACACACACACACACCTCACTGTGACACAATGCGCAGCCTATACCAGCACACACAGACACACACAGCTCACTGTGACTCAATGCACAGCCTATACCAGGACAAACACACACACACACACAGCTCAATGTGACTCAGTGCACAGCCTATACCAGCACAAACACACACACACATGCTTCACTGTGACTCAATGCCCAGCCTAAATTACCACCTGTGCACACACACAAACACACACACACACACCTCACTGTGACTCAATGCTCAGCCTATACCAGCACACACAAACACACACAGCTCACTGTGACTCAATGCACAGCATATACCAGGACACACACACACACACGGTTCAGTGTGACTCAGTGCACAGTCTATACCAGCACAAACACACACACATGGCTCACTGTGACTCAATGCACAGCCTAAATTAGCACCCATACACACACACGCACACACACACACACACTGTTCACTGTGTTTCAATGCACCATCCATACCTGCACACACATACAAACACACACACACGGCTCACTGTGATTCAGTGCAAAGCCTATAACAGCACACAGACACACACACTCACACACACATGACTGTGACTCAATGCACAGTCAATACCAGCACACACACACACACACCTGACTGTGATTCAATACACAGTCTATACCAGCACATACACACACACACACATGGCTCAGTGTAACTCAATGCACCGTCCATACCAGTACATACACACACACACACCTCACTGTGACTCAATGCACAGCCTGCACCAGCGCACACACACACACACACACCTGTGACTCAATCAGCAGCCTGTACCAGCACACACACACACACACATACCTGTGACTCAATGCACAGCCTATACCAGCACACACACACACACACCTCACTGTGACTGAATGGTCAGCCTATAAAAGCACACACAGACACACACACCCCTCACTGTGACTCAATACACAGCCTATACCAGCATGCAGACACACACACACACGGCACTGTGACTCAATGCACTATCTATACCAGCACACCCGCACACACAGCTCAGTGTGACTTAATGCACAACCTGTACCAGCACACACACACACACATACACACACACACACATGGCTGTGACTCAATGCACACCCTATACCAGCACATACACACACCTTAATATAACTCAATGCACAGCCTAAAGCAGCACACACACACACACACACATACGGCTCACTGTGACTCAATGCACAGGCTATACCAGCACACACACACACACAAAGATACACGGCTCACTGTGAATCAATGCACAGCCTATAGCAGCACACACACACACACACACACGCACAGATACAGGGCTCACTGTGACTCAATGCACAGCCTATACCAGAACACACACAAACACACACACTCACACACGGCTCATTGTGACTCAATGCACAGCCTATACCAGCACACACACACACACTCGGCTCACTGTGACTAAATGCACCATCCATACCTGCACACACAGACACACACACACACACTGATGGCTCAGTGTGCCTCAGTGCACAGCCTATACCAGAACACACATACACACCTAACTGTGGCTCAATGCTCAGCCTACAGCAGCACACACTCACTCAATGCTCACTCAATGCAATGCTCATATCACCACACACACGTAAACGTAACTGTGACTCAGTGCTCAGCCTATAGCAGCACCCACACACACACACATGCATGGCTCAGGGTGACTGAATGCAACGTCCATACCATCACACACACACACACACACACACACACACACACCTCACTGTGACTCAATGCACAGCCTGTACCAGCACACACACCTACACACCTCACTGTGACTCAATGCTCAGCCTAGATCAGCACACACAAACAGACACACAGCTCACTGCGACTCAATGCGCAGCCTATACAAGCACACACACACACACCCCCCTCACTGTGACTCAATGCTCAGGGTATACCAGCACACACACACACAGCTCACTGTGACTCAATGCAGAGTCTATACCAGCACACACACACACACACACACACACACCTCACTGTGACTCAGTGCGCACCCTATACCAGCAAACATACACACACACACACACACATACCTCACTGTGACTCATGCACACCCTATACCAGCACACAGACACACACTTAACTGTGACTCAATACTCAGCCTATAGCAGCACACACATACACACACACGCACAGCTGACTGTGATTCAATGCACAGTCTATACCAGCACACACAAACACAGTTCACTGTGACTCAGTGCAAAGCTTATACCAGCACACATGCATGCACACACACACACACGGCTCTCTGGGACTCAATGCACAGTCTCTAATAGCACACACACACACACACACACACACACTCACAGCTCACTGTGAGTCAATGGAAAGCCTATAACAGCACACGCACACAAAAACACACACACCTCACGGTGACTCAAAGGTCAACCTATACCAGCATGGGGAGACACACGCATGCTTAACTGTGACAATGAA
Source organism: Eubalaena glacialis (assembly GCF_028564815.1). Lineage (NCBI taxonomy): Eukaryota > Metazoa > Chordata > Mammalia > Artiodactyla > Balaenidae > Eubalaena > Eubalaena glacialis. Next base: position 7,534,714 of record NC_083736.1, on the reverse strand, counting down.
CTGCCTATACCAGTGCTCACGCACACAAACACACACACGGCTGACTGTGGCTCAATGCACAGTCTATACCACCATACACACTCAAACACACATGACTGTGACTCAATGCACAGCCTGTACCGGCACACACACACACAGAAATCACTGTGATTCAATGCACAGCCTGTACCAGCACACACACACACACACACACGGCTCAATGTGACTCAATGGACAGTCAATACCAGCACACACAAACACACACACACAGTTCACTGTGAATCAATGTCCAGCCTATACCTGCACACACATGCACACTCACACACAGACATCACAGTGACTCAATGCACAGCCTGTACGAGCACACACACACACACACACATCACTGTGACTGAATGCTCAGCCTATATCAGCACACACAAACACACACACAGCTCACTGTAACTAAATGTTCAGCCTATACCAGCAAACACACACACACATGCACACATGGCTCAATGTTACTTAGTGCACAGCCTGTACCAACACACATGCACACACACACACACACACATGAACAGCTCACTGAGACTCAATGCACAGTCTATACCAGCACATACACAAACACACACACACAGCTACCTGTGACTCAATGCAAAGCTTATACCAGCATGCGCACACACACACAGACACCTCAGTGTGACTCAATGGTCAGCATATACCAGCACACACAGACACACACACCCCTTGTGACTCAATGCACAGCCTATACCAGCACACATGGACACACTCATCTCACTGTGACTAAATGCACCATCCATACCTGCACACACACACACACACACACACTGACGGCTCAGTGTGCCTCACTGCACAGCCTATACCAGAACACACACACACCTAACTGTGACTCAATGCTCAGCCTACAGCAGCACACACACACAGACAGATATAACCCTCACTGTGACTCAATGCAATGCTCATATCACCACACACACACAAACATAACTGTGACTCAGTGCTCAGCCTATAGCAGCACACACACACACACACACACACATGGCTCAGGGTGACTGAATGCACCGTCCATACCATCACACACACACACACACACACCACGCTGTGACTCAATGCTCAGACTATACCTGCACACACGAACAAGGCTCACTGCGACACAATGCACAGCCTATGCCAGCACACACACATGGCTCACTGTGACTCAATGCAGATTCTATACCAGGACACAACCACACACACAGATGGCTCACTGTGACTCAATGAACATTCTATACCAGCACACACACCACACACACACACACACACCTCACTGTGACTCAATGCTCAGCCTATACCAGCACAGACACACACACACACACACACACCTCACTGTGACTCAATGCTCAGACTATACCTGCACACACGAACAAGGCTCACTGCGACACAATGCACAGCCAATGCTAGCACACACACATGGCTCACTGTGACTCAATGCAGATTCTATACCAGGACACAACCACACACACAGATGGCTCACTGTGACTCAATGAACATTCTATACCAGCACACACACCACACACACACACACACACCTCACTGTGACTCAATGCTCAGCCTATACCAGCACAGACACACACACACACACACACACCTCACTGTGACTCAATGGTCAGCCTATAGCAGCACACACAGTCACACACACACCTCACTGTGACTCAATACACAGCCTATACCAGCGTGCAGACACACACACACACACGGCACTGTGACTCAATGCACTATCCATACCAGCACACATGCACACAAACACACCTCAGTGTGACTCAATGCACAGCCGGTACTAGAACACACACACAGATACACACACACACACACGGCTCACTGTGACTCAATGCACCATCCATACCTGCACACACACAAACATACAAACACACACAGACGGCTCACTGTGATTCAGGGCAAAGCCTATAACAGCACACAGACACACACACTCACACACACACAGCTGTAACTCAATGCACAGTCTATACCAGCACACACACACACATGCACAGATACAAAGCTCACTGTGACTCAATGCACAGCCTATACCAGAACACACACAAACACACACACCACTCACACATGGCTCATTGTGACTCAATGCAAAGCCTATACCAGCACACACACACACAGAACTCACTGTGACTCAATGCACCGTCCATACCTGTGCACACACACACACACAAACACACACGGCTCAGTGTGACTCAGTGCACAGCCTAAACCAGCACACACACACACACGAACACCTCACTGTTATTCAATGCACATTCTATATAAGCACACACACACACACACACGGTTCCCTGTAACTCAGTGCAAAGTCTGTACCAGCACACACACACACACATAGCTCACTCTGACTCAGTGCAAAGCCTTTACCAGCATGCACACACACTCACACACACACCTCACTGTGACTCAATGCAGGGTGTATACCAGTACACACACACACACACACCCCACTGTGATTCAATACGCAGCCGGCACCAGCACACACACACACATACACCCTTGACTCAATGCACAGCCTGTACCAGCACACACACACACACACACACACACTTTACTGTGACACAATGCGCAGCCTATACCAGCACACACAGACACACACAGCTCACTGTGACTCAATGCACAGCCTATACCAGGACAAACACACACACACACACACAGCTCAATGTGACTCAGTGCACAGTCTATACCAGCACAAACACACACACACATGCTTCACTGTGACTCAATGCCCAGCCTAAATTACCACCTGTGCACACACACACACACATACACACACACAGACACCTCACTGTGACTCAATGCTCAGACTATACCAGCACACACACACACGGCTCACTGTGACTCAATGCGCAGCCTATGCCAGCACACACACATGGCTCATTGTGACTCAATGCAGGGTCTATACCAGCACACACACACACACACACACACATCACTGTGATTAAATGCACAGCCTATACCTTCACACACACACACACAGATGGCTCACTGTGACTCAATGCACCATCCATACCTGCACACACACACACACACACAGAAGGCTCAATGTGACTCAGTTCACAGCCTATACCAGAACACACACACACACCTAACTGTGACTCAAAGCTCAGCCTATAGCAGCACACACACACAGACACACCAAACCCTCACTGTGACTCAATGCAAAGCCGATATCACCACACACACACACACACACACATTACTATGACTCACTGTTCAGCCTATACCAGCACATACACACACACACACGCATGGCTAATTGTGACTCGATGCACAGTCTATACTAGCACAAACGTGGGTCACTTTGATTCAATGCACAGCCTACACCAGCACACACGCATGCACACACACACACATGGCTCACTGTGACTCAATGCACAGTCTCCAACAGCACACACACACACACACAGTTAACTGTGACTCAATGCTCAGACTATACCAGCATGCACACACACACACACACACTCCTCACTGTGACTGCATGCACAGCATATACCAGTACACACACACACACACGTGGTTGACTGTGACTCAATGCACAGTTATACCAGCACACACACACACAGCAACAAACCTGACTGACTCAATGCACAGCCTATACGAGAACACACACACACAGACCCACAGCTCACTCTGAATCAATGTACAGCCTATACCAGAACACACACAGCTCACTGTGACTCAATGCACTATCCATACCTGCACACACACACACACACACACGGCTCAATGTGACTCAGTGCACAGCCTATACCAGCACACACACACACACACACACGGCTCCTTGTAACTCAGTGCAAAGTCTGTACCAGCACACACACACACACATAGCTCACTGTGAGCATGCACACACACACACACACCTCTCTGCGACTCAAAGGTCAGCCTATACCGATGCACACACACACACACACATATGGCTGACTGTGACTCAATGCACAGCCTATACTGGCACACACACACACACACAAACATCCCTGACTGTGACTCAAGGTATAGTCTATAACAGCACATACACACACACACACACACATGCATGGCCCATTGTCACTAAATGCACCGTCCATACCAGCACATACACACATACACACATGGCTCACTGTGGCTCAATGCCAGGTCTATACCAGCACACACACACACACACACACACCTCACTGTGTCTCAATGCGCAGCCTGCACCAGCACACACATACAAACACACACACACCTGTGACTCAATGCACAGCCTATACCAGCACACACACACCCACAGACACCTGTGACTCAATGAGCAGCCTATACCAGCACACACACACACACACCCCTCAGTGTCATTCAATGCACAGCCTGTACCAGCACACACACACACATACACACACACACACAGCTGTGACTCAATGCACACCCTGTACCAGCACATACACACAAGTCACTATAACTCAATGCACAGCCTATACCAGCACACACACACACACACAACACGGCTCCCTGTGACTCAATGCACCATCCGTACCTGCACACACAAACACACACACACAGACGGCTCAATGTGACTCAGTCCCTAGCCTATATCAACACACACACACACCTAAATGTGACTCAATACACAGCCTGTAGAAGCACAAACACATACACTCACACGCTGTGACTCAATGCACAGTCTATACCTGCACACACAAACGTGGTTAACGGTGATTCAATACACAGCCTATACCAGCACACTCGCATGCACTCAAACACGTATGGCTCACTGTGACTAAATGCACAGGCTCTAAAAGCAGACACACACACACACACAAAAAGCTCACTGTGAGGCAATGCACAGTTTATTCCATCACACACACATAGATCAGTGACTCAGTGCACAGTCTATACCATTACACCACACACACTCACAGCTGTGACTCAATGCAAAGCCTATACCAGCACGTGCACACACACACACACGGTTGACTGTGACTCAATGCACAGTATATACCAGCGCACACACACACACACACAAACACAAACATACCTGACTATGACTCAATGCACAGCCTATACCAGCACACACACACACACACCTCATTGTGACTCAATGCACAGCCTATACCAGCACACACACACACACACTCGGCTCACTGTGACTAAATGCACCATCCATACCTGCACACACACACACACACAGTGATGGCTCAGTGTGCCTCAGTGCACAGCCTATACCAGAACACACACACACACCTAACTGTGACTCAATGCTCAGCCTACAGCAGCACACACACACAGACAGATATAACCCTCACTGTGACTCAATGCAATGCTCATATCACCGCGCACACACAAACATAACTGTGACTCAGTGCTCAGCCTATAGCAGCACACACACACACACACACATGCATGGCTCAGGGTGACTGAATGCACCGTCCATACCTTCACACACACACACACACACACACACACACCATGCTGTGACTCAATGCTCAGACTATAGCTGCACACAAACAAGGCTCACTGTGAAACAATGCACAGCCTATGCCAGCACACACACATGGCTCACTGTGACTCAATGCAGATTCTATAGCAGGACACACAACCACACACACACACACACACGGCTCACTGTGACTCAATGCAGATTCTATACCAGCACACACACACACACACACCCCTCACTGTGACTCAATGCGCAGCCTATACCAGCACAGACACACAAACACAGCTCACTGTGACTCAATGCTCAGCCTATACCAGCACACACAAACACACACAGCTCACTGTAACTCAATGCACAGCCTATACCAGGACAAACACGCACACACAGGGCTCAATGTGACTCAGTGCAGTCTATACCAGCACAAACACACACACACGGTTCACTGTGACTCAATGCCCAGCCTAAATTACCACCTGTGAACACACACACACACAGAAATACACACACACCTCACTGTGACTTAATGCTCAGACTATACCAGCACACACACACACAGACACACACACACCTCACTGTGACTCAATGAACAGTCTATGCCAGCATGCACACACACACACACGTCACTGTGATTAAATGCACAGCCTATACCTTCACACACACACACACAGATGGCTCACTGTGACTCAATGCACCATCCATACCTGCACACACACACACACACACACACACACACACACAGAAGGCTCAATGTCACTAAGTTCATGGCCTACACCAGAACACATACACCCACCTAACTCTGACTCAATGCTCAGCCTTTAGCAGCACACACACAGAGACACACCCAACACTCACTGTGACTCAATGCAAAGCCGATACCACCACACTCACACACACATAACTATGACTCACTGTTCAGTCTATACCAGCACACACACACACACGGCTAATTGTGACCCAATGCACAGTCTATACTAGCACAAACAAACGTGGGTGACTTTGATTCAATGCACAGCCTACACCAGCACACACGCATGCACACACACACACATGGCTCACTGTGACTCAATGCACAGTCTTCAACAGCACACACACACACACACAGTTCACTGTGACTCAATGCTCAGACTATACCAGCACGCACACACACACACACACGTGGTTGACTGTGACTCAATGCACAGTTATACCAGCACACACACACACAGAAACAAACCTGAATGTGACTCAATGCACAGCCTATACCAGGACACACACACACACACACACACACAGCCCACTGTAACTCAATGCACCATCCATACCTGCACACACACACACACACACACATCGCTCAATGTGACTCAGTGCACAGCCTATACCAGCACACACACACACACACACACACGGCTCCTTGTAACTCAGTGCAAAGTCTGTACCAGCACACACACACACACATAGCTCACTGTGACTTAATGCAAAGCCTATACCAGCATGCACACACAAACACACACACACCTCTCTCTGACTCAAAGGTCAGCCTATACCAGTGCACACAGACACACATACAGCTGACTGTGACTCAGTGCACAGCCTATACCGGCAAACACACACACACAAACACCCCTGACTGTGACTCAAGGTATAGTCTATAACAGCACATGCACACACACACACATGCATGGCCCAGTGTCACTAAATGCACCGTCCATACCAGCACACACACATACACACCTCACTGTGTCTCAATGCACAGCCTGCACCAACACACACACACACACACACCTGGGACTCCATGCGCAGCCTGTCCCAGCACACACACACCCACAGACACCTGTGAGTCAATGAGCAGCCAGTACCAGCACACACACACTTCAGTGTGACTCAATGCACAGCCTGTACCAGCACACACACACACACACACACACACACACGGCTCACAGTGACTCAATGCACCGTCCATACCTGCACACACACACACAAACACACACAGACGGCTCACTGTGATTCAGGGCCAAGCCTATAACAGCACACAGACACACACATTCACACACACACAACTGTGACTCAATGCACAGTCTATACCAGCACACACACACAGACTGTGATTCAATACACAGTCTATACCAGCAGATACACACACACACACACACACACGGCTCAGTGTAACTCAATGCACCATCCATACCAGCACATACACACACACGCACACCTCAGTGTGACTCAATGCTCAGACTATACCAGCACACAGACACACGGCTCACTGTGACTCAATGCACAGCCTGTGTCATCACACACACGGCTCACTGTGACTCAATGAAGAGTCTATACTAACACACACACACACCTCACTGTGATTCAATGCGCAGCCTGAACCAGCACACACACACATCTGTGACTCAATGTGCATCCTGTACCAGCACACACACACACACACACAACTGTGATTCAATGCGCAGCCTATACCAGCACACACACACACACACCTCACTGTGACTCAATGGTCAGCATATAGCAGCACACACAGACACACACACCCCTCACTGTGACTCAATGCACAGCCTATACCAGTGTGCAGACACACACACACAGTGCTGTGACTCAATGCACAGCCTAAATTAGCACCTGTGCACACACACACACACACACACACTGCTCACTGTGATTCAATGCACCGTCCATACCTGCACACACATACAAACACACACAGACGGCTCACTGTGATTCAGGGCAAAGACTGTAACAGCACACAGACACACATACTCACACACACATGACTGTGACTCAATGCACAGTCTATACCAGCACACACACACACACACCTGACTGTGACTCAATACACAGTCTATACCAGCACATACACACACACACACACACACGGCTCAGTGTAACTCAATGCACCGTCCATACCAGCACATACACACACACACACACCTCACTGTGACTCAATGTGCAACCTGCACCAGCACACACACACACCTGTGATTCAATGAGCAGCCTGTACCAGCGCACACACACCCACACATACCTGTGACTCAATGCGCACCCTATACCAGCACACACACACACAGACACCTCACTGTGACTCAATGGTCAGCCTATAGCAGCACACACAGACACACACACCCCTCACTGTGACTCAATACACAGCCTATACCAGTGTGCAGACACACACACACACACGGCACTGTGACTCAATGCACTATCAATACCAGCACACATGCACACACACACACGGCACTGTGACTCAATGCACTATCTATACCAGCACACATGCACACACACACATCTCAGTGTGACTCATTGCACAGCCTGTACCAGCACACACACACACATACACACAAACACACACACACAGCTCACTATGACTCAATGCACCGTCCATACCTGCACACACACACACAAACACACACAGACGGCTCACTGTGATTCAGGACCAAGCCTATAACAGCACACAGACACACACACTCACACACACACAACTGTGACTCAATGCACAGTCTATACCAGCACACACACACAGACTGTGATTCAATACACAGTCTATACCAGCAGATACACACACACACACACACGGCTCAGTGTAACTCAATGCACCATCCATACCTGACATACACACACACACACACCTCAGTGTGACTCAATGCTCAGATTATACCAGCACACAGACACACGGGTCACTGTGACTCAATGCACAGCCTATGCCATCACACACACATGGCTCACTGTGACTCAATGCAGAGTCTATACCAACACACACACACACACACCCCTCACTGTGATTCAATGCAAAGCCTGCACCGGCACACACACACACACAACTGTGACTCAATGCGCAGCCTGTACCAGCACACACACACACACACACACACACCTGTGACTCAATGCGCAGCCTATATCAACACACACACACACCCCTCACTGTGACTCAATGGTCAGCATATAGCAACACATACAGACATGCACACGCCTCACTGTGACTCAATACACAGCCTATACCAGCGTGCAGACACACACGGCACTGTGACTCAACGCACTATCTATACCAGCACACACACACACACACCCCTCACTGTGACTCAATGGTCAGCATATAGCAACACATACAGACATGCACACGCCTCACTGTGACTCAATACACAGCCTATACCAGTGTGCAGACAGACACACACGGCACTGTGACTCAATGCACTATCTATACCAGCACACACACACACACACCTCAGTGTGACTCAATGCACAGCCTGTCCCAGCACACACACACACACACACGACAGTAACTCAATGCACAGTCTATACCAGCACACAGACACACAAAACACACCTGACTGTGACTCAATGCACAGTCTATAAGCAGCACATACACACGCGCACCACACTATGACTCAATGCTCCGACTATACCAGCACACACACACACGGCTCACTGTGACTCAAGGCAGGGTCTATACCAGCACACACACACACACACACACACACGCATGGCTGACTGTGACTCAATGCACAGTGTATACTAGCACAAACACATGCGGGTCACTGTGAGTCAATGCACAGCCTATACCAGCACACCTGCACACACACACACCTCAGTGTTACTCAGTGTGTACCAGCACACACACACAAATACACACACACACACACGGCTGTGACTCAATGCACACCCTATACCAGCACATCCACACACCTCCCTATAAGTCAATGCACACCCTATAGCAGCACACACACACACACACACACACACACAGATACATGGCTCACTGTGAATCAATGCTCAGCCTATACCAGCACACACACACACACACACACAGATACAGGGCTCACTGTGACTCAATGCACAGCCTATACCAGAACACACACAAACACAAACACGCACTCACACATGGCTCACTGTGACTCAATGAATCGCCTATAGCAGCACACACACACACGGCTCAGTGTGACTCAATGCAGAGTCTATAGCAGCACACACACACACACACACACCTCACCATGACTCAATGCTCAGCCTATACAGCAAATACACACACCTCACTGTGTCTCAAAGTGCTTTCTGTTCGGTCACACACACACACACACACTCCCCTCACTGTGAGTCAATGTACAGCCTATACCAGCACACACACACTCACACACACACACATGGCTCAGTGTGACTCAGTTTCCAGCATATACCTGCACACACACACACTAACACACACTTCACTCTGGCTCAGTGAACAGACTGTACCAGCACACACACACACAGATACCTCACTGTGACTCAATGCTCAGCCTATATCAGCACACACACTCACACACACAGCTCACTGTGACTCAATGTGCAGCCTATAGAAGCACACACACACACACGGCTCATTCTGACTCAATGTGCAGCCTGTATCAGCACACACACACACACTCACACCAACATGTCTCATTGTGACTCAGTGTACATCCTGTACCAACACACACATACACCAACGAACAGCTCACTGAGACTCAATGCACAGCCTATACCAGCACACACACACACACACCTCACTGTGACTCAATACACAGTATATACCAGCACATACATACACACACACGGCTCAGTGTTACTCAATGCACCGTCCATACCAGAACATATGCAAACACACACACCTCAGCGTAGCTCAATGAATCGCCTATACCAGCACACACACACACGGCTCAGTGTGACTAAATGCAGAGTCTATACCAGCACACACACACACCCACACACACACACACCAACTGTGACTCAATGCTCAGCCTATACCAGCAGACACACACAACCACACACACACAGCTCAGGGTGACTCAATGCACAGCCTATACCAGCACACACACACAACCACACACACACAGCTCAAGGTGACTCAATGCACAGCGTATACCAGCACACACACACACACACACACACAGGCATGGCTCAATGTGACTGAATGCACCATCCATACCAGCAGATGCACACACCCACACACCTCATTGTGATTCAATGCTCAGACTATACAATCACACACACATGGCTCACTGTGAATCAATGCACAGCTTATGCTAGCACACACACACACACACACAAACACACACGACTCACTGTGACTCAATACACAGACTATACCAGCAAACACACACAAACACTCGGCTCCCTGTGACTAAATGCACCATCCATCCCTGCACACACACACACACACACACAGACGGCTCAATGTGACTCAGTCCACAGCCTATACCGGCACACACAAACACACCTAACTGTGACTCAATACTCAGCCTATACCAACACACACGCATGCACACACACACACATTGCTCCCCGTGACCCCATGCACAGTCTGTAACAGAACACACACACACCCACACACACACACATGGTCAGCTCACTCTGACTCAATGCACAGTCTATTCCTTCACACAAACACACACTCGCTCACTGTGAGTTAGTGCACTGTCTATACCAGCACACAAACACACACTCACAGCTCACTATGACTCAATGCAAAGCCTATAACAGCACACGCACACACACACACACACACACCTCACTGTGACTCATTGCAAAGCCTATACCAGCACAGGGAGACACACACACCCCTCACTGTGACTCAATGAACAGCCTATACCAGTGTTTGCGCACACACACACACAAGGCTGACTGTGACTCAATGTACAGTCTATAGCAGCACACACACACAAACACACACACAACTCACTGTCAATCAATACACAGCCTATACTAGCACACACACACACACACAGCTCACTGTAATTCAAAGCACCATCCTTACTTACACACACACACACACATTCACAGCTCACTGTGACACAGTGCTCTGCCTATACCAGCACACATACACACACACACGGCTCACTGTGACTCAATGCACAGCCAATGCCATCACAGGCATACACACACACCCTTCACTGACACTCAATGCACATCATATACCAGCACTCACGCATGCACACACACACACACGGCTCACTGTGACTCAATCCACAGTCTTTAACAACACAAAAACACACACAGCACACTGTGACTCAATGCCCAGACTATACCTGCACACACATGCACAATCACACACACACCTCTCTGTGACTCAATGCACAGCCTGTACCAGCACACACACACACACCTCACTGTGACTCAATGCTCAGCTTATATCAGTACACACAAACACACACACAGCTCACTGTGACTCAATGTGCAGCCTATACAAGCACACACAAACACACACACACACCTCACAGTGACTCAATGCACAGCCTGTATCAGCACACACACCCACACAGACCTCACTGTCACTCATTGGTCGGCCTATACCTGCCCACGAACACACACACCCCTTACTGTGACTCAATGCTTGGACTATACCAGCACACACACACACACCTCACTGTGACTCAATGCGCAGCCTATACCAGCACAGACACACAAACACAGCTCACTGTGACTCAATGCACAGCCTATACCAGGACAAACACACACACACACACACAGCTCAATGTGACTCAGTGCACAGTCTATACCAGCACAAACACACACACACATGCTTCACTGTGACTCAATGCCCAGCCTAAATTACCTGTGCACACACACACACAAACACACACACACACACCTCACTGTGACTCAATGCTTGGACTATACCAGCACACACACACACGGCTCACTATGACTCAATGAACAGCTTATGCCACCACACACACATGGCTCACTGTTACTCAATGCACCATCCATACCTGCACACACACACACACACACACAGAAAGCTCAATGTCACTAAGTTCACGGCCTATACCAGAACACACACGCACCCTTAACTGTGACTCAATGCTCAGCCTATTGCAGCACACACTCACAGACACACCCAACTCTCACTCTGACTCAATGCAAAACTGATACCAACGCACTCACACACACATAACTATGACTCACTGTTCAGCCTATACCAGCGCACACACACACACACACACACACACACACACACATGCATGGCTAATTGTGACTCGATGCACAGTCTATACTAGCACAAACAAACGTGGGTCACTTTGATTCAATGCACAGCCTACACCAGCACACATGCATGCACACACACACACATGGCTCACTGTGACTCAATGCAGTCTCCAACCACACACACTCACACACAGCTCACTGTGACTCAATGCTCAGACTATACCAGCATACACACACACACACACCCCTCACTGTGACTGCATGCACAGTGTATACCAGCACACAGACACACACACACACACGTGGTTGGCTGTGACTCAATGCACAGTTATACCAGCACACACACACAGAAACAAACCTGACTGTGACTCAATGCACAGCCTATACCAGGACACACACACACAGACACACAGCTCACTCTGAATTAATGTACAGCCTATACCAGCACACACACACACACACAGCTCACTGTGACTCAATGCACCATCCATACCTGCACACACAGACACACACACATGGCTCAATGTGACTCAGTGCACAGCCTATACCAGCACACACACACACACACACACACACACAGACACGGCTCCTTGTAACTCAGTGCAAAGTCTGTACCAGCACACACACACACACATAGCTCACTGTGACTCAATGCAAAGCCTATACCAGCACGTGCACACACACACACGCACACCTCTTTGTGACTCAAAGGTCAGCCTATACCAGTGCACAGACACACACACACACACATACGGCTGACCGTGACTCAATGCACAGCCTATACCGGCAAACACACACACACAAACACCCCTGACTGTGACTCAAGGTGTAGACTATAACAGCACAAACACACACACACACATGAACGGCCCAGTGTCACTAAATGCACCGTTCATACCAGCACACACACACACACACACACACCTCACTGTCTCTCAATGCGTAGCCTGCACCAACACACACACACACACACTCCCCTCATTGTGAGTCAATGCACAGCCTATACCAGCACACACACTCTTACACACACACACACACATGGCTCAGTGTGACTCAGTTCCCAGCATATACCTGCACACACACACTCACACACACACTTCACTCTGACTCAATGAACAGCCTGTACCAGCACACACACAGATAGCTCACTGTGACTCAATGCTCAGCCTATATCAGCACACACACTCACACACACAACTCACTGTGACTCAATGTGCAGCCTATAGAAGCACACACACACACACACACACGGCTCATTCTGACTCAATGTGCAGCCTGTATCAGCACACACACACATACTCACACAAACATGTCTCAATGTGACTCAGTGTACAGCCTGTACCAACACACACACACACACACACACACACTGATGAACAGCTCACTGAGACTCAAAGCACAGCCTATACCAGAACACACACACACACACACACACATGGCTTACTCTGACTCAATGCACAGTCTATACCAGCACACACACAGACACACACACACACAGCTACCTGTGATTCAATGCAAAGCCTATACCAGCATGCGCACACACACACACACCTCAGTGTGACTCAATGGTCAGCCTACACCAGGACACACAGACACACACGCCCCTCACTGTTACCCAATTCACATCCTATACTAGCACATACACACACACACACGCACGTCTCAGTGAGACTGAATGCATCCTCCACACCAGCACATACACACACACACACACACACCTCATTGTGACTCAATGCTCAGACTATACCAGCACACATACACACGGCTCACTGTGACTCAATGCAGTGTCTATAGCAGCACACACACACACACACCTCACTGTGACTCAATGCACAGTCTATACCAGCAAACACACACAGCTCACTGTGAATCAAATCGCTTCCTTACCAGCACACACACACACACACACACCTCACTGTGACTCAATGCACAGCCTATACCAGCACACACACATACCAGGCTCAGTGTGACTCAATTCCCAGTCTATATCTGCACACACACACACACTCACACACACATCTCACTGTGATGCAATGCACAGCCTATACCAGACACACACACACACACCTGTGACTTAATGCTCAGACTATACCAGCAAAAGCATTCACACACACCCACACACACGCATGGCTCACTGCAACTCAATGCACTGCCTATACCAGCACACACACACAACCACACACACACAGCTCACAGTGAGTCAATGCAGAGCCTATACTAGCACAAACACACACACACATACACACACACACCTCACTGTGACTCAGTGCTCAGCCTATAGCAGCACACACACACACACCCAACCCTCACTGTGACTCAATGCAAAGCCAATACCACCACACTCATACACACATAACTATGACTCACTGTTCAGCCTATACCAGCACGCACACACACACACACACACATACGTGGTAGACTGTGACTCAATGCACCATTATACCAGCACACACACACACAGAAACAAACCTGACTCTGACTCAATGCACAGCCTATACCAGAACACACACACACAGACACACAGCTCACTCTGAATCAATGTACAGCCTATACCAGCACACACACACACACAGCTCACTGTGACTCAATGCACCATCCATACCTGCACACACACACACACACGGCTTAATGTGACTCAGTGCACAGCCTATACCAGCACACACACACACAGCTCACTGTAACTCAATGCACCATCCATACCTGCACACACACACACACACATGGCTCAATGTGACTCAGTGCACAGCCTATACCAGCACACACACACACACCTAACTGTGACTCAATACTCAGCCTGTAGCAGCACTAACACATACACACACACGCACAGCTGTGACTCAATGCACAGTCTATACCTGCACACACAAACGTAGTTGACGGTGATTCAATACACAGCCTATACCAGCACGCTCGCATGCACTAAAAAACGTATGGCTCACTGTGACTAAATGCACAGGCTCTAAAAGCAGACACACACACACACACAAAAAGCTCACTGTGAGGCAATGCACAGTTTATTCCATCACACACACATAGATCAGTGACTCAGTGCACATTCTATACCAGCACACACACACACACACACACACACACACACACACGGCTCTCTGTGCCTCAATGCGCCATCCGTACCTGCACATACAAACACACACACACAGATGGCTCAATGTGACTCAGTCCATAGCCTATATCAACACACACACACACCTAACTGTGACTCAGTACTCAGCCTGTAGCAGCACAAACACATACACACACGCTCAGCTGTGACTCAATGCACAGTCTATACCTGCAAACACAAACGCAGTTCACATTGATTCAATGCACAGCCTATACCAGCACACTTGCATGCACTCAAACACGTATGGCTCACTGTGACTCAATGCACAGGCTCTAAAAGCAGACACACACACACACACACACACACGAACAGCTCACTGTGAGTCAATGCACAGTTTATTTCATCACAGATCAGTGACTCAGTGCACAGTCTATACCAGCACACCTGCACACACTCACAGCTGTGACTCAATGCAAAGCCTATACCAGCACATGCAAACACACACACACGGTTGACTGTGACTCAATGCACAGTCTATGCCAGCACACACACACACACAAACACAAACATACTTGACTATGACTCAATGTACAGCCTATGCTAGCACCACACACACAACCCACACACATGGCTGACTGTGACTCAATGCACAGCCTATACAGCATACACACACACACACACCCACATCACAGTGACTCAATGCCCAGCCTATACCAGCACACACACACACACACCTCACTGTGACTCAATGCACAGCCTATACCAGCACACACAGACACACTCGGCTCACTGTGACTAAATGCACCATCCATACCTGCACACAGACACACACACACACTGACGGCTCAGTGTGCCTCATTGCACAGTCTGTACCAGAACACACACACACACCTGTGACTCAATGCTCAGCCTACAGCAGCACACACACACAGACATAACCCTCACTGTGACTCAATGCAATGTTCATATCACCACACACACACAAACATAACTGTGACTCAGTGCTCAGCCTATAGCAGCACACACACACACACACATGCATGGCTCAGGGTGACTGAATGCACCGTCCATACCATCACAAACACAGACCGTGCTGTGACTCAATGCTCAGACTATACCTGCACACACAAACAAGGCTCACTGTGACACAATGCACAGCCTATGCCAGCACACACATATGGCTCACTGTGACTCAATGCAGATTCTATACCAGGACACACAACCACACAGACACACACAGATGGCTCAGTGTGACTCAATGAACATTCTATACCAGCACACACACACAGACACACACACACCTCATTGTGCCTCAATGCACAGCCTCTACCAGCACAGACACACAAACACAGCTCACTGTGACTCAATGCTCAGCCTATACCAGCACACACAAACACACACAGCTCACTGTGACTCAATGCACAGCCTATACCAGGACAAACACACACACACACATGGCTCAATGTGACTCAGTGTACAGTCTATACCAGCACAAACACACACACACATGGCTCATTGTGACTCAGTGCAGGGTCTATACCAGCACACACACACACACACACACGTCACTGTGATTAAATGCACAGCCCATACCTTCACACACACACACACACACACATGGCTCACTGTGACTCAATGCACCATCCATACCTGCACACACACACACACACACACACAGAAACACACAGACAGCTCAGTGTGACTCAGTTCACGGCTTATAACAGAACACACACACACACCTAACTTTGACTCAATGCTCAGCCTATAGCAGCACACACACACAGACACACCCAACCCTCACTGTGACTCAATGCAAAGCCAATACCACCACACTCACACATGCATAACTATGACTCACTGTTCAGCATATACCAGCATACACACACACACACGCACATGGCTAATTGTGACTCGATGCACAGTCTATACTAGCACAAACCAACGTGGGTCACTTTGATTCAATGCACAGCCTACACCAGCACACACGCATGCACACACACACACATGGCTGTGACTCAATGCACAGTCTCCAACAGCACACACACACACACACAGCTCACTGTGACTCAATGTTCAGACTATACCAGCATACACACACACAAATCCCTCACTGTGACTGCATGCACAGCGTATGCCAGCATGCACACACACACACACACACACACACACGTGGTTGACTGTGACTCAATGCTCAGCCTATACCAGCACACACAAACACACACAGCTGTGACTCAATGCACAGCCTATACCAGGACAAACACACACACACACACAGCTCAATGTGACTCAGTGCACAGTCTATACCAGCACAAACACACACACACATATGGCTGACTGTGACTCAATGCACAGCCTATAATGGCACACACACACACACACAAACACCCCTGACTGTGACTCAAGGTATAGTCTATAAAAGCACATACACACACACTCATGCACGGCCCAGGGTCACTAAATGCACAGTCCATACCAGCACATACACACATACACACACATGGCTCACTGTGGCTCAATGCCAAGTCTATACCAGCACACACACACGCACACACACACACACCTGTGACTCAGTGTGCAGCCTGTACCAGCACACACCCACCCACAGACACCTGTAACTCAATGAGCAGCCTATACCAGCACACACACACACACACCACAGTGTGACTCAATGCACAACCTGTACCAGCACACACACACACATACACACACACACACAAGGCTGTGACTCAACGCACAGACTATACAAGCACATACACACAACTCACTATAACTCAATGCACAGCCTATACCAGCACACACACACACACACACACACACGGCTCCCTGTGACTCAATGCACCGTCCATACCTGCACACACAAACATACACACACAGACGACTCAGTGTGACTCAGTCCATAGCCTATATCAACAAACACACACACCTAACTGTGACTCAATGCTCAGCCTATACCAGCACACACACACACACACCTCACTGTGACTCAATGCACAGCCTATACCAGCACACACAGACACACTCGGCTCACTGTGACTAAATGCACCATCCTTACCTGCATAAACACACACACACACACACACACACACACACTGATGGCTCAGTGTGCCTCAGTGTACAGCCTATAACAGAACACACACAGACACCTAACTGTGACTCAATGCTCAGCCTACAGCAGCACACACACACAGACATAACCCTCACTGTGACTCAATGCAATGCTCATATCACCACACACACACAAACATAACTGTGAGTGCTCAGCCTATAGCAGCACACACACACACACACACACACACATGCATGGCTCAGGGTAACTGAATGCACCATCCATACCATCACACACACACTGCGCTGTGACTCAATGCTCAGACTATACCTGCACACACAAACAAGGCTCACTGCGACACAATGCACAGCCTATGCCAGCACACACACATGGCTCACTGTGACTCAATGCAGATTCTATACCAGGACACACAACCACACAGACACACACAGATGGCTCAGTGTGACTCAATGAACATTCTATACCAGCACACACACACAGACACACACACACCTCACTGTGCCTCAATGCGCAGCCTCTACCAGCACAGACACACAAACACAGCTCACTGTGACTCAATGCTCAGCCTATACCAGCACACACAAATACACACAGCTCACTGTGACTCAATGCACAGCCTATACCAGGACAAACACACACACACACGGCTCAATGTGACTCAATGCAGGGTCTATACCAGCACACACACACACACACACACACACATCATTGTGATTAAATGCACAGCCTATACCTTCACACACACACACACAGATGGCTCACTGTGACTCAATGCACCATCCATACCTGCACACACACACACACACACACACACACACACAGTCAGCTCAATGTGACTCAGTTCACGGCCTATACCAGAACACACACACACACCTAACTGTGACTTAATATTCAGCCTATAGCAGCACACACACACAGACACAACCAACCCTCACTGTGAATCAATGCAAAGCTGATACCACCACACTCACACACACACATAACTATGACTCACTGTTCAGCCTATACCAGCATACACACACACACACACGCATGGCTAATTGTGACTCGATGCACAGTCTATACTAGCACAAACAAACGTGGGTCACTTTGATTCAATGCACAGCCTACACCAGCACACACACATGCACACACACACACATGGCTCACTGTGACTCATTGCACAGTCTCCAACAGCACACACACACACAGCTCACTGTGACTCAATTCTCAGACTATACCAGCATACACACACACACACCCCCCTCACTGTGACTGCATGCACAGCATATACCAGCATGCACACACACACACACACGTGGTTGACTGTGACTCAATGCACAGTTATACCAGCACACACACACACAGAAACAAACCTGACTGTAACTCAATTCACAGCCTATACCAGGACACACACACACACAGAGCCACAGCTCACTCTGAATCAATGTACAGCCTATACCAGCACACACACACACACACAGCTCACTGAGACTCAATGCACCATCCATACCTGCACACACACACACACACACACACACACACAGCTCAATGTGACTCAGTGCACAGCCTATACCAGCACACACACACACACGGCTCCTTGTAACTCAGTGCAAAGTCTGTAGCAGCACACACACACACACATAGCTCACTGTGACTCAATGCAAAGCCTATACCAGCACACACACACACACACACACACACACCTCTCTGTGACTCAAAGGTCAGCCTATACCAGTGCACAAACACACACACATATGTCTGACTGTGACTCAATGCACAGCCTATACCAGCACACACACACACACAAACACCCCTGACTGTGACTCAAGGTATAGTCTATAACAGCACATACACACACACACACACATGCACGGCCCAGTGTCACTAAATGCACCGTCCATACCAGCACATACACACATACACACACATGGCTCACTGTGGCTCAGTGCCAAGTCTATAGCAGCACACACACACCTACAGACCTCACTGTGCCTCAATGCGCAGTCTACACCAGCACACACACACACACACACCTGTGACTCAATGCACAGCCTGTACCAGCACACACACACCCACAGACACCTGTGACTCAATGAGCAGCCTATACCAGCACACACACACATACACCTCAGTGTGACTCAATGCATACCATGTACCAGCACATACACACAACTCACTATAAATGCACAGCTTATACCAACACACACACACACACACACGGCTCCCTGTGACTCAATGCACCATCCATACCTGCACACACAAACACAAACACACAGATGGCTCAATGTGACTCAGTCCATAGTCTATGTCAACACACACACACACCTGTTACTCAATACTCAGCCTGTAGCAGCACAAACACATTCACACACATGCACAGCTGACTGTGACTCAATGCACAGCCTATACCAGCACGCACAGACACACTCGCCTCACTGTGACTAAATGCACCATCCACACCTGCACACACACACACACACACAAACACACACACACACTGATGGCTCAGTGTGCCTCAGTGCACAGCCTATACCAGAACACACACACACACCTAACTGTGACTCAATGCTCAGCCTACAGCAGCACACACACACAGACATAACCCTCACTGTGACTCAATGCAATGCTCATTTCACCACACACACACAAATATAACTGTGACTCAGTGCTCAGCCTATAGCAGCACACATACACACACACATGCATGGCTCAGGGTGACTGAATGCACCATCCATACCATCACACACACACACACATACACACAAACCGTGCTGTGACTCAATGCTCAGAGTATACCAGCACACACAAGCAAGACTCACTGCAAGTCAATGTGCAGCCTATACCAGCACACACACACACACACACACACACCTCACTGTGACTCAATGCTCAGCCTATACCAGCACAAACACACAAACACACACACAGCTCACAGTGACTCAACGCAGAGCCTATACCAGCACACAAACACGCACACACACACTTCACTGTGACTCAATGCACAGCCTGTACCAGCACACACACACACACACAGATACCTCACTGTGACTCAATGCTCAGCCTATATCAGCACACACACACACACAGCTCACTGTGACTCAATGTGCAGCCTATAGAAGTCCACACACACATGCACAGCTCACTCTGACCCAATGTGCAGCCTGTATCAGCACACACACACACACACAAACACGTCTCAATGTGACTCAGTGTACAGCCTGTACCAACACACACACACACAGATGACAGCTCACTAAGACTCAATGCACAGCCTATACCAGGACACACATACACACATGGCTTACTCTGACTCAATGTACAGTCTATACCAGCACACACACGGACACACACACACAGCTACCTGTGATTCAATGCAAAGCATATACCAACATGCGCACACACACATACACCTCAGTTTGACTCAATGATCAGCCTATACCAGCACACACAGACACACACACCCCTCACTGTGACACAATGCACAGCCTATACTAGCACACACACACAGCTACCTGTTATTCAATGCAAAGCCTATACCAGCATGCGTGCACACACACACACACCCCTCAGTTTGACTCAATGGTCAGCTTACACCAGCACACACACACACACACACCCCTCACTCTTACTCAATGCACAGCCTATACTACCACATACACACACACACATGCATGGCTCAGTGTGACTGAATGCATCCTCCACACCAGCACATATTCACACACACACACACCTCATTGTGACTCAGTGTTCACACTATACTAGCACAGACACACACACGGCTCACTGTGACTCTGTCCACATCCTATGCCAGCACACACACAAACACACACACACACAACTGTGACTCAATGCACAGCCCATACCAGCACACACACACACACACACACACAAACACACGGCTCCCTGTGACTCAATGCACCGTCCATACCTGCAAACACAAACGCGGTTCACTGTGACTCAATGCACAGCCTATACCAACACACTCGCATGCACTCAAACACATATGGCTCTCTGTGACTCAATGCACAGGCTCTATCAGCAGACACACACACACGAACAGCTCACTGTGAGTCATTGCACAGTCATTCCATCACACACACAGATCAGTGACTCAGTGCACAGTCTATACCAGCACACACACACACACAGTTGACTGTGACTCAATGCACAATCTATACCAGCACACACACACACACAAACACACCTGACTGTGATTCAATGCACAGCCTATGCCAGAACACACACACACACACAGACGGCTGACTGTGACTCAATGCACAGCCTATACAGCATACACACACACACGCACCTCACTGTAACTCATTGCAGAGTCTATAGCAGCACACACACACACACCCACGTCACAGTGACTCAATGCGCAGCCTATACCAGCACACACACACACCTCACTGTGACTCAGTGCACATTCTATACCAACACACACACAAACTGATGGCTCAGTGTGCCTCAGTGCATAGCCTATACCAGAACACACATACACACCTAACTGTGGCTCAATGCTCAGCCTACAGCAGCACACACACACAGACATAACCCTCACTGTGACTCAATGCAATGCTCATATCACCACACACACACAAACATAACTGTGACTCAGTGCTCAGCCTATAGCAGCACACACACACACACACACACACATGGCTCAGGTTGACTGAATGCACCGTCCATACCATCACACACACACACACACACACACACACACACACCCGTGACGCAATGCAGAGACTATACCAGCACATACACACACGCACCTCACTGTGACTCAATGCTCAACCTATACGAGCACAAACACACTTACACACACACACAGGGCTCACTGTGACTCAATGTAGTCTATACCAGCACAAACAAATGTGGGTCACTTTGACTCAATAAACCACCTAAACCAGCACACACGGAAGCACACACACACGGCTCACTTTGACTCAATGCACAGTCTCCAACAGCACACACTCACACACCTCACTGTGACTCAATGCTCAGCCTATACCAGCATACACACACACACACACACCCCTCTCATTGACTGCATGCACAGTGTATACCAGCACGCACACACACACACACACGTGGCTGTGAGTCAATGCAGTTATACCAGCACACACACACACAGAAAGACACCTGACTGTGACTCAATGCAAAGCCTATACCAGCACACACACACACAGACCCATAGCTCACTGTGAATTAATGTACAGCCTATACTAGCACACACACACACACACAGCTCACTGTGACTCAATGCACCATCCATACCTGCACACAGACACACACGGCTCGATGTGACTCAGTGGATAGCCTATAGAAGCACACACACACACACGGCCCCTTGCAACTCAGTGCAAAGGCTGTACCAGCACACACACACACACACACCCCTCACTGTGACTCAAAGGTCAGCCTATACCAGTGCGTGCACACACACACACACACACACATATGGCTGTGACTCAATGCACACTCTATACCGACACACACACACACAAAACACACCTGTGACTCAAGGTAGTGTCTATACCAGCACATACACACACACACACTGCTCAGTGTGACAAAATGCACCATCCATACCTGCACATACACACATACACACACATGGCTCACTGTGGCTCAATGCCAAGTCTATATGTGCACACACACACACACACCTGTGACTAAATGCACAGCCTATACCAGCACACACACACACACACACCTGTCACTTTGACTCAATGCTCAGCCTATACCAGCACACACACCCCCACACACGGCTCACTGTGATGCAATGCACACCCTATACCAGCACACACACACAAACACACACACACACCTCACTGTGACTCCATGCTCAGCCTATACCAGCACAAACACAGCTCACTGTGACACAGTGCACAGCCTATACCAGCACACACGCATGCATACACACACACATGAATCACTGTGACTCAATGCACAGACTCTAACAGCACACACACACACACACACCTCACTGTGGCTCAATGCTCAGCCTATACCAGCACACACAAACACACACAGCTCACTGTGACTCAATGCATAGCCTATACCAGCACAGACACACACACAGCTACTGTGACACAATGCACAGCCTACAGCAAGACAAACACACACACACACACATGGCTCAGTGTGACTCAGTGCACAGTCTATGCCAGCACAAACACACACACGGCTCACTGTGACTCAATGCACAGCCTAAATTAGCACCCATGCACACACACACACACACACACACACTGCTCACTGTGATTCAATGCACCATGCATACCTGCACACACATACAAACACACACAGACGGCTCACTGTGATTCAGTGCAAAGCCTATAACAGCACACACACACACTCACACACACATGACTGTGACTCAATGCAGTCTATACGAGCACACACACACACACACACCTGACTGTGACTCAATACACAGTCTATACCAGTACATACACACACACACACCCCTCACTGTGACTCAATGTGCAGCCTGCACCAGCACACACACACACACACCTCACTGTGATTCAATGGTCAGCCTATAGCAGCACACACACCCCTCACTGTGACTCAATACACAGCCTATACCACCGTGCAGACACACACACACACACACAGCACTGTGACTCAATACACTATCTATACCAGCACACACGCACACACACACACCTCAGTGTGACTCAATGCACAGCCTGTACCAGCACACACACACACACACACACGGCTCACTGCGACTCAATGCACCGTCCATACCTGCACACACAAACACATACAAACACACACAGACTGCTCACTGTGATTCAGGGCAAAGCCTATAACAGCACACAGACACACACACTCACACACACACAGCTGTGACTCAATGCACAGTCTGTACCAGCACACACACACAGCCTGTGACTCAATACACAGTCTATACCAGCAGATACACACACACACACACGGCTCAGTGTAACTCAATGCACCATCCATACCTGCACATAGACACACACACACACACACCTCAGTGTGACTCAATGCTCAGACTATACCAGCACACAAACACACGGCTCACTGTGACTAAATGCACAGCCTATGCCATGACACACACATGGCTCACTGTGACTCAATGAAGAGTCTATACCAGCACACACACACACACACCTCTCACTATGTTTCAATGTGCAGTGTGCACCAGCACACACACACACAAACACCTGTGGCTCAATGCACACCCTGTACCAGCACACACACACACAAACACATGTGATTCCATGCACAGCCTATACCAGCACACCCACACACACACCTCAGTGTGACTCAATGCAGTCTGTACCAGCACACACACAGACACACACACACACACAGCTGTGACTCAACACACACCCTATACCAGCACATACACACACCTTAATATAACTCAATGCACAGCCTATAGCAGCACACACACACACACACAAAGATACACGGCTCACTGTGACTCAATGCACAGCCTGTACCAGCACACACACACACAGATATCTCACTCTGACCCAATGTGCAGCCTGTATCAGCACACACACACACACACTCAAACATTTCTCAATGTGACTCAATGCTCAGCCTATACCAGCACACACACACACACAAACACACACAAACACCTGTGACTCCATGCTCAGCCTATACCAGCACACACAAAGAAACACAGCTCACTGTGACTCAATGCACAGACTATACCAGCACACACACACACAGACACACCTGACTGTGACTCAATGCACAGTCTATAAGAAGCACATACACACACACACATGCACTCACTGTGACTCAATGATCAGGCTATACCTGCGCACCCCCACACGGCTCACTATGACTCAATGCACAGCTTATGCCAGCACACACACATGGCTCACTGTGACTCAATGCAGAGTCTCTACCAGCACACACACATGCACACACACACACACCACTGTGACTCAATGCACAGTCTATACCTGCGTGCACACACACACACACACACACACGTGGCTTACTGTGACTCAATGCAGTCTATAGCAGCACACAGAACCACAAAACACACCTGACTGTGACTCAATGCACAGTCTATAAGCAGCACATACACACACGTTCCTCACTGTGACTCAATACTCAGACTACACCAGCACACACACAGAAGGCACACTGTGACTCAATGCACAGCATATGGCAGCACACACACACGGCTCACTGTGACTCAATGCAGGGTCTATACCAGCACACACACACACAGGCACATGCATGGCTTGCTGTGCCTCAATGCACAGCCTATACCAGCGTGCACACACACACACACAGATGACTGTGACTCAATGCACCCTCTATACCTGCACACACACACACACACACTAGTGACTGTGACTCAGTACACAGCCTATAACAGCACACACACACACACACACACACACAAGAACAGCTCACTGGGACTCAATACACAGTCTATACCAGCACACACACACAGCTCCCTGTGACTCAGTGCAAAGTCTATACCAACACACACACACACACACACAGCTCATTGTGAGTCAATACAAAGCTTATACCAGCACATGCACACACACACACACACCTCACTCTCAGCCTATACCAGTGTGCACACACACACACACACACACACGGCTGTGACTCAATGTGCAGTCTATACCAGCACACACACACACACACACACACGGCTCAGTGTGACTCAATGCACTTTCCATAACAGCACATACACACACACACACACGTCTCACTGTGGCTCAATGCCCAGCCTATACCTACACACACACACACAATCTGTGACTCAATGCACAGCCTATACTGGCACACACACACACACAAACATACACACACATCTCAAGGGGACTCAATGCAGAGCCTATACCAGAACACATACACACACACGCATATGCAGACACACACCTCACTGTGACTCAATGCATAGCCTATACCAGCACAGACAAACACACACACACGGCTCCCTGTGACTCAATGCACCGTCCATACCTGCAAACAAACACACACACACAGACGGCTCAATGTGACTCAGTCCATAGCCTATATCAACACACACACACACCTGTGACTCAGTATTCAGCCTGTAGCAGCACATATACTCACACACGCACAGTTGACTGTGACTCAATACACAGTCTATACCTGCACACCCAAACGCGGTTCACTGTGACTCAATGTGAAGCCTATAGAAGCACACACACACACACACGGTGACTCTGACCCAATGTGCAGCCTGTATCAGCACACACACACACACACACACGTCTCAATGTGACTCAGTGTACAGCCTGTACCAACACACACACACACAGACGGCTCAATGTGATTCAGTCCATAGCCTATATCAACACACACACACACCTGTGACTCAATACTCAGCCTGTAGCAGCACATATACTCACACACGCACAGTTGACTGTGACTCAATGCACCCTCTATACCTGATCACACACACACACACACACTAGTGACTGTGACTCTGTGCACAGCCTATAACAGCACACACACACACACACACACAAGAACAGCTCACTGGGACTCAATGCACAGTCTATACCAGCACACACAGTCTGTGACTCAATACAATCTATACCAGAACATACACACACACACACAGCTCAGTGTAACTAAATGCACCATCCATACCAGCACATACACACACACACACACACCTCAGTGTGACTCAATGCTCAGACTATACCAGCACACAGACACACGGCTCAGTGTGACTCAATGCACAGCTTATGCCATCACACACACACGGCTCACTGTGACTCAATGAAGAGTCTATACCAGCACACACACACACACACACCCCTCACTGTGACTCAATGCACAGCCTACGCCAGCACACACACATGGGTCACTGTGAATGCACCCTCCATACCTACACACACACACAAACACACACACACACACACACAGAGACCTCTCCGGGGTTCTGTTCTTTTAATGGGAAATGCAGAAAACACACACTCAGGATGCCTGGGCTTTCAGGGTACGGCCACAGGGCAGTACAGCTGACAGGTTTAACGATGGAGTCAACCCGTGCACCACAACTACTGAGCCTGCGCTGTAGAGCCCGCGTGCCACAAGTACTGAAACCCGCACGCCTAGAGCCTGCAACAAGAGAAGCCACTGCAATGAAAAGCCCGCGCACTGCAACCAAGAGTAGCCCCCGCTTGCCGCAACTAGAGAAAGCCTGCGCGGAGCAACGAAGACCCAACGCAGCCAAAAATAAATAAATAAATTTGTTAAAAGAAAAAAAGAATCCCTCCCTCTCAATTGGTTAATCTTCCGGTCCCACCAACCTGCTGCACAACAGAAACGTTTCTAATCCGCCAATCAGGAGCAACTGTCGTGTGCTGGGTGGTTCCGACAGATGTGTTTGGATGCAGGGAAGGCATTTCCTCCAGATCCAGAATACAGTGATGGCAGCAGAAGTGTGGACACTTCCATTGGCACCCCTCTGACCCAGGCACGGGTTCTGAGCACATTAACACATCAGCTCAATTGCTCTCACAACAGCTCTCCTCCAACTACAAAGGAGGAAGCTGAGGCTGGAGAGGCTGGCACTTGCTCACAGCCATACGCCTGAAGTGACAGAGCTGGCTTTGCTCCAGGAACTTGGCTTCGGGTCCTAGACGATTTAGTGCTATTCCATATCGGACCCTGGTGTGGGAGGTGTGGTCCATCAATGGCCCCAATTCTTTACACCTCCCTGTAGCCACACTCTGCCACGTGACTTACGGTTCCTTCCACTAAAGGGGTAGAGCACATACCACACCCTCTGACTGTGGGTTTGGCTGTGGGACTTGAACTGGAAGGTTAGCAGCTGCACTCTGACCAGAGACAAGGAAAGCACCCCTGGGGCTGGGCTTGTCCTCTTATGCATCTGCCACTGACCTGCCCAGGCCAAACTCCTTGTCCTGGGAGGAAGATGACTGACAGGCACGTGGAGCAGAGCCTGATACACAAACTCATGAGCTAACGGAACACGTCTCACTGGACCCTGCTGAGATTTTATAGTGGCTGTTACGCAGCATTGCTGTGGCAGGCGCTGACTTATACGACCTGTGTCTGTGATATTTTCCTGACTGCAAATTGATTGGCCTTTACTAGACTGGCAGAAATAGTCACATACATACATACATAGAATTAATCCCACAATTTATCAATGGTTGAAGAATCTGATATATGGTAAGGCTATTCCAATTCTTAAAAAAAAAAAATGTAAATCAAAGACATGCTCGGTTCACTGAAAGACACCATTTATTTTGTGAATGTCAAGCAGAATGATCTGTTGAGACATAAGTGAAAGTATTGAGCGTGAAATCTGTACGCATTTTCCAGAGTGGACTGCAGGAGAGAAGCCACAGGCAACGCCCCTGACTGAAATGTCGCTATACAGAGCATTCCACAGCTGAGTTATGACCGAGGGTGAGCTATCAGCCACCACCGAAGAATGCCAAGGGCAAAACATTAGCACCGGATTGGTTTTATATGCAATAACATAACTATATACAAAGTTATGTACATTGACTCACTGCAATCTTTGGGTCCCCACTAACCAGACATTTAAGAGGCAAACGGGAATGTTGTGATTCTATGTGCTTCGTTAAAAGGACAGTAGAGCACTATATATTGCTATGTAGAAGAGAAAGTTCTCAAAAGACACCAAAAAGCTGGATATAGACACAAATTCTATTTTCACATTTTACAGACATATCATCAAAATGATCACAATAGTGTATTTGAAGGGAAAGAATCACAGGTAAAAGCTTTGTGAAAATTAAAAACACACTGAAATCACCGTGGTTGTCTCCCCGAGGGAGGAAGCAGGGGCAGCGGGCGGGGGGCGGTCCATGGACAGCCAGCTTTACCTTTCCTGACGTGATCCGTTTTCACAGCAAGTGACCCACACCACGTGGCAAGGACACTTCGTTGGCAGAAGAGGGATTTTTCAAGTCAGGAATAGCTTAATTGAATAAGAGTAAAAACCGATGAAAAGGCATTTCTCCTTTGGCGTGGGTGGGCTGCCAAAGGAGTGTTTATTGCCAGCATCACTGACGCCTGCCAGGTCGGCGCCCTCTACGGGTGCACGGAGATCACTGCAGCAGCCCGGGAGTCCAGTCTCCCCTCTGGCTGGCGGAGCGTGGACCAGTTAGCGTCCTTTAAGACATTTGTGTGCGTCTGTGTTTGGTAAGGCGGCGGCCACTGCTGACAAAGGGACATCTCCCTGCCCCCACCCCGCCGCTGGAAAACTTCTTCTATAGCAGTAAGAGGAAATGAGTAAAATGATCTCACAGATCAAAGTCCGCATATCACCTCAACGTGAAGTTATCCTAGGGCTTCTCCCGCCATTAACCACACATTTCATCAGATGAGCATTGTGACGAAACACACCACTCCATAGTGATCAGATTAAAAATAAGTATGTGAGAACCATGCCATTGGTGGCTGAACATCGACTCATGTGCTTACTTGCCATGCATATATCCTCTTTGGTGAAGTGTCTATTTATTTAAGTCTTTTGCCCCCCGTTTTAATTGGACTGTTTGTTTTCTTACTGTTAAGTTTGAGAGTTTTTATACATTCTGGATACAAATGGTTTGTCACATACATGATTTGCAAGTATTTTCTCCTAGCCTGTGATCTGTCCACTGGAAAAGTGACAGCTTGACAGTGTTTTCTTTAGTGAATAGACTCTTTACAATCTCACAATTTCAACCAATAAAAAAGGGTACAGGAGCTGTATACTCTGTGGCAGAAAAAGATCGGGTCTAGGAGTTCTGTGGTCCACCGGGACCTCTGAGAAACCAGAGCAACGGTTCTTAAACGGCATGTGGCCCTTACAGCATGGTAACAAATTGAGAGACGCAAAAAGAGAGAAGTTGCCAATTATAATTAAGGATCAGACACACGCAAAATAAATGTTCTGGGGAAAAAGTAAGTTAAGAAATATCTATCTCATCAGCCTTAAGAAAAAAAACGCCTAGCAAGCACATTACTACCGGACACGGTTTTAGCCAAGTAATTTCTCTTTGCAGGAAAATATCATTTGAACCGTGATGTCAGCCAAAAAGTCCTAAAACCATCTGTCTGCTTTGTGTATGTTTTAAAGTGCGAGCGCTATTTAAGTGGCAATTTCAGAATGAGTGAACCCAACATGTAAGCTCTTCTTTTCATAGTTGGTTTTTAACCACGTGGAAAACCATTCACCTTTGTAGAGTGTTATTAAAGTATCATCATCATCATGATTTTTGCTGGGTCGGAGATCATCCTTATATGACAGACACAATGAATGCTCAACACTTCTGGACCAACAGGAGAAGCCGGCAGCCGCCACCTCCAGTGACCCACCGGAGAGGTCGTGCGCCAGGCTTTGCCCGACACGCGCGCTCATTCCCTCCTGAGCGGAGGAAGGGGTGCAGCGTGGGAAGACGGAAGGGCAGACCCGAGCCGGCAAGGACCACGTGCGCGCACCTCGGGACCAGAGCCCAGTCCGTACTCGGGAACTCACCGTTCACCGGAGCCGGGCGCCATGTGGGGTTGCTTCCAGGCAAGGGCTGACGGGGAGCCTCTCTGCTCAGCATTCAGGAGGGAAACTAAGACATTAAATAGATCATCCCAAACGCACCCACGGAGATTATTGCTTTTCTAACGGCCACTCGGTTCTGGGAGGGATTCTCTCTCCAGGACGTAAATACAGGCTGGGGTTTTCATTTGCCTCCTCGGGACCGGAGCTGAAGGGCCGGCTGCTGTCCCCCGCCGGGGAGGCGTCGGGGGGGCACGCCCCTCACTTGCCTCTCTCGGGTGGAAGGCTGTCCAGCAAGCACTTGAGCTGCTCTTCGCCCAGGTGGATCTTGTCCTCCAGCTCGCGCTGCTCGATGATGAGGGCCGACTTCATCCTCACGAAGTGCGCGTAGTCTGCCAGGCTGTCCCGGCTGAGGTAGCTGGCCAGAATGTCGGACACGATGCCCTCCCGGCGGTCCAGGTTCTCCTTCAACTCCTTGGCGTCCTCGTGCTGCTGGATCAGGACCCGCTGCTTCTCGAGCAGGGATTGCTGGAGAGACAGAGAGACACGAGCCTGCTGGGGACCAGGCTATGGGGGGTGGGGGGGTGGGGTGTCCGGCCGACGCCTCCAAAACGCCCGGCAGCTCCGGGGGCTGGTCCAGTGGAGACCCTGACGCCACCTGAGTTAGGGACCCGAGGTCTGGAGGGACCCGCACAGAAGCACCTGGGGCGTGGGCAGGAGGCACCTCGCAGAGCGGAGGCCCCAGCGCCAGCTCCCCCGTTAGCGCTCCTGGGCCGCTGCCACCTCCACTTCCTCCTGTCACCGTGAAAGGCCGTGAGGAGCACGGGAGCCATCCAGGCACGAAAAGCTCCAGAACTGTGAGCTGCTCAGAAGAGCAAAGGGCTTAGGCAGCCGGTGTGTGTCCAAGGCCTTTCCCTGACAATACTGTGGCCAAGGGGACACGAGGAGCAGATTCTAAAGAGATTCCAGGGCAGGACTGCTAAACCCTTCCGGCAGAAGTAGCAGCAGCCCGGGAGCAAAGCCGTAGCAGAGGCCGTGTGCGGGGCGGGAGGAGAGACGGCGCCTGGGAGCAAAGCCGTAGCAGAGGCCGTGTGCGGGGCGGGAGGAGAGACGGCGCCTGGGAGCAAAGCGCCTGGGAGCAAAGCTGTAGCAGAGGCCGTGTGCGGGGGCGGGGCGGGAGGAGAGACGGCGCCTGTTGGGGAGGTGCCCTCGCTCCTTCCGAGGGTCCTGCTCTGGGTCACACAGACGCCCCCATTTCTAGAACGCAGCACTCACAATCGCTGTCTGCCCACAGGGCGCGCACCCACTTCCCCTGCCCTCTCCAACTTTACTGAGAGAGGGAGAGGTGAACGCGGTCAATGTCTTCAAGTGTCGGCTGGCAGATGCCACGGATGCCCTGTCCTCGGTGCGAGTATCTGACACTGGCAGGGCCCCCTTATTCCGCCACTTGGCAACTTGGATATTCACCCACGGCCGCGCGTGAGCATCCAGGATGTGGGAGTGCTTTGCAGAGCGCCGATCCGCAGAAAGAGCTCAGAAAACATGAGTTGCTATTAAACGGCGGCTGAAAGCAGAAACTGCTCCTGGGGTGAGGCTTCCGGGAAGTGCCCCCGACTGCACAGCCTTTCGGGGTCACCTGTTCCGGGGGACACCTTGACCTTCAGGCGCTTGTGAAACAAAGACAGAATGTATTTTCGTGGAAAGAGGCAAGGTAAAGCCAGTTAATTCCAACCAAGAGGGAAACAGACCTCAACTGATTCTAGAAATACGGTTCAGGCTGCTAAGATCAGTTAGGCTCCCTGGCAACTAGAAGCTGCTGATGGGAGGGAGGGATTCACGTGTCTGCGTCTGCCCACGTGCTCATTTTCTACCTGGAAAGACAGGGGAAGCCGCCTACAGCCTGAGGCCACATCTTTTCACTCATTAGCATGCCTGTCTCTGTAAACCGCAGCTTTCCCAAGCCCTGGCTGCCTGACACGGAGATTTTCATCCAGCACTGGCCACACTGGAGGCTAGCCCACTGTGCTGCACCTGGACGTGGTGACTGAACACTCCTTTTGGGTCCAGGAAGGTGAAGCTGCATCAACCACACACAGCCAAGGGGGAAAGAGCCTGTCTGCTCCTCCTCCGTAACACGGACCCCCTAGGGATGCAGTAAGAGCTATGCAGCCAGGTCCCCAGGAGGACCACGGGCATGGTCCCCAGTGTGTGATTGCTTCTACTTCCTCCAATTCTAAATAAGCCTTTGTCAGTTCCAAGCAAAGGGAGATAAAGATGAGCTGAGCTGCAAAGACAATACTATTTTTCCTTTAAATCGATACTTGAGAGTTTAATATTTCAATTAATATTTCAATTACATACAAGTAAGTCTCTCTTTCCCATTCATGTTATTTTCCTAAGTCCTTTCAGATAAATTTGCAAAGATGGTAAGAACAGCAAAATGGAATGCAAACGTAACCAAGGGGATCGAGGTCTAAAGCCCCAGTTACTTTTTCAACCCTTATGCTTTTTCAACCCTTATGCAATACGTTCTTCCATGATAGTCACTAACGACTTGGCTAAGCACAAAAGATCCATGGTCTCAAAGCCACGCGCTTTGTAAGATCTTCCTGTGTAACCTGAAACCACTCTCACCTGGAGTCCAGGGGGAGGGGTGCCTTTTCTGCTCCCCTTGTAGAGAAGTTAAGGTGCTTTATTAATGATGAAGATGATCATTTTGAAGGCCTATTATGTGCAAAGAAGCAAACTAGATGTACTACTGCTACGTGACCTATGAAGTAGTAAAGCCAGTAAGGTAGATGATGTCTTGCATGCACAAAGAGCGGACATGCAGACCCACTAAGAAATGTCCCAAGTTGCACTGCTGTGAAGGGAGGAGGAAAGCAGAGCAGCTCCTAGACTCGTTCTAGACACTGCCGGCCCTCTTGTGAAGTCACAGCAACAAAGTCATCATCAAACGCCACTGTCACTGAGTGCCGATGACTCGTCAGGCAGTGGGTGAGCTCCACTTACCCACTTACCTGCGGTGGGGAAAGGTTACAAACAGAGACTACGTTCTAGGAAGAGACCAACACTAGCAGCGATCGTGGGACTATAGGAGAAGATGTCCAATCTCCCGGACGCTTGCCGCGGCCCCCCCACCCCCACCCCGCTACAAGGAGGGAGCGAGCGAGCCCTGGGCGTTCAACAGCATCTTGCGCTACGAGGCGGACAGGCGACCCAGCGGGCCGAACGAGGCTTCCGGGCGGTTTGCTCCACACCCCACAGGAAAGCCACACCCCGCCCCGCCTGCCAGGTCAGCCTCGGCCATAGTTACCCGATCGCCGGGAGGAGTGCCGTCGTCCAGATTGTTGAGGGCGTTTTCCACGCGGGCCAGGCGGCCGGACAGCGACAGCAGGAGGTTCACCACCTTGTCCAGGTCCCCGATGAACATGCGGAACTTGTCGAACTCGTTGGGCTTGCAGACGGCCTTGGCCAGGGCCTCCACCTCGTCCCCCAGCGCGCTGTTGGCCTGCATGTCCTCCCGCAGGCTCTGCCGCGCCTGCCGCAGCACCTGCAGCTTGCGACCGATGCTCTCGATGAGCTCCTGCTGTGGGCACAGGGCAGGGGATGCGGTCAGGGCCGCTTTGTGGCACCCCCTCACACATCCCGGATCTGCGAGCGACTCAGCTCAGCCGGGCGGCAGCTTGTTTTGCATCAGTAAATAACAGGGGGGACTTCCCTGGTGGCGCAGTGGTCGGGAATCCGCCTACCAATGCAGGGGACACGGGTTCGAGCCCTGGTCCGGGAAGATCCCACATGCTGTGGAGCAGCTAAGCCCGTGCGCCACAACTACCGAGCCTGTGCTCTAGAGCCCGCGAGCCACAACTACTGAGCCCACGTGCCACAACTACTGAAGCCCATGCGCCTAGAGCCCGTGCTCCTCAACAAGAGAAGCCACCGCAATGAGAAGCCGGCGCACCGCGACGAAGAGTAGTCCCCACTCGCCGCAACTAGAGAAAGCTCGCACGCAGCAACAAAGACCCAATGCAGCCAAAAATAAATATAACTAACTAACTAACTAACTAACTGGGGATGTTTAAGACTAGGGGAAGGATAAGGCCTCCCCGTTAAATCATTGCCGTTTGGTTTAGAAATGAAAACACAACAAACCTATTCTCATCCTGTGACTGTCCTATCAGACTGTGCAGGAGTGGGACCCTTGGGGCTACTCACGGTAAACCTCGTTTCAGCCTGTATCTTTGCAAGGATTTTTCGGGCCTCTGTGATACTCTGTGCTTCCTTCTTTTTTTTTTTTTTTTGTTTTTTTTTTCTGGCTGCGCTGTGCAGCTTGTGGGATCTTAGTTCCCCGACCAGGGATCAAACCCAGGCCCTCAGCAGTGAAAGTGCGGAGTCCTCACCACTGGACCGCCAGGGAATTCCCTGTGCTTCCTTCTTTGGAAGTTCCCAATTTGAAGACTTACATGCACAGAAGTTATTGAGTCTGGTACTGAACATCTGGCACTGAACTTCATGATTAAAAAGTGTCTTCCATGTAGAATTAGCAATAAAAATTAAGACAAATGAAGGATGTCAATGAACTTAGGAAAGCCTTTCAGAATAATAAAGTACTGATCTCCATTTGACCACTGGCCCCAGGACTCCCTTACCACCTCCCTGCACAGGGGCTTCTGTTCTCTTGCCTCTGTCCTCAGTCTTCTCCTAAAATAGAGGGTCACCTGCTGTGGCACTTGGGCTCTGTGACCACCAGTGACTCTGATCACGACAGCCGAGGTCCCCCTGGGAATGTCTGGTGCACGGGGCTTCAGGGGTCTTGCTGTCTTCCTATCAATCATCAAGTGAGCCATCAAGTCCTCCCAAGCGCACCTGCACGGCCCTCCCTTCTCCTCGTCCCCTGCACGCTTTGTAAGCGCGTGACACCGGAGATATGAGGGCACTGGAAAGGGAGCAGAGGCAGCGCAGCCTGTAGGCCAAATCAAGCAGAAAAGCAGGACTACTGGGTCAGTAACACCACAGAGAACTGCCATTTAAAGCACTTCCTGCCTGGGGTGAAATTGCCCGACATGCGCTTATTGAACTAAAAACGTCAGTTGGCTTACGAATTTAATCCTGGTGGGGTGGTGGGCAGGGGGCAAGCTCACAGTGACTCATCTCAATCCCAAAGCCGCCATCTACGGGGAGGCAGTGCCCGGCATCTCGTGCCCCCAAAGAAATCGGAAGAGGCACCAGGCAGATGAAGGGAGCGGTACCAAGGCTGCTGCTTCCCAAATTCAGTACATCACGAGAAACAAAGGCATACTGTCAAGAACATAAGTTCTTTGCATCTAGGGTGGGAACGGAATTAAAACTGTCCAAACTGGATATTTTTTCTAGGTTTATGAGAATAACAACACTTTCTTTTTTTAATTCATTATTTTTAAGAACGTGGAAAACACAACCAGAAGAAAGCAAATGGTACCGTGTGCCAGACACAGGGCCTCTAAAATCCCAGGACCAAAACTCTTTTATTTTTCATTTCCTTTTTGAATTAAAAAAAGGCTATCACTTCCTAAATTGAAAGTCATTTTCTTTTACACAAGGGTCAGGGTATTTCTTCTGGAATGGGTTTGTCTATCATATTTGAAACCAATCAATGGCATTTTTTAACAACTAGCAATACGAGGAGGTATTAAACATTATCCTTTGCAAGGGTCTTGTCAAAAAAAAATAAATCAGTATTTTTTACGAAAGCCCCTTCCAAGATGCTAAGTGTATGGAAAAATTCACCAAATGCTGGTTCCCTCCTTTTCTTCTCCTGGTGCTGACTACGCATGCTCAAAGCCCCTGGAATAAACAAACAGCACATGCTCTCCTCTGAAACTAACTGCCTTGGGCAATTCCTTTCCCCCGTTATGCTAAGTCCTTCCTATAAAAAACAGGTAATCACACCTAGATGTCACAAGTCTGGCCCGCTGACATGCCATGAAGATTTGAAGCTCCTACAGGAGTGAAGACATAGGCGCTGATAGCAATAATTTTGTCCCTACCATGACCTCATGGTTACATGCTATTTCACCTCTGACCTCCTCTCTAATCCTCCCCCTTCCTTGTCCACACAGCTCCAGCCATTGGTCTCTGCTGCTTCCCCAACGTGTCACAAAACTCCCACCCCAGGGCCTTTGCACTTGCTGCCCAAACCCCACTCCCCCCGCCCCTCCCCAGATCAACCAGACATTCCCTCACATCACTCCAGGCCTCTGTTCATCATCAGCTCACCAGAGCCTTCTCTACAATCCTACTCCTTTACCTCTCTCTATCCCTTCACGCTGTTTTAGTTTTCTGACCACCCGACATTAAGGGTTGGCAAACTTTTTCTATGAACGGCCAAACAGTAAATATTTTAGACTTCAGGGGCCACACAGCCACTGTTGCAACTACTCAACACTGCTGGTGTAGTGTGAAAGCTACCAGAGACCATATGTAAATGAATGAATGAATGTGGCCGTGTTGCAATAAAACTTTAATTACAAAAGCAGGTGGGGGGCAGGGTTTGGCCCACGGGGCCCTGTTTGTTTTTTTATATTTGTTTTTATGTTGGCTGTCCATCTCTTCTGTGAGTACACAAGTGCCTTCAGGGAAATAAGGACTCTAGTCTGTTTTGTCTACTGCTGTATCCCCAAGTGCCTGGGTGAGTTTTTGGAGTTGAACAAATGATGCTTTTTGGTTAACAACGCACTTCACAATATACTGTTGAATTTAACATCATCGGATTACAGATATTTGAAACTGATAGTCAAAGAGGACATGTGCCTTGCGGAAAGTCATACAGTTAAGTCCTCTGGATTTAACTGCGGTAGAAGAGACATATCAGTTGACCTTAAAATGAGAGAGATGGGTGGCCACCTAGCTAATTTGACACTGGATCTCATTACAAGGACATGGCAAAGAGACCCTGGCAGAGGCCCAACTTTAGAACAGAAGACTCCCCCACAAAGGGCTTAATACACAGGCCCAAATGTCAGCGTCCCACATCGAAGCCCAACACAAATGGCCCTCGGCGCGGGGCCCAGGGTCGGGGTGGAGCCGCGCGCCGCCCCCCTGCCTGCCCGCCAGCCAGCGCGTGCTCATTTGGAATTCCAGCTTCCCTACCTTCTTCACCGACAGGTCGTGGTCCGGGTCACCCCCTGCATCCTCTTCGGGCTCCTGCTGCCCCCGCAGGTCCTTCATCTTAATCAGCAGCTCTGCCTTGGGGGCCGACGTGCTGTAGTAGGTGGAGGTGGTGGCCAGAGACACGGCCGCCGGCACACTCGGCTCCTCCTTCCTGCGTAACAAAACGCCAGAACACCCGTTAGCTCTGATCGTACACACAGACGTGCCCGTGAGTCCCACCGCCTGGGCTGGGACCGGCAAACGGTGGTGCTAACGAAAAGGCACCAGCTAGAGGGATGAGATGGCAAAAGTGGGGAAAGAGTAGATTGTGAGGTCAGAACTAAAACACCCTGCCAAATGGTACTCAAAGCCCTGCCCCGGAGGGAGGAGAGTGCAGATGGTATCCGCCGGGAGCCTGAGGTCTGTGGGGAGATGTCTGCCGCTATCTGTAGGCGTGGCCACAGGCCCCAAGTTCACCGGGCACCTTTCTACCAGCAGCCACATTTGCTGCCTCTTGCCTGACTTCCTGTCTGCCCAGCACTGGTACTCCCGCCTACTGTCAATCAACGATGCTTACGGAGACCATGTACAGAAACAGGAGAGATGTAAGCAGACTCACCTTTGTGGGCAGGTGACTAAAGGACAGGGGCTGGAAAGCGCTCTTCACAAAACCTATTACAGCCAACTCACTCCCTCAGTTAAATA
The DNA here is from genome assembly GCF_028564815.1 of Eubalaena glacialis. Taxonomy (NCBI): domain Eukaryota; kingdom Metazoa; phylum Chordata; class Mammalia; order Artiodactyla; family Balaenidae; genus Eubalaena; species Eubalaena glacialis. The sequence goes on along the minus strand of NC_083736.1, from coordinate 7,493,913 downwards.
AGCCACAACAGAAAGCCTCTTTCATAAACACATATCCTAAGTAGTCTCAACTTTCACTCCTCTTGTGACAAGTTTCTCAACTTCAGTACTAGTGACATTTGGGGCCGGGCCATTCTTTGATGGGGGCCGTCCCGTGCGCTGTAGAACCGCGAGCAGCGTCCCTGGTCTCCACCCACTACATGCCGGGGGCACCTCTCCCCGTGGTGACAACGGGAAGTGTATCCCGACATTGCCAACCGTCCAGTGGCGGGAGACAACAGCCTCCGGCTGAGAACCACTGCCTTAGGAGAAAAAGCCCCGTGGGCATCACCGGAAACGTGTATTTTCACATCTTTGCCAGGACCTGACGTCATCACCCCCAGAATGGGCTTTTAACTTCGGGAGGGTGACAAAAAAGCCCCAAAGTGCTAAGCACTTATGGACATCTGTCCCCAAAGAGCAGTCATGAAAACAGACAAACAGATACACTCCCTCGCCCTTGTAAGCCTAAGAGGCACCGGGCAGAACCACATACAGCCAGGGGGCAGAACCCAGGGCAGCGTCTACTCACTTCTCCTCCATGGTTCTGGGGGAGGGGATTTTGGGGAGCAGCTTCCTCCGCTGCTGACCTTCTTCCACGAGGTGCTCGTCTTTGGGGAAGATGCCCTCCATAAGGTCCATGGTGGTTCTGATCTTCACACTGGGGTCCAGGATATCCGCCAGGGACTTGTCCTGGCCCGCGATCTCGCGGGCCAGCTCCTCCGACCTGAGGTCTTCGGCAGTCCTCTCTTTGGCCTTCACGTAACTGAGCGTGGGCGGGGAGGCCCGGCTGTCCTTGGCTGTGGGCCCTGGGGTGCCAGGGGGCTGGGGCTCGGCGCCCTGGCGGCTGTACAGGCAGAAGCGGGAGTAGGACTGCTCGGACCTGCTAAGCGTCTTGATCTGGTCCCGCTCGAGCCCGCTGGGCAGCACGGGTGGCTCCGGGACACGGGCCAGGCCCTGGCGGCTCTCCTTCTCGGGCTGGCTCTCCGAGTGCACGATCTTGATGGGCACCATCTTCACCGTGGTGTTGTTGTCTATCACCCGCTCGATTCTGCAAAGAGAAGGGCCGTCTGCTAAAGACACACTGTACGCCCAGGCACAGACCAGAATTAGAAATTGGATGAGAAATCGGCTGGTTTCCGCATCCCCTTACAGCCGGGGAAGCCTGACTCAAAGGCCTGCAGCGGCCCCAGGGGAGAAGCCTTCATGGTCACACGTCCCAGGATGGGCAGACCAGGTTGAGGAGTGCCTGCCACCCCTAACTTGATCTCCTAAGCCTCCTGGGCGTCTAGGTGTCTTTCCATTTTCCAATGCACGTCACCTGCACGCCTGAAGGCACATCCGTGGGCTTACTGACAGATAGAAGGGCAGTGCTATGTTCATTTGTTTCTAGGTCAATGGCAGAGCAAACGGTAACAAGCCTGCTCAGTGAGATTTTCTTTTGTAAGGGAGCCCTGCAACAGACAGGCGTCTTTCACAGAAGTAGCATCAGTGCTTCAGCCAGCGCCTCTCCAAGCTGGGTGCCCGCGTGGCCCGCGGGGTGGCCGGAGGACTCCCTTAGAAAGCAGCCGTGTTCTGAGCACATGCTGAGCACCGCCCGGTCCCGGTCCTGATCGGAAGCGTCCTTGGACCCCCGTGCGCCCTGGGTCTCACCCCACCTGCCTTCCACTGCCCCACACTTCAAGCTGCCCTCCACGCGGCATTTCACACCAGAGAGGTAAGAATCCAGCAGCAAACACGGGACACGCTGCTCCTGTGTTACCTTAAATGACTCATGCAGGCGGCCTTTTTTAAAAAAAAAAAAAAAAGTTTGTCGGTGAAAGGAGAGGGAGAGGCACCTGGAGCGCCCACAGGGAAGCGAAAACGGAAAGGAACGGCCTGGTCGAGGCAACGGGGCTTCGCCAGGGACCACCCGAGAGCCGGCTGGCGCCGGGGGGTCCCTCGGACCAGGGCCACTGGGACACAAATCCACTTCAAATACCCTTAAAGGACAAACTGGAGAAAGAGAGCCATCTGCTGGTAGCCAGGAGGGAAGGCAAAAAACAAGCCAAAATCATACAACCGAAACCCCGACTTGTTCCCAACTCAGCCTAAAACCACTTCTATGATCCGAACGGACGTAATTTTATGGTGCACAAGGGGCATAACGCAACACGTTATGGTTCTTTCCTTGTTCCTAAGGGTGGGGCATGCAGGCTACAATGAAATACTTTTATTTTCTTCTCTCCTCCAGCAGAAACCATTGAGAGCAGAGGTGTTTATTAATCTAGGCGGTCATATATAGTCCGTCATGCCTTCTTAGTGAGTAAATTTCAAAAGGCTGTCACTCTGTGGATGATAGTGCTCAGACATGCTAAACGTCAGAAGGAAAATTCTGGCATCTTATCGAAGCAAGAACACACAAACAGGAACCCCTCTTCATTCCATTCCTTGCATTCCATGCTTAGAAACCCTCAACACCTGTTAGGGACTTAAAGTCAGCGTGTATTTGCATCTCCCCCCGCCCTGATTCGTGGGGAAACTTGACTTCCAGCGAAGGAAGACATGAGGTAAAAACAAAAACAAATCCTCCGCAGGTTGTCCTATACTTTCCAACAAAGCATCTCTTCCTGGTCATTTCTAAGCACAACTGATCTCTCCTCTTGAAACCTGGGCAGACTTTCACATTTAGGAAGTCTGATGAACTTGTACCTCAAAATGAAGACAAAACACAGTGGACAAGACCTTACCGCAGCCAGACCGCACCCGTTCCTCATGGGAAGCAGGACCAGGAGGGACGGAGGATGCGGGGTGTGCCGGGCCTGGCCCCCTCTCCGTGGGGCGGCTCCTCCCTGAGTGCAGGCTCCGTGCAGGTGGGCCGCCCGCTGCCCACAGGGGCCCAGCCCCCAACAGCAAACACTCCAACCCGCTCTGCTCACACACCCAGGCCCGAGGGAGCCCTCAGCCCACATGCCACCCTGGGTCTGATAAACCACAACACCCACAAGGAGATTCTCAAACCACGAGATGCCCGAGGTGACCGCAAGACTGTCCGAACGACCCCGAAGCAGCCCCCCAGCTCCATGCTCACACACACTCCCAAACCCAGAAACCGGCTCCAGGAGATCTCCTGGGAACACTTCTGGGAGCAATCAAATCTCTAACTTTCACTGGCCCGTGCTGCTGGGCATTGTCTCCATTTTGTTGTAAACCAACAAAACCCTCAAAATTTTAAAAGATTTTAAAAGCAAGCTTCCTGGCTTTAGGACAGGAGTTGATGCATTTTTATTCGGAGTGAATGACTACTCTGAAATTCCCCACAGGGTGGGAAGTCTGCACTTTCTTCCTCTCTGCATCCCTGCCGCGGCCTGGCACACGGGAGGGCTCTGGACCCGCCCGCTGAATTCGGGAAGGCGTGTCTCAGGGACACAGGCGCTGCTCTGCACCCTGGCTGGTTCCCCAGCAGAGGAAACTGGAAGGGGGGAGAGAGGAACGCGGAGGGAGATGAGGTGGGCGGGTAGTGCTGAAGAAATCACTCAGCAGATGTGCGGACAAGAAGAGAGTCTCTGAGCTGTGCCCGAACACCAGGCAGCTTGGGAGGCCCCGGCCGGTGTGTTGCACTCGCTGCCCGTTGGTGGCTGATGGTGGGTATGGAGGCGGCCAGCACTCGTGTGGAGCGCCGGCCTCAGGCTCGCAGTGTACGTCAATGGGATTCCACTCTCTCAGGCCCACGCTAACCCGTAACACCCGCTCTGGGGACGGGGACACCGAACTCAGTACATCATGAGCCACCTCCTTGGTAGGAACTTCGTGGGTGACATGGCTACCATCTGCTGCACTGTGCTCCCCGAGAGGGCACATACCGAGTTAGCTCTGCACACTGACCGGGATCGGGCGCTCTACGAAGGCTTGCACAGCAAGGGACGAGACAACCTTTGTTATCCCAAATGACACGTTGGATGGGAACAGAGCAGATGCCTGAAGACACCCGCACTCAGTATCGTCAACAAGTACTGCCACTGCTTCTTGAAATCCCTCTCACAGAAAAGACAGGGTGAGAAAACCCCCACTCGCTTGGGGCAAGAAAAAATGAAAACCGCTACCCACCTCCTGAAGTCTACAGACATATGTGCACTGCGCAAGGACGTGGCCCTGTTTCTCCGCAAAGCCGTGGAGCCCACTGTGCCCAAACCAGCTCCCGAGAACCGAGGGGCCCGGTCGCCTTACCTACAACGGTACCAACACGCTCCACCAACCACACACACCACTTCGTCGCTTCTCCTCCCTTTCAGAGCTGAACAACGTTGCCAACAGAAAGGATCTCTAAGTGACACCTGCATTCTGAACGACGCAGAGCAGTGCCGGCCTGCAGGTGCAGCTGCATTTGCCATGCCACACGTGGAGACCCAGGACGCTATCAGTACTATTTCCTCTCTGCCAAGTTATCTTAAGTAGGTAAAAAAAAAATAAAAAATAAAAAATAAATAAAAGTTCAAGACTCTACAGCGGGGAGATCCAACAGAACTTTCCATGATGAGGAAAACAGCCATAATCTGGGCTGTCCAGGGTGGCAGCCACTAGCCCCAGAGGGTGCAACTGAGCAACGGGTTTTATTTCATGCTCATTAACTTACATCGCTATGGCCACGTGGGACCGGTAGCTACTGTATCAGACGGTACTGACGTGCAGGGCCAGCAAATTCTTTGCTAGGGGGCCGTCCTGGGCACTGCAGGGTACTGAGCGGCACCCCTGGCCTCCACCCACTAGATGCCAGGAGCCGAGGAGCGAGCCCCACGCCCAGCAGCTGTGACGCCCAGAACGTCTGCAGACACTGCCCAGTGTCCCCCTGGGGGCCGAAATGCCCCCACCACCACCCCGCCGACCCCGGCTGAGAACCAATGCTCTAGAGAAGGAGAAGAAAATCCCCCCCCCTTCTATTTCTCAGTTCTTGACTGGTCCCTGCCTGACAGCATTCACCAATGCCTCAATGGGCACAACAGACAATTCCATGCCGATAATTCTGAGAACAGCACCATGGAACGTGATCGAGTTTTCCTCTGCTTTAATAATAGGTATATACCACCTCAGCCTTTTCATATAAAAAGAACTAGAAAAAAAGGAATGTGGAAATACTGGACATTATGAAAAACACCAATTTTGCTTGGAGGTCTCATGCTTAGGTTAAACTTGATTCTGATTACAAACAGAACTCAGCTGGGAAAACCAGCCCCGGTGTGTAGAAGCTTGTAGGTAACGCAGGTGTCAACCTGTCAGGCTTGGAAGAACAGGACAGGGGACGGTCTACTCCCTCCTTTACCCCCCGCTACCCACTGTGGGGCAGGAAAGCCCCCAGCAAGTTAAAAATCCAGCTGACCACTGGAGTGGTGGGTTCTCCCCCGTGTCAGTCCCCAGGACCAACTTAAAATCCAGAATGGGGGGCGGGAGCAAGGCGGCAGTGGTTCACCACCCAGGAAAGGAGCACTGAAAGCCTCCTACGGTGGGAGGGAGCCGGGAAAGGGGAAGAAGGCCTCAGGCCGCCGCCGTCCAGAGACAGTACCTGGTGGAATTATCATCCTGGATGAGCAGCGGGGGTTTGTCCGTCAGCTTCTGGGGTGCGAACTGAGGCGACGGGGAGCGCGAGGTCTCCATGGCGGAGGTCTGCAGGGGCCGGAACTTGCAAGGGAGCAGCGCCTCCCGCCAGGGCCAGGCTGCGCGCTCGTCTACATGCTGCCCGGCCGGCTCCCCCGCGGCCCGGGGGCCATCTGCCGCGGGCCAGGCGGCGCTCAGCTTCTCCGCCGACGCGCAGGGGCTGCTGCGGGCGAGGGCCGGGCGGTCCGAGCACACCTCCGGGGCCAGGGGGCGGGGCCTGCCGGGCGCGCCCAGGTGAGCAGCCGCAGGTGCGCCCCCCAAGGGCCTGGGCTCACGCCTGGGCGGCGGCGGCCTCTGCGGGGCAGGCCTCCGGGAGAGCGGGGCGGTGCTCAGGGGCCGGGGGTCCTGCCCCCAGGCGTGCGGGGCAGCAGGCCGGTCCGCGGGCGCGCGCTCCTCCGGGTATCTGTAATCGCAAGGAAGGGTCCCCGCCCGGCCACGGCCCTCCGGGGGCACCTCGGGAGCTTCCCGGGAGCCAGGTGGTTCAGAGACCTGGGATGGCTGCTGGGGGTCCCGCTGCGCTCCTGGACTGTCTTCTGCACACTGGGCATCTGCTTGTCTAGGGGAGGAAGGAAGAAAAATGAGCCAACGGTTCCAATTAACATCTTCTCCCCAGACAGGACTACACCCACATCTCCATAACCTCCTTCAGTCATGTTAAGGAATTAAATCCACATATGTTTGCCTGCGCCTGTCCCCGCCGCAATTCCTAACACAAGGCATCAACGCCAAACACACACTGGACATTAGCCGGTACACTGGCATGTCATACCACAGGACAGGAGGTACACACATCACAGACACACACATACATGTACACACAGACTGCAATTTGGGGGCAAAGTATAATTCACACAAACGTTTAAAAAAACAATGTGTGTAGAAATCCTCCAACTGTGATATTCAGAAATATTTCCTTCATGTTGCAACAATATTTTCATGTGGCTTATTTTGGGAAATTGCCATATACAAAGGAACAGAACTTTCTAAGACGGGCAGCAATAAATTGATAAAAACTTTAAAATCAGTAGTCTATTATTAAATATAAGAAAAACAAAGACTGTTTCTTTTGGAAGCTGCAGTGAGACACTGATCTTTCCATACTCATCCATTTCCACATCCGTATCCATTTCTATCTTTCCCTGAAATGTACTTATATGCGCGCATGCACGTGTGCGCGTGCGCGCACACACACACACACACACACACACACACACACACACCCCTGAAAAACACATGCAGGCATGCTTCACATGCACGTATAGCTAGCTGTGCCGAAGCTGAAGCTCGTGGGCGTTATAATAACCATCAAACTCGCAACAAATCAGCCGGCCGTGCCTTTGCTGCTTTCGCTGACACACTTCCTTCCGACCTGACTGAATAACAAAATGAGCCTCTGATTGACCCTTCCATTCACAGGCAGAGCTGTTCTCTGTTAAGACACACTCAGAGCTGCTAAAGGAGACCCTAAGGAGGGCAGCAATCAGAGACCCGGCAGGTAGAGCACAAGTGCCAGTAAGAGATGTAACCTACTGCCTAACAAGTGGGATAGAAGACCTCCTCCCCACACACCCCGGCAACCCCTTGGGGCCCTGGAGGTGTGTCCTCCTCCCAGGACATGATACCAGGCCTGGGCATTACAGATGTCCCAACCCCATCCAGGCAGCTGCACTCAGACTCAACTGCTCGTTGCATGTCTCTCTTGCTATGTCCTCAGGAGAAAGGTCCCTTCCAGGTTCAATGGCTGCTCGAGAGTAGACCATGGACCACCCCCAACTCCCCTCCCTTCCCCCATCAGCCAGCTGGGGCCACACTCCCCACCGGCACTACCTCAAGCCCAGAGACAGCAGCTGGTAGGGCTCAGCATCTGGAAGAGGACAGAAGAGAGCCAGACCTGCTGGGACCCCAAAAGGGGGCAGGTTTGTTCTCTGCTTCCAAATTAAGACAATATTAACCCAGCTCGGGGAAGTTAGGTGTTGTTTATTTTTATTTTTTTAATCTGTATTAGGCACACATTGATAAAAGAAATGCTAACTTACTGAGGTCTGGGGAAGTCATTCCGGCTTATACATGAGTTAACTTGAATTCTATGCTAACTTAAACAGCCTGTTTGTGGCCTAGCAAACATACACTGTACATTTGCCTTAGTTATTAAAGAAAAGGGCGCAATGACCACAAGTAAAGAATGTCCATGTTAAAAATAAAGATTAAATGCCTCTGTTCCTGGAACGCCAATGCTGGCGCTCCTTCAATGCTAAGGCTCCCCTCCCAGGTGCCAAGGCCACACTGACTCGCTGTGTACGTGCTGGTCTGTTTTGAAACTTTGAAGCAATGTATTCCTGACTTGTTTAACGTTCTTTGTTTTGACAAGACATAAAGCTGTGCCGGACACCATGCTTCTTGGGAGCAGTTCCTCAGTAATCTGGGAAGCAGGCTTCTCTGGGCTGTAGTCCTCAGTTTGGCTCAGATAAAACTCTTTTCTATTCCTGTTATAGATTGTTGATTGATTATTTTCGTGGACAACATTAAACTAGAAGTTATCAAAATAACCCAAACAATGCAATGGAAGGTTTAGAGAACAATACACAGCAGCTGTCTGGTTACAACAGACAGAATGGCATTTAGACGTCATCAAATGGACAACAGTGGGAGAAGTGTGACTCACAGCTCAGATGCCCTGTCACACACTACTTCATCTGGCCTGCCGTGGAAAAGCAAACCTCGTGCCTCCCTTCCATTGAAGCCACAGTGCCTCTTAAGACAGTAAAACCTAATTCATGACAATTCATGAACGCCTCCCCAATCTTTCACTTCAAAGAGTTGAGGAACACTTGAACGTTTTTTTCTTACTATAAAACTCTTAAACTCTAGCATCCACAGACCCACACAAAAGCAACTGGTACCTATTATTTAATAAATAGCCACCACCTCATTAAAAGGGAGAATTAAATCAGCTACAATTTAGTGCTAAAATCTAAGTGACTTTGGCCATCTGGATTCATATTTAATATGTTAATTTAAAAAGAGCTCTAGGGACTTCCCTGGTGGCGCAGTGGTTAAGAATCCGCCTGCCAATGCAGGGGACACGGGTTGGAGCTCTGGTCTGGGAAGATCCCACATGCCCCGGAGCAGCTAAGCCCCTGTGCCACAACTACTGAAGCCCGCGGGCACAACTACTGAGCCCGCATGCCACAATTACTGAAGCCTGCGGGCACAACTACTGAGCCCGCGTGCCACAACTACTGAAGCCCGCGCGGCTAGAGCCCGTGCTCCACAAGAGAAGCCACGGCAATGAGAAGCCCGCGCACCGCAACGAAGAATAGCCCCCCCACCCCTCGCCACAACTAGAGACAGGCTGCGTGCAGCAACAAAGACACGATGCAGCCAAAAGTAAATTAAAAAAATAAAAATAAAAGGAGATCTATTTGCAAAGTGCCTTAGACAGGACACGCTAAGATCTACCCAGAGAAGGTAGAGGTCACACGTGTAGGTCGACAGTGACTCAGAGCAAAAGACCTTCCGTCATCAGCAGGTGCCCCGGGCTCCTTCCTCTTACTAGCGCGGCAGCCTTCGCAGGACCCGAGGACGCTAAGTGAGTGCTGCCTGGTCACTTCTCATTCGAGAAGCACAGTTAGTTCCCTGTGGTCCACCCCACATTTAACTTCAGAGCTACATCAGCATGGCAATTTCTGGGCCAAGTTTGTCCTCCACCCCTGATTTTTTCTTGACTTCCTCCCGAACTTGCAAAGTGAAAGCCATAAAAGCACTAATTGGTTCTTACTGCCCCAGCTGGTAAGAATTCAGGAAATCCAGCTCACAAAGAAAAAAGGACTAAAGATGGGAATTCGGGGTTCTACTGGGGTCATATTCCAATCTGTGTTTCTAATAGGTTCCAAGTGACTAGTTTGTACTTAATATGTATAATGTGTGTGTTTACGTATCATGTGTTTACGTATCATGTGTGTCACATGTGTGTTTGTGTGGTACCTGTGTATCTGTGTCTATGTATGTATATCCCCTTCTATTGTATTTTCACGGATAGTCAATGGTGATAGCAAGATCCAGAGGTAAATAGCAAGAAAATACAATGAGTTAAGGACTTCGCGCGGGCGAGTAAGCCGCTAAGTATCTCCCTGCACACACTCCTGGGTGGACCCAGGAGCAGGGAGTCAGCCGCGCAAAGGAGAACTGCAAAGGCAGCCGCGACGTACGGGTTGGGTTGCTCCTTCTCCTGTGGAACACGCTCAGGACCTGTTACCAAGGAGAGAGCAGCTCCCAGGGCAGGGAGGACAGGCCGGCAGGTTCTCAGTGGTTGAGGATGCCAGGGACCCGCAGCCCCCTCCGGGGCTGGAGCCCAGCAGGCCGACTGGACGCTGCGAAGGACACAGGGAGGTGAAAGGTCCGCGACAGGACCGCAGAGGGAAACAGAGCTAATCGGAAGGGGGAAAAGCGGAGGAAAGGCCATGTTCAACACTGCCCGGGAGTGCAAACACCCTGCGAGAGGGCACAAACCACTGTTAACAGCCCCAAAAAATCTAATCAAAAAAAAATTATAAGTTATGTATCAAATGCTCTTGAAATCCCATCAACACTGCTCTGATTCACATCTCCATTTCTGATCGTGGTGTGGAGACAGCCAGCCCTGTGTCTAAGCACAGGCTGCATCCCTGAGAGGCGGCGGCTCTATTCCCGGATGCCACCTGTTCCTGACGAGCCCGTGACGTCACTGGGCCCCTCGTGTCCTCGGGTCCCGGCCTCCTGCTCCCTGCCACCCCGTCTTCTGCACAGCTGCCTTGCTGTCACACAGGCCCGCGGCTCCGCCAGCCCTGCGGTCCCCCAGCCTCCGGGCAGCCCCTAGCACAGGGCTGGTCACTCTCTCTGATGACTGTACTGTTCGCCGGTCTCCACTCTCAGCCTGGGGCTGTGAGCACCTCGACGGAGACAGGGAGCCAGGTTTTCTTCTTCAGGGCCTCGCGGGCCATCGTTAGCGACGTGCACTAGGTCACACCATGACCTGGACGTCTGTTACACGCACAAATGCATTCGTAGCTTCCGGTCCCCGGGCAGAAAGGTAAGCAGGGAAGCTGCACTTTTTCGGAGAGGCAGGCAGTAGGGTTCACATGAGCTTGCATATGAACATTCCCAACATAAGCAAATGTTTTTGGATCTCGCTGGGATCACTAATTTAGCACACCTCTGTAAACAGGGTGAGCAATTATCTTCACCAAAGAAGAGAGGAAAATTCCAACTCTTTGGACAACTTAACTCACACAGGCTGCTCCCTTCCTAAGTACTTCTGGAATCAATGATCAGAAGAGGACGCACGGCCAAGTGTGACTTGTGCCCACAGCTGTGGCTGGAGGCTGTTACCCCTAACGTGCTCTGGGGCCTGAGGCGGCTGGAGAGAACTAGGCCACGCCCGACTGGGGCTCCCTCAGGCACCCACTTGCAGGCGCAGAATCACTTACTAGCTATGTGCCGTTGGGCAAGTGACTGTGCCCCATGGAGGTTCATTCCCTAACCTCCCCGGGCGAACCACAGGCCACGTGGGGTCGCTGGGGGCGGGGGCAGAAGCAGACAAAGCCCCTGGTGTGGAAGGATCGGAGTGGGGCTTCCTACCAGCCGGATGCTGCACCTGGCGCCCACCAGGAAGGGGCCGGGGTGCGGCCGAGCAGACCCCAAAGCAGATCCCCGCGATACCGCCACCCTATGTACCTTCTCCCCACATCACAGCACAGCACAGGCCCCCGAGCGGGGAAGGGCATCCCAGCGGCAGCCCCCCACCCACGCCGGGGCATCTGTGGGTACGAAGGGCACCACCAGAACTCCGTGCAGTGGAACCGCCTCATTGCAACAACAGAGAGAGGGGGAGACAGAGAGAGCTTCCTGCGGATGCCACCACTTAGACCGTACACACCGCCAGCACGCCGCCGAGGTTAGCCAGGGACTGGGCAGCCGGGTGCTCCGAGACGTGCACTTGAGAACGTGCTGCAGAGCCAGGGTCCGGGGCCTGCGCTGTCTGCAGAGTGCAACTGCCTGACAGCTGGTGAGACCCGAGGGGCTGCCTTCCAACAGAGACACGCTTCCACCAACGACTTCACTCACAGTCCGAGGTTCCTAGAAACCGCACGTCTGTTGGTTGCGGGTGTGAATCACGGTGAGTTTGTGAAGTGTTGAACTGTTAACGATCAGGGACATTGGCGTGTTGGGATGTGTCGGACATCGCCACTCAGGTTGTCTGAAGCCGGAGGACCACCAGGCCTTAGCACAGGGCCAGGGGGCTGGGGGGACACGGGACACCCACACCATTCCATGTGCAGGTCTCCTGAAGGAGCCGCTGGTGTCGCCAGGGATCTTCCTGTCCCCCAAGGAATCCCCAGCAGCCACCCATCGCCCTGGGGAACTGCAGGCTCTTCTGTCCACACAGCACCCCATACAAGCCAAATGAGGTGGGCAAAGGAGATGGGGGGCAAGTCGTGGGAACCCAAGAGAGGCCATCAACCAGCTGACCAACCAATCCATTCATCAATGGACAGAAACACATTAGAGTCACTTCAAACAGCATGGATGCCCTGGAATGACGGCATTACCACTCTCTCCCGGGAAACACCAGTTTTCCTTGGGATTTCCCACATGGGGAGCCCCCAAAGGGCATAGGCTGTCCGACTGTCCTTCTCTCTCAGTTTCCAGGCACACAAACAACACTGACCAAATGAATGCACAGATATGCTAGTGAGGATGAAAGAGAGGGCCGTGTCCACAAGTTCACCTCCCAATGTGTATCCTGTAGGACCACCTTCGGGGAGGACAGTAGCCTGAATCATCCTTCACTTACTCATTTTTTTTTTCTTTTTTTTTGGCTGCACCGCGCAGCTTGTAGGATCTTAGTTCCCCGACCAGGGATTGAACGCCGGCCCTCGGCAGTGAGAGCACGGAGTCCTAACCACTGGACCACCGGGGAATTCCCCAGTCATTTCTTTACTGCAACCTCTCCAGGGAAGCTTCCTCTGCACCAGCCCCCAAACAGGCTCTCCCTTCCGTGATTCTAATGCCATGTGGGGAAAGCAATTACTTTACAAAATCAGATGAGATGTTATTCCTTCCGTGTCTTAACAGATGGATAAAAAGGTTTGCTGCTTCCTTTGGGTTTTATTTTTGCTTGCAGGAACTTGGATGGTAAGAGGAGTGAACTCGAATTAGAGAGACTGATGTCATTTGTGGTTAAGTGGGGAAGAACAGATGAAAAGACGCCACTCAGAGATGATCCAAAACCAAATATGTAAAGGCACTGATTTCTTGAGGGGCTGGTGTCCAGTAACAGAGAACACCTGGATTCAGAGATTATCATCTGGGACAGCCCCTCAAGTATCCAACGCTATGTTTTCAGAACATGTTTCAAGAATCTATTCCAGGCTTTTCTTACTTCTGTCGCTACAGACCTTCAATCTTGGTCCCAAGATGTGACACTTGGAAGTTTTGTTTTTGTTTTGACAGAAATCAGGCAAACCCCCTCTGCCAATCAAAGCTCCAGACCAGTTTCTGTTGCAAAGTTATTTTTCAGAAGAATAGAATCATAGCACCATAGACTAACGGAATAAAAATGCTATTTTCATGTGCTTTTTAAGCCAAGTTTTCTTCTGGCTTTCTCTTACTTGCTTTGCTAAAAACATACATTACACACAGTCTTTTGGGCAAGCCTGACACCGATCTGAAATTTTCTTACAACTGGCCAAACTGATTGGATTAAGATTTCTGGAGAGGCGGGGCTGGCCATCAACAATGCTGGGCCACCTGTCATAGATGACAATTTGCGTGTGTGCTGTAAGTTGACTAGGCGATCAGGCAGGACACGATCTGCCTTGTGAAGCTGGAGGACAGAAGAGGGTCCTCAGGGATCCACAGTGACCTCACATTCCCACTGCGGATCTGCTACCTCTTCAGATGGGCCCTCAGATCTCTCGGCTCAGCTGCACACAAAGGCAGCCAAGCCGGTCCCACACACTCAGCACGGGTCAACCAGCAGCTGATCTGAAGCACAGAACAAAATGCAAACCACAGGCAGGAGAGACAGTCAAAAGAAGCTCCATATGCCTTTGACCCTACAGCCCCTACTGCGTCCATAGGAAACTACTGTATCCTGTTTGATAGTAGACCAGGCTGTCTAGAGAGCTAAGTGGATACATTAAAAAGTATCCCAAACCCACAGAAAAGAACAGAGAAAACTGTAACAAACATCAGAGGCTTTACTACCCTCCCAGGAATAAAGTTACCCTTTCGGTACTTGTTTCCAAAGTTTCCAAAAAGAAAAAAATAGAATGCTGCAGATACACAACCCCTTGCCCTTCCCTCCCACCCAGAACCACCCCTGCCCTTACTGCGGAGAGCCAGGCAACATTTTTAGTTTTATTTTTTGGTTTTAAAGCAAGCTATCTATCTATCTATCTATCTATCTATCTATCTATCTATCTGTCTGTCTGTCTGTCTGTCTATTCATGGCTGCATTGGGTCTTCGTTGCTGCATGTGGGCTTTCTTGAGTTGCGGTGAGCGGCGGCTACTCTTTGTTGCAGTGCACGGACTTCTCATTGCGGTGGCTTCTCTTGTGGCGGAGCACGGGCTCTAGGCACACGGGCTTCAGTAGTTGTGGCATGTGGGCTCAACAGTTGTGGCTCTCGGGCTCTAGAGCACAGGCTCAGTAGTTGTGGCCCATGGGCTTCGTGTCTCCGCTGCATGTGGGATCTTCCCGGACCAGGGATCGAACCCGTGTCCCCTGCATTGGCAGGCGGATTCTGAAACCACTGCGCCACCAGGGAAGTCCTAAAGCTTTTTAAGTAAGAAAATTTCCACTGAATATGTGAGAGAGGATATACAGTCAATTCCCAAGTATCCGACAATCGTTTTATATTCATAGCCAATCTTATTTCTTCAAACACCACCCCCCCTCCAATTCTTGTCGAGACTATTCTGAAGAATGTAGACGATGATTTTAGACACACGAATCTAAGCTCTCCTCAAACTTACTCCATCAGAAAGCCAGGCCTGGGCAGATGGAGGTAGGGACTGGGGAGGAAATGCTTGCCTGCAAATCTGTGTCTGAGAGAACACCTCCCAGGCAATCTGGATGTCACACCAGTGTTAGGAAGCTCTGCTTTATGGGACCTCCCTTCCCAAATTCCTTCTCTCTCACTTTTCTATCCACTTTGGGCATTAAAAGCTACTCCTGAAGTTTTCATCCTTGGCGTGGCATGTCTCTCCCCAACTAGATCATCATCATCTGAAAAAAAAAAACAAAAACGATGAGATACCCTTTGGTACCAAGCCTGCAGGGACCAACCCACAGTTGTCCACCAGGACAGGCTTCCCGAACCCTGGCCCAGGGGATTGGGCGCTTGGGCTGTAGTTTGCTGAGCCCTGGTCTAGGAATCAAGGAAGACAGTAATTTTTGCAAAATGCAAACTTATGTAAGTGCTCATTTTGATAAGCACTCTGCAGGCTATGACAAGAATGCTAGGGAAGGGATTTCATTTACATGGGGGAGGATCTGGGGAGTTTTTTTAAAACAACGATTTTAATTACTTTTCTGCGCCCCCCCTCCCCCTTTTTGAGCTGCTAGTAGGAGCAATGGTCCCTCGTGACCATCCACCTGTGAACCAAGGGCACCTCCACAAACTGTCATTCAAAGTCGTGACAGTCCACAAAAAAGGGTGGGGGGAGGATTCTGTGGTGGTCCAGGGGTTAGGACTCTGCACTTTCACTGCCATGGCCCCAGGTTCAATCCCTAGTCGGGGAACGAAGATCCTGCAAAAGCTGCACAGAGCAGCCAAAAGAAAAAAAAAAAAAACCAAAAATAACAAGAACAAAGTCATAAGAGTTAGAAGAAAAATCAGGTCTGGTCAGGTCTGGACAGTCACCGTGATAAATATTATTTTATTATGGCAGACATTTACCTTAGTAACAGTTTTAGGAACACCTAAGTTGTGTCATTTTTATTTAGCTTGTGTCATTTTTATTAAGTGTGATCTACGGTTGACGAAAACGTAAAAGCTAGAAATGTTAGGGCATAGGTAACAAGCAACGTATGAATTTGGGTTCACCTTAATTCTTGTCCCTTACAGGTACACGCTCTTCTGAGCCACTTCACTGTTTTAAAAATGCACGTTTGAATTCCTAGACAGGTAGCTATGGATGTAGGAGGTTTTCACATTCCATAACACTTCCACTTCCATTTTTCTCCACAGCCCATCCCAATTTTATCAAGGTATCAATTACATACCATAAAATTCACTGATTCGAGGTGCACCGTTGGACGAGTTTGGGTACATGTGCAGGGCTGTGCGTTCGCCACCACAACCAAGCCTAAATACAATTCCACTGCCTAAGAAAGTTTCCTTTCGCTCTATGGCGGTCATTGCCTGAAATCCTTGTAAATTACTCAGCACTCTTGTCTGCAAAGATGGCCGACTGTCTGCAGCAGATGTGAAGGATTCAAAGTACAAGTCAAACCATATTGCAGTTATAATGGGGAAACACCCCATTTCAACACATTAGAGGGTGAATCCATTTACAACATTCACAAGTTACATTTTCTGAAAGCAAAGCCATCTCACGGTAACTTTTCCGGAATGTTCAAGTGTCCTGTGTGATAGATGACCGGTGACGGGCATGTCCAATCCTCCTCTCTCCTCTACTTCTTCAATTTTACAGACACGCACACATCTTAATTACAGTTAGCATGGAAGGCAGATATGCTTAATTCTCTCCCCCTAAAATTTCCCGCCCTCCCACCCAAATCGAGGCCAGCCTGCACGCTTTGATCTGCCAGGTTCCCTCCCGTCCGCCCCAAACCACCTGCCACTCACCAGTCACCCCCGTTCCTGCACATACACTTAGGACAAAGGCCCTTCCCTGCCCCACACAGTTGGGGCTCCCTTTTCTCCGCTTTGATTCACAGAGGCTGCCCCATGGACACCGTTCCTGTTCTTTAAGATCCAAATGAAGGGCAACCTTTTTTCGATCAAGCGTTTCCCTGGCCTATTGCCAAAGATAAGCCTTTCTTCTCGTGAACCCTCATAAGGATTTAATCTCTATGGGTTTGTCCCTAAACTGGACTTGACGTATCTGTATTATTTTAATTTAATATCACTCCTCTTGGCTAGACTGACAGCACCCACTTCTGTCTCGTCTACCCTGTGTTTCCCGGGTCCTAACAGTGCCTGGCACAAAGCAGGTTTCAGCAAGGGCCCAGTGAGGTAACAGGAAGTGGTGGGGGGGGGGGGAAAGAAGGGGGAGGAAGGGAGGGAGGGGGGAGGGAGAGAGAGAGGGAGGAGGGAGCAAGAGGGGAGGGAGGGAGAGGGAGGGAGGGGGAGGGGGAAGGAGGGAAGGTACAGGACTGGACATCAAAGCAGACAGACCGATTCTCTTGGGCCTTCTGACTACCCTACATCACAGCCATTTACACTTATGTTATGGACTGAACATTTGTATCCCCTGAAAATTCATGTTAAATCTTAACCCCCAACATGATGGTATTACATGGCTGGGAAATGATTAGGTTGTAAGGGTGGAGCCCTCATGAGTGGCATTAGTGCCCGTATAAGAAGAGACACAAGAGACCTTGCTCCCCACCACGCCCCTGCTCTCCACCATGTGAGGACACAGCAAGACGACGGCTGTCTGCCCACCAGGAAAGGGGTCTCACCAGGAACTGAATTGGCCAGCACCTTGATCTTGGACTGTGAGAGATAAATGACCATTGCTGAAGTCACCTGGTCTGTGGTAATTTGTAATATATTATTTTCCATTACAGTAGAGGGTAAGCTCCTTCAAGGGAGGTTCTCTGTCTACCTGATACGACTTTGCAGGCTCCAGGGCACCTAACCACGCGAATACGATCGGTAACCTGTAAGATAATGTACGATGTCACCCAAAGACCTGTCCACTGACAATGCAGTTCTTCTTCTGATCTGAAAACCAACCCACACCCTTAGGAGTCCAGTGTGTTGGAGCTGACAGGCCTGGGAGACGACTCACGTTGCCCCCTCATCTTCCCTGAGAGGTGGGCAGCCCCGGCTCCATCTCCGCTTGTGACCATCACGCTGCCCCAACTGCTACAGAAATGGGTCCAACGGGCAGATTCAATTAGGGTGACTTGCTCATTAAGGGCAATTTGAACTAACTCGATTTTTCCATAAAACAATGACCATTACAAAATATTAACTGATTATTGAGAAGCCCTTGGCTCTTTTGAATCTGTTTAGTTTATAGTTCTACGACATCTATTTATCTTATTTCAACATACTTACACCCTCAATGATCAAATGTTTTGAGGTGGCTTACCAGACGAAAACATAACAGGAGCATTAAAATGAACATAGAAACATCCCAACAAGAGATAGTATCTTTTAAAAAAGTGGAAAGGCGTAAGGGTAGAAAAGCACCACAAAGAGGCATGTCATTAGGGTATATGTGCCTCAAATGTGACCCTGAGGTTCCTGTCAACCAGAGCAAAAAGGGAGGGAGGGTGAGTGAGGGTTATTGGGAAAGAGGGCATGTCTCTATTCTCTGGGGGAGAAAAATCTAGTACCAACCTCCACCTAGAGAGCTCCACACACCCGAGAAAGCACAGCATGCCCACCTCACTGATGCCACGAGCCTAAGTGACCCGCCCAACCCCCTGAGCAAGGATTGCAACGCCCATCTTTTGACTCCTGCTTCCACGCTGCATCACCACATTAGACGTTCATCAGACCCACGGGTTCTGCTCCCAAGCAGTTTTATCTTCTCTGCAAAGCACTGCAGAGTATTTCAGATGGCAGTCTACACCTCACAGGGAATTCAGCCCATAGAGCCCCGGGTGGACACCCTTTCTGCAAACACTGAGCAGAGTGCACAGCCACCAGGAACCAGCGGCCACCAGAATACAAACAGACTGCACAAAGCCACCTGGCAAGGGTGATGATGTGACAGTTAAAAACACTCGTATGGTTTAAAAAAAATCTAACCACACCAGTCAGAATGGCCATCACGGCTCCCTGACTTCAGCCTATACTACAAAGCTACAGTAATCAAGACAGTATGGTACTGGCACAAAAAACAGAAACACAGATCAATGGAACAGGATAGAAAGCCCAGAGATAAACACACGCACCTATGGTCACCTAATCCATGACACAGGAGGCAAGAATATACAATGGAGAAAAGACAGCCTCTTCAATAAGTGGTGCTGGGAAAACTGGACAGCTACATGTAAAAGAATGAAATTAGAACACTCCCTAACACCATACACAAAAATAAACTCCAAAGGGATTAAAGACCAGACACTATGAAACTCTTAGAGGAAAACATAGGAAGAATACTCTTTGACAGAAATCACAGCAAGATCTTTTTTGACCCACCTCCTAGAGTAATGAAAATAAAAACAAAAGTAAACAAATGGGACCTAATGAAATTTTAAAGCTTTTGCACAGCAAAGGAAACCAGAAACAAAACGAAAAGACAACCCACGGAATGGGTTTGCAAACAAAGTGACCAACAACCCACAGAAAATATCTGCAACCCACATAAAATCTTTGCAAACGAAGTGACCGACAAGGGATTAATCTCCAAAATATACAAACAGCTCATGCAGTTTAATAGCAAAAAAACGAACAACCCAATCAAAAAGTGGGCAGAAGACCTAAATAAACATTTCTCCAGAGAAGACATACAGATGGCCAAGAGGCACATGAAAAGATGCGCAATATCACTAATTATTAGAGAAACGCAAATAAAAACTACAATGAGGTATCACCTCACACTGGTCAGAATGGCCATCATCAAAAAATCTACAAACAATAAATGCGGGAGAGGGTGTGGAGAAAAGGGAACCCTCTTGCACTGTTGGTGGGAATGCAAATTGATACAGCCACTATGGAGAACAGTATAGAGGTTCCTTAAAAAACTAAAAATAGAGCTACCATACGATCCAGCAATCCCACTCCTGGGCATATATCTAGAGAAAACCATAATTCGAAAAGATACACACACCCCAGTGTTCACTGCAGCACTCTTTACAATAGCCAGGTCATGGAAACAACCTAAATGCCCACTGACAGATGAATGGATAAAGAAGATGTGGTACATATATACAATGGAATATTACTCAGCCATAAAAAGGAATGAAATTGGGTCATTTGTAGAGATGTGGATGGACCTAGAGACTGTCATACAGAGTGAAGTAAGTCAGAAAGAGAACAACAAATATTGTATATTAACGCATATATTTGGAATATATAAAAATGGTACAGATGAACCTATTTGCAAAGCAGAAATCGGGACACAGAAGTAGAGGACAAATGTACAGACACCAAGGGGGGGAAGGGGAGGTGGGATGAATTGGGAGATTGGGATTGCCATATATACACTACTATGTATAAAATAGATAACTAATGAGAACCTGCTGTATAGCACAGGGAACTCTACTCAGTGCTCTGGGGTGACCTAAATGGGAAGGAAATACAAAAAAGAGGGGATATATGTACACATATAGCTGATTTACTTTGCTGTACAGCAGAAACTAACACAACATTGTAAAGCAACTATACCCCAATTAAGCGGAAAAAAAACCCCAAACACTTGTACGGTTTGGAAAAAAAAAAAACTAACCACACCAGTCAGAATGGCCATCATCAGAAAGTCTACAAATAATAAATGCTGCAGAGGGTGTGGAGAAAAGGGAATCCTCCTACACTGTTGGTGGGAATGTAAGTTGGTGCAGCCACTACGGAGAACAGTGTGGAGGTTCCTTAAAAAATTAAAAATACAGCTACTGGGAATTCCCTGGCGGTCCAGTGGTTAGGACTCTGCGCTTCCACTGCAGGCGGCCCAGGTTCAATCCCTGGTCGGGGAACTAAGATCCTGCGAGCCATGCACCATGGCCCAAAAAAAAAAAAAAAAAAAGAGCTACCATAGGATCCAGCAATCCCACTCCTGGGCATATGTCCAGAAAAGAGGAAAACTCTAATTCAAAAAGACACATGCACCCCAGCGTTCACAGCAGCATTATTTACAATAGCCAAGGCATGGAAGCAACCTAAATGTCCATCGACAAATAAATGGATAAAGAAGATGTGGGGTATACATATACACTGGAATATTATTCAGCCATAAATAAGAATGAAATATTGCCATTTGCAGCAACATGGATGGACCTAGAGATTATCATACTAAGTAAGTCAGACAGAGAAAGACAAATACCATATGATATCTCTTATATGTGGAATCTAAAAAATGATACAAATGAACTTACTTACAAAACAGAAACAGACTCACAGCCATGGAAAACAAACTTATGGTTACCAAAGGGGAAAGGAGGGGAGGAATAAATTAGGAGTTTGGGATTAACATATACACACTACTATAAATAAAATAAAACAACAAGGACCTACTGTATGTATAGCACAGGGAACTATATTCAATATCTTGTAATAACCTATAATGGAAAAGAATCTGAAAAAGAATGCATATACATGTATAACTGAATCACTTTGCTGTACACCTAAAACACTGCAAATCAACTATCCTTCAATAAAAAAAAAAAAAAAAACTAACCCTAACCAACCATCAGTGTTTGAAAAGCACACAACACACCTCGGGCATCTATTTGCAACGTAAAGAACAGTGATCAAGGAAGGCCCCACTGTCAGCAGGAAGACACAGAAGATGTGAACAGTAATGCACACAAGAAAAAATACAAACGGCTAGATAACAACACACAAAGAAGTTCAACTTTACTGGTCACCGAGGAAATGCTGGTTAAAAATGAAATAGTTTTGCCTACCAAGTCACAGAATTTTAAAAATGTCTAACATGGACAAGGGTTTGGGAGAAGCAGGGCTGGCCTAGGCTGTTGGTGGTGGGCTATAAGAGGGACCCACCTTACGGAGGGCAACTTGGGGGTATTTTCCAAAAGACTGCTTGGCAACTCCATGTCTAGAATGTTCTCCTAAGGAAATGAGCGTGTAAGGGCACAAATATTTCACCACATACGTTCGCTGTGGTATCACTTCCCACTGTGAAAGACTGGGAACATCCCTACAAGCCCATGGTGTTCCTACTGGGCCGCCGTATCTTAGAATGCCAGGCACCACATACGTACAAGGGGAGAAAAAGCTGTTCATATACAGTACATATCGTGTGATCACATGTGTATCAATGAATATTTGTGCTGAAAAAGGACACAAAGTGGATACAGTGGTCTCTCTGGATGGTGAGGTTGAGGGCAATTTTTAATGTCTTCATTCTGCTTTCCGGAATTTCCATATGCTTTTAATAAAACTGTTCTACTTAGTAAAACAGATTTTTTAAAGAAGGAAATGTTACTAAAGACTATATACCACAGCCTAGAAGGCTGTAACCACAGATAAGTATAAATCCTAGCTCTCAAAAACATACATCAAGCTTATGAAATAAGGAGCCATTTTTTAATTCTGGGAAACTCTGTGGTAAAAGAGATTGAAACATACTTAGAATAGCATAGAATCTCTGTAAATTAAGAGAAAACCATCTGCTTTAAGCGTGTCCTTTTAGCACAATGCACGTGACCCAAAATTTTGAAAATACCATCTCAAAATATTGTATGATTGTTACTCAGCTGAACCATATTTAGAAATGATTAGTCAATAGGCTTCAGATATTTATTGTACATGAAAATTTACTTTATTCCTATATAAAATGTCTATAATACATATTTATGTGCGCATGTGTATATATACACATACTTGCATGCTCATGTGTATACATATACATGCAGGTGTATATACGTATATCTGCAGGTGTGTGTGTATGTATAAATGTTTAACACCTTCCTAGAATTTCTAGTTATTCTATTTTTAATGGCCTCCAAATATGTGTAAGCGCCCACTGGCTGGACTTTTTAACAAAGTCATTAAATAACACATGGTATGTAAGCTGTACCTGGGAGAACTTCGTCTGTTAGCAGCTGACTTCACCACAGAACACCTAAGTGGGTGTACTGTCAATGACACTGCCATTGCATCAAGAAACCCCTGCAGGCAGAAAAATCAAGTCTGCTGCAGAGCTCATTTTATTTATTTACATATGCATCTCAAAGATACTACACACGTGTGTGTATCTCATGTATGTCTTCACTCACATGAATGTTGGTAGCAAATGAATACAACAATACAACCCACTGGCCTGGATGTGTCATTTAAGGGGAATCTGAGTCCCTGGCTTCTCTCCCCGAGAATCAAAAATGATGATGGCTGAAAGGGTCCTTAGAAATCATTTCATCCAAACTCCCTATTTCGTGGATGAAGAAACAGAAGGTCACGTCCACGCAGGCTTGGGACGTGGGTCCGCAGTTTCTCAGCCTGGTTAAGAGGTCTTTGTATTACACCACTGCCCCGGAAACCCACACTGGAACCCCTTCTCACTGCACTTTTGGTGCACTGGCCCTGGGACGTGACAGCTAGTAACAGAAGAGGTTTGGCATCTTATACAGGTCTGTATGCAGGCTGTGCCAATCTGTAGAACCTTCCAACATCCGAGGGGGTAGGACTTAGCAGGAACCCACCAGATTAAAGACCAGCCATACTGCATGCAAGCGCTCTCCATTAAGAAGCTGTGTGAATCCAGTTACTTAAGCCCCAGTTTGCTTATCGTAAAATGAACATGGTACCCCTGTTATGAAGTCCAAGATACACAGGCAAGAAGCCCTTCTGAACCTTAAGTAATGAACACAAAGGATTCTGCAAGTCTTTTTTCAAAGGTGAAAAACTAAATAACTTTAGGATCTCTTCAGACATCCAGGGATGTCTACAAGCCTCACAGAAATGACTTATCTAACCTGTTGGAGGGAAAGCCAGCTAGAAAACACGAGTGTCCGCTGACCGGGGAGAGATGGGCCGATCCGGTGGACACAATACACCACCTCTTGTTTCTACTGCTTCCCCACCCAAACCTTCCTAAATTTTAATGCACACAAGAGGCAAAGAATTCAAGGTAGTGAGAGTAAAGCAAATGCATTCTAAAGGCCACATGAAGTATTAGCTTCCATAACCTCCAAAACCCAAAGGCGGCTGGGGGAGCAGCCAGTTCATGCCAAACACGCAGCCATCAGCATACATTTACAGGGCTGTCTGTCACCCCAGCTGGGCAGGAGAAGCCTTACCTGACCTGCATGGTCAACACCAACATGTATGGTGATTTCTAATACTCCTTTTATAAATGGCTTTTCTGTGTTTTGCTCGTTCATGCATTCATGAATGAAAATACCCCTGCAAATATTTTTCCCTAAGGGGTATATGTTTGTGGGTACGTGTGTGAGAGAGACAGAGAAAGTGTGAAATGTTTTTTCCACTATGCTTGACAAAAAGCTGCATAGAGATGTCCAGTTTCCTACCAGCCATCAAATACTTTTCTGCAACATAATCATAAAAAATATTTATAATACACGCCCTCAAAGATTCTGCTTTGCAAGGAAAAGAAATATGTCAACCATTCATCAAACCTGTACCTAATCTTCAGTTATTTTACGACGTGTTAAAATATCATTTTCCATTCCTTCATTGTGTAAGTCTTCAGACAATGTATATACGACAGCAGGTTCTTTCATTATAAATGCTGTCAGGTAGATTTCTGAAAACCTTTCTTCAAATCCCTTTGCCTCTTTACGTTTCACCTAAGCATGACCACTAAGTCATTTCAAGGTGACTCCTACCCATGTGAGTCAGTCAATGCAGACCCAAACTGTGTGTGTGCGTCTGTGTACCACATACATGCAGCAGTTTCCCTGTGAAAATGGCACACTCCCGCCACACACACAAAAGCCTGCTTTTGTGAAGCAAAACAATTTCAATCGTTTAGAAATATGGCCAAAATTAATAACTTGTTTTATTTATCACAATATAAAAGGCAAAAAAAAAAAAAAACAACAAACCAAAAACCCCACAGCACATATACAGTAAAACCCGTAAGAAATGCATGCCTTTAAATTGTCACGACTACAGAGCAAGAAGTGCAAAATGCTCAGAACCACCCCGATGCCATTTTCTCCATTTACATTTTTTCATTGCCATCAGCAGGCTAGGAGTGAATTTACCCACCAAGCATTGTTTTCATGACTCAACACGCACACCTGATTTCCCTGCTTTTTTCATTCTGATGTGGCTGACTCACCATTTCCTTTCTACATCCACATTCAAAGCCTCCGTCGTGAGAACGCTCATTGCTTACTGCTACGGAAAAAGAAAAGGCAAAGCAAGGAAGGGTCTTCGTGAAATGCTAGCGCCCTCCCGCCAGTCTCCTCGGGGCCCCTTCGGCAGGGAAGGCAGGTCTGCAGACCTCACGTGGAGCGCCTCCCGCACACCAAGGGCTCCCAGTCACATCAGCTCACCGCCCAGGGCACAGTCCCGAGGCACTGCCTTCTAGCTCCAGCGCGCTTTCAGCCAATGGCACAAACCCAGGCGACCAAAACCGCGCGTGTGTACAAGCGCGCGCACACACACACACACACACACACACACACGGCACGGGCTCGCGTGCCCACACACACGCGCACTCGGGCAGAGCTCAGCTGGACTCTGCACGCCGATCTGCATTATCGCTCACTTTCAGGCAGAACAACACACGAGGGGCGCGTCTGCAGACCTCCCCCGATGGCCTCACACCACCCTGTGAGCTGACAACCTGCTCTTCAAGACAGCACGACAAAAGGGGCACGAGTCGCTGCAAAGCCCGGCACACGGCCACGGCGGCAGGAAAGCACCCCTGTCCTACAGGAGATGCCCCGAGAGGGGACCCAGGATCTCTTACCGGCTCTCCGCCCGCCGTGAGCACAGCGCCCCACAGACCCGCTCTGCAGCAGCCCCGGCGTCTGCCTGCTTGTCTGTGCCCGCTGCCTCATGACGGTCAAGTTCACGCAGCCTCCCCCCGCCCACCCACTCTAACCCCGGACTCAAGGCTCCCTTGTGACCTCACTGACGACTCCTGACCTCAGGGGGAAATGTTCCCAAGGCTCCTCTGCCTAAACCCCCAAAGCCTTGCCCTTTCAAACCCCTAAAGGCGCGGGTGTCTTCCTCTTTATAATTTAAAAGAAGGAAATACAGAAAAGCCTACTGCATAAATTTTACGCAGCTTTGCCTGTTTAACTGTGCTAGACCATCATATAACGTGTGCAATCCAAGGTTCAATCCCACAACCGTAAAGTCAGATGAAACAATGAAGTTTAAAACAAAACAAAACAGAAACAAACATTCAATAGCCTATTTTACGTCTTTCTGTATTTTGGGGTTCATTACACACTCAGGAGGAATGTAATCCAAACAGCTAACAAAGTGTTTCCGGAGGTTTTACTGCGTACAAGGCATTCGCTGCAGACCACAGAGGGGTCACAGGCTGACCCTGACTTAGCCAATCCGTCACTTCACAATGATCTGCATTGAAAGTCCCCGCGCCCCACCTCCCCTCCTAAGGCAGCTCCCACCCCCTGACGCAGGCAGTGCCCCTCCCACCAGGGTCTCTAACAGCCACATGGAGAGCCCCGATCCTCCCCAGTCCTGCACTTACCCTCCAGGACGAATCTTCTCTTTTTACCACCTGCGTCAATCAACGTCGTCAAAATTCACTGCCGTTACTTCCGACTCTTGCTCATTTAAACAAGTAACACGTGCTACTTCGCAGTATCTCCCACGTTACCGCTATTTCACTAAGAGTGACTTTTTCATTTTTTCACATAACACGTGCTACTTCGCAGTATCTCCCACATTACCGCTATTTCACTAAGAGTGACTTTTTCATTTTTTCACACCTGCTTGATTTTAAGCACCGTGCTGCTGCGTTAGTGTGACACCCATTTAGCATTTAAATAAGTCTGCAAGGAAGGCTGGTGTGGCTATCCCCTCATCCAGGGAAGGGAAGTTATTGGGAAGTTATTAGCAAGCTTAGGTGGCCTGATGCAACCACACGGAGAAGGAGAGTAAGAATTTGAACCTGTGTATGCCCCCCTCAAATCCCCCATTCTTTGCACTAGTTTTCATCTCCACGTATTATTTTACCAAGTACAGGATCCCATCACTAAGAGAGGGTGCCATCCACCCCAGGCCAGCTCCATACCTGTCTATACCTCAGAGCACAATGTGAGGCCATCCACGTAACAGGCATCCAGTAAGAGCCTGGTGGCTGATTAGGGATTTCACCCACCTACTGATCAAAAGGTATGTTCCTGATGTTTACAAACTGAGTAACTCAAAACACCTTGTAAGAATACAGCTTCAACACTTTATTTTAGAATGGTTTTAGATTTACAGAAAAATTGCACCGAGAGTGTCCCCATGTACCCTACACCCCAGTTTCCCCTACTGTCTACACATTACATGAGTACCTTCGCCGTAACTAGTGACCCCAATCTTTGTACATTAATATTAAACTAGAGTCTACACTTTATCCAGACTTTCTTCACTCTCACCTAATAGTCTTTTTCTGTCCCAGGATCCCAGCCAGGACACTACATTGCATTTAGTTGTCACATCTCCTTAGGCTCCTCCCACCTAAGCGACAGCTTCTCAGACTGTCCTTGTTCTCCATGCCCTCGACAGTTTCGAGGAGTACCGTGCAGGCATTTTGCAGAATGTCTCTCGATGGGGATGTGTCTGACGTTTCTGTCGTGATTACCCTGGAGTTACGGACGCGGAGGGGAGACCACAAGAGGTGAACGCCCTGCTTACCGTACGATACCAAGGACCGTACTATCAACACAGCAGCCTGCTGATCAGCTGGCAGGGTTAGGTACAGCGTGCATCAGCTTCTCCGCGGTCACATGACTGTCACCCCACCTTTTCACCCTGCCCTCTGTGGAAGGAGCTTACCATATGGAGCCCATATTACAGGAATGAAGGGCTCTGCTCCACGCCCTTGAGGGCAGAGGATCTACAGAGATCTGGAATTTTTCTGCACAGATTTGTCTCTTCTCCCCCACTTATTAATATACCCAATCATTTACGTCTATCAGTATGGATTCAGGGATACTTTATACGCTGGGTTATAATCCTGCATGACTTTATTTCATTGCAGCTCTGGTCATACGTAACTCTAAGTGGACCCCTGTGTCCCTCTGGCATAGCCTCATTGTTGCAGGGTTTTTGGTTTTTTGTGTTTGTTTGAATACTTCCTTACTTTTAGGGCACAAGACACTCCATACTCATTTTGCATACACCCTGCCCCAGCCCTAGCGTCAGCCGTTCCTCCAAGGAGCCCTGCGTCCTTCTCACGGAGAAGCGTATTAGAAACCAGGATCTGGGTGCCGCTTTTGCTCTAGGAATCCATTTTTAAAGGAGACCCTCTATGAACAATTTGTAAAGGGGAAGCACTTTTATAATATTAAGGTTTATCACTGGGTTTTCACATATCCATGTTTCCTAGAACAAGGCGTAATTATCAGGGCGTATAAGATGCTCAAAGCCTAGGCTGTGTTAATGCCATTAAGACTCTACATCGTAAATACTTGTAAAAAGTTGAATACAAATGTGCCTTTACTTGATACAGTACATTCATGTCCTTGAGAAAGTCCACAAATAAGAAGGGAACAGAACATGATAAGCACCCTGGCACACTGAAATGCCAAAAGAACTCCTCCTCATAGCCGCTGGGGCAAGCCTGGTGAAGCCTCAACCCTTCCCCAAGTCACTTCACCTGAACTGAGCTTTTATAGTCCAAAGATGCCAACACTCCAAGTCAGAGTATCACAAAGGAGCCCGTGCTTACAGCATCCTTCGCTCCCCCACACGCTCGTGCTGTGAATGGGCCACAGCGAAGTTAACCAAGCCAGAGAGACCAGTAAAATGAAGATGGCGAGAGAAATGGACATCATGTTGCAGAGAATCATGCAAGAAGCCTCTCTGGAAACATCCAGACGGTCGACCACGCAGGCCTCACCTCCCCGTCCGGGAAGCACACTCACTGAAGACCAATCTCTTACGTCCCTTGGCCAAATCCCAGGGCTGGCAAACCTTCTCTGTCTGGTTTTATGGGAGTACGGCCACACCCATCTCTTTATGGACTGTCCCCGGCTGCCCCCGGGCTACAAGGGCAGAGATGTCAGCAGGAACACTGAGTTCCTTAAAGCCAAAAGTACTTACCATCTGATCCTTTGCAAAGTCTGAGCTAGGGCCGCGACTCTCAGACTTGAGTAACGCGTGGCCTCGTTTTAAATTTTAAAAACTTTTCTTCTTCGGGATTCTCAGCACCGACCAGGTTTTAGAAATTGAGATGAGGTTCGCATACCCTAAAATTCACCCTTTGGAAGCGTATGATTTAGTAGCTTCCAGTAAATTCACAGAGTTGTGCGTCCATCACCACTATCTAATTCCAAAGAGTTTCCCTCACTCGCAAAGAACTCCACACCCGCTGGCAGTGACTGCCATTCGCTCGGGCCTTCATTCCTGTCAGCCACCCATCTCCCTTCTGTCTCTACGGATCTACCTGTTCTGGGCAGCATACACGCACAGAATCACGCAACGCGTGGCTTTTTATTATATTGTTAAATGTGTCTAAATATATTTTCCTTATTTTTATAGCTCTTAGACTATAAAACACACAACAGATTTGCAAGTGACGTGGGAAAAGAACTATAAAGCCAACGTGACTTTAATGGCTTTGCTGGGAATGAACCCTTCCTTTCGTGGCTCCGGACACCTCACTTCTCCTGGGTTCAGCTACCCTGGGTCCCCAGATGCCACGAAAGGACTCATCACTCGTCTCCGGACAGACAGGACCCGGAGCTCTGCTGGCACGGCACCCTGATGACTTGTCCCTCGTCTCGGCGGGAGAGCTGGGTCCACGTGTGAGCCTGGACTCATTCTCTCCTCCCTGCACGGGACAGCAACCTCATTACCTCTGACAGTGGGGCTCCCACACACACAAGGCATGACCGTGCACACCGTCCAGAATATCCTGCTGAGAATGTTAAGATTCACATGGAAATAAAGACACAAAAGATTCAACTCGAAAGGAGAACAGGCACGTGTTCCAGGAACCCATGTGCTCCAAGTGCTACCTCTGAGAAAACCTCAAGTCCGTGCACTTTCCCGGCTAGCGCCCTCTCACTGCCCGCGCCGCTGTCTTCCTCCTTCATCTCCCGTCCTGACTCCAGCTGCTGGTGGAGGTGGCGCGACCTCCGCAGTGCCAGGGCCGAGCAGGTGGCTGCCTGGGGGGGCCGAGGGGATCCACCCACTCCTCGGTTTCGCGCACGTTTCACGTCCACTCGGAAATATTTTAATGCATCTTACACTGCTTAAGAGGCAAATCGCAGAACCATTCTTTTTTATTTTCAATGTGTGGACCTTCAGAAAGTTTATGAGAAAACTGATTTCTGGGACTAGCTGCAGGCGTCTCACCACCACTTAACACACCGAGTACGAGGAAATCAACTCTGACAGCCAAGGGTCCACCTCACCTCTGACTGATGGCAGCCGCGTATAAGATGCGCTCTAACTCTAGAGAGGGCGTCACTTCAAACTGAACCTTAAAAATAAACCCACTTCACTGGGACTTCCCTGGTGGCACAGTGGTTAAGAATCCGCCTGCCGATGCAGGGGACACGGGTTCGAGCCCTGGTCCGGGAAGATCCCACATGCCGCGGAGCAACTAAGCCCGTGCGCCACAACTACGGAGCCTGCGCTCTAGAGCCCGCGAGCCACAACTACTGAGCCTGCATACCACAACTACTGAAGCCCACATACCTAGAGCCCACGCTCTCTGCAACTAGAGAAAGCCTGCATGCAGCAACGAAAACCCACGCAGCCAAAAATAAAATTTTAAAATTTTAAAAAAAGGAAAAAGCAAAGTGGAAAGGGGGGGAGGGGGGAAGAAAAACAATAAACCCACTTCAGGAGTGACCACTCAAGGGGTACAAGGTCTCCTTTTGGGGTGATGAAAATCTTCTGGAACTAGACAGTGGTGATGGATGCCTAATGCTGTGAATGTACTAAGTGTTACTGAATCATATACACTCAAATGGTTAACTTTACATTATGTGGATCCCACCACAATTTTAAAATAAATAAAAT
The DNA here is from genome assembly GCF_028564815.1 of Eubalaena glacialis. Classification (NCBI taxonomy): domain Eukaryota; kingdom Metazoa; phylum Chordata; class Mammalia; order Artiodactyla; family Balaenidae; genus Eubalaena; species Eubalaena glacialis. Next base: position 7,463,208 of record NC_083736.1, on the reverse strand, counting down.
CTTTTCAGCCCCATTTCAAAAAAAGCATAAGTTACTTATTTTTTATTTTATATTTTTAAACTTTTATTTTATGTTGGAGTCTAGTTGAATAACAATGTTGCATTAGTTTCAGGTGTACAGCCAAGTGATTAAGTTATACATAGACATGTATCTACTCCTTTTCCAAATTGTTTTCCCATTTAGGTTGTTACATAATATTGAGCAGAGTTCCCTGTTTTACACAGTAGGCCCTTGTTGGTTATCCATTTTAAATACAGCAGCATAAGTTCCTTCCAGTAACTTAAAAATTAAAGCAAGTCATTTACAGGAACCTCACCAACAGCAGCCAACGTGACCCAACATACAGACACCTACAAAGCCTGTGAGTCCCAAGGGACGGAGGTCAAACGGGACAGATGTCCGGTCCTCGAAGCCATCTCGTCAGGGAGCCTGACCTTGGTGGGCCCGAGACTCACTGCCCACTGGTCTTCTCCAGACAATGATTTCAGAGTTCTAATATAAAATGCCAACACAGACAGGAAGGAACACAGGAGAAACCTGCTGCAGTTAAGCTGCCTCGTCCTTGCCCAAGAGAGAAAAGCCTGCGTCTGGTACCTGGTCTTCAAAGTTCCCGAACATTGCTCAAGAAGGCCTGGGGAGAGGCAGGTGTCAGAAGGATACGTGGGCTCAACCACGACCCTCCCAGTCATCAGGGATGCCCTCGATCATCTCTGTGAAGCAAGTTTTCATCCTAACGTGGCTTTGCCACGTCCACTTCTGCAACGAAGCTCGATCTCGTTACCACCCTGCAAGAATGCTACGGTGCCCCTCACAGGCCGTACCTTCCGCAGGGGAGGAACCACAAGTCGGGGTTCACAGTTCACGGATGAGACGTGCTCATGTTCCCAACACGGATTCACCACACAGCCTGGATTAAGACGAGTGACTTCACCCGTTAACAGTATGAAGGTCGACTACATGAGGATTACGCAGGGTGCCACACTCGGTCCCATTAGAAGAAACAGGAATCAGAGAAACAGGAATCAGGTCCTCGACAATTCGGTTCTTTTGCTCAGGCTTAGTTGCCCCGCGGCACGTGGGATCTTAGTGCCCCGACCAGGGATCAAACCTGCGTCCCCTGCGTTGGGAGGCGGATTCTTAACCGCTGGACCACCAGGGAAGTCCCGACAATTCGGTTCTTGAGCCAAGAGGAAAGCACTTTAATGAGACAATGAACCAGAAGAGTCTAGAAGAATTGAAAGGCAGCAAAGATCGTCTCAAAAGCAGTCAGAGGAGACTTTGCCGACACCTCTGCCACCGTGAAGAGCATTAACTACGTAAGGCGTGTTTAAACCCATATGGCCGCCTCCCAGGCCATCCCAGCCCTAAACCATGGTACGCTGACTTAAAACACGGCGTCGAGCAAGGAAGCACGGGTGGAAGGATCAAAAGCAGATGACGAGTGTCGGTGTGTTCTTGTGGGTTTCTGGAGAAAGGCAAAACCACCAAAGCGTACCTGTACGTGCAAGTTCGACCAAGGGCAACTGACAAGGGTTTGAGCTTTTTTTTTTTTTTTTTTTGGCTGCATTGGGTCTTCGTTGCTACGCACGGGCTTTCTCTAGCTTCGGCGAGCAGGGTCTACTCTTCGTTGCGGTGCGCGGGCTTCTCAATGCAGTGGCTTCTCTTGTTGCGGAGCATAACTCTAGGTGCGCGGGCTTCAGCAGTTGCGGCATGCGGGCTCAGTAGTTGTGACTCGAGGGCTCTAGAGCAAGGGCTCGGTAGTTGCGGCGCGTGGGCTCAGTAGTTGTGGCTCGCAGGCTTAGTTGCTCCGCGGCATGTGGGATCTTCCCAGACCAGGGATCAAACCCGTGTCCCCTGCCTTGGCAGGTAGATTCTTAACCACTGCACCACCAGGGAAGTCCCAAGGGTTTGAGCTTTGAAGACAGGAGTCAACTGAGAAGAAAGGAGACCAGAGGATAAAAGAGCAGAGGGTCCTGTCAAACAGCTGTGGAAGTCTCTCCATCCAAGAAGAGGGGCCGTGGACTCTTGTCTTTTCCCTCCCCCATCCCCGCCCCCAACAAAGGACTCGAATGCAGCCACCGGGGCAATCAGCCGACGTGTGTCAGAACCCTCTCAGAGGGCAGAAGCTGCCTTCACAAGTGGGGTCTGTGGAGGACCGCTTCCCCGCCGCGTCCAGAACTCGGATGCCTGGGTCCAGTCTCCACTGCTGTCCCTCAGCGCCGCAGGGGTTAACATTTCGGCACGGTCTCTGGCCACACCTCACTGCTCCGTGGACCCGGCTCCCTGGCCTCACTTTCTGCTCCGGGGCCCCAAGCCCTGGAACCCTCAAACCACTGCCTAACAACGCATCCTTCAGAATAACGTGAAGTCAAGAGACCAAACCAGCACGTAAACAAATCTGTGCCTTGTCCTGACTCTGCTTTTCCTGAAGCCACACGGGTATAAACACAAGGGGAAAGTGTAGTTACAAACCAAGACGTAAAAACACACCACTGGAGCCCGGGCCCAGGGTCTTCCGACAGCCGCTGCTTTTCATCTCTGGGAGGACGGAGGTTTGTGTCTGAGCAAGGGCTCTGGGCACGGGAGACAGTGCACTGCCCGAAAGGAAGCTGTGCCGATGCCGGGCTCCACCCCAGAAAACTTCCAAGCTTGAGTTTCACCTTGTGATCATGCCAGCGTAGGATTCCTAATTACCCAGCACAGCAGTTCAGAATGGAAAGTTTCAACTGCCCCTTAGCTAACTGAAGGCCCAGGAGAAGTAGACGTCTTCCCCAAAGCAACAAATGAGGGGTGCAGCTCGGATGGGCAACGCTCTCTCTCACTCTGAAACCTACTCGCAAGCAGCCTGGAGTAAATGGAAATCAGCCTTGGCATCAAGCTCTGTACCGCAAATCACCTCTCGGGGCAAACGTACAGGAAGGTGACCCTCAGGTGGGCTTAGCTTGTTGATGAATTTCACGTGAAATTAAAGAGCTTGGTTTCATACAGACTCCACCTTCCGGCTGTTAGTGGGACTTAGGATTTATTCTTATTCTCCCCCCGCCCCTCCTCTCCCATCTGTCCCAACAAAATACAAGCGTGCAGGTCAGAGCCAGCCCGCTGGCAGCAGCTCCTATGGGGGCAGAAATGGCCGGGAGGAGGCCAGGGAACGGGAACCTGCCAGCGGCCACAGCTGCCCGGGCTCTTCCCCCACAAGACCTGTCTGTAGAACCCCCGACGCAGTCCTCTAGAAGACGCTCACGTGTGAGGAGCACGAACCCAATGTGGTAAAACTTAAGCTTTCTTACAAGGCTTAAAACATGACCCTGGCCAACAAGTCCGCGTACCAAATTTGAGATGTGGATGACTTCCCTCTAACGGGCAAGGAAAGCCCGCTTCATGTACTGTCAAGTACACTAAAATCGTCAATGCAATTTCAGCAAGCCGGTCGTGCCAACATGGAAGCACTATTCCCCACGGTCCAGAAGGAGCACAGAGCCCCACCTCCACCTGCCCAGGGTCTGCCAGGGGCGCTACCGGCCGTCCAGGCAGGGAGAGAGCAGCCAGCGAGGGGGCAGCTCCATGAGAAGCGGCAGAGGGGGCACCGGAATCCCCTGGTCCCCACATGCCGTTTACAGTGCGATGGGTGTCTGCTCAGAAGGTCACTCTTAGAAAGGGAATTACCCACCAGAAGGTGTGTGCATCTCCACGCCGGCAACAGCCCTCCAAAGAGGCTTCGCTGTTTCCCCTCTTCACCAGCTGCTCGCTAGGATGGCAGCTCCTTTATTTGAAATGCTAGGACATCAGGTGTGACCTTGTCTGGACAACGATGAAAGGACACTTCCTGAGAGAGCGGACGCAGCAGACAGAACTGGTTAAAGGCATTAGAGAGAAGCAGAGACATTCCTCCTAGCATTATGAGCTAACTCTGCTCCCCCCTTCATACCTTGAAGTCCTAACTCCCCAGGACTTCAGAAGGTGATGGAATGAAGCTCCTTCAAGAGGTGATTAAGGCAAAATGAGGGCATGGGGGTGGACCCTAATCCAATCTGGCTGGTGTCCTTCTAAGAAGAGATCAGGACAAAGACACACACAGAGGGAAGACCAGGTAAGGACACAGGGAGAAGGCGGCCGCCTGCAAGACACCGAGAGAGGCCCTGGGAGAAACCAACCCTGCCAACACCTGGAGCTTAGAGTCGGGCCTCCAGAGCTGTGAGAAAATAAATGTCTGTTGCTGATGCCGCCCAGACCCTGGCAGTTTGTTATGGCAGCCCAAGCAAACTGCTACACCGAGCTTTCAAGGTCCCCGCGACACTGGGGCAGGGAGCAGACTGCCGTTAGTCAGGACACCTGAGCTTGGAGATCTGGTGCAAAACCTCCAAAAACAGTGGGCGCTGGCTCTGGAAACATGATGGGTGAGAAGGCCGCTCACATGAGAACACAGCTGGAGGCAAGCAAACACTGCGAGATCTTCTCCCGAGGGCCTGGGTCCTGCTCAAACACCACCTGTCCTGCCCATAACCCCCAGGCAGAAGTCGCCTCACCCTCGTCCCTCGGAGACTGGGAACCATCCCGTAACTTTTCACAAAGATAATTACGCGTCACCGCTTCAGTGCCGAGTGTCGGTGTCTCTCCTTCCCTCCTCCACTGGGAGGCCCTTTGGGGCAGAACCTTTGTCCTACTTTATCTAGAACACAGAATCCTGAACCTCACAAAAATGTTCTCAATTCAATTGTTGTCTTGATGCTCTTCTGGCATCCCAACAAACACAACAAAAAGCCAGTGTTCATTATCACGTTCCAGTTAACAGATCAGCAATTCGATTTCTTTACACAGATATGTTACAGTAATTTATGCAAAACACCAGGCATCTTTAAATCTTTGCCTTATAGATTTGGTTTTGGTGAGCAAAGGACAGTCCCTTGCCTGCATTTTCATTTCTTTTGTTCTCCAATTTAATGTTTCAAGGGCACTCTTTCTCACTGATACTTCAGAAGATAAACATTTTCTCAAAAAAACGCCTCTTCGACATCCCTAATCTAGGATTTCACTGAGTCTCACCACTCTTTAAAAGCACACACAATGATTCTGAAAATTGTTGGGTTTGTAGCTCAAAACCAGAAAGCTTCTGGAACTCGTTCCTTCAGAGTGGTTACGCAGCCTGCCAGAAGACACAGCTGTGACACGGGCAGCATGTGGTCCCTCCCCGGTTCCTCTTGACCCTTTCGCTGCTGACATTACCGTTACAACACACCCACACACACACACACACACACACACACACACACAGTATGTACGTTATAAGCCATTTGTTATGACTCTCCACAGCAGGAGAGCTGAACTCCAGCCAGCACATGCATGTCTCTGCAGGATAAATGCCCGAGGCCTCCGTGCAGGAGCGAAGCCCGAGCCCGAGCGTGCAGGGAGCAACCTCGCCGCACTGCACTGCACTGCACGCACTCTCGTGACTGCAGCAGGGCCCGGAAGTGGCTTTGATAAAGACGACAGCTGGCACCTGGCACGTGACCTGCTCGCAATCCAGAGCCATAAAGCTCTAACTGTGCCGCTCAGACACAGCTCAACTCTGTACGTGCATTATTCACGGACCTTCCTCTCTCAGCCAGGGGTTTCTGGTCTTGGCCGTGCAGACTGGTAAGTAACTGCCACCACATCCTACATATGCACACACAGACCACCATGCCTGCTCCCTCAGAGCCACCGACACTCTTGTTCAAGGCTAGCAGCACTCAGCTTACAGCCAAATGAAATAAAACCCCGTTATGTAAGGCTCTCAAAAGCAAGCATTTAAATTGGTCATCTCTGGGACAGAATCTTCAATTTTGAGGTTGGTGTTTAATTTGAGTAGCACGCCAACTCCCAGAGATCCTCAAGGAACAGAAAAATATGCACTCAGTGACCCTACTGTGTACAAATTTGCTTCCATTCTTCCATCAGCCCTTTTATAATAAGGTTATACCCCAGTTCCTGCAGTGACCTATACTTCCCTCTCCTGCCCTCCTCACGGATGAAGGTCCAGAGGACAGTATGTATTTCACCTAAATTCCACCCTCACTACAGTGACACTGGACACACTTGAGAATCAGGGCACATGACAGTGTAATACTGCTGCCATTCCGTTCTTTCAGATGCTCTGATCCCCTCTTGGGGAGCCAACCGACTTGATTTCTATTTTAAAGCTCAAAATTAAGTCATTAAATAAGGCCAATTGAGAAAGGCTTGCCCTAGTCCTTTGACTAACAATCCTTCCAGACAATTTGGATTTCCAGACCCAGCAACCCAGCTGCGCCCTCGACGTTAAAGCATCCCTTCAGTTGGCCGTTCTGGATAAAGCATGTCATTCAAGCCCACTACCCTGGGGTTCTTGTTCTGTGAACATAAAGAACTTTACTGTACGGAAAACACAGCAGCTGTTTTAAGAACCAAAAGTGCCACAATGGCGTTCAGAGCGTCCCCGCCCTGGGGATGCTTCTCCCGCCGGCAGTGGTGTAGGGCTGAGGGCTTGGTCCTCGGGACGCTGGAAATTGAACCTGCTTAGTGGTCACTTCAGGTCTGGCGGAAACCAGACACCCAAGCGCTTTTAACCTAGCACTCACCCACCATAATGCAGCCCACCCCAAGACGTCTTCTTAGTAACCCCAAGCCCAAGAGTCTCCTACCTTGGGGTGGGGCATCCCTCCTCGGCCTGGACTGAGGAAGAGAGTTCTCTGCGCTCACCAGGGTCCTCTGTTTGCCGTCGCGCTTCCACAGACGCTTCCTGCCAAGGGTGGCACAATGAGACACCCGGTCATCAAGCTGCCGCCTCCGAGACCTCTGTGATCATGAACCCTTCATTGTGGGTTCGCCCTGTGAGCCTGCACCACGAAGGCAGTGACACCGCCTGCCGTCAGCCAGCCACGGGACCCACGAGTCCGGCTCTCCAGAGCATCTCATCGAAATGACTCAACAAGACCGTGCGTCCCCTTTGGCTCTGGGCAGGAAGCAGAACTCCTACGTGAGGGTCATTAACCTGTGTGACACACTGGCCCCCAAACCCTAATCAAATCAAACCCAGCTGGTCACGGCTCCCTGCAGCGAAACCTCAAGCCCCGGGACCTGGAGTCTGGGAGCCTTGTTTCTTGACCGAGCAAGCATGGAATTCTCAGAGGTCACACTGCACGGGGCATGGGCACACGGTCGCGGTGTTTGCAGGCCTTTCTGCACCAGGGGGCCACACAGAAACCTGCACCTCTCTTCACACGTGGACGTTCATTATTGTGTAACAAACCGATGACCGGTTCTTCTTAAAAGAACCTCCATCTGATGCTGCAGGAAATGTTTTCTTTGAAACGTACAAATGCAGATGGAAGGGGGAGAAAAAGCAGAGAGAGTGGGAGAGGAAGACTGACTACGGACTTTGAGATATGGATACAAATATGTAGCTTTTTAGAAAGCTTCCCATCACCTTTCACCATCAAAACTCCTACTTTAAAAAAAAAGTGAAATAGTTTAACGCACTGCATTTTCAATTACATTTGCCCCAGAACAATCTTTAAAAATATTTGACCAAAAAAAAGGACTAAGAGCAGTGGTTGAGAATCTGCCTGCCGATGCAGGGGACACGGGTTCGAGCCCTGGTCTGGGAGGATCCCACATGCCGCGGAGCAGCTGGGCCCGTGAGCCACAACTACTGAGCCTGCGCGTCTGGAGCCTGTGCTCCGCAACGGGAGAGGCCGTGATAGTGAGAGGCCCACGCACCGCGATGAAGAGGGGCCCCCACTTGCCACAACTAGAGAAAGCCCTCGCAAAAAAAAAAAAAAAAAAAAGGACTAAGAAGAATACTAATAGCATCAAGTGACATCAATGTTTGAAAACTATCTATCATGTGTTCTCTTAAGCCTTGCTATAAAGCACCCCTTGTAATTTCAGAGGAGAGCTTTCCATTTTCTATCATTTCCCCCAATTTCTTCCCTTTGTATTAAGGGCAAGCTAATCAAAGGGAAAGACCGCTTCAGCGAGAGCTGATGATGAGGCTGGGAACTTGAGATGTGTGTGAAAACAGGGCACTCGCAACTGTCATGAGTGTATCGACTGTGTCCCCAGGTGCCGACACTAGAAAAGCTGGTGCACGGAAACGCTCAGACAGCTGGACACAAGTCACAGGAGCTGATACTAGAAAAGCTGGTGCACGGAAACGCTCAGACAGCTGGACACAAGTCACAACGGCAATGGGCCATGATATTCTGGGGCTGTCCTATACGTGCCTTAAGATGGGATTGGGGTGGCTCTGTCCTGGCTCCCTGCAGGACGCTTACCTGCTTGTAGAGGTCGGTCGAGGGCGACGACCGGGACCTTCCGTGGATGTACCGTGGCCTCTCGTGTTGGTCCAGACCCACATCCAGGATGTTGTCTGCCGAGTGGTACCTCCCAGAACTCCTGGCTTCCGGGGCTTTCCTCTGTTCCCTCCACGAGGCTTGATACTCTGCAAAGGTTCCCAGCCTCTGAGGCGGGTCTGATCTCCCCACCTTTCCCTCCTTTCCGGGGCCCGCTGTCCAAGGCCTCTCTGGCTTCTCCTTGGGGAACCCACAGGGTGCCGGCCTCAGCCCCGGCCGCTGGCCTACGGGCTTGCTGGTTTCCTCAAAAAACTTCCACCTGTCGGCAAAGGTGCGCACGGTCTCATCGGGAGGTGCAGGGCGCTGGCGCGGGCGGTCATCCCCCGCGAGCCCCACCTCGTTCATCTTCTCGGGCTCAGAGTAGGACTTCAGTTTCTGCTCGGCCGTGAAGCGCCTCCGGCCTGCGATGCGCGGGGCGTGCAGCGCGCCGCCGGCGCTCGAGGGCAGCCTGGCCGGGGCTGCCTCCCAGACGCGAGGGAGGGTGTCGGGGTCCGACGGGCTGGGCTCCAGGTCGCGGCGCCTAAACGACGTGGCCCTCAGGACGCGGGCCTGCGCCTCCTTCAGGTGGTCCTTATAGGTGCTGGAGAAGGCGGCTTCCGGGGCGCCCCCTGCCGGCTGCACCCCCCAGCCGCGCGCCTCTGCCTCGGCCTCCTCCTCCTCCGCGGCGCCGGCCAGGGTTGCCGTGCTCCGGCTCTTCTGCAGCCTGGCTCGCCGCAGCTGGATCTCGTTCCTCAGGGTGGTGGCGAAGCGGTCGCTCCTCCGCAAGGGTTTGCCCGCCGGGGCCTCGGGAGGCGGCCTCTCCGGGGCGCCCTCGTGGCCGGCCTCGGGCCGGCGCGCCCCTTCCTGGGTCAGCGAGTGCAGCATGGGCGTCTGCAGGGGGCAGATCTCGCCGCCCCCGTGGGCCCACGCGAAGCCGCCCGCGACCCTCTTCACACTGGCTGTTTCCGCGAGGCCGGCCCCGGGCGGTTCCTCGGCGCCCTCGCAGTGGCCCCCGGCCTCCCTGTCCGCCGGCGCCACCCTCCCCCTTGGCCGGGCGCCCGGGGGCCCCTCGAGCCGGGGCGGGTAGCAGCGCGGCTGCGCGGCCGGGGCGCCCCCCTGCGGGCCGCGTCTGGAGGTCACGCAGTAGTAGCGGCTCTGGGCGCCGCAGTCCCCCTTCTGGTCGCCGGCGCTGGGCCGCCCCGCCGGAGCGGGGCTGTCATCCGGGAAGCACTCGGCACGCGGCTGCTCCCTGAGCCACGTGGCGGCACTGGGCCCCTCGAGAAAGAAGGGGCTCTCGTCGCTGGAATGGCGCGGGTGCTGGCACGCGGGCGGAGGCTGCGGGCAGCGCACGTCCGTGCTGGACAGGGAAGCCTGGAGCCGGCCGGGGGCCCCCGGGAGGGCCCTGGCCCCGCTGTCGCAGGGCGGCCCCCCGCAGTCCAGCGGCACAGCCGGCGCACAGCCCGAGCTCCCGGCTCTCCTCCCGTCGCCCAGGCGCGCTGGTCTCTGCGGCTGATCGGCCACTTCCGGTCTCCAGTCGCCGTGGGACTGAGCGCAGGTCAGGCCCGGAAGGCACTGCGTGGTGGCCGCCTCTGAGAACGGAGGGCCCTGGGTCTTCTCGTGGCTCTTGGTGGCAGCAAAGCTGTCGCTGCGGAGAGGGGGAGGGGGCGGAGGAGGGGACGAAGAGGCCTTTTTCTTATCGGGAACATACCAGACTGGCCCAAAACTGGACCTCCCGGAAGCAGCTAGCTTGGGCTCAGGACTGTCCTCGGGCCTGGGGCTCCTGCTGCTGTCACAGGGGACCCTGGGGGGGACGCACCCGAGCCTCTCGTCCACACACTGAGGGTCACCGGCAGCCAGGCCCTGCCGGTCGCTGCCTCCGGCCGAGGCCTCCCAAAGGCCCACTTTGTAGAGAATGTTCTCAGCAGAGGAGGCATCCGCCTTGGGCAGGGTGTGGTCGGGCGTGCTGGAGCTGGTGGAGAAGGAGCCGTAAGCGGAGTCCCGCGTGTTCGGGCCGCCCAGGTGGTCGATGCTGCTGTTGGACCTGGCGGCTGAGAGGCGCCCGGAGGGGGAGGACCGGGCAGGCTGGCCCAGGCTGTCCACGCTCCCCAGGGAGCTGAAGTGCTCAGAGGTGCGCTGCAGATTTGTCTGCTCCCACACGCCGCTCGACAGGTCCTGGGAGGAGGAGCTAGGAAACGAGAACCACAGGCAACAGGGTGCTTTAGAGTCAAGTTGCAGCAAAGGGCAAGATGAGACAATGCAGGTAGGAGCGGCTGGCCCTGGGCAGAGAGCAGCCACTCTTCCTGGAGCGAGATCCCTGGGTGCGGTGCATCTAAGTTCTCCCGTTTCAAAGAGCAGCTTTCCGAGGGCAGGCTGAAAGGACCGAGTCCTACCCACATGATGCCTGCCCCCAAACAGAAAACCTTCCACGCTGCAGTACATCTCTCAGCTCCACACCCACAGGCTGGACCAAGTCCAGAGCAGGCAGCAGCAGGCAATGCCCCTGTGAACACCTTTATCCTCAACCACTGGTTAAGTATCGCAGATAGCAAACCGCAGCCCATGAGCTGAGAACGGCTTTTAGATTTTTTTAATGGGGGCGGGGTGGGGCATGGAATCAAAAGAGTACTTCCTGATGCGTGAAAAGGATATGAAATTCAGATTTCAGTGCTCATAACTAGAGTTTGACGGGAACTCGGTCACGGCTGTGTGCTTTGCTCCCAAGGGCAGAGCTGAGCAGCTGCCACGGACACTGGCCCCCCAGCCTGAGGTATCAATCCTATCTGGCCCCTTGCAAGATGATTTTGTGGACCCCTGGTTGAGTGCAGGAAATGACTCATACTATGGACTGCTAACACAAAGAAAGCCATCAAAAGACAATGATCTTCAACTTAGAAAGGCAAGTTCAGAGATAACATGACTTTTCCAAACCCAGATATTAAATCACAGGCATACCTCATTTTGAAATGAGGTATGCCTGTGATTTAATGAAAGCTCAGATGATGATTAGCATTTTTTAGCAATAAAGTATCTTAAGACTAACGTATGTACTTTCCTTTAGACATAGTGCTACTGCACACTTAAAGCTCTCAATAATGAAACTATTTATCCAGGCATGTTAAGTGCTTTCATTAAAGCTCAACAAAGCTGGAACATTCACGCTTCAGGAAAAAAACTGGCTGCTTGAGGTTCGAGGAGAACCAGGATGAGAAAGAGAAACTGTGACCCGGGCAAGGACACAAAAGTGTGAGCTAGCTAAGGCATATGAGGGAGGCAATGACCATTCCACGCCACGTCTTCAGAGGACAGACCAGGTACCCTTCGCAGAAATGGGGCAAGCTCTTCTCCGTCCTCCCACCAGTATTCCTGAGTGGGTTTTCCCAGGAGATCCCAAGTCCAAGCAGATACAAACAAAGCTAAGCACTTCTTCCACAGGGCGTATGTGTTTCTTTAATCCAGAAACCGCCAAATGGGCTTAATGAAATATAAGGCCCACTTTTTACTTAAGTTTTACCACACGGATGAGAATCTGGTTTTTCAAAAATACCCTGGACTTCAACTATTATAATCTCTTACGGCTTGAAACAGGTAATACTGTATTTAAGACTTATTTCCTTCACAGCAGACCAGTATTTACTAACAGCCAAAACCTGATTTTGAAATGGTTATGTTAGCTCCAAACACACACACATACAGACACACACAGTCATGCATACCACAAACAGGCGCACACGCAGAGATACACACACATACCCAGATACATACACACACACAGAGGTACACATACACACTCACACATGCACCTGTGTACCCACCCCACAGCCACACTACTGCTGTTGCTGTTACCATCATCCTTCTAACAGACCAGTGAGGACACTGGCCACTAACCTCAGGCGACTGGTCAGCTCCATGTGACCAGGAGGAGCATCTCCAAGCCAAACACCCCCATGGTGTTGTCCCATGTTTGCCTTGCATTAGCCCTTCTGACCCCAAAATGTGGGCTCCAGAGAAGCCAGGTTGAGCAGCGCCCCCCCCTTCCACCAGCTCACCATTCTAACACCCTCTGTCTCACAGTCACCAAGAAACCACCAGGCCTGGCACACGGGCTGTGAAGCCCCCTGGTTTCCCCTGTACCTCCACACAGCAACCTGGGGGTTGGGGAGAGAGTGCTGGTGTTTAACAGAATTTCCTGGGGAGCTTTGGCCAAAAAGCCTGCCCAGCAATAAGTAATGTGGTGGCTGTGAACACGTGGGTGACGTGGACAGCCATCCCACTCGGCTGGCCCAAAGGGATTCAGCCAGAAAGGGAAGTCTCCAGGCTCCTGATTTACCAGCTGGAGAACACAAATGAGGAAGCACACTTGCTTGTCCTTTCTCGTGGTGTTTTATTTTTTGCTTTCAAGCATTATACACCTGCCTACTCAGTGAAAAAATTTAGAGTCCTACCAGTAATGGTGTGTCCACGGCCTTTTCTCATCAGAAAAAGAACATCATTCTGAGGTCAAGAAAGATGCTATTTAAAACACAACAATCCAAAATCTATGGGACACAGCAAAAGCAGTTCTAAGAGGGACGTTTAGAGCAATACAAGCTTACCTCAGGAAACAAACAAACAACCTAACCTTATACCTAAAGGAACTAGAAAAAGAACAAACAAAGCCCAAAGTTAGTAGAAGAAAAGAAATCATGAAGATTGGAGCAGAAATAAATGAAATACAGACTAAAAACCATTAACAAAGATCAATAAAACTAAAAGCTGATTCTTCAAAAAGGTAAACAAAATTGATAAATCTTTAGCCAGACGCATCAAGAAAAAAAGAGGGCCCCAAATCAATAAAATCAGAAATGAAAAAAGTTATAACTGATACCACAAAAACACAACCTGGAAGAAATGGACAAATGTCTAGGAAAGTACAATCTCCCAAGACCGAACCAGAAAGTAGAAAATACAAACAAACCAATTACCAGTAATGAAACTCAATCTAAAAATAATAAATAAATAACTCTCAACAAACAAAAGTCCAGGACCAGATGGCTTCATCTGGTGAACTAATGCCTTTCCTTCTCAAACTATTCTAAAAATTGCAAAGGAAGGAATGCTCGGAACTCATTCTACAGGGCCAGCATCACCCTGATACAAAAACCAGAGATATCACAGAAAAATAAAATTACAGGTCAGTACCACTGATGCACATAGATGAAAAGTCCTCAACAAAATATTAGCAAACTGAATCCAAAAAATATATTAAAAGGATCATACACCATGATCAAGTGGAATTTATCCCAGGGATGCAAGGATGGTTCCATATCTACAAATCAACCAATGTGATACACCACATTAACAAATTGAAGGATGAAAACCATATGATCATCTCAAGAGATGCAGAAAAAGGTTTTGACAAAATTCAGCATCCATTATGATAACAACTCTCAACAAAGTGGGTATAGAGGGGACGTACCTCAACATAATAAAGTCCATCTACGACAAACCCACAGCTAACATCATACTCAACAGTGAAAAGCTGAAAGCATTTCCTCTAAGATCAGGAACAAGACAAGGATGCCCACTCTCACCACTTTTATTCAACATAGTTTTGGAAGTCTTAGCCACAGAAATCAAAGAAAAAGCAATAAAAGGAATCCAAACTGGAAAGGAAGAAGTCAAACTGTCACTGCTTGCAGATGACGTGATACTATACAGCAAGTCCCCTACATACGAACCTTCAAGTTGAGAACTTTCAAAGACGGGAACGTGCATTTGCCTGTCCAATCACATAAGTTAGTTCACGTGTCTGGTACGTTGTCACGTGCGTGCATCCTCTACAAGTGGCTGTGCTTCTGTGTACTGTACAGTACTGTACAGAGTACAGTAGTACAGTATCTTTATTTCAAGCTAGATCTGCAAGAGAATGATTTCACTGAACTCCTTGCTGTGTAACACGAGGAGCTTACTAATGAAGACCTGATAGAACTGGAGGCCCAGAGAAAGGACAAAGACGAACAAGAGGAAGAATAAGTAGCTGAAGAACCAAGGAGATTCACGATGCAGAAAATGGCAAGGGGATTTTCTTTATTTGAGGAGGCACTGTTAGTTTTTGAGGCACAGGACCCAAACATAGAATGGTACACAAAGGCTGCAGCAGCTGTTCAGAATGCAATCCAGGGCTACCGTGTCATCTATGACGAGAAAAAAAGTGCTACTACCCAGACATCACTGGATCGTTTTTTCAAGAGGGTAGATAGAATTGAATCCAGCAAGGAACCAGAACCTGTGCCATCAACGTCAGGAGTAAGTGAAAGTGTAGCTTGCCCTCCGTCTCCTATTGCTGACGATCCTTCAGCTCTACCATCTCCCACCTCCTCACCCTCCTGCAGTCAGTAACTCTTCTGGCATGTTCACTCGATGCCAGCCCCTGTATGCCAGCTACTGTACCAGACTACTGTACTTTTCAAGGTACTGTATTATAAGGTTAAAAATGTTTTATTTTTGTGTTTGTTTTTTATGCATTATTTGTGTGAAAAGTATTATAAAACTCTTACTGTACAGTACTATATAGCCGACTGTGTTCGTTGGGTACCTAGGCTAACTTTGTTGGACTTAACGAACAAACTGGACTTACAAACGTGCTCTCAGAACTCGTTCGTATGTAGGGGACTTCCTGTACATAGAAAATCCTAAGACGCCACCAAAAAACTATTAGAGCTCATCAATGAATTTGGTCAAGTTGTAAGATACAAAATCAATACAAAGAAACGTGTTGCATACTAAGAATGAACTATCTGACAGAGAAACTAAGGAAACAATCCTATTTACCACTGCATCAAAAAGAACTAAATACCTAGGAATAAATCTAACCAAGGAGGTAAAAGACCTATACTCAGAAAACTGTAAGACACTGATGAAGGAAACTGAAGATGACATACACAGATGGAAATATATACCATGTTCATGGACTGGAAGAATACTGTTAAAATGACCATACTACCCAAGGCAATCTACAGATTCAATGCAATTCCTATCAAAATACCAAGGGCATTTTTCACAGAACAAGAATAAATAATTTAAATATTTGCATGGAAACATGAAAGACCCTGAAGAGCCAAAACAATCTTTAACAGAGCTGGAGGTATCACAATCCCTGACTTCAGACTATACCACAAAGCTACAGTCATCAAACAATATGGTACTGGCACAACAACAGACACATACAACAATGAAACAGAATAGAGAGCCCAGAAGTAAACCCACACACTTCCAGTCAATTAATCCACGACAAAGGAGGCAAGAACATACAGTGGAGAAAAGACAGCCTCTTCAATAAGTGGTGCTGGGAAAACCGGACAGCTACATGTAAAAGAATGAAATTAGAACACTCCCTAACACCATACACAAAAATAAACTCAAAATGGATTAAAGACCTAAATTTAAGACCAGAAACCATAAAACTCCTAGAGGAAAACATAGGCAGAACACTCTTTGATATAAACTGTAGCAATATTTTTTTGGCTCTGTCTCCTAAGACAAAGGAAAGAAAAGCAAAAATACACAAATGGGACCTAATTAAAAGTAAAGCCTTTTTAAAATAATTAATTAATTAATTAATTATGGCTGCGTTGGGTCTTCGTTGCTGCGCACAGGCTTTCTCTAGTTGCGGTGAGCGGGGGCTACTCTTCGTTGCAGTACACGGGCTTCTTATTGTGGTGGCTTCTCCTGTTGTGGAGCACGGGCTCTAGGCGCGTGGGCTTCAGCAGTTGTGGCTCGCGGGCTCTAGAGCATAGGCTCAGTAGTTGTGGCACACAGGCTTAGTTGCTCCACAGCATGTGGGATCTTCCCGGACCAGGGCTCGAACCCATGTCCCCTGCATTGGCAGGCGGATTCTTAACCACTGTGCCACTAGGGAAGTCCCGAAAATTAAAGGCCTTTTTTTCCAGAGGAAAGAAAACCATCGACAAAATGAAAAGACAACCTACTGAATGGCAGAAAATATTTGCAAATGATATGACCAATAAGGGGTTAATATGCAAAATATATAAACAGCCCATCCAACTCAATATCTAAAAAAACAAACCTGATTTTAAAATGTTCAGAAGACCTGAACAGACATTTTTCCAAAGGAGACATATAGATGGCACATGGGAAGTGCTCAACATCGCTAATCAAAGAAATGCAAATCAAAACCACAATGAGGTATCACCTCACACCTGCCAGAATGGCCGTCATCAAAAAGACAACAAATAGCAACTGCTGGTGAGGACGTGGAGAAAAGGGAACACTTGTTCACTATTGGTGGGTATGTAAACTGGTGCAGCCACTGTGGAAAACAGTATGGAGGTTCCTCAAAAAACTAAAAATAGGACTACCATATGATCTAGCAATTCCACTCCTGGGTATATACCCAAAGAAAACGAGAACACTGATTTGAAAAGATACATGCACCCCAATGTTCGTAGCAGCATAATTTACAAGGAATCAAGATATGGAAGCAACCTAAATGTCCATCAACAGATGAACAGATTAAGAAAATTGGTATATATTATATATATATATACACACACACACTCACAATTGAATACTGCTCAGCCATAAAAAAGAATGAAATTTTGCCATTTGCATCAACATGGATGGGCCTAGAGGGGTATTATGCTTAATGAACTAAGTCAGACAGAGAAAGACAAATACTGTATGCTATCAGTTATATGTGGAATCTAAAAAAATAAACAAATGAATATAACAGAACAGAAGCAGACTCATAGACGTAGAGAACAAATTAGTGGTTCCCAGTGGGGAGAGGGAAGGGCGAAGGGGCAAGATAGGGGTAGGGGAGGAAGAGGTATAAACTATAAAATAAATAAGCTACAAGGATATATTGTACAGCACAGAGAACGGAGCCAATACTTTATGATACCTTTAAATGGAGTATAAGCTATAGAAATTTTGCATCACTATGTCGTACACCGGAAATGAATAATATCGTAAATTAACTGTACCTCAACAAAAATTAAAATAAAGTGAGAAATGCACAATTAGGGCAAGGCAGGGAAGTCATGAGTGTGGTAGAAAGTGAAACCAGCTTCCCATCCCAGCGGGAAAGGCGTGCCTACCTGGCGTGGTGCTGGCCTGGCCACGACGGGCAGGAGCTGGTAGAGGGGAATGGAGATGCCGATGCCTCGGGGTGGCTGTCGGAGAACTTGGTGACGTGCCAGGAGTGCGGCCTCCAGCTCAGCTCATTCCTCCTGAAAAAGGATGCAGATGACTCAGGGACTTCACACCAAGGACAACTTCAGGCCAAGAAAGGAGCGAGAGGCAGAAATGATTCCTGTGTGATTTACTGCATCGCTGTCAGGTGCTTCCCATTGCATCTGGGCACCAGCGCTCTTTGTACAGGTTCATTACCGGAGAACATCCCCGGGTGAGAATCACAGGCTCCAGAATGTGAACCAGCCCTTAGGCTTCCAAATTTATTCTAAGTAAGTACATGAATCTTGCCCACGACCCCCGCTGCCCCATCCCCAAGACACAGCAGCATCTTCTGTCTGTCCGGTGTCAGTGCAACTTTGCACAGGCCCTTAGCCTGTTTGAGGAGAAGGCACTGGGCTGCAGAAAAGCTTGAGCTGGGTCCCGCAGAGTTTTGACTGCATTTATTTATTCACTCACTTAACTAAGTGAACACAGCTATCCTGTAGTTAACGGGGACTGGTGGACACGTATTCCTCTGAGCCTCCCAGAGCGTCCGAAGTCATCTAAGGGCTCCTGTCATGGGAATCACCACGCCCTAAGACCAGCAGGCTCCAGTCCATTCCTGCCAGGGCTTCTGAACATGGCAGGAGCCTTCCCTGCCCCCCTCCACCGTCCCCACCATCCGTGGGTGGCTTATTAGGTTTCTGACCACACCTGCCCAGGTGTGAAAAAGCATGTCCAGTTGGAAATCCCTGCAGCCGCCGTAGGAACATCACAGGGCCTCCAGGGGAAAGCTGCTGCATGAGCAGACCGCCCATGCTCGCCCCTCCTCCTCCTGCAATTTAAGACGGATCTAGCCTCACCAGGGACACTTTACAGCCCAATCGAGATCGGAGAAAGGGTTCAGTTGAGCCTCTAAGTACCTGATGGGGATCAAACATTCTTCCAACAAGCAAAAACATGAAAGAATATTATGCAACAACGAATATTAAAGAAAACCCAGAAAGCATTTATAACATAAACCTTCCGATGACTCAGAAACAAGGAAAAATACACGGGTGGCAAAATGTGGAATGTGTTGACCTTTTGATAGTTTCCCACGAGCTAAAGCATAAAACAGACGAATTCATCACACCACAGAAGTAAAGGGATTGTAAAACCAAAACTGTACCTCATAAAGTTTCTCAAAATCCTCGTAAGGAAGGTTCTGGCCACGTGAATTTCATTTTCAGATGGCTTTTTCTGTGCTATAATATCCGTAACGTCTTTCATCTTCCTTTACAGGTAATTAATGAAGGAAACAAACTAGACAAACTGCAGGCAAAGGAAAAAGAGGCTTGGAAAAGAAAACGCCTTACACTTTGTGGTAACATATTTCAACTCTGTAATTGGAATGAGTGGGGAACCAGCTGGTTTACTGGGGCAGTCGTGCTCTTTGAGAAGAGTAAATGTTTCTCCTCTTATTTTGAAGGATAATACAGGCAGACCTTGGAGATGTTTCCGGTTGGGTTCCAGACCACCACAATAAAGTGAATACTGTAATAAAGCTAGTCACGTGAACTTTTTGGTTTCCCAGTGCATATGAGTTATGTTTACACTATACTATAGTCTACCAAGTGTGCAATAGCATTATGCCTAAAAAAACACAATGTACATACCTTAATTTTAAAATACTTTATTGCTGAAAAACACTATTATCTGAGCCCTAGTAATAATATTAGTAACACCAAAGGTCACTGATCACAGATCACCATAACAAATATGATAGTGGAAAAGTCTGAAATAGTGTGAGGATTACCAAAATGTGAGACACAAAGTGAGCCAGTGCTGTTGGAAAAAAGGCGCCAACAGACTTGCTTGACACAGGGTTACTACAGCCTTCCATTTGTTTAAAAAAAAAAACAAACACGCAGTATCTGTAAAGCACAATTAAGTGAAGCACAACACAGCGAGGTATGTCTGTACACAGATATATGCCTCTACTTTGAGAAGACATAGTCAACAGTTAGGGTACTAATTGCAGCTTTAAAAAAAAAAAAAAAAAGGAAAACACAGTGAAAAGGGTGGTACCTAGAAGCTCTAAGAGGAATCATGGCTCCTGGGGAGAGTGAAATTTTCCTACGTACGTGGCTCTTGTCAGGTCCTCGGACTTTCCTAGAGCACAGTGAACATATCTGGGGATCGAGGAAGGTTCAGGCGGTTTCTGTTTGTCAGCCCCTCTGATGGCTAAAACTGGATTCTGCTGACGAGAGGAGGAGGACACGTGGCTGAGGGCTGGTCTCTCCATCACAAGCCCGTGACCACGCTGGGCAGGAAAGCTCTGGGGACCGAACGCTCTGGCGCCACCTAGCGTTCCCAGATGGAACAGAAATGGCAGGGGCCGATTTAAGGCGCTTGTTTCAACAGACGATGGTGTTTCTTCCCACACAAGATAAATGCACTCCGGGTGGCTTTAAACCACCCGGGTCCCTGGAAGTCTGGGGCCGTGAGGGGTGCACAGGCCACAGGCTGTGCCGGGCAAGATGCCCCGATGTGAGGGCCTCGGAGAACTCGGACCACGTGGTACCTGGCGGTACCTGGTTAGGGGTTAAGTGCCCTGCCCCCTCAGGGGGCCACGCGTGTCGGAAGGAAACGCACACACAGCACGTATGCAGCGAACCACACCCGAACCTTCCTCTCCTGGCGGGCGGGACGTCTGCTATGTCTGCTACAGCTAGACCAGCCCCCTCCCCCCCCCCCAGACATCAAACAGGAACAGAAGGGCGAGGTGTGAAAGGAACGCCCCCTCCGCAGGCCACGCAGTCAGACGCAAGCCAGCTCGGCTGGGGAGACCAGCAAGGACGCCCCTTCCGGGAGGAAGAAGGACGGCACGGCTCAGGCCAGAGACATCCAAGGCCATGCCTCTGTGCAAGGCAGTGTGGTCAGCGATGCCAGGGAGGAAACAGCCGTGACCTGGCGGGGTGCGGGTGCTGACCCCTCCTGTGTGTGGAGCTGCACAATCCTGCCAGCTCCGGAAACGCGACGGGGCTGATCCAGGTCACGCCCACGGGAGACTAACAGTCACTACCACGGTCACCCCAGTGTACAGGGAAGAAATCCTTTTCATCCAAATGGCTACTGCTGCTCGGAAATCTTAAAGAACAGGCATATTGTAGAAAACATGGAACATTTAAAAATTAAAATGCGAATAAGACAATAAAGGAGGACAACCCGTAATCTGAAGATGAACGTGGGTAACATCTCTGCATTTCTTTCCCCCTGTTTCAGACAGCTGAGAGCATCGTGCAGACTTGGCGGGGCCCTTTCTCTCTGCAGCCCGCCTGGTTGGGTGATCATTCCTCCAGGCCACTGTCACTCTTCCAAAATGTCATTTTTAATATGGCATAATATTCCTTCCACATAAATACTGAAAAGCAATGCTGCTATTAACACCGGGTTTTCTGGCTTCCAAATCAAATTATTCGTCCTAATGAGGGTTCTCTGAAACCTTTCCCACAAGTTGCACACCAAAATTAATCTAAATTTACTTCAATTTTTAAAAATAATTTTATATGCTAGGTAGTGTTTTTTTTTTTTTGAAAGGAAGGGGTTTAGATCACAAATATAAAAAATGCTAGGATACCAATGAAAATTAAGAATGGATCTAGATATAGAAAATTCATTTTTAAAAAGGAATTATTAAAATAAGGGCTTCAATGAAATGTTTCTCATTCAAAGAGCAGAATTCCCTAAAAAAAAAAAAAAAAAAAAAACCACGTGAACGCCAGGTTATTTTCCTAACCTTTCCAAGTGCAGCCAACAGGCGCTGCCTCAGAAAATAAACGCAATCCGCATGTGGTCCCCACGAGTGCGGGGGGCCTGACAGTAACAGGCCTGCAGGCTGGGAGGCCAACGCGAAGGGCCTGGCGGGACACTGTGGCGGGGGCACCACAGGGTGTGTTGGCTGTAGGTGACACTGGCGATGGGAAGAGTCCTCGGGGAAAATAAAACCAACAGTGATGCTTGGGGCATCTTAGAAGCAAGCGTCAAGGGGGGCGGCAGTGGGGAGGGGCCTTCCAGATAAAGGGCAGGCTGGAAAGTTCTTCAAATGCTCCCCAGTGAGTCCTGCAGGTGAGGGGGGTGAGTTCCGGGCAAGGAGCCCCCAGAGCTTAGGGAGGGAGGCTGTGCAGAGGCCCCGAGGGACAGGCCCACAGCGGGTACAGGCCCTCCAGATACTGAGGGTGTGCCTGGGCTGGAGAAGGGCGACAACTGCAAACACCCTTTTTATTCTTTAAAAGTGATACAAACACATAAAAAGCACCACCCTACAGACACAAAATGAAGCCTGCCCTGAGCTGCTGCTTCTTTCCTGTTCCGGTCAAGCCTCTAGAGGATAGATGCTGACCGGCCTCTCCCTCTCCTGAGCTGTCTCTACCTCCTGCCACACCAGTCTCCCTGCAACTCAGCTCTGGCAGCTCCTGCCCTCACCCCACCACCTTCAGCTGCTCCCAGCTGCCACGGAGTGAAGCCCATGCCCCCCCCCACCCCACCCCCCGCGGTACTGTGATCTGCTCCCCGGGCCGGGCGGCACTGGCATCGCAGGAGCACAGGCTGGGGCGGGACGCCTGTGTTTGCACTAGCCCTCAAGGTCATTCAGAGGCGAGCTCAGGTCTGAGACTCGCCGCTCTAGCCTCAAGCTACCCTTCCTCCCTTCGCCCATCCGCTCTGCCAGCCTCTTTAGGAGGTCCCGGCATCACTGACTTAGGTCCACGTCTGTGTCTCAGACCTGGCTCAGCCTTCAAAGGACAGCCTGACTGCTGAGCTCTGCTCCAGCGCTCCTTCCTTCCGCCAGAGCCACCACTTGTTAGAGCTTTTCCTGTCCGTGCCCATCAGCCCCCTCAGCTGCCAGCTCCCCGAGGGCAGGACCTATGGGTATGACTTCAGCCGCCTGGCTGGAGCGCTTCCAACACACATTACGTGAACGAATAAAAACAGAGGTCAGACCACTCTGTGAATGGCGGAGTTCTTTTCCCCGGCACTGATCTGACAACACGATGCTGTGGGTGGTGACATCACCCTTGATAAAATGGGATAAGAGTCCAGGAGTTCCTGCCTTTATACACGAGGAGAAAGAGGTAAAGATGAAAATTCCCAAATGACCTAAACAGCTGAAACTGATACAAGACATCAAAGCTGCATTTTAAACCAATGCCAGGGCCGAGTAGCAGCATTCACACGGGATAAAAGCATCAGGGTTCTGCCCCACGAGGCCGGGGCACCCCTTATCTGTCTCCCAGCAAGGGCAAGTGCACGCCTGTCTCGGCCTCTGGCGTTCCCCGGGTGCATTAGCAGGAAAGACCGCGTAGAAATGTCACACAATGAACGCAGGCAGAATTGGAGCAGACCCAAATGGCTTGGCTATTTTCCCGTTAACTTTTGCAAGGGGGGTGAGGGGGACTATCTCACCCAGCACTACCAGTACTAAAAACGCTTTGTCCAAACCACCCGAGGTCACGGTGCATGTCCCCAGTTTTCAGAAAGGCACCGATGCAGCTTCTTGGCTACATGTAAACAGAATGGATTTTTTGGTAAAGACACCCCAGACACTCAAATGTGCAACCATTAACATAACTTAAGTACGAGTAGCCCTGAGGATTAGCAACAGAGCTGGTGAGTCTTATACGTAAGAGTATAGAAACAAAATTACGTGAAACATTCTCTGCCTGCCTTAATATATTAGAAACCATCAGCGTTTCCAAACTAAATTATATCAACATCACTTGCATGCCTTCTAATGAAAAACAAAATCATAACTGTTTACCACTCTCTACTTGGCTTAGAATATGAAACATCTCACCTAGAGATTCAACTGATTAAGTTGGTTAAGCCATACACTAAATCTACATCTGAATAGAAGCAACCTTTCCCCAAATAAAACAATTCTGCTCTATGTGGGTTTTTTCTCCTCCTGATTTTACTTCATAAAAACAAGAATGGCAAACAGCCCAAACAAGTCGGCCTCTGTCCAGGATAAACCTCTGGGTCTACTCTGCTTTAAGAAGAAAATAAGCACAGTAGCAAACAGCCACAATCCCGCAAATGCTCAAAGCAGACACTTTTCCCCTGAAATTTGAACGATCAATCTCAGACCACCCTCCAAAAGCAACACCCATCAGCATCCCCAGTAAGACAGACACCCTCTGTGGGAACACACAGTTTCTGCCCCAGGAAGAGCTCTTGGGGGGCGCGGGGGGGAGAGGGGAGAGAAAGGAGAGGAAGTGGGGAGGAGGGAAAAGCAGGAGGGACACAACCTGCTGACGTCCTATCCATCCCTCTCCTCTTGCTGCTTCAGGAACATCTGCGCTCATCCACGTTGGGGCCACGCACAGAGCCACCTGCCCTAGGACAGCTCCAAGGAGCCAGCAGCAGAGGGGAGCCCGGCACGACACTGGCTTGGTGCAGAACTCACTGCAACTCAGTGACATCCAGAAACCCACGCACGTGGCAAGAAACTTGCTCCTAGCAGGCATGGGTGCCGTCACTAGACCAGACACCTCCTTTCTTCAGATGTGTCACCATGCCACCCCATGTGGCCATCTGTTACGGCCTCCTGCAGCGAACCTCCATCCTTGGGTGTTAATCTCCTCCTGAAGGCAAGCTTAGCGGACGTAAGCAGAGTCACGGAAGGGTTTAAGGTCTCCGGCAAAGAGGCAGGAAACATGCGTCAACCCTATGCATAATGTGGCTCTGCCATAAAAACTGCTCACAGCAGTGGACGGCTCAAGAGTGACACAAACGATGAAGTGGCAGGCCAAGTTCACTGTAAACAAGACTAATATTACCATATACATTTGGAAGAAAGACCAAAAGAGTCATTACAAGCTATACAATATAATTCATGGCCTGACAGTTAAGAGAAATTTTCCCTACGGTGTTTGAAATTCCATGTACGTTGTAGGAGCTGAACGTATGGTAACTTCCCTGTGAACGGAGGACAGTGGATGGTATCCTGGTGCTGTGCACACGGAGCTTTTAGTGAGCATTTTACAGCATCGGACAGCAACAGCCTTAACCCAGCACCGGGCGAGAAGCGTCCCTTACTTCAGCACGTCTCCCACAGCAAGGGGCTTACTGACGCCTGTGTTAATCAGGAAAAGGCCTCGAGTGACCCAGTTTCGGGTCTTAACCTTTTCCAAGCACATTTGCTTAAGCCAGCGGTATGAGCACTGCGGCCGCCCAGCAAAATAGCCCGTGGCCCTCAGGGAAATACCAGCGCCCAGATCCATCCCACACCTGCCCATCAGGATCTCCAGGGAGGGGCCCGACCCCGGGGAAGAAAGTGCAGGCGACAAGTACACAGAGAGACAGACACAGAAGAAGAGGCTACCACATCCTCCCACACTTTCCTGCGAGCAGCACGTCCTTGGCCAAGCAGAGAGGGAAGGACAAGGTGCCGGGGAGGCACGGCCGGGCTGCGCCTGCTGGCCCCCCCGTTCCTTTGACTCCCGGGCAGATGCCAGGATACCACCTGGACATCTCAAAGGAGAACATGTGTGCAGCCGGTGGGGCTTCCTGTTACCCTTCTTTGTTTCCAGCCGACACAGCTCTGGGAGGAAGGCGGCGCTGGCTCTCACCTGTCCGGGAAAGAAACGAGGCTGGGGAGAGACAGTGATCTGGGTCCTTGTCTCCTAAGGCACCGCGCTCTCCCAGTCTCGGCTTCTAAACGGTGACAAGATACGCGGTGCCCGTGCCCCGTGAAACCAGACGCCCCCGCCTTGTGAAGCCAGCCCGCCGCCACCCTCGCCTGGCCGCTGGGGCCCTGCTCGCCGCACAGGCTGAAGCAAGACAAGCACACCCAGCAGCTGTCACCAGCGGGAGGGAGTCAGGATGCGACCCACGATGCCCACTTTGTTCATAAAACCACGGGTATGTGTTTTACACCGAGGCGCGTACATGCCTCTTCCCAGAACCTCCGAGAAAAACCAAGCCTGCACTGGCCACTCTGGCCCTCAGGACCCTAAGCTGTTTTCAACCTTCATCAGAAAAGCCACCCCTTCTTAAGGTGCCTGGGCTGGGCAGGTAGTTGAGGGTTCAGGCAGCTCATTTATCATCTGGTGATCCTCAGGTAGGGCAACATTTGATATTGATGTGTTGGTGGCTCAGTCTATGAATTAACTACAGAGTGCCTTCATAAACTAAACACCTTTTTCTTTTTTTTTTTTTAAGAGTACATGATCCAGGGCTTCCCTGGTAGCGCAGTGGGTAAGAATCCGCCTGCCACTGCAGGGGACACGGGTTCGAGACCTCGTCCGGGAAGATCCCACATGCCGCGGAGCAACTAAGCCAGTGCGCCACAACTACTGAGCCTGTGCTCTAGAGCCCGCGAGCCACAACTATTGAGCCCGCGCGCCTAGAGCCCGAGCTCCACAACAAGAGAAGCCACCACAATGAGAAGCCCGTGCACCGCAACAAAGAGTAGCCCCAGCTCGCCGCAACTAGAGAAAACCCGTGCGCAGCAACAAAGACCCAACGCAGCCAAAAATAAATAAATAAATAAATTTATATATATATTTTAAAAAAGAGTACATGATCCATTTTGGAGTTCTACATACAACACTAGTTAGAAAATGCTAACTAATCTCTGAGATACAAGTCAGATTAGTGGTTGCCTAGGGATTAAGAAAGACGAGAATGGTGAGATTTAGATTTAGATAGAGAAGAAAACGTCACCGATTTAAGAGAAATCATGTTAAAAGCACTCACTGGTGCCTTTGTAATAAGGAAAATGGTAAGTTAGTATGGAGTTTAAATTTATTTATTTATTTTATTTTTTTGCCGTGTTGGGTCTTCGTTTCTGTGCTAGGGATTTCTCCAGTTGCGGCGAGCGGGGGCCACTCTTCATCGCGGTGCGCGGGCCTCTCACTGTCGCGGCCTCTCCCGTTGCGGAGCACAGGCTCCAGAAGCGCAGGCTCAGTAGCTGTGGTGCACGGGCTTAGTTGCTCCGCGGCATGTGGGATCTTCCCAGACCAGGGCTCGAACCCGTGTCTCCTGCATTGGCAGGCAGACTCTCAACCACTGTGCCACCAGGGAAGCCCCAGTATGGAGTTTTAAAAGTCCTTATTATGTGCATCTTCAGTACTTAAAACAGTAATTCACCATGTGCCAGATGACAGCAACAGATCCTAGTATTAACTAACTAACCGTTTTGTAGAATTTTATTCATATTTCTAGGCAAAACCACCGTTTCAGACTTTTCTAATAGGCAAAAATAATACCCACACACAATATTAAAATTTAATCCAAAATTATCTTTACAATATTTAAAAACACCTAAGTTTGTTTTTAAAAGTGTGCTTGAAAAAAAAAAACATTTGGACAAACTGCTTGGTTTGGTTTTATATTGGGTTATATGTGTTACTTAGAATATTAAGCTCTATCTAAGCTAGATAATCATTCTGCACACCCCTCACTTAAAGGGAAACCGGGTATGCGGATTACAAAAGTGGGATTCTACACCAGGGCTCCCATCAACTCTTCACAGCCAAAGTTTGGTCCGTCTCCCCACAAGTCTGTTGGATACGTAGTCAGCTCCACAGCGAGCGGGCCGCGCCCCCAGGCCTTCTCTCTCCTTCTACCCCCAGTTCTCATGGTGTGTACTCCGAACAGAACTCACATCATCCGGTTTTTAGATCCTTAACTATGTTCCTCGAATTCAAAAAAAAAGCTTCTGAACACATGGAATGATGCCCAACCTCGGTCATAATGACAGAAATGCCCATTTAAACAATAAAAGCATCTGTCACCTATCACATCCACAAAGCCAACAAAAACAAACTTCACAATGCACGTACTTTCTGCCTCAAAACCTCCCACGCTAGGAATGGGTCAGGACGACCTATACGCACATGTATGTGGACTCGGGTACAAAAGCATCACACCGCAGCACTGTCTGCTGTACACCGGAAGCACCGCAGGTGTCCACACACAGAGGATCTGCTAGACACACAGCAGAGCATCCAGACCGTGGAGCCGCATGGGGTCAGGAGAAACCTTGCGTCAGGGCACTCAACCTGGACCAACCCCCATTTCCACGTGTAACACACGGCTAGGTACCCGTTTCTAAAAGGAAACCTAAGAGGTTAGTACTGACACAGCCGCTCTCCGGAGGGGCAAAATGGGAGGATGAGAGGGGTTGGGAGAAAGGCTGATGGATCCCACCCAATTCCCGTTCCAAAGTGAATGTTTTCCCACGGCCATGTGTTACTCTAAGTACTCATAAATGCGGAATAAAAAGTCACTCCTGGAGTAATTGTAGCCGGCATTCCACCACCCGCCCCTTAGGGTGATCCTGTCTGTTTTGATCACAGAGCAATAAACAGAGCCTTCTGGGGGCGCCGCCCAGAACAGAGCACAGCTGACGGCCTCCTGGGGACCAAACCTCCTGCTGGGTCCTGTGAACACATCACACGGAACCCCAAAGGCCTCTCCTCTTTAAAAGTGCAACGAGCTCGACATTTTTATTCTCGGAGAAGTAATACACTTAGACCGTGCACTTGATGGATAAGATGGTAAGTTTTCCGTTACGTGTATTTTACCACAATTAAAAATTAAAACTTTTTTTCATGGGCCCTATACAGTTCTATAACTGCTTGTATGTGTTCCTCTCAACTGGACTTTTTTTTTTTTTTTTTTTTTAAGGATATTTATTTTACTTTTTTTTTTTAAAGGAATTCCTTTATTTTTATTATTTTATTTATTTATTTTTGGCTGTGTTGGGTCTTCGTTTCTGTGCGAGGGCTTTCTCCAGTTGCGGTGAGCGGGGGCCACTCTTCATCGCGGTGCGCGGGCCTCTCACTATCGCGGTCTCTCTTGTTGCGGAGCACGGGCTCCAGACGCGCAGGCTCAGTAGTTGTGGCTCACGGGCCTAGTTGCTCCGCGGCATGTGGGGTCTTCCCAGACCAGGGCTCGAACCCGTGTCCCCTGCATTGGCAGGCAGACTCTCAACCACTGCGCCACCAGGGAAGCCCTCAACTGGACTTTGAGGGGCATCTTTCCATGTCAGGAAATACTGACACCATTTTTTTTTTTTTTTTTAATAAATTTATTTTATTTATTTATTTTTGGCTGTGTTGGGTCTTCGTCACTGTGCGCAGGCTTTCTCAGTCCCCTCTGCGGTGTGCGGGCCTCTCATTGCGGTGGCCTCTCCCGTTGCAAAGCACAGGCTCTAGGCGTGCAGGCTTCAGTAGTTGTGGTGCACGGGCTTAGCTGCTCCGTAGCATGTGGGATCTTCCCGGACCAGGGCTCGAACCCGTGTCCCTTGCATTGGCAGGCGGATTCTTAACCACTGTGCCACCAGGGAAGCCCACTGACACCATTTTTTTATTTTGTAATAGCACTTGTATTCTTTTTAAAAACTTTTATTGACGTATAGATTTATAATGTTGTATTAATTTCTGCCGTACAGCAGAGAGAGACTCAGTTATACACATATATATATATTTTTTTCATATTCTATTCCATTACGGTCTGTCACAGGATGTTGACTAGAGTTCCCTGTGCTCTACAGAAGGACCTTGCTGTTGACCCATTCTATATATACTAGTTTGCATCTGCTAATCCCAACTCCCAATCCATCCCTCCCCCACCCCCCACCCCGCTCTGGCAACCACCAGTCTGTGCTCTGTGTCTGTGAGTCTGTTTCTGTTTCATAGATAAGTTCATTTGGCTGACACCATTTATAATGGCAGCACTCTGCAGTATGGATGGTCCCTAATTCACTTCAGTCATTTCCTTTTGCTGAATATCTAGGATCCAAGAAATGAAATTCTGAGTCCAAAATAGGCCTTTTGACACATGTTGCCAAACCGCTCACCAGAAAGTCTCATCAGCATTACATCAAATAAGCACTTGTTTCCCCACATCTCAGCACCAATGGGCATTGCTATTCCATCAGATCTCGGCCAGCTGGAGAATCAAAACCTAGTTTGTAAGTAAACTTGTCGATCCCTAGTTAAACATCTTTTTTTTTTTTTTCCACACACACGCTGTATTTTATTTTTACAAGAGATAAATAGACTGACGCCAAGCATTGTAAATGGATGACCAGAACAAAAGCAACAATGACTGCAATTACCAAACACGAAAGACACTCATACTATGTCATAATATTGACATTCAGTCCAGTAATCCTCCACTGTAACAGCTCCTTTACCTTGCAGTGAAGATTGATTTCTATATTCTTTGCCTCTGAGTCCTTGTGGGATTTTTTTGTTTTAATTCAAACAGAAAGTCACAAAAATTATAATCATCCTCATCAGTTCACTCAGTCCCATGTAATTAATTTTTTTTCATCTTGATCTTTTGTTAGCACTTTTATGAGCTCAGCAGTTTTTCATGAGAGTTCTGAAAATGCTTATTCTTTCAGTTCAGCAGTACAGTTACCAGAAACCTGTACTTGTCAGAGTCTTTTCTATGAATTCCTTGAAAAACGTCTTTTTAAACACTTGTTTCCTATGTGCATTTCTCATATTAGGAACTGCCTATGAGCGTCTTTCATCCAACTTGCTACTGGGGTGCAAATTCCCTTCTTTATAGCTGTTGTTACTAAACCAACTTTATTACACACCTGCTTTTTTTTTTGCGCCCTAGAATAAGATCTGACATTGACCAACATTTCATTTTTACCTTGTGAGATGCAACCGGTGAAAATATTCATGCATCCTGATTCTGTCCCCCAGGATGTGTCACTGGCTCGGTTTTATTTGCTGCTGCCTCCCCTGGGCTGGCCGATGTCACACTGACAGATTTTACTGAATGAGCACCTCAGGGTCAGCAGCCCCATCAGGCCCTCCAGTGATGCCCGTCCCGGTGCAGCTCAAATCAATTCGATTCAATAAGTCCAAGCCCTTCATCTGCCCTTGCGCATCGGGCACTGCGGTAAGGAGCCGCAAACTGGCGAGACAGTTTGCTCACAGCGTCAACTAAGCCAGTGCTCTCCCCGTGGGGGAGACGGACAGTAAGCCAATGAGCCGGCTGTGTGTTCTGGGGGCTCGGGCAGCCCCGCAACGGAGACATTTCAGGTGGTGGTTTATAACCGCTGTCTCCCCTGTGTGGGTCAAGCGTCCCTCACCATCACCAGCGCTCCACTAAGTCTAACGGAATCCTGCGAGAACTTCACACGTCCTGCCTTAGGAGGGTTAATAAGGCGACCTCAAAGAAATTATACACACCATGATGGCACCCGTCATGTCCCTTGCTCCCCCAGAAGGCTCCAAAAGGGCCATGCTGAGACTTCAGTTTTCTGATTTACAAGGACAGCCTATTCCACTGAGAAATGAGGCTGCTGCATTAATGTGGCAAAGAATGAAATGTTTTCCTTCTTCGTTTCTGACTCCTCCTTGGATGCTATTTTGGTCCCCCAAAAATAAATACATGAAAAGTCCACAGGGATATGTCTTCAAGTCTGTACTAAAAACTGAAGGTCTTGAGTCAATTTACTTTTTAAAATTTATAGCCAGGCTTCCCCGGTGGCGCAGTGGTCGGGAATCCGCCTGCCAACGCAGGGGACACGGGTTCAAGCCCTGGTCCGGGAAGATCCCACATGCCGCGGAGCAACTAAGCCCGTGCGCCACAACTACTGAGCCTGTGCTCTAGAGCCCGCGAGCCACAACTACTGAAGCCTGTGTGCCACAACTACTGAAGCCCGCGCACCTAGAGTCCGTGCTCCGCAGCAAGAGAAGCCACCATAGTGAGAAGCCCATGCACCGCAACGAAGAGGAGCCCCCGCTCGCCGCAACTAGAGAAAGCCCGCGCGCAGCAACAAAGATCCAATACAACCAAAAATAAACAATAAATAAATAAATAAATTTTTAAAAAATAAAAATTTACAGCCTACCTTGGAAAGACTGCACTAATTCTGCTAAAAGGGGCACGTCAACCCTTTACTATGAATTAGCCAACTGTAAAACACAAGGTCGAGAATTATTTCTATATGAAACCAGTCACCGGAATTCCCTGGCGGTCCAGTGGTTAAGACTCAGCACTTCCACTTCAGGGGGCACAGGTTCGATTCCTGGTCCCCGGTTGGGGAACTAAGATCCCACAAGCTGTGCGGCGTGGCCAAAAAATAAAAATAAAAAGTCACAAAACACCTCCATGCTGCCCAGTAGTACCTTTCTAGTGCCTGTGTGTAAAAGCACCACGTGCCCAACTTCACTTTCTGACCCCTTCAAATCATCCCAACTCCTATCCACAATCTCCTTTCTTGGAATATGCACTTGCTCCCCTCAGACCTCAGCACAGCACTGGAAACACCTGCTAGCTGACCTGTAAGTCTATGTGCATCACATTATTTTAGCATAAAGCCCCAAAACCTGGTAGCCTGCCACCTTGTGTACAACACAGGCAATGACATTTCATCATTTGGAGCATAAACAGTTTCCTCACTGCCAGAAAATCACCTACATATGCCAAGAATAAGATTTAAGTATTCAAAGTCACTTAAATCAAAATTAACAGTCAACAGTAATAAAAGAAGAAATCTTTTAAGAACCTACTGTACAGCACAGGGAACTCTACTCAGTACTTTGTAGGGACTTCCCTGGTGGTCCAGTGGGCAAGACTGCACACTCCCAATGCGGGGGGCCCGGGTTCGATCTCTGGTTGGGGAACTAGATCCTGAACGCACGCCGCAACTAAAAGTCCACATGCCGCAACTAAAGATGCCACGTGCTGCAATGAAGACCCTGAGTGCCACAACTAAGACCCAGCGCAGCCAAAATAAATAACTATTGGGAAAAAAAAAAAAAAAAACTTTGTAATGACCTACATGGGAATAGAACCTAAAAAAGAGTGGACATCTGTATATGTATAGCTGATTCATTTTGCTGTATAGCAGAAACTAACACAACATTGTAAATCAACTATACTCCAATAAAAATTAATTTTAAAAAAAGAAGGCATCTTTAAAATTTTTGATGTCGGATTCATCCCTGGCCAAGAGATAGATTCCTAAGTGTACATGCATGTACATGTACACACACACACACACACGCGCGCGACTTAAGTCCAAATCAGGATTGCCACAGTGACACGGCGCAGCCAACAGACTCCAGGTTTCACTGTCCCGCTCATCTGTTTGTAAACAAGGCACGAGGCCCAGGTCTTACCTTTTTACCACCAGCTTCAGGGTCTTATGCGACCCCTTCACCAGGCAAATCGCTTCCTGTCTAAACCCCGACAGACCGATGTCATTGATGCCAACGATCTCATCCCCGGCCAGCAACTTGTCCACTGCCGCGGCTTTGCTTCCTTCTTCGATCTGCAACACAGAAGTGTGTCCCGTGAGCCTCTTAAACAAGCAAACAAGCCCCTAGGACTCGGCCAGGAATACAACATGCCCGTGACACATGCCACCCACAGGTTTTCTCAGACTGGCTTCAGGACAACCCAGGGGTGAAGGGACCCACCTGGGCCCTGATTCCCAGCGGGAGACCAGGGATGCATCCCTCACCTGGTCTGCCTCCGCAAGGTCTACCCGTTCACGGAGGGGCGGGAAAGCGCATGAGCGCTCAGAAACACACCAGAAATAGCAGAGCCAGAAATACCCATTCACTTTCTGGATCTCCTTCCTTCAAAAAATAATGATGGATTTTTTTTTTAATTATTTACTAGTTATTTCTCATAGATTAATCCTGCACCTAGTTATTTCCGTAACAGCTGTATTTAGATATAATTCAAATATCACACAATTCACCCATATAAACATAAACGAATGGCTTGTTAGTATATTCACAGAGTTGTCCAACCACCACCCATTTTAGAACAGTTTCCAAACCCCAGAAGAAACCTCGTTCGTGCCTGTCAGTGGTCACTTCCCGATCCTTCCACCCCCTGGCAACCATGCATCTGCTCTCTGCGTCTAGGGTTTGCCTATTCTGGATATTTCATATAAACAAAATCATACGATAGGTGGCCTTTTGTGTCTGGCTTCTTTCACTCAGGTTTTCAAGGTGCATCCATGTTGTAGCCTGTGTCAGAGCTTCATTCGTTTTTACGGCCGAAGGATACTCCATTGTATGGACCAACCACATTTTATTTATCCGTTCATCGGTGATGGGTATTGAAGTCGCTTTTACTTTTTGGGTATGAATGCTGCTGTGAGCACTGGTGTGCAAGTTTGTGCGTGCGCGTGCATCTTCGTTTCCCTTGGGTGTACACCTAGGAGTAGAATGGCAGGGTCGTACGGCAGCTATGGCGAACATTGTGAGGACCTGCCAGACTGCCTTCTAAAGCAGCTGCACCACTTTACATTTTGCATCGGAGGGCTCCAATTTCTTCACATCCTCGCTGACACTGAGTATCTGATTCCTTTCATTACAGTCCTAGATTATTACACCATGCTGGGTATGTAAAATACTCCCTACTCAGTGTTAAACACGTATGTATGAATGTGTATTGACTGACTCCTTAAAAGCATTTTATGATTTTTATCCTGAGAAATCTTAATCTTTAAATTCTCACCCTCGTCTTCCCTATACAGTAATAATCCAACTCAGCATCAAGTCACCCATCAATTAACCAACCTGTTTGCGGTACTAGTGCTTGGCAGACTGTGGCCCATGAGTGAAATCCAGCCAGCTGCCTTTTGTTTGTTTGTTTTTGTAAATAAAATTTTACTGGAATACAACCAGAGCTATTTGTTTATACACTGCTACAGGAGAGAATAGCATAGTCTGACCCACAAAGCCAAAAATATTTACTGCTTGGCTTGTTATGAAAAAAAAGTTGTCAACCCCTGTTTCACACCAAAAAGCCATTATTTTTACAAACTGCTAGGAAAACTAGTGAAAAAGATGAATGCTTATGGGCACAGAGGCGTACAGGTTTGGAAGTTCGCTGCTCTGACTGTTTGCCAGGGCTAACCTAAAAATCCGTTCCAAACCTCACAAAGCACTAAAGCCGTAAACATTTCTCCTCTGGTCATTACAAAGCTGGAAACCAAGCAACTTACATGCTCAGCTCTCAAACCACGCGGTACTTTCCTCAAGTCTCCGCCCAAACCCAAGGACAGCTGAACTTTTCCTGGGTTAATAAAGCAATTATTCACTGCAAGTCAACAGCATAAGCAAAATGAGCGCTCCTAACTAAAATGTGAAGCAAATCACTCGGTTAACAACCGGTTTCAAAGTCTAGACAATTTTTATCCCAACATAATAACAGATCGTAAATAAGTTTCCACCCCACCAAGATTACACACTCAGCCACATACAGCCGAGGTGAAGGATACGTGGCGGAGAGCTTACGTTTTGGCACGCCCCGGGTGGGAGGCCAAGGGGCCGTCCAGGCGGAGGGTCGGCGGGCAGGGC
Organism: Eubalaena glacialis; assembly: GCF_028564815.1. Taxonomy (NCBI): domain Eukaryota; kingdom Metazoa; phylum Chordata; class Mammalia; order Artiodactyla; family Balaenidae; genus Eubalaena; species Eubalaena glacialis. The sequence continues at coordinate 7,428,341 of NC_083736.1, read as the reverse complement.
AGCTGGCTGGGGTGAGGGGAGGGTACCCGGGGAAAGGTGGCCTGCTCATGGGCTGACCAGCCGCGGAAGGAATTTAAAAACGGGAGGGATGGGGATGCAGGCCTCCTACACAGAAAACAGACCCACCAACAGCTGAGGACAGAACCCTGGGGCCCCAACACGGAGAAATCTGGAAGAAGATGGGTGGGGGAAGGAGCAGGAGGTGGAGGAGAAAGGGGGGGGTGAGCGTCACAAAAGCCAAGACAAGCAGACACGCGCAGGGCTGGTGAGGGCGAGAGTAGCGTGAGTACCTGCGTCTCTCTCCCTACCATGATTCCTCTCTGAATTTCAGTTTCACAAGAAAAATCTTCAGGCAAGACAACTATGACCAAGGAACTTGCAGGGCCTTAGGACAGGTTTTGAAGGCAGGACGTCCTGGAGGCGAGCTGTGTGACTCAGCCACGACCTGGTGGGTTTTTCAGTCTCGTTCCCACAAACCCCTGGATGCACAAGTTCTGCGAGGCTGGCTCCACGCGCCGTCATCGAAGTCTGATGACACGGTGTTGCCTCCCCTCATCTGCAAAGACTTCCCAAGCCCCTCCTCCACCAGGGAAGACCGCATTCCGAGGCGTCCCCCTGCCCCGTCCTAACCACACTCTATCTACATTCCCAGCAAAAACGGCTCTGGGTTTGGGAGACAAAGAAGCTGGGGAATTCTCCCCCCTTGGCTTCCTCGCCAAGACAAACTATCTGTTTGACGTTTATTGTGCTCATGGAGAAAACAGTTGTAAAAGAAGACGCTTTGAAAACCTCCAGTCTGTACTCTTGACCCCATCAGACTTCTCCCATTAGGAAGAATTAATTAGGCTTGAACTTGGTAAACAGCAAACCTGAAGTTGGCTCTAGTCTCACAGGATACTTACTGACTCTGCCTGCCAGCACTGTACAGTGTATCACGCATTACTCAGGATCGTTTTGTCACCGTCCCCTGCCTTATAGTCAAGAGAGCGCTTGGCATTGCCACTAGCAGAGGGAACTGCCTGACATCTGCAGCACTCGGGAGCCACAAACAGGGCAGTCCTGTCCTAGAGCCACCAGGCCAAGTTCTCAGTGTTGCTTGCTGGAGCTCAGAAAAAAGTCCCTTTACAAAAAGACAGGCACACAAGAACAAATGACTCCACACCCATGATGCCTGTCCGTGCGCCACTGGCAGAAGGAAAGCCCCAAGTTCACAAGCCAGGACAAATATTCTGGTCTGAGCATTCACTGGCATTGGAAAACTCCTGTTTAGGGCCTCAGTTAAGACTTAAGTGTCCCCAAATGTGCAGATTTCCTTGCTGTTCTTATGGAAACATTTTTTCTGGAAACAGCAGCGGGGGGAAAAAACCATCAATGGAAGTCTCGTTGGAACAAAGTTTTTGTATTTCATCCAACGGATGTTACAGATGATCAAGGATGACACCCACGGAGGCCGGAGAACCTTGATTCTCCTGGGAGCCGGGACTCCCGTGGGAAGGAACCACGTCAGGGCAGCAGGGGCGCGAGGGGCCAGGCTCGCTTGGCCTCGGGGCTGGAGATGAAAGACTTCACGAAGAGAGAGGCCCAGAAGAGCAACTTGAAAGGGGTGGCATAGATGGGGGCGGACATTCCACAGGGGGGTCTGGATGTGAAGATGGGGCAGAGGCAGGAAGCCGGGCCGGTCTGAGGAATGTCAGCCTGGCCGAGCGCAGAGCTCTGGCTGGGGAGCGTTTGAAGATAAGGGCAGAAGGAGGAAGATGAGGAACTTGACCTTGAGTCAGAATCTGGCATGATATCCTGCAGGCAGTGGGGGCCCAAGAAGACCAGCACGGAAGCAGGGGAGCGACCTTCTTATTCCAGCAAATGCGTCTGGCAGCTTCATCCTGGAGGTTGACATGAAAAGAATTTCTTCTGCCCGAGAACAGAAGGCAGCAGGCTCTGTCTTTGCACTGGACAGAAACAAGGGCTCAAACCAACACAGGGCAGAGAACACTAAAGTAAGCAAGCACTCTAGACGCTGGGAAGGAAGGTCTAAGGACAGAATCGATGCTGGACATCAAGGGCCACAGGAAAGGGGTCGGCTGGTGGAGCTCAGATGTTGAGCTGGACTGATGTGGAAAATCGCGATACCCAGAGATCAAAACAAAAGGAGGAAGAACGTGTTAAGTCCAGTATCATATTTCAAAGGCCACGAATCACACCCATGATTTATCAGTTATGACTATCTCAAAGAAAGCTCTGCTGTCTGGAGAAAAAGCCATGAGAAAGCACTGCCTTTTGTGAGCCAGGACAATCACTGATGTCACCTCCTTAGTCTGCTTAATTTAACTATTTTACTCATTCTCCTTGAGCTCCCTTGTTTCAGAAAAGTAGAGCTGACTCATCCAGGAAAAGTATCAAATTGTGAAATAATCGGAAGGTGCATCTCTGGTAACAGAGAAGCCCATCGAAAATCAAAAACCTCTCAAGTGTTAAGACTTGAACATACCACCAGTCACTGGTCCCTGTCTCCCTTCTTGTACATCCCAAGGAGTGTTTTTATCAACTATTTGGGGAATGTAAGCTTCGCAGTAGCTCTGGAAACATGCTTAAGAAGGAAATCCCACCTCACCCCATTTTTGGAGTATAAACGCTTTTTGAAGAGGTGAAATTGTTCGTTGGTTATTTTTTGGTACAACCAGGGAAGGGTGGGATAATGAATTTGAGGACGCTCTGGCTATCCCGAGTGTCAGCTTAACATTCCATGGGGGGCAGTTTTTTTTAACCTGACAACACAAAACATACTCAATGGCAATTTGGAGACGCAGTCACGCACCTAATAGGTCTTGAAGAGGATACCCGGAGAAAAACATGGTCCAAAAGGATATGTGCACCCCAATGTTCATTGCAGCACTATTTACAATAGCCAAGACACGGAAGCAACCTAAATGTCCATCGACAGAGGAATGGATAAAGAAGATGTGGGGGGTGTGTGTGTGTGTATATATATATATATATATATATATATATATATGTATGTATATATATATACACACACACACACACACACACACAATGGAATATTACTCAGCCATTAAAAAGAATGAAATAATGCCATTTGCAGCAACACAGATGGACCTAGAGATTGTCATACTGAGTGACCTAAGTCAAACAGACAAAGAGAAATATCGTATGATATCGCTTATATGCGGAATCTAAAAAAAAAATGCTACAAAAGGCAGAAACAGACTCATAGACTTAGGGAACGAACTTATGGTTACCAAGGGGGGGTGGGGGGAGGGCTAGTTAGGGAATTTGGGACTGACAGGTACACGCTGCTATATTTAAAATGGATAACCAACAAGGACCTACTGTGTAGCACAGGGAACTCTGCTCAGTATCCTGTAACAACCTAATGGAGAAAAGCATTTGAAAAAGAAAAGATACATGTATATGTATAACTGAATCACTTTGTTGTACATCTGAAACTAACGCAACATTGTTAATCAACTATACTCCAATATAAAATAAGAAGTTAAAAAAATAAAACATAAAAATAAAATTACCTGTACTCCCATGTTTTTTAGTAGAATTACTTCCAAAAGAAAACCACTTCTTGATCTTGGCCCTTCCTATCCCCGGTCATGACACTCCAGTTTCCCTAATAATGCGCCACGAATGTGCCATGAAAAAAATGGAAATTTGAGCATGTGGTGCTTATGATATTAAACGGTGAAGTGGGACCTGTGATGTCACAGCCTATCAACATTTGAAGGTATTCATACTTGATATCCTCTTAAGGAAAAGTTGCTTCCACATTTTAAGCTAGAAAGTCACTGGAACACCTGTTTAGAAAAGAATCAAAGCTACGTGGTTTCTTAGTTCTTCAGTGCATGCATTAAGAAGGATGTACAAATTGAACTGTGTGTGTACCAATCCTCAAAATAACCAATAAAATATCAATTAGGCAAGAAAACTGCTTTCCTCATGGTTGACAAAAAAATGTATCAAAAAGCAAGAAAAATGTTAACTACCCCCACATGCAAAAAATCCTAAGAAACCAAAACCCACCTCATACATTTGGATTCAGATGAGCAAGTCAGTATTCAGTCCCACGCATAAGAACATGAGGGCCTGCTCTGAAGATTCTAACACACTCCTGCCGCTCATGGCTAAAGCGAAGGCTGGATCACATGCCACCGCAAGAGAAAGAAGGGAAGGTGTGGCCCCGACAAGGCGACAGAGCCAGGCTGATGGACTGAGCAGGTCAATGAGATGTGTGAAGATCCAGAGGCAGTGGAGGCTGCAGTTAGCGACCACAAGTCCAAACAGACACAGAAAAGAAGCTGACTGCTCAGGGAGAGGTTTTAAGAAACAGAGAGGGAAGGGAATTTGCATCAGGGGCTCAGCAGTGGCAGCTCAGACCCCAGGCTGGCTGCAACAGAGAACCCCGGGAGGAGCGTTTGTTCGGAGCCAAGGGGCCGCGGCCTCCCCCGGGGAGGATAAAGCCCAAGGTATGTGCCTCTTCTCCAGGGGGGGCAAAGGTCTAGGGGCCTCAGGACCCTGCAGAGTCCCAGTCCTGAGGGCAGCACAGCACAGCCCTCCAGAGAACACGGGCCAACCCGTGCAAGGGACAGTTTCTGGAGAGCAGCATTCAGGCGGCATTGTCTGAACACCCCTGACTAGGAAGTTACAATCCAGAAGGAGTAAGGTGTGCAAACGACCCATCCCAACACTACGCCAGTTAGCCTCTTAACTGCAAACCACCCGTCTCCGCTCGAGCGGTGATACTGGGGCAGGACCTGTGGAGAGCTCTCCTTCGCGGGCTGGCACCTCTGGAAGTGTCCTCCATAGAGGGCGCTGGAGGGACTGCTGTCCTCTCTGCCTGCTCCTGCGGACAAGGCAGTGGCTGAATCCACCGCGGCTCCACAGCCAAGCTCCACGAGCACTCCGGTGGGCAGCTTGCCGGCCAGTTTCAGAAGCGTGCCCTCGGATGGCTTCCCAGGGGTTCCACTGGCATGCCAGCCAGCTCCCTGGCCACCTGCCAGGTCTGCACGGGCAGCTTCCTGTCTGTCAGCTAGCCCGAGGGGACTTCCTCTGCTGTCACACCACTCCATGCAGATCTGAGTCTCAGCCTGGGGGGAGGGAAGGGAGCAAGAGGGGGGCAGTCCCACACCTCCTTCCTCAGGTAATCGGCCTCAACCCTAGAGGCAGTGGCTGCTCCTTACAGCTGCTACTCCTGCATTCTTTAAAGCTCTCTTTACCCCGGAGGAGTTCCTAGTTCATCATGACTCAGTAAGTTGACAATAAGTAATAATCTGCTAATAGTTAGTAATTCTTCACACCAGGGGCTGGCAAACTTTTCCTTCAAGAGCCATATGGTAAATATTTTAGGCTTTGCGGGGTCTTCCGGTCCCTATGGTAACTACTCAACCTTGCCGGACAGACAGACAGACAAGACATAAGGGGTGTTTTGGTATGTGGCCAGTTTGCGGAATCCTGTTTCCTATTAAGCAGGCCCTGTTCCAATTACTATGTGCTTTCTGCCTCCCAACTGGACCCTGACGGATATAAATTCCATGTGACAAGCACAGCAAGGGAGGCACTCGTGGGCCCCGGTGGCACAGAGGAGGGAAGAGTCAAATCACAGGGTACGGGGAGGGGTGACTATCAGGGAAGGTTTCACAGAGATGAGGGGTGATGGATCCAGGACTGAAGACTCACCTCTACCACTTCACTACACAACTTGGAGAAAGTCACTTAATTTTTCTTTGTCTCAATTTTGTCGCCCAAAACAATGGTGGTAAGAGTCGGCTGTCTTACAACCCGGGATCAACAGAAGAATAAAAGTGAGACAATTATGAAAATATTTTGTAAATTCAGAAGTATTATACAAGTATGTTTACAAATCATTTTACTTGTAATTTGTTGGTGTTCCAATCAGGACTACAGCACAGGCTAGGTTCCTGGACTCTCAAGTTCAGTGACAAGTGATCCCCATTCTTGATCATTAACACAGGGAAACCAGATGTTGAAATGGTAAAGGGAGACGGCTTCATTTACAGTACTCCAAGCTATTTAGGTAGAGTGGTTCCTAAGTCCTTTCAAATAACATTGTTTGGGGGAAAAGTAAATGCCGAAGCTCAGTTATCCTAGATGTTCGTACTGTTTATTCTCAACATAATTTAAAGTTTCTTTTTCCCTTGATTAGCTACTATAGCCTTACAGAAAACTTCTAAAATACAGCAAGTTGCCATTTACACATGGGGTGTTTTACAAAAGTTTCATCTAAGTGGATTATGTTCATGGAAACCCAGACCTCATTTCTCACATTTAAAAAACAAAAACAAAAACAAAAAACCATGATTTAAGTCGTAGTTAAGTTCTCACGCTAAGACACAAATAAATACCTCTTTAAAAGATGTCATGGTTTATATACCGTGGCTTTGCAATCAAGCAAAGGGAAAAAAAGGACACATGCCCATCTCCCCAGACAGCCCTTTGGAATGTATGCTGCATGCACAGGTCAGGTGTTTATAACAGGCACAGCTCTGGGTCCTCTTGGTTAAAACAGGAACTACGTTTTCTAGAATCTCTCTCCCTGTATGGTTGGTTAGATTGGGTCCAAAGGAGAATCTGTCCAAGGATAGAAGGCGGAAGTGATGCAGAAGAGCCCGGCGGCCTCCAGCTTCTCTTACACCCCACTGCTCTGCATCCCCTGTCTTCCTACAAGGAGATGCCTGGCCCAGGCCCACGTACAGGTGGCTGCATGGAGGCACCCTCCCGGCCAGCTCCCCAGGCCGGCTGGGCGTGGCTTCTCAGAGGCACTCCTTCCGTGCAGGATCCCCCAGATCTCCCTTACGGACCCTCTGCCACATTTACATAAGCTCTAATTCCTGTCATCCTGTAACACCCACTGCGCCTCTGCTCCCCCGAGCGAGCGTGCCTCGGAGAAGAGGCAGGGTGGGTCCCACGAGCTGCAAAGGAGTGCAGTGCAACCACAAAGACATAAGGACACCCGAAGGGAAAGCAGCTCGGAGAGGACCGGAGCACCTGTAACTCTTGTTTTTTAAAAGGGTGGTTTAAAAACCCCACAGAAAATTTACCATCAACCGTTTTGAAATGTACAGTTCAGCAGCGTTCTCTATCATTACATTGTGTGTAACCGATCCCTAGAACTTCATCTTGCACAACTCCATATCCATCAAGCATCTCCCCGGCCCCTGGCAACAACCATTCTGCTTTCTGTTTCCATGAACTTGACTCCTGCGGATACCCTGTGTAAGTGGAATCATACAGGACTGTCCTTCTGTGTGTGGTTACAGCGCTCGAGGTTCGTCCACGTGATCACACTTCTCTAATGCTAATATTCCATCGTATGTATATGCCACATTTTCTTTATCCTTTCACCTGTCGATGGACACTTGGGCTGCTTCTAACCCCTGCAACTCTTGTGTACGGGGCGGATGCACAGATCAATACAACCACTTGCAGAAACAGAGCAAATAACCTTCAAGTCAACCCTGTGTATGTATGTTCACCAAGAGGCCCGTACAAGAATGATCGTACTGGCATCAAGCACACCAGCTAAAACACAGAAACCACCCAAATGTCCAGCAGACAAAACACAGGCTAGCCCAACGATGGGCTACCACACCGCCTTTCCCCGCCACGGCGCTAGACATCCAGGGCTGGATAGTCCTGTGCGCTGGGTGGCGGCCGTCGAACACTTAGGAGCGGCATTCCCGGTCCCAACCAATAGGTGTCAGCAGCGTCCCCCATCCCAAGTCAGAACAACCCAAGCGTCTCCGGATACTACTCAGCGGACCCCGGGTAGGGCTGGGGACAAAAGCCATCACCCCCAGTTGAGAACCACTCTTCTAGAGAAAGGACGAAGTACCTGCAACAGTCATTATAACTCTTGGGGAACACAGGAAACAGGACAGCTCTAACATCCCCTTCCAACCTGCCACGAAGCCTCTTCTACCAGCAACGCGAAAGGCCGGCCAGTCAGGCCAGGTGGAGCCACTGGGTTCAATCAAATGCCACCATTACCAGGCAGAACAGGCCTTGTTCTGGACACCACGAGCCCTGCCCAAACATCACAGGCCTGCAACTAAGAAGCCTTTGTCCTTTCTCCCCGAAGAAATGGTCCTTCTTGCCTCCAGGCTTTGTTGGCTGGGTCCCCTCTATTCACACTGCCACCCCTGACAGGCAGACACTCACTCCGCCTGGCTCACCCCACTCATCCTTTTGGGTCCCACACCACGACCCCCCAACACCGCTTTCACCGTGGGACTCAATGGCCACCTCCTGGCCTCCTGAATACCCTGGGTGCATCACCACTCAGGGCTCCAAACCCTCTGGTTTTGGGTTTTTATATATTCCTTCCTTTCTTCCTTTCCTTTCTTCCTTCCTTTCTTTCTTTTCTTCCTTCCTTCCTTTCTTTCTTTTCTTCCTTCCGTCCTTTCTTTCTTTCTGGCCGCACCACGTGGCACACGGGATCTTAGTTCCCTGACCAAGGATGGAACCCATGCCCCCTGCAACGGAAGCTCAAAGTTCTAACCACTGGACCACCGGGGAAGTCCCCCAAACCCTCTGTTTTCAGTTCCCTGCTTCTGCTGCCAGTCCCACAGCATCTCCTGGAGGATAAAAGACTAGCATCTCCTGGAGGATAAAACCCCAATCGTATGTTTATTTCTTCCCCTCCGATAGCAGTGTCTGTCACGACACAACAGGCAACATCTCTGGGAAGGGTGAACAGAGAGGGAAAAAAGTCAGCCTGGATAGTGAAGTTCTCATCTAAAGCTAGCTTTCATCTTACACCGCGGGAGGAACACGACACAGACCTGCCCTTTGCAGTTGGTCTTACAAGTATCCAGCACTGACTGGGCAGAAGCAAGCAGGCTCCGCAGCAGTCTGGGAACAGAGACCTGCCCCGATTCTAACCTTTTCTCATACATCTTTTGCAAATGAGTAGTGGGAACTTTTAAGCACCGGCTCAACAGGGATGACTGGACCGACTTAATTCTGCAGTTTTCAAAGAAGAAAAGCAATCTGCAGGAGCTGATAGGCAATCAAGAAACAGGAAGAGGAACTGCTGGACACGAGAACAAAGTGTCCCCGCTTGTCAGACACATGGCTGTTTATTTGTAATGGACGTTCCCAGCCTTCTGCTGTTTCAAAGAAAAGGCGCCTGTTCTTTTAGATAAGGCTGCCGCTGGGCAACGCAGGAGAGGGGCTGCTCCAAGGGGACCCACCCAAGGCCACCTCACCTTCCCTTTAGGTGAGTCAGAGCTCCCCGCAAGGCTTCGTCTCTCTATCGGGTAAAAGAGAGAAGATCTCACCCACCCCGAGGGCTGTCTCTTTGAAAAACTCTTCTCAGGGATGCTGTCACAGACAGAATGCTTGTGTCCGCCCCCAGATTCACATGTTGAAACCCAACCCCCAATGTGACAGTATAAGGAGGTGGGGTCTCACGGAGGTGACTGGGTTATGAAGGTGGAACCTTCAGGAATGAGATCCGTGCTGTTACACGAGAGGCCCCCCCGACAGCTGCCTCACCCCTTCTACCGTGTAAAGATACAAGAAAATGCCACCTATGAACCAGGAAGCAGGTCCTTGCCAGACACTGAATCTGCCAGCACCTGGATGGATCTTGGACTTCCAGCCTCCAGACTATGAAAAATCAATGTTTCTTGTCTATAGGGTTTTGTTTTTTTTTTTTTTTTATTACAGCAGCTCAAATGGACAAAGATGCATGTCAAAGGCCAAGCCCGGGGAGCCTAATTAAGCACAGCAATCTCGGGGCTGCACACACGAGCACCCAGAGGGTAGGGAAGGGGACCGGGGTACAAAGACACAGCCCTCGAAAGGGGCCCTGGGGCAGTGGCAGGGCGCTCCCCTCTGAAGGCGCAGCAGCTACTACCCGGTCCTGGCTGCTGGTAGCCCCAGGGAAATTAACAGCCAGTGTGGGCGGATCTTCCCTTTTTTTGGTTGGGTTTTTTTTTTTTAAAAGAAGCTGGAGATCTGGATTTTTACAGGTACTATCCCTATGTCCTCAAATTGTTGGCACTCTTTTGCTTTTAAAACTTGGCGAAACCACCAAGGTGGTCTCCACTACGCCCACCGCCAGGTCCCCTTCCTGCCTCCCCACAGCCGGCCGGTCTTTCAGGGCTTCGCTGCTGTCCGGATCCTCCAGGATCCCTGACCCCATCTTTCGGAGGTGCCGCCCTCCACCGTTGTTACTAGGATCCGACCGTCCGCGGTGGCCGGCAGCACTGTGGAGCCAGTCCACGCAGACACAGGAGGGGCCACGTACGTCCCCCCTCACGGGGAGGGTAGCCGTGACGGTCCTGACAGGAGACGGAGCGGATGTCAGCTGGAGGCTTCTGAGGAAAGCCTTTGTCTCTGCCATCAAAGGGGCAGAAACATCTGGTACCACCCTTTCCCTCTGCTTCTGGCCGTGAACAAAGACACTGACTGTGGATGCGGCAGCTGCCACGCAGCTGCGAGGCAGAGACCCGAAGGGTCCCAGGGCAGCGGCACACACACACCCCACCCCACCCCACCCTCCCCCAGGGCTCCCTGAAATGCCTGGGGCGAGGTCCTTAGAGAACCAGCCGGGTTCATCCAGAAGACATCCATACTTTAGAATGAGTCCTAATTCTTTATAAATACAAATCGTTTTTTCCTTTTAATGTTTATAATGTTAAAAAAAAAAATCAACACCAAATAAAACAGTTTGAAACACTAAAACTGTTAGCTTTTCTAATTAAAAAACTATTGAGGGACTTCCCTGACGGTCCAGGGGTTACGACTCTGCACTTCCACGGCCAAGGGCGCAGGTTCAATCCCTGGTCGAGGAACTAAGATTCCGCAGGCCGCGCATGGTGGCCAAAAAGAAAAAAAAACAAAAACAAAAAACTGCTGAGGGGCATCATTTATTTTCACGTCTGAGAAACAGGCTACGAAAACCTATAACGTCTTGCTGTACTCATGTTTTTATTTAAGACACATTGCATACGCCCTAAAAATCTACCAGCTCCAAGTCACCACATTTCTCCTCATCTAACACCTGTACTCCTGGCTGACCGAGGAGTATAATGCATTTAAAAAACATATCATGGAGGAGGGGAGTGAGGGTTGGATACTTATAAAGTCTAGAGAGTTTAAATCAGTGGGGCTACATGAACGCGGGCTTTTCACTTAACACGTTCCTCATCTCCGCAGTAATGTTATCTCCCCCCAGTGAACTGAAGTTGAGAATCAAACCAAAACTGCCAAAATATTATGTTTCTAACTTGTAACCTCTGTCATCTAAAAATAGGAAAAAAGAAAAAAAAAAAAGCACTTAAGATTTAAGCTACTCCATGCGCCCCCTATACTCACAGCAGCACTGTTCACAATAGCCAAGACATGGAAACCTAAATGTGCACTGACGGATGAATGGATAAAGACGTGGTACATCTATACAATGGAATACTACTCAGCCACAGAAAAGAACAAAATAGTACCATATGCAGCAACATGGATGGACCTAGAGATTATCCCATTGAGTGAAGTAAGTCAGACAAACATCATAAGATATCACTTACATGTGGACTCTAAAATATGACACGAATGAACTTATCTACGAAACAGAAACAGACTCACAGGCATAGAGAACGGACTTGTGGTTGCCAAGGGGGAGGAGGGGTGGGGGAGGGATGGATTGGGAGGTTGGGATTAGCAGATGCAAACTAGTATACATAGAATGGATAGACAACAAGGTCCTACTGTAGAGCACAGGGCACTACAGTTAACATCCTATGATAAACCATAATGGGAAAAAATATGAAAAGGAATGTAAATATGTATAACAGAATCACTGTGGTGTACAGCAGAAATTAATACATTGTAAATCAACTATACTTCAATAAAAAGAAAAAAAAGATTTAAGCTACTCCAATCCTGATGCGTCTGCACCAAAAAAACCAGAAACCTTTTGCTGACTTTTCAGCAGCCAGCTCTCACAGGCGAAATCCTCATTCCTTAACGTTACGTTTATGTCTCCCAAGTTCATTCACAGCTTTGGGGAAAAAATGGACACATTCTTAAGTTTAAAAAAAAAAAAAGACTCGTATTAAAATGACTTAACTCTTCTGACACAGTAGTGCCTCATCGTCTGCCGAGGCACAGCACATCAAGAGCTTCTGGGCTGTGCTTCGCGGGAAGGGAGGTGTGCAACCTTTTATCAGGATGTCAGAATTTGCTTAGTAGCCCACTTCTCCTTCTTCCCCAGGTTGAAGATTGTATTATTCACCAGTCAAGGGAAAACAGTTAACCATGTGCCAGTTTACGATGGGCAGAAGTGTGCAGAGGCAGGCACGGACCATGAGAGCCCGACACACCCCGAGACTGTGTGCACGGAGGAGGGATGGAGCCATTATTTCTTCCTCGGTTGGGGCGCTTTAACACTCAGCATGGCAAAGCTGCAGCACCAAGGCCATTTTTTTTTTCTTATTGGAGTATAGCTGCTTTACAATGCTGTGCAAGGGCATTTTTGAAGCTGGCCACAGCCTGCCTTCGTTCCATCTCCTGTGCTTTATTCCATCTTACAGGGGACAAATTAATGCAAAATATACATTCATCTGCTAGGACTGATATGGGACTATTGGGGACTTTTATCACTGTGTTCAAAAAAGGGGGGAGGCAGCTATCTCCCATGACAGGCTATTAAAAAATACTTTGTCCAAAATACCAAATGATATCACTTGTACGTGGAATCTAAAATATGACACAAATGAACTTATCCACGAAACAGAAACAGGATCACAGACACAGAGACTAGAACTGTGGTTGCCAAGGTGGGGCGGGGGTGGGGGGAGGGATGGATTGGGAGTTTGGGATTAACAGATGCAAACCACTATATATAAAATGGATAAACAACAAGGACCTACTGTAGAGCACAGGGAACTCTACTCAGTATTCTGTAATAACTGTATGGAAAAAGAATCTGAAAAAGAATGAATATATGTATATATATAACTGTACCGCTTTGCTGTACACCTGAACTAACGCAACATTGTAAATCACCTATATTCCAATAAAATTTTTTTAAAAAAGATTACATTTCTTACGTTCTTATGTTCTATAGTATTCTAAAATACCATTTTCCCCCAAGGCACTAATGATTATTGCATGATTTTTTCTATAACCTAGAAAATTAGTATCTCATTTTAAAAATATAACTTTATCTATGAGGAGTATCCTTATAAAATTCTCTAAGTTGTAATGTGTTTTAGAGAATTTTCCATTTCCTGACTGAAGTTACTAGGAAATGTTATATATCTACAAGTAATTTTACCCTCGATTATTAGCATAATTAAATTTTTCTGCAACTGCAATTCTACAGTCATTTTATTGTGGGTCTAATTCAACACTCCTGAAAAACTGCAATTCATGCAGATCTGTGCCCTAATAAGGTATGATGTGTGTCCCAAGGGAGACTGGTTACAACAGAAAGAAAGCCTTCGGCAGACCCAGTTCAAATAGAAATTCAAGATGGTAGCATTAAGAATTATGCCTCAGGGACTTCCCTGGTGGTGCAGTCATTAAGAATCTGCCTGCCGATGCAGGGACAAAGGTTCAAGCCCTGATCCGGGAAGATCCCACATGCCGCGGAGCAACAAAGCCCGCGAGCCACAACTGCTGAGCTTGCGCTCTAGAGCCCGTGAGCCACAACTACTGAAGCCCGTGCGCCCTAGAGCCTGTGCTCCGCAACAAGAAGCCACGGCAATGAAAAGCCCGCGCACCTCAACAAAGAGTAGCCCCCGCTCGCCGCAACTAGAGAAAGCCCGTGCACAGCAATGAAGACCCAACACAGCCAAAAATAAAATAAATAAAAAAGAATTAAGCCTCAGATGATACCAAAAAAAAAAAACCCAAAACAAACAAACAAAAAAACCCCAGCAAGGAGCTAGACAAGTCTCAGCAGGAAAACTCGTACAGACGGTTTGGGCATCAGGAGGTCATATGTTTGCTGCTCTCCACCACAGCAGAGAGGGGCCTGGAAGGGCCTTAAGAGCAGAGCGTGGAAAATCAATCTAGTTAATTGAATATTCCAAGTAATCAAAGCTTTAGCTGAATATGTTGCTGGGAGCTGTTGTCAGGTTTTTTCGTTTGTTTTTGTTTTGTTTTGTTTTGTTTTTACAGACTACCGCTCAGCCTTTTCATGGGCACTAACCTCCCCCAAAGGATGTGGATGGCTCAGCCAGCTGGTAATCACGCCCTGCCCTGCATTCCTGTACCTCTCCACCAGCTTCACGAGACACTGCCTTTACGAGCAGCCCCTTCCTGCTGGACCCTAACTTGGAAGGAACGGAATGAGGCAGAGACAGGCCTCCTGTCCGACACAGCGAACGCCTATTAATACAAGACTAGAAACTGATGGGACAAAGTAGACACTCGTCACCTAGGGAACATCCCTGGCTCTAAGTTAAATTCCAGGCTAAATGGTCAATGACTGATTAACAGAGTTTTACCACAGAATAAGGTTCTGAACTTTTTATCCTTATAAAAGCAGTACAGAGGAGGCAACCCAAAGCAGAAGCTAAAAGAGTACAGTGTCACCAGAAAGGGGAAGCAGCAGTGTTTTGGCAGAGTAGAAGAAAAACAATTCTGTACCTTTCCACATTTCTATTCATGCGCCTGGGATAACAGCAGTGTCTGCGCACACAAACTGCAGAGGAAAATACTGGACGAACCGGTGAGAAACTCAAACATCTGAGTGGCAGCGCTGCACTGTTTTCTCTGAACTGCAGCCTCCCGGATGGCCAGTTAGCTCGAGGTGGGGCACATATGACCAAGTAATCACCGGGTTCTGGATCATTTAAGGCTCTGACCGAGAGACAAGCAAAGTGGAATTTATTACAGAGAGATGGGGAAACATGCAAACCACAGGACTGGGAAGTGCCCAAGCAGGTTCCAGAGAGCAGAGAGGACGAGGAAAGTCAGCAATGGCCCCAGGGCAGGAACCGGCTGGTTGGGATGCCAAGGACCTGGAGGTGGCTGCGTGAATGTGCTCCAACCCCTCCTTCTTTCCTTACTTCCTCGTGTAAGGACAAAAGTCCTAGGAGTCTGAGACAAGAGACTGGCCCAAGGTCGTTCAGTGAATGAACAGTATGGAATGACTCAGCAATAAAATCAACTATTGATATACATACACGTGGACACCTCTGCAGAGAATTATGCTATGTGAAAACAGCCAATCCCCAAAGGTGACATACTGTCTGATTCTATTTATGTCTTCTTCTTGAAATGAAACAGTTACAAAAACAGCAGCGAGGGGTTAAGGTGGGGTTGAGGGCAGGAGGGGAGCGGGTATGGCTATACAGGGGCCACAGGCGGGATCGAATGGTTTGTATCTTGACCGTGTCCACGTCAACATGTGGTTGTGATACTGTTACTAGAGCTTTGCAAGGTGTTACCATCGGGAGACACCAGGTAAAGGGTATGTGGCATCTCTCTATAGTCTTACAACTGCAAGTCAATCTACAGTTCTCTCAAAATACAAGCTTAATTAAAAAGACTGGCCAAGAGAGGATCACACGGCCACCCAGGTTGTTCCGGGGGCAGAAGCGAAGGGATGTGGCTGGCTGACCCTTGGAAGGCCGTGCGGACAGGCAGGGCTCCCCACCAAGCCAAGACTTAACAACGGGGAAGCGATTTTCATAAAGAAATCGGGGTGCTCCAAGGAAGGGCCACGGGAGCGAGGAAGCCAAGCACCAACCAACGTCCACTACTCGTTTCTGAGGACGTGAACTCTCACCCAGCAGCCGGTCAGCAAGCCACTCACTCACTTCATCATCTGAAGCCACTTTAAAAAGTCTTAGAAAAATGACTACCCAAGTTCTACTGATGCAGCCTGTTTGCTGCCACTAACACTCAGCAGACTATCAACAGCCCAGCCCACGGAAAACAATCGACAGTCACAGTGATCCAAAGGAGCAGGGAGGGGGAATTTCAGCATGCGGAACGCGGTGCCCTTCCCTCCACCACCATTCTAGGCAGACACAGAACTTGGCTTTATTTATTTTATTATTTTTTTAATTTTATTTATTTATTTATTTATTTTTGGCTGTGTTGGGTCTTCGTTTCTGTGCGAGGGCTTTCTCTAGTTGCGGCGAGTGGGGGCCACTCTTCATCGCGGTGCGCGGGCCTCTCACTGTCGCGGCCTCTCTTGTTGCGGAGCACAGGCTCCAGACGCGCAGCCTCAGTAACTGTGGCTCACGGGCCCTGTTGCTCCACGGCATGTGGGATCTTCCCAGACCAGGGCTCGAACCCGTGTGCCCTGCATTGGCAGGCAGATTCTCAACCACTGTGCCACCAGGGAAGCCCCAGAACTTGGCTTTAAATGCACACCATTCAAGGCACTCAGCTTTTATAAAAAGCGAGTATATCTTCCATCTCGATTGACAGCTAGACAGCAACATCAATAATGCTGCACTGATGTGAATTTATCTAATTCACTTAAACAAAACCCTGGGAATTAGACGTGATGTCCCTCTGCACTTAACGGAATTACAGGATGTCTGTATGGCATGAGATTTTTAACCATATTCTCGTTTGAGTACAAAATTTAATGGACAATTTTAAAATGAACAATCCCTTGGGGTCAATAAAACTAAAGTCTGTCCTGCCTTACTGTGGGTAGACTCCTAAAATAAACTTACTGATTGTCAACTCTGAAACACTAGCCTACTGCTGAGTTCAGGACACAAATTCCGAAGTGAGGTGATGAGCTTTGTGATGAGATATCCACCTCATAACCAAGTCCTCTTCCTGGAAGTCTCCCCAAACCTCCCAGCACAGAACCCGGCTTACCGGAAGGGCTCCACTATTTTCTGAACAAATACACCAAACCGTGTGTGACTGTATGTACCCTGTCATCTGACTCCCAGTATGCTTAGAACCAATGAGCATGTCGTGTGCGAAGCATTTTGACAAGCATCTTGAAAATCCTTTTAAATTCAAGAACCATAACAAACGTATTTCAACAGTCAGGGTGGGAGACAAAGGCAGGATCACCCAAAGCTACCTGGAATTGAGCTCACAAAATGTGGATTCGTACATCTATAACCCTCACGACACGCACTCCAAGGCCTGGGTGGTATTAACCCCCTTAGAACATAAGCCTTTCAAATCCATAATACACTCCTCCTTCCACCCCTTACCTGCATTGTGCGTGAGGAGAAATGCAGCTACAGATGCCAGAGATTAAAGAGAAAAACTATTTTGGGACTTCCCTGGTGGTCCAGTGTGTAAGACTCCACACTCCCAATGCAGGGGGCCTGGGTTCGATCCCTGGTCGGGGAGCTAGATCCTGCACGCATGCCACAACTAAGAAGTCCGCATGCTGCTACTAAGAAGTCCACATGCCACAACTAAGACCTGGTGCAGCCAAATAAATAAATATCTAAAAAAGAGAGAAAAACTATTTTTAAAATGACAAAGTGACTGGGACAGGAGTAAGCTGAATGGAAGAAATCTTTAGAAAGAATGAGGCAACACTGGAAACGCGGAAAAGTCGACACACGAGAGTTGGCACAAGCAGGTTCCCCAATTGCTAGTGAGGATGTGAACACCGATTAAAATAAATCCCAGAGAGCACTCATTTCAGGACTGGCCATACCTTGCCCTGTGGACTTCTTAGGAACAACACATTTTATACAACTGGACATTTGATCAGTTTTCCTCCCGGTAAAACTTTTACCTAATGATTCCTCTAGCCCCCCCTCCTCTCCCTTTCACCGGACCTCTACGTATGCAGACACGCCCAGGACACTGTGTCTCCTATGTTCCTCTGTGCTGAAAACCTCAGCAGTATGCTGGTATGTTCCGGCCACGTCCGGGCTCACACAGCTATTGTGACGCCCTCCCCTGCAAAATCCTACCATCCTTTGGTACACACTGCATTTCAGCACACCATGGTCACTCGCTGCAGAAGACGTCTTATGAAACAGCATTCTCGCCCAGCAGACCACGATGCACCCCAAAAGCCCCCAACATGACCATTACTCCTCGAGCACCATCTCGTAGTCACGCCAAAGCCCCGACCAACGACGGACCCAGAGACGGATGCACAATTTCAAGGTCCCATCCCTTGCCCTTGGGTTGGAATGCTATCACTCTGGCATGCCAGCCTTATTCTATGAGATTTGTCTGGCTTCATGGACGCTCACCTGAAGCCGAGACAAGCACAGAACCATAAACACGATGAACAGTCTTAAGAAACCCAAATGAGGAAAACCGACAGGTCCAAAGCCATCTTCTGGCAGCTGGATGACCCTTACTAACCGTGGGTAGTCGACCTGTCCTGGAGTGCAGATTCCACCTCTAAGAGCCCCACCACCTCCAAACCTCTACAACCTGCAGGTGTGCCGGACAGGAAATGACACCCAGAGAAGCAGCTCACATGATCCCCAAGGCTCTACCGAATAGTTACCCACTGGCTGTGGGAAAACAATGAATTTTCTGGAAGGCAGACACCAACCGCAGAGCAGCCAGACACAGGCTCTGAGGCAACACAGACGCCAAATCTGTGTTCAAGATGGCTCCTCTCTGGGGAAGGATGAAAAGGGATTCCAACTAGCTCAAAACCACTAAGAATTTTCAGAAGTGCCCCTAGGAAAAGAAACACTGAGGTTCAGCAAAGAAAACGGGCTACGACTGCCACCAGCAATAACAGGAGTGAATGTCACATGTGTAAGATTGAGTGAAAAAACGCTAGACATAAATATATTATTCCATTTATAGAAAAGTCAAATAGGGGCTAACCTGAGGTGTGAAAGTTCAAGATAGCAGTGTCTTGGCAGGGAGACTCAAGGGCACCTCTGGGAGACTAGAACATTCCCAGAACATAAATAGGAACGTTCTGTTTCTTGATCTCAGTAGTGGGTTACACAGCTGTGCTCATCCCATGAAAATTCATCCAGTTGTTTATCACTGTGGGGTCACTTTTCTGAATGCAAGTTACGTTACCAAAAATATACACACATTAAAAAAAATAGGGTTTCCCTGGCAGTCCAGTGGTTAAGATTCTGTGCTTCCATTGCAGGGGGCTCGAGTTCGATCCCTGGTCGGGGAAGTTCTGCACGCCGCGAGGTGCGGCCAAAAATATATATATAGAGAGAGAGAGGGTGCCTACTATTTCAAAGAAATAAAAAAGCAGCAAAACTCAGAAAACACATAGCAGAACAGCCCCCAAAGCATCTGTTCTAGAACAGAATCAGCCCCTTGCTGGGTGTCCCTCGGTACTGCCCACAGCAGGGTTATGCCACTCTTACATCAATACCACCATGACACTGGCGACTGGCATCTGCACTTCAACAACCATATCCAATGACACGCCAGCTCACTGCCCGGTGAGAGGTCTAGGGCCCCTGGGGTCAAGGTCATGCTGATTGATAAAGTGCATCTCAGCAAAGGCAGCAGGAAGCCAAGATGCCACCCCAAAGTGTTTTAGCAGTTGGGGGACCCAGGGCACGATGCCCAGGGAAGCTGCTGGGTGAAGCCCACAAGTGAGAACTTCCAAAGCGGGCTGTAGGGACACAGGAACAGGACAGCAAGTAAGCAGACAAGCAGCCCTACTTCACTGCCTTCAGAAGCCTGGAGAAACAGAGCTCAGCACAGCAGGGCTCTCCATTTAAACACGGCAATATCCAGCTCAAGGAATCATGGAGGCAAAGCAGAAGTCAACTCGCATTATTTCCCCAAGAGTAACTTGAAAACTTAGCCTTTAAGAAATGGATATCCATATCATCCTCTATAAATAAACTTTATATATATATTTTTTTATAAAATAAATTTATTATTTATTTATTTTGGCTGTGTTGGGTCTTCGTTTCTATGCGAGGGCTTCCTCTAGTTGCGGCAAGCGGGGGCCGCTCTTCATCGCGGTGCGCGGGCCCCTCACTATCGCGGCCTCTCTTGTTGCGGAGCACAGGCTCCAGACGCGCAGGCTCAGTAGTTGTGGCTCACGGGCCTAGTTGCTCCACGGCATGTGGGATCCTCCCAGACCAGGGCTCGAACCCGTGTCCCCTGCATTGGCAGGCAGATTCTCAACCACTGCGCCACCAGGGAAGCCCCATCCTCTTTTTTAAGATACAAGTCACTAAATAAAATGTCTTAGAAAAGTCCTATAAGCCACAGAAGAGCTGCAAGGATTCAA
Source organism: Eubalaena glacialis (assembly GCF_028564815.1). Taxonomy (NCBI): domain Eukaryota; kingdom Metazoa; phylum Chordata; class Mammalia; order Artiodactyla; family Balaenidae; genus Eubalaena; species Eubalaena glacialis. The sequence goes on along the minus strand of NC_083736.1, from coordinate 7,408,153 downwards.
CAACAAGCCTGACTGCGACAGGGTTTGCATACCTCCTGGATCAACCCACTGGATGACGAGCCCCTGCCAGGCGGACGGCACCCCAGCCATCTGATGGGCGGGACAGTGTCAGAGAAGGGCACATTGGAAGCACTGGAGACAAATTCCAGCTTTCTTTACTTCCCTCCCAAGACAGATCCCACCCCACCTCCAGGAAAGGCGGGAGGGAGGGGAAACGTGAGAGAGGGACAGACCGGGCCTCCTGTCCTCCCCGACGTGGCGCTGGCATGGAACACAAGACGGCATCTCTGAGGAAACCAAAGGACCAGACCGAATCCTGCCTGGCTCCCCAGCCTTCCACATGTGCAAGAGCAAGTAGGAGGAGATCTCCTTGAAAGCTCTGAATGAACCAAAGGCCTGTGTGCCATCAGATTACATGCTGCCTGCAGACTCAGGGACGGGAGGCAGGGGGGGACCTCCACTCCCCCTTAAGAGCCCACCGTGCTTACAGGTTAGGACTAAAAGTCATCCAGCCCCTCCACGCCCGGCAGCTGAATTCTCTCCCGAGGACCCCAGGACAGGCGTATGGCTGCCATGGTTCAAAGGAAAAGTATGAGTGTATTTCAGAAATCGCTCAGAATCCCACATGGACCTTCAGGAGTTCCTTTAAATAAAAGATATATCAATCATTAAGTAGAACACTAACTCAGTTAAGGGGAAAAGGTCCAAACTCCTTAAATTTATGTTGCTTTAACAAGAACTGAAAGAATCTCAGGAAGTCATAAATAAGAGAAATTTACAACACAGAATACTTATTAGAGACGTTACTGGGACTTCCCTGGCGGTCCAGCGGACCCTGCACTTCTAATGCAGGGGACACGGGTTCGATCCCTGGTTGGGGAACTAAGATCCCGCGCAGTACAGCAAAAAAGAAAAAGAAGTTGCCAAGTTAGGATACCACGCAGAAACATACACACCGCACAGCATCGCGATATCAGATTCAATTCTGTGGCCCGTTACTGAAAAGTCTCTGGTCGTTTTTGCATGTAACTCATGGTGAGTAACGGCTGAGGAGTGTCCAGCAATGCCTCAAAGACAGGCTGGGACATCGAGGACTAAACTGTCAGTGCCCTTGCTGAGCTATGTGACCTCAGGCAAGGAGGGGGAATACTAACCGCGGGGCAAGGGACAATGCAGTGAGCATCCTGCGTGTGACACACAGCGGACCACAGAAAGAAAAAGCTACTGTCACACCGCCATCTCTCCCAGCTTCTTCTCTCCTGTCCGCTCCTCTTTCCCTGCCTAGGAATTCTCGGTGGCCCCAGCTGGAAACTCTACAGAGTTTTCATCATTTATTATATAAGCCAAAGGGAGAAGGCAGCAAACACATCAAACGCATGTACGGTAATTTATACTGTAATATCTTCTCCATTACAAAAGTCCTTGCGTACGTATGTTACCATATTCACTTTTAAAGAGAGAACGTCTTTCAGTCTGCAAGTAACCCTAGTCGGGAAAGCCCAGTTTTGCAAAGCAGGTTGTGTGTACCACTCATTTTCCTTCTTAAACATAAGTACTCTCTACAGAAAAGTTTTTAATTACTTGAAAGCATTAAAGAAATGGGGGTGGGGGGACCTCATCGACATTCAACAACCAAAACACAAACATGTAACATCTTTCTGTACTCTCAATTTTTTTTCTCTTTCTACGTTGCATATTCAATTTTACATTAAGTGATAAGCATCTGCCCTCCTATAAACTCCTCATAAACAGCAGCTTGAATTGCTGCAGAATATTCCATGGGCTGAATACCTGCCTAGAATTCTGAATCTGTTTTCACTTAGCAAACATGAGAACAGCAGATTTTAACCCTGAGGTTCAAATTTTTGTTTTCTAACATACAGTCACAAGAATTTAAGATAGGAATCAGCTATACAGGGGAGTTCAATTTACAGTTTCTCCTGTATGAAAGACTGCCTTTAAGTACATCTACAGACATTCTTTTAATTTTTTAAAAAAAGATACTAGTATAGCAGAAGGGCTGGGAATGGCACACTGAAGCAGGTGTGCAAGGCCTTGTGAAGAACCCCATTTTCCTCCCAAATGGACATCACACCCCTTAATCATCCCCTAAAAAACCTTCCACTGTTCTCCTGCTGGTGATAAAATGAAGGTGCCCAGTGACCTCCAACATGGTAGGAAATGACCTTCCCAGTTTAGAGAAGACCTAAGTCAAGGTTGAAGTTAGAGCTCGTGGCATTGGGACTAAACTCAGGAATCGGAAGTGGCAGACACATGCTTCTCTCCATCCGTCCAGAGTGGCAGCCTTCACAGACAAGGGAAGTTGGCTCTGTTCGCCTTGTTAGCTCTCCTTTCAACTATTTCTAGAAAGTAGCCTCTAATATTAAAAAATACAGATTCCCACCAGCATGTAACACACAACCTGCCGGGGCAGTACTGAAAAAAAGGAATGAACTATTGGTATATTCGTCCACACAGGTGATCTCAAAACAATTACTGGGTGAGAGCTGCCCGACAGGAATGAGTACTGACTGCAGAGTCCGTTTATATGAAATTCCAGGAAACGTACACTGACCCACAGTGGGTCAGAAAGCAGGCTGGTGTCAGGGCTGGGGGACGAGGCTGGAAGGAGAGATCGCAAGGGTGCAGCATGAGGACACTTTCAGGGTGACGGCTGTTGTTCACCCTTCGATGCTGCTGACGGTTTCGCATGTACAGTGTATACATATACATACGTGTGTGTGTGTATACAAGTACGCATATATAAAATGTCAAAACAAACAAACAAAAAAGTCAAAACTTCAGTGAATCATTCAACTGAATTCTATTCCTAAAAGCCTTTTATTTTTATTTTTGGCCGCACTGTGTAGCTTGCGGGACCCTCAGTTCCCCAACCAGGGACTGCACCCGGGCCATGGCAGTGACAGCCCGGAATCCTAACCACTAGGCCATCAGGGAACTCCCCTTCAAGCCTTTTTAAAAGATCTTCTCTGGAAGGGCGTTTGCAAGGCCTCGAGGTGCAGTTGTAACAAGCAGTTAGGAAGCACAGAAGGCACTAGGAGCTCCAGCTGTGGTTTTCAAAGACTCACCCTCAGTCACTTGTTTTCTGGAGGGTCAGCGGGTGGGGAAGCTCTTGAGCCTTAGAAGAACACACAAGGTTTCCTTCCTGGCCAGATTCCAGGCCGCAGCAAGGAAACGCGGGTGAGGAGAGCACGAGACCCATCACTTGAATACACGGCACCCAAACCACAAGAGGTGACCAGCAGAAACCCTCCCCTTCCCCAGAGCCCCCTCCTGGCTATGGAAACCCAATACCCATTGGCTCACCGGGCAGGCAACGGCTGCCGGCCTCAAGCACACCAAGGGAAGTGACAAAAATCATGAATATTCGGTGTGACCTGGTACTGCTCAACGTCGTCTATCTCAACACCGAGAGCCACCTGCTGAAACTTCAGTCAAGATAATGATGCTGCCGATTCCATGCATCCAGCCCTCTGTTTGGTTTCCCGTTTCCTTCCACGGAAGACTCGTGTTGCATCTCAGCGGATAACTGCTCTCCCATGCAGGTCACAGAGCTGAGGCCACTTCTGGAGAAAATGCCGGCCCTCTCCCTCTCTGACCATCATACGCAGATGTTTTCCAAACTAAACTGAGGCAGGGCAGGGAGGTCGTCTTAACATTCTCTAAGGTTTTGTTTCCTTTTGGCTTAACTCTAGAGGGCTTAAGTTTGCACCGGACTTGCTGTGAAAGTTTTGAAAAGAAACAAAGGATGTTCTATGATGAGTTGCTTGCTCTTCTAGAAACCTGGAAACAGGCAAATGACTCTAACCCCTTCCTCAGTGGTCAAGACCAGATCCGTGCTGCGGGATTCAGACAGCCCCAGGCTCCCCTGAGCCACGCAGACCATAACAAAACACACTAATAGCGGTTTCCAGCGAGGCCAACGCCAGCCAACCCCCATACTTCAACCCCGACCCACCTCAGCACCCCTGCTCCGTGAGCCAAGTGTCCGGGACCACCCAGTTCCCGCGCTTCTGCTGATAAACTGCGCCCCCCATCGCCCAGTGGCCTGATCCACAACACGGAGACGACTGTCACCCACTGTCCCGGGCTGGGCACTGACTGCAGAGCCAGGCCCGCGAGGGACTCGCCGACCCCGTGAAGGAGGCCTGGACACAGGACAAGGTGTCTGTGACCACCTGACGCTCGCTCCACTCCATGGAGAGGGCAGAGCAATGCAAGACAAGGCATTCAGTCTCGGGGTGCAGCCCGCCGCCCCCAGACATCCTGATACTCTACAGACGTACCCATCCCACACTTGCAGGAGGCAAGACCAGACATGAGCACGCTCCACACTTTATCTTAAGAAAAGCGACGTGGAAGAGATGCCTCCCGAAGCTTCTCTCCATTTAGCTGTCAGTTTGATGAAGCTGGGGATTTTTCTCCACGTTACAGGAATTCAGAGTTACTTCCTGAGGTCAGACAGAGACGACATGAAACACATTTTTCAAATATTTGGTTTATTAGATTTTCCTAACGAGCTTATGACATATTTTAGGAACCCTACTTACAAGTGATGGAATTGATTGATAGTCCAAGGACTTAAGTGACCTGTCTCCCCCTGGCCACAGAGCTTGATCACCTCCCCTGGGTGCCCACCGGAGGTGGGGATGCGCCCACACGGACAGTTAGACGGGGCACGCACGGGAAACCGCGAAAATATCCACCAGCTGATGAACAAATGAACAAATGCAGTCCGTCCACACGACGGACTAGTATTCAGCAAGAAACAGGAATGAATTAGTGACACAGGCTACAGCACGGATGAACCCGAACAACATGATGCTGAGGGAACGAAGCCACGCACAAAAGGCGGCAGAGCACATGATTCCATTTACATGAATGTCCAGAACAGGCAAATCCAGAAAGACAGAGAGGAGATTCGTGGCTGCCTGGGGCCGGGGTGGGACCAGGGAGTACAAAGGATCTTTTTCGGGTGATGGAAATGCTCTGAAACACTGGATTCTGGGAATGGATGCCCAACTCTGACTTTACTAAAAGTCACTGGACTGGACACTTAAAACGGGTGAATTGTATAGTATGGAAATGACATACCTACATAAAGCTGCAGAAAAAGAAAGGGGAGGGGGAGGAGGATGGAAGGGGGAGGAAGACGGGGAGGGAGACAAAACAGGCAGGCAAACAAGGGAGGAGACGAGCTGGCACAGGCCAGTGCAGAGGGAAAAAGACAGACATTCCAGACACACAAACGAGGGTCACAGACGTTCCTCGTAATTTGAGGCTCCGATCTGCTGAGCACTGCCCAAGTGTCAGGCAACACATCAGGCCCTGCAGGTCCTGGAAACAAGGCCACAGGGAGGGTTTTCCACCCATTTTACAGATGAGGAAACTGAGGCCAGTGATGAGATATTTTACCTGAGCTCACCAGTCAAGGGAAAAAACAAAGAGTGGGATGAAGGAACTGGGACCCAGGAGGAAGAGAGGGGTGGAACTGGGGAGACAGACAGACTGATTCCCAGAAGTTATTTGCCACCTATACATCCACACGTGCAGTACGTGTACACAACCCATCCCTCCTTCCTACAGAGCTCTGGTCCTCCAAGCAACCACAAAGGGCAAGTCAGATGTTTTACCTGAGGTCACCTGTCAGAAAGAAAAAGAGGAGCCGCGCTTTAAGTTTCCCGACTCCCAGTTTTGAAATGAAGGTATTAGGTCACCATATGTACAGTAACTATTGGTATTGCGTTGTTTCCATCAGCGAGCTGCTTCCAGGGTTAGCAGGATAAAACCTGCTTTCCGTAAGGACGAAAGGCTCTCTGCGAGACTGGGAGTCGGCATCCGTCGGGATGAACGGGGACGACCTCGAGTGGCCAAGGAGGACACACCAGCCCGCGCCTTCCAAGGGAACCAACCTCCTGGTGCTCGGCGCTGCAGGGGCTGCTGAAGTTTCAGGGCCAATCCAGGGCGAAGCCGACATTCCCCGTGAGCCGGAGGCCAGCGGTCAGGCAGAGCGTGCTCGCCAACACCTCCGCCCTCCCGCACCGGCCAGGCCCTGGGGACGGCTCTGCACAGGAACCTGGAGGGCGGCTCTGCGGCCACCGGCAGCGTGTTCCCGCGTGTGCCCCGGCGGGGTGCATGTGGGCCCGTTTCTGCTCAGCTCTGATGTGACAGTCGTCCCCACCACACAGCCCCTCTGTCCTGGGGCTCCCTTTCCCTCCCGGATGATGCTCGGCCTGACTGCTTCCCAAGAGGCTCCAAGGCCTCTTTTAGGGGAAGCCGCCCACACGGCTCGGGAATCTGCAGGGTGAATGAGAAGGCAGGCGGGTAGGAAGTGTCCCGCCAGCGCAGAGACGAGGTTCCTTGGGGACGCCTTCTCACGCCAGCGCTGGACCGCTGTTATCCCGTCATTTCTACTTTCTTCACTCCGTTGGTGTTCACACCTGTTCCTCTCCATCCAGCTGTCCCCTTCTTCCCTCACCTGCTCCCTTCCCCTCTCCGCTGTCCCGGGGGATCGTCTCTAATCCGGCACCTTCGAGCAGCAACTTGCCCACCAAATCGGACCTCTAGCCCCTGACCTCCTCCCGGCCAGCTCCGAGAGAGGGCATTTCCAGCTCTCCCCTGCTTGTCAAAGGGGAAGACAAACCGATCTTACAGCTGCACAGCCCACTGCACATGAGGCAAAGCATCGAACGACCTCTAAGTCCATTACCCACCCCCCGCCCCACCCCCGCCCGGGGCAGCGGGAGGGTAGAGAGCACGACAAACTGCGGGGAGTGGAGCGGGGGCGGGAGGACCCGGCAGGCACCCAGGACCCAACTGGGCCGACCACACAGGAAGGGAAGGTTCCCGAGGGGCTGAACGTTCAGACAGATAAGAGACAAACACCCGCTAGTGGGGACAGGAGAGGACAAAGCCACAGAGGAGTTGGAGGAAGAAGTGCCCAAGAAAGGGGACAGTCGTCCTCTTTTCAGACAAGAGCTAATTTCACCAAGCAACACTCAAACAAAACATGACATGTGACTAAAAGGACAGGAACAAACTTTGCATCTCAGCTAGAAATACAAATTCCTTACAGCAGGTTTTTTTTTGTTTGTTTTTTTAACATCTTCATTGGAGTATAATTGCTTTACAATGGTGTGTTAGTTTCTGCTGTATAACAAAGTGAATCAGTTATACATATACATATATCCCCATATCCCCTCCCTGTTGTGTCTCCCTCCCTCCCACCCTCCCTATCCCACCCCTCTAGGTGGTCACAAAGCACCGAGCTGATCTCCCTGTGCTATGCGGCTGCTTCCCACTAGCTAGCCATTTTACGTTTGGTAGGGTATATATGTCCATGCCACTCTCTCACTCTGTCCCAGCTTACCGTTCCCCCTCCCCGTGTCCTCAAGTCCATTCTCTACATCTGCGTCTTTATTTCTGTCCTGCCCCTAGGTTCTTCAGAACCTTTTTTATTTGTTTGTTTAGATTCCATATATATGTGTTAGCATACGGTATTTGTTTTTCTCTTTCTGACTTACTTCACTCCTTACAGCAGGTTTTAACCAAATAGAAGAGTATTTTCTGCAGTGACTCCTGTTCAATCCCAACAGCAATGATCAACACTGTTCTGAAGATGGCCTAGACCACCACGTGGTGTCCTCAGGGAATCCTCAGCCCTGCCCTACTGGAGAACACCCACGTTACCATATTGAAGCACATACTCCAATCAGAGACAGTGCAGGTGCAAAGCACACAGGATCCAGAATTCGAGAGCCCTGATTTGCATCCACTAAGTACTGGCTCATAGTCTTGGATTAACTAAGGTGTGCACACTCCAGTTTCCTCATTTATCAGTAGGAATAACAGTACATAGCTAAGCGCTGTCGCTGTGGAGGAATCAAATGGATAATTTATGCCCTACACGTAGCAAAGAATTTGCTACATAATAAACGCTCACTGAGTGATATTATTTCCAAAGACATTGTACAGGACCAACTGGACACAGAAGAGAAGCTGCTCAGCAATCCAGGGATAAGAAGGACAAATGAGGGGCGGGGAATTTTATTTTTTTTTAATCGAAATTTCATCCCATAAGAAGTAACATAATTTTCTGCTCCACAGCACTAAAAAGAAATGAGCTATCAAGCCATAAAAACACATGGAGGAACCTTAATGCATACTACTACATAAAAGAAGCCAATCTGAAAATGCTACATTCTGTAGGATTCCAACTATACGACATTCTGGAAAAGGGTCAACGATGCGGACAGTCTAAAGATCAGTCTAAAGATTCATCAGGAGATGAATGGGTGGACCAAAGAGGACTTTCAGGGCAGTGAAACTATTCTGTATATTATAATGATGGATATGTCATTACGTATTTGTCCAAACCTGAGAATGTTCCACACCAAGAGGGAACCCCAATGTAAACTACGGGCTTGCTGACGATGGTGTGTCAACATAGGTTCAGCCCTGGTAACAGATGTGTAGGACACTGATAACGGCGGAGGTTGTGTGTGCGTCGGGGGTGGGTACACTGGAAATCTTTGTATTGCATTGTCAATTTAAAACTGCTCTAAAAAATAAAGTCTTAAAGAAAACCCAGATGTCACCCTATAATGTCACACTGCCAGTTCACAAATTTATAACTGGAAAAAACGTCACGTAATAAAGACACTCAAAGGAGGTAAGTCTAGGGACTTCCCTGGTGGCCAAGTGGTTAAGACTCTGAGCTCCCAATGACGGGGGCCCCTGTTCGACCCCTGGTCAGGGGACTAGATCCCACATGCATGCTGCGACTAAGGAGCCCACGAGCCGCAACTAAAACCCGGCGCAACCAAATCAATTAATTAATTAATTAAATTGTAAAAAAAGAAGGAGGTAAGCCTGCATCTATTTTGCACAAGTCTCTGAAACCCCAGGCTGGAATAATTACTGCTTTTTTTAAATCCATATCCACTACCATTGTTTTTATGACTTTTTAGAAGTAACTATATAGGGTCTTCCCTGGTGGCGCAGTGGTTAGGAATCCACCCGCCAATGCAGGAGACAGGGGTTCGAGCCCTGGTCCGGGAAGATCCCACATGCCGCAGAGCAACTAAGCCCGTGCACCATGACTACTGAGCCTGCGCACCACAACTACTGAGCCCGTGCGCCACAACTACTGAAGCCCTCACGTCTAGAGCCCGTGCTCTGCAACAAGAGAAGCCACAGCAATGAGAAGCCCACGCACCGCAACGAAGAGTAGCCCCCGCTCGCCACAACTAGAGAAAGCCCGCGTGCAGCAACGAAGACCCAACGTAGCCATAAGTAAATAAATTTATTTTTTAAAACTATATAATTTTGTGTCATTCATGTTAATTTTTTTTTTTAAGAAACAGCCCCAAACAAACCTCCTTTTAGCATTATCCTGCCAAAACCCAGCTGTGTGACCTTGGGGAGTGTCCTTTACTTCCCTGGACTTCGGTGTTTTCTCTATCACACGAGGGTGTGTAACTCCCAGTCCCTTCTTGCCCTAAGACATCATGAGGGTCTGCAGATGACACATGAAGAAATGGAGGGGGGTTTAACTAAGAAATGGTACCTACCAGGCAGGGAAAAAGAGTGGGTGTAAAAAGAGCTGACAAAGCGGCAAGGTTTGTACAAACAAAACCAAGGCAGAGAAAGGGGACTGGGGAGGGCACTGAGGAGCAGTTTCAGGTGACTTTTCGGAGCTCATCAACTACCCTTGCTTGATCTGCAGTATGTTCCCAGAACTCCTAACACCTGACCACAGCAGTAAATGCTGAGCTACGCAATCCTGCCTGAAGAGCTCCAGATGCATCCGCAACTTCCATGCAATTTAGCAAGCATCTACGGAGCGTCCGCTGTGTACTCACTACTCCGGAGAACACACAGGAAGGGCCCCGCGGGGGCCCACACCTAGCAGCTAACTCCAGAGATTCCTTTTTGTCTGTCAACATTCCCTCCTCTTGAAGAAACCATCTGTCCCCCACAGGTGTCCCCACCACCGTCCTGTTTGCCCTGCCCCATTCCCAACAAGGAAGGCACACCGCTGAACCCACGCAAGGGACCAGTCGCTGGGGCTGGCGTTGTGGTTCTCAACCCAGCGCTGACACGCCGGGATGGACCGCTCTCTATGGTGGGGCGCCCTGCGCACTGCAGCACGGAGAGCACCATCCCTGGCCTCTCTCCACCAGATGCCAGGAGCCACCTTCCCCCTCAGTTGACAGAAGTGCCTCCAGACATCACCAGATGTGTGTGGGACAAAGTCACCCCCGGTTGCAGTCTAGGTGAGCACCTCTGTGAGGCCTGACAGGGAGGAAAGGACTCCCTTTGAGAAGACAGGCCTGTAGAGCACATGCCCAGGGCCACGTGCGGCCACCCTTCCCATCCCGTGGGGAAGTCTGCCCGAGAAGCCAGCCAGCAGGAGGGACACAATCAGACCTAAGGGGGTGGTGGAGAGAGACACGGGCCTCCAGCGTTGGCACAAGCCACTCTCCCATCATGCCTGATGCATCTTGGAGATGTCCCAGCTGGGTGAGTGCGCGTATTCCCTTTTCTACTCGGGGTATTAAAATACGCTTTGGCTCCCTGCAACCGAAATGGTCCAGCTCTCTCAAGGGCTCTGTTCCCATCATCAGCCACAGGTATGAATGTGCTTGCGGGTCACCATTCGATGGTCAATGTCTTAGTAACTAAGTGCTTAGAGTTATGAGGTCCCTGCGGGTAAGGGGAGGCTAAAAATGTAGAGAGATTCACGATAAGGTTATAAGCAAAAATAATCTGCAGCTCAAACGTCACACCCAGGATTCTGAACTATTTTCATAATCATGACCTAGGAGAGGGGAATTTCAGAAATACTGGAAAAACTCAGAATGGAATTCTCACTCTTGGAGAGGAGACACTAGTCACAGGACTCGTGTGACTAGTCTTAACAGGAAAGCCAGAGGGAAACCTTGGCAAGCTCTCACTTCCCCAAACAGGCAATGAGAAACGGCTGGTAAGAGAATGCCCACTCCCCACTGAGGGCCATCTGTTCCCGATGAGAACCACCCTGCTGGCCCACGCAGACAGTTAAGGGTGCTTGGTGAGCTCTGCATGAGGCTGCAGTTTTCAGGTGTGTCAACTCCTAGTAGACAGAGTCTAAGGATTGCCTGCAGTTTTCCTTTACCAGAGCGATACCAGAAAACACTTGGTAGAAGCTGAAGGAAAACAGTCCCAGTGGTCCTGGCGACTCCTTCCTCTCCCCTTCAAGCGCACGGCTGGTCACAGCAAAACCCTCGCATCCGGCCACCTCCTGCTGCGGAAACTAGGAGGAATAAGCCCTCACCCTCGCTTTGAGCCATTTATTAGGTGGGTTTCTCCCATGACCTAGACACCAACAAGAGACATCAAATGCTCGACACCTGAACCTTGGCCGGGGGAGCACGTGGTGAGTCAGCCAGCCGGGGGGCATCAGGACGACGCCGGCTGGGAGCCAGTGACAGGGCCCCAGAGCACTGTGCACACTTCAATGCTGGACCAGCAGGGGCGCCCGGTGATTCACGGCCCCGCCGCACACTCACCGTTCACAGCCACACATCTGCTCCACACTCGGGCTCGGCTGCTTTTCCAGCTTGTGGCAACTTCCCGAACGGGCTTTGCCGGCTCCCTACCCCGTCGGCCTGCTTCTGAACAAACGGCTTCCTAACTACCAAGCCTGCCGACATCACCAGCTGTCCCCGCGACCCGCACGTACGCTCCAGTCACAGGAAACCAGCACAGAGCCCCACAAGACTCATCAGAGAGAGCAGCCCCGGCCCACATGCACCGGGCCCAGGACGTGCGTTTCCTTTCCATCTCCTGCCAACCTGATCACACGCTCACTGACGAAGTGCAAAAAGCGAGTCCCCTACCTCTTCCAAGTCCAAACCCTCAGAAGCACCTGAACATGCCACCGGAAATCTGAAATAATCTCACCATTTTCTGAAGCTAGTAGCTCTCCATCCTCAAGAGCACTGGCTGGAAATGCTCTCCCGACTGAACCTGACGCCTGAATCACGCTGTGTGAGATCCCAGTCCTGGGTTTTCTCACCCTGAAAACACTCAGCATCACTAACCTTGGTACCTACCCCAACTAGGATGTCATAATAAGCATTCAGGTAACTGTGCCCCGACAAACAGGTATATGCGCTTTTCCCAGTCGGAATCACACTTTCTACCTGACTTAGACGCTAACTTCAGAAAATACCCTCATCTGTGATTCACCTTCAGCCAAAAGCAATTTCTCAACCCTGAAGTTCTCTGTTCCAGTTTTCATATTAAAAAAAAAAAAAAATCTCTGTACTAGGATGCACTCCCAGCCTGTGAGCCCTAGAACCCTCGGTGGGCCCTTGTCACCCTAAGGACTGAAAGGGAAGAAAGTGTGTAGCCACCTGCTGTTTGCACAGAGGGTGGCCCTGTTACCACCTCTCCCAGCATGGTGACTGGGCATCCCCGGGATTCCATGGCCACAGGACAGCTCTATTCATTGCCACCTCGGACCAGGTGTCCACTTGGCCGAACACACCAATCACAGCTACTGCAAGGACACTGGAAAGCGGGGAATCCGACGGGTGTTGCTGTAACATTTCTAACATGCCCCAGCCCCCTGCTCAAACCACCCTGTGCACCCCAAGTTTAGAGGCAGAAGAGAACTGTGTCCAGAGATTTTTTAAAAATTATTTTTATAATTTATTTTATTTTTGGCTGCGTTGGGTCTTCGTTGCTGCATGAGGGCTTTCTCTAGTTGCAGCGAGCGGGGGCTACTCTTGGTTGTGGTGCGCGGGCTTCTCATCGCAGTGGCTTCTCTTGTTGTGGAGCACGGGCTCTAGGCACGCGGGCTTCAGTAGTTGTGGCTCCCGGGCTCTAGAGCACAGGCTCAGTAGTTGTGGCGCAGGGGCTTAGTGGCTCCGTGCCATGTGGGATCTTCCCGGACCAGGGCTACGAACCTGTGTCCCCTGCATTGGCAGGTGGATTCTTAACCACTGCGCCACCAGGGAAGCCCATGTGTCCAGAGATTTTAAGTGCCTGTCTAAGCTCAATTCACAAGCATCCTGTTTGCTAACTCATGCATACTTCTAAGGTCTTTATGCTACCCCTGCTGAGTCTCCTATTTTCCCGTTCAAATGGAAATAACCATTGCTTTACTATCTGTGCACAGACTTGTGTATATGTATACACAGGCCACGATTTTGTTAAAAAACTGCAAGCGCTGCAGTAGGGCATAAAGTAGAAAGTAACCCCCCACAAGGGCCGCATAAGCGTTTGTTAAAAGCTAACCATCTGGGCTTCCCTGGTGGTGCAGTGGTTGAGAATCCGCCTGCCAATGCAGGGGACACGGGTCCGGGGAGATCCCACATGCCACGGAGCAACTAAGCCCGTGCGCCACAACTAGTGAGCTTGCACTCTAGAGCCCACGAGCCACAACTACTGAGCCCAGGTGCCACAACTACTGAAGCCCACGCACCTGGAGCCCGTGCTCCGCAACAAGAGAAGCCACCGCGATGAGAAGCCCACGCACTGCAACGAAGAGTAGCCCCCGCTCGCCGCAACTAGAGAAAGCCGGCGCGCGGCAACAAAGACCCAATGCAGCCAAAAATAAATAAATAAAATAAATAAATTTATTAAAAAAAAAAAGAATATCAAATAAATGGAACCACACAGTATGTAACCTTTAAAAAGATTAAAAAACGAAAAAAAGCTAACCATCTATTAACACCAACTGCTGGTCTCACGTTTACATACCTCACATTTCATTTAATCCTGTCAGCCCTGGAAGGAGATGTCATAAAGGTGATGGACTTGGGGTGCAGGGGCTTTCCAACGAGTGGCCCCAAGCCCTGCGCCCGCGCCCAGAGCCCCGGGGCACCCGGCTGACATCGGCTCACAGCTCCCCCACCCACCAACTTCGCTACCCTGGACTGATAGATCCCTGAGCCTCAATTTCCAGCAGCTGGAAAATGTAAAAGCATGATCTCCTCAGCTGGAACGTGTTACAAAATAACCAGCGCTTCCACAGAGCAGAGGTGAGGAGTAAACTAGAGAAAGGATACACAGCTGAGGTTCCCAAACCTGGGCTACGAACAGGAGCCCCCGGAGGGGCCTTAAACGCACCCTGCTAAGCTCCCCCCACCCTGAGTTTCTGCTGCAGTTTTTGAAGCAGCGGGTAGGGGGCAGGGCCTGATACTCTGCATTTCCGACAAGCTCCCTGAGGAGAATGCTGCTGGCCCAGAGACCCCACCTAGAGAAGGCCCGCTTCCAGCGTCTACCCCGGCACCTGGCAGGCCTGCAACTGGCAGCCAGGACCCCATAAGCACGGCTCACCACCCCAGCTCTCCTGCTGTGTTAAAATCCCTTGGCTCCAGCCTCAGCATGCAGGCTGCCCCCCCCCTCCACCCCTGCTTCCCGTGACCCCCTCGGCCACCAGAACCCAGCCAGAGCTTGACCCTGCTTCCCTGCCCTGGCTGAAAGCATGCCTCCTCGGGCTCAGAAAACACACCTGTAAGGGTACCCGGGGGACCTCTGGCCAGATGGACTGAATTTTCTTTTTGAGTTTTGCAGGGAGCTCTTGGTGCCTGTCTGTAAACCTACCAACACGAGTAAAAACTAAAATGTAAGGCCGTGATTCGCCACCTGGTTGCACATTCAAATCTCCTGGCCAGCTTCAGAGTCACTGACACTGGGCCACCCCCGAGACCCCGACTTAACTGGCCTAGGGTGTGGCCAGGCATCGATAGCTTTCAAAGCCCCTCCCTCCCCCAGGTGATTCCAATGTGCAGCCAGGGTTTCAATCCACTGCCCCCCACCCAGAAGAACTGTAAAGTCATGCCCCTTCCCGTACATACCCAAAACCTACAGTGACATTTCCAGGAGTCAGGGTCACTCGGGTTTTAAAGCTGACCAGAGGCTTTAAGGCTCGGCATCCTTTGCCACGGTCCATCTTACAAATGTATTTGCGCCTTTGGACGAGATTTCCCAACTCTTGCTCATCTTGTGAAAAGTGAGAATCTATGCAGTGATTTTGTTATTGTTGTTGTTACTGTGTTTAAATGAAAGTAGTTATTCTTAGAAATCGAGATCTGAAACAAGTAAAATGAGAGCTATCAAAGAAAAGTCATTTGGTGTAAACTTGAGACGTTCTGGTTACCTTATATCAAGCTATTCTGTCTGGGTCACCCGGGCCCAGCGGTGACACATACAGCTAGGTTATCCACAAAGAGCTCACTCTGGATGACCACAAACCTGCTTTCAAAACCCAATACGCAAAAAGAAAGTAAAAGGAAGAAAGGTGCCCTTGACTTTGACAAAGGCCGTTGCATAACACATTCACTGAGTAGCTAAAACGTGTCAGGCGCTGGGCAGTGAAGTGGGGATGCAGATCCCAGGGGAATGCTGGGCCCACGCTGCCAGGCCCTGGAGTTGCTACCTGGGGAAGCTCATGCTAAGGGGGCCATGCAGCTGCAGGAGGCCACAGGTCAAGGTGGAGTCGCCCGGAGAGCTTCAAACACACCCACAGGTTCTCCTTCCCGAAGGAAATCAGCGCCTCCCTTCTCTCTCACGCAATACAGATGGTCCTATGAACGCAGCCCGAGCACCCAGTGTCGAGGGCTGTGCAGACTGTCCTTAACCCCGAGTTCCTGAACAATGAGCTAGCCAGGGTGCATTTTTGTCGGTGTGGACATAAACACAGGAAGAGAAGTAACCACGCGTGTAAGTTTCCCTAAAATGCCAGCCCATTAATTTTCTCACTGCCGAGTAGATGATGGGAATAGAACCCCAGATTCTCACCATTTAGTGAGAACCCAAAAAGCTTTAAAAGCTAAAATTTCATGCTACCAGGAGGGTATCTGTGCAAATACTGTTTTCTTGAAGCAAAAACTAATTACACAATGAATGTGGTCTCTACTCAGAAGACAGAATCATGGGTAATTACCCCCGTCAATGAAGCAGGCTTAAAATACATTCCTTGCAATTCCTTTCATTTTGTTCAAGAGCAGTCTGGTTTTCTTCTTTAATATTGAGCTGCACAGAGAAATTTTTGAAACGTGAAGTTTCTAGATCGAGCCCTTTACAGCTATTCCAAGCACATATTATTCCATAACCTTTGTATTTTGATATTGAGGGGTTATTTTTCCAAAGCTCCTGATGTAAGAATAGTGATCTTTCATTCAGGAGAAATCTTTCCTTTTTTTTTTTTTTTTTTTTAATAAATTTATTTATTTGTTTTCATTTTTGGCTGCGTTGGGTCTTCGCTGCTGCGCGCGGGCTTTCTCTAGTTGCGGCAAGCGGGGGCTACTCTTCGTTGCGGTGCGCGGACTTCTCATCGGGTGGCCTCTCCCGTTGTGGAGCACGGGCTCCAGGCACGCGGGCTTCAGCAGTTGCGGCACGTGGGCTCAGCAGTTGCGGCTCACGGGCTCCAGAGTGCACACAGGGTCAGCAGCTGTGGGGCACGGGCCCGGCTGCTCCGCAGCATGTGGGATCCTCCCAGACCAGGGCTCGAACCCGTGTCCCCCTGCATTGGCAGGCAGACTCTTAACCACTGCGCCACCAGGGAAGTCCAAAATCTTTCCTGCTTTTACTCCACCACATCTGAAAATGAGCTACTCCATTGCAAGAAGTGAAACTGCTTCATTCCTTTAAGCAGACCATCGCGAGCAGCGGAGATGCTGGCGGTCCCAGTGGATCCCTTGCATCCCACCTGGGATTTCTGGGAGTGTTTGGCTTCGAGAGGCTCTCCCTACCCTGCCCAGGTTCTGAACCCTAATGCAGCGTCTGAATGGGGGAAAACAGCTACATTAACTGACCTGGCCCAATCAAGACCCTGCACGGTTCAAAAGGGCAGAATTCTTGTGTGCTGGGATCACAGAAGCACAGCGGGGCTATTGATCGGCTCGCAGGCATTCCAATCCCCAGAATGCTTCTCCCGCTTTCCATCATTGTTCCCTGGACTCGGAGGCTCTAAATTCTGGAACTAAGAAAGGTTCCGTGCAATTACTTCTGTCCAAACGCATCATTCCTGGGAGGCGGGGAGAATCAATGGAAGACTTCTAGATTTTATATAATTGAACTTAACGTGTTTCCCTTCTCTCACTAGAAATCAATGATCATTTTAAACGCTTAAACAGTTACACTAGAACGATTTGAGGGAAAACCCAGAATGTACTAACCTCGTTCGCCTAAAACCTAAATGTTGTTTCTTTATTTAAATCTGAAACATGATTTCCTGATTACCACCAAGAACAAAACATAGCCAAAAACCAAAAATGACTTTCTCAGATCCTCCTTCTTTCTGAGAAAAGTAATACCTTATTACGTTTTCACAGCATATAATTTTACATGAATTGAAGGCACAACTATAAAAATATAATCTAGTGACAATTTAAATACAATCTACAAGGGACTCCCCTGGTGGCACAGTGGTTAAGACTCCACGCTCCCAATGCAGGAGGCCCGGGTTCGATCCCTGGTCAGGGTACTAGATCCCACATGCATGCCACAACTGAGGAGTCAGCGAGCCACAACTAAGGAGCCCGTCTGACGCAACTAAGACCCAAAGCAACCAAATAAATAAATAAATAAATATAAAAATTAAAAAAAAATACAATCTACAATTAAGAATAACAAAAAAGGTAAGAAAACAAAGCATGGAAAAGATTTATTCAATTACATAGCCATCGATTTTTATTCTAGAGTGCAATCAATTTGGCAGAAGTCACATAACCAAAATGGTTATTAATCTGTGCAAAATTAGGTGGTTCATTTGACAAGTTACAGTTTTGTGGGGATTCATATTATTTATATTGGGCTACAGCTTGGGGCTAAATTACAAGGGAAGTCTAGCTTTCAATGCTTCTAGTGGAACTGGGTCCCCAAAGTGCAGGCTGTCAGCCCAGGGCTGTTTGATAGTTACTGAACTTTTAAATTACTGTTTTTTCTATTATGCACAGAGGTCATTTCTACACGTGGTCTGTAATCCCTTCAACGGTGAACACACGTCCATGTAGAGACACTCTTCCTAACTCTTTTTAATGAAAGGGACATCTGAACTTTCAGCTATCTCCTCACTTCTAGAGCTCCTGAAATCATCATTATGACATTTAATCCTCACCAGGATATCGCTGGCTTCATGTTACTTAAAAGAAGAAAAGCAAAACGACTCTAATCTTCCCTTCCAGAGAAGCCCAGCCAATACTTAGCCTTTGTTTTGTTTGTGACATCCTTATTTTGACTGATGTTTCATAAAAAGGAGGGGAAAAAAAAAGACAAAAATTGAGTCAAAGTGATTCAAATGGTTGAACTAGACACCTACTTTTCAATAATTATTACACTCAAAGGGAATCTTTTTTCCAACTGATACCTTTCCTTTCGAAGCAGCTAGGACCAAGCATGGAAAACACAGCAGCAAAGCAAGCCAAGTGTCTGTCGGGAACCCTCCGGAAGGGACAGAGGCCCAGGGGAGGCGCCCCTAGCACACCTGCTCCACGTGGCCCTGGGCGAGTGTGTTGAGACCACACCTGCCCATCACCCCAACTACACCTGGGCAAAGAAGAGGGGCCAGGGCTGCCCTGGAACACACCTGCTCCCTCCCCGGGGCTTTCTAGAGGTGCCACCTGCACGTAGGAGCTGGGACTCCCATCGCCGTGCAGCCCCGGGCCTCCACCAAATGGGATGGGAGAGGTGACCAGCACCTGCAGCCACTCAGCTCATTCAGGGCCATCTCCAGCACCCTCCAGCCAAGCGCTAGGTGGACCCTGCTGTGCCCCGGGGTACCACTCAGATCCCATGCCTTCTCTCTATCAGCACTAGGAGCCTGCAGCGTTCCGACTCCTGCCCACACCCCCGCACCCATCTGCCCTCTGCTGCAGAGATCCCCGCCATCACCTCCTGCTTAAAAACCTTCCCTGGCTCTCAGCGCCCACCTCACCCACTGCGGCCCCCTCCCCTGCCACTAACCTGCAGGAACAGCGTGGGCCCCTCCCCCAGCCCAGGGGCTGACTCTCTCCGCAGGCTGTCTGCCTGTGGATCCACCCAGCACCAGTAGAGGAATCCCTGTGACATGCACGGTGAGGGGTGTGGAGGGTCTGCCCACAGGACGAGCCCTAGGAGGGGCCTCCCATCAGCCTCCTCTCCGCCAGGTCTGGGCAACTCAAGGATAAGGCTGAACACCTTGACCCATTTCCTTATGGTAAGTAACAACTTTTTTGGGCTATAAGTCACATACCATAAAATTCACCCTTTCAAAGAGTAAATCCATATACAAAATAAATAATTAACAAGGACCTACGGTACAGCACAGGGAACTCTACTCAATACTCTGTCATGGCCTCTATGGGAAAAGAATCTAAAAGAGAGTGGATATAGGTATACGTATAAGTGATTCACTGTGCTGTACACCTGAAACTAACGCAACACTGTAAATCAACTCTACTCCAATAAAAATTAATTAAAAAAAGAGGAAATCCAGTGGGGTTTAGTATGCTTGGCGCGGTGCAGCCATCACCACTCTCTAATTCCAGCATATTTTCATCACCCCATTCCTCCCCCTGACGACTGCCCGTCAGCTCTGTCTCTGTGTGTCTGCCTGCGCCGGACATTTATATCGAAGGAAACATACAGTGTGCTCTTGACCTGTTTTCATTTCAAATACCAAACACATGCATTAGGAAATGTGGTGTCCGATAGCTATTAACAGAAGGGCTGAACTTCAGTTCCAGAAACTCCCGGCTTTGGGACACACATGAGGGGTTGGGAGAAAGAAATCCACCTTCTGGGACCAGGGACTCCAGGCACAGTTCATAATAAGGTGACACAAGGCCACCCCCGCCCCAATCTTCCACATCACCCTCTTCTCACTACCTCCCCACCCCAAGCAAGTCCCAGCTGAGGTTTCAAAAGTTCCCTGACACCTCCCCCATCTCCTCTACTGGTCCAAATTAGTCCTGCTTTAGAAATTGGTTCTTATTCCATGGGCATAAGACCATCTTGGGGCCACTGTTAAAATTCCGATTCCTGGGCACCACCAACCCTGATTCAGTAGGATAGCACTTGTTAATTCCGATATAAATGGCAGGTGAGTCACACCTTTCTAGAGCACCAGTTCTCAAACTGGAGCTAGCGTCAGAATCCCCAGGAGGATTCCCGACCGAGCCCCAGTTTGGGGTTCAGTAGGTTTGCAACTGGGCCAGGACCCTGCGTTTCTAACAAGGCCCCAGGTGAGACTGATGCTGCTGGTCTGGGGGACGCACTGTGAAAACCACCGCTTGCTGGGGTGCAATCCCCCTGCCTTTCCACGTTGTCTATGGCTGTTTTCAAGCCACAACAGCAGAAAGGAGTAGTTCAGTCCACAAAGCCAAAAACACTGACCCTGGCCGTTTGCAGAAAAAAGTCTGCTGACCTCTAGTTTACAGAGGATCATCCAAATATTAAAAATATCATGAGTATGTCTATGGCCAAGGTGAGACTTCTGGTACTTCATATGGATTTCAGAGAAGTGGGGGGGATGGCATGTAATTTTATAAAATCCTCAGGATTTTTACACTTTAAACAATGACCTTAAGAAAGACTTTTGGGAACTTCCCTGGTGGTCCAGTGGTTAAGACTCCATGCTCCCAATGCAGGGGGCCCGGGTTCAATCCCTGGTCGGGGTACTAAGATCCCACAAGCCATGCAGCCAAAAAAAAAAAAAAAGAAAGATTTTTTTAAGTCACATAGAAAAAAGAGCTTTAGTGCACTTCTGTACTCAAAGGCCCCGGCTAGAGTCCTAATCCTGACCACCTAATAAGATCTGCAAGCAGGCCGCTTGGGGCTTGGTTTCCCACCTATAAACATAAACAACCCTGGTCAAGCCTCCCAGCAAGGCTCATTATAGAACAAGGGTGAAAAGAAAGGCTCAACAGAAAACTTGATAAACTGTACAACGTGATATGAAGATAATGTCAAGGCGCCCCCAACCCTGGAAAGGTTAAGTCCATTCAGGGGTTCCCCTGTAGTCTGGGTTCATGAAACAACCAGAAAGGTTCGAGATGCGGAGCCTCGTTTTCATTTGAAGCTGTGTTACTGGAAAGAGAGCAGAAAGGAAAAGAGAGAAGCTCATTTCCCAAGGTGGAGGGGGGGCGATGCCTTGCTGAGTTGTTACTGCCCTTGGCCACAGAGTGTGACCCTCCTCAGTGTCTGCACCCCAGAATCCACCCCTGCAGACAGGAAAAGGCATCCTCCACAGAAGAATGGGGGTCAGCAGGGTGCCAGGAGCAAAGGACGGTGTCCTCCTTCCATCTTCCACGCACTCAACAGACAGGCTGCAGCTTCCCTCCTCCTGAGGACGGCCCTGCTGGGCGGCCAGGGCAGTGGGTGCAGTCCCCCCTTTTGGCAAATCGCTACCCTCATCTGCGATACAGGAGAAATACGGGTGTCCGCTTTCTAGGGCTGTTTGGAGATGCTCTACACTCATGCACAAAAGCAAGAAGCAGCAGCCAAAAGCAAGGCTTCAGAAAGTTAGTTGCCATCCTACGGACGAAGATGATGCCGGGAACCAACAACACACACTGTGGAGTGGTGCAGGGGCCGAGGTGAGAGGCTGACCACGTGTGTCAGAGCAGGGGTCCACATCCCCTCTGTTGTCGTTAAGTCCCATGAGTTCTGAAAAGTGTTCTTTTTAAGATTTTAAAAGATTTTAAGGTTTCCAAATGGTCAGTTTCAATTGTGCTTAAACAGCCTCGAAGCCAGAATGACCAATTCTATTCTTTTGATTCACGAGAGGTATGACCCCCCCCCCACCCTCGCCAACCGTGCTCAGGGAATCACAGGTACCACGCCTGGGCGTGTGGATGGCAAGCTCAAAATGCAAGGAAAATACCCAAGAGAAGTGAAACATACATCCACACACAGACAACTACGTGAATGTGCGACTATCCACAGGAGGATTATTCATAAAAGCAGAAAGGTGGAAACAACCAGATGTCGATCAACTGACAAAGGATAAACAAAACGCGCTCTATCCATAAAGTGCAATATTATTCAGCCATAAAAAGGAATGAAGTCTTGACACACGCTAACGTGGATGAGCCTCGAAAACGTGATGCTGAGTGAAAGAAGCCAACACAGAAGGCCACGCATTGTGTGGTTCTATTTAGATGAAATGTCCAGAAGAGGCAAACCCATGGAGACAGACAGGAGACTGGTGGTTGCCAGGGGCTGGGGGCAGAGGAACGGGGAGGGACTGCTGATGGGCACAGGGTTTCTTTTGTGGGTGATGAAAATTTCTGGAATTAGAGCGATGGCTGCACAGCTAAGTGAGTATACTAAACCCCACCAAACTGTACACTTTTTTAAAAGGATGAATCTTATGCTACGTGAGTTATATCTCAATTAAAAAAAATTTTTAACTCAAGGGAAAAAACATGCTGGCAGGCCCGCCCTGCACGCTCTCCAGCCAGCCCAGGGAATGGAACGGGCCTCCTCTACACTGTACATGCACCCTCAGTCCACGAGGCTGCAGCGCTGGGAGACATGTGCAAAGATCCAGAGGTCAGAGTGCTCTCAGGGCTGCAAGCACGGCAAGGAAGCCAGGCCGTGGTCTCTGTGTGGATCCACGGGACGAGCGCCCCGTGGCGCCAGGCCTGGGCTGGCTCTGGCCGACAGCGCGGGGCCACAGGTGCTCGGGGGGGCCTGCCCCCCAGGCTGGTCACAGGTTAGGTTCTCTGCGTCCTCCACACTCCCTGGGCCACCCCCTCCTCCACCTGCCCATGACACTGAAGTCTGGTTAACAAGGGACCTCGGAGGCAGTAAAGACAGCAGAAATGCAGCCCGGGAGAGCAGGCGAGGGAGACTCAGGACAGCCCATGGACCCTCTCCCCTTCTCCCCCCTGCGGGGG
Source organism: Eubalaena glacialis (assembly GCF_028564815.1). Classification (NCBI taxonomy): domain Eukaryota; kingdom Metazoa; phylum Chordata; class Mammalia; order Artiodactyla; family Balaenidae; genus Eubalaena; species Eubalaena glacialis. The sequence goes on along the minus strand of NC_083736.1, from coordinate 7,385,255 downwards.
ATTCTGGCAGGGCTTCCGTCACACGTGTGCGCATGCCTGCCTTTCCAGGACAAAGCAGGACCAGGCGACAGCAATGTGCAAAACAAGTCGCTGTGGTGAGGCCGGGGGCACCTTCTTTACAGGGCAGACTCACGCAGTCCCGCACTCTGCTTTTCCTTCCGCTGCCCGTTACACACCGCAAGTCATCCCCTGTTGCTGGGAGGCCTGGGAAGCGTCATTCTGTAATGGCTTCACAACACACGTGGCCTCGTTCTTTAGAAACACCTAAGGTTCCTTCTTCAGTCAAGGCAGGAGGGAGGACTGCAGAAGACAAGGCTGGAAATGGGCAGGAGCTAAAAGGTGAAGAACCTTCTGGACCAGCTAAGGTGCAACACGAGGAGTTACCTTTCCAGCAAGAGCCTGAGAAGCCCAGCCGGGCTCTGGCACGTGCACTGCTGGGGGTCTAGAGGAGGCTGGCGCGCGGAGAGTCCAGAGGCAGTGACAGTACAAGACCAGTCCCGTGACGGCCCCGAGAGGCGATAACGGAGGCCGGGACACCAGGGGTGAAAGAGAAGGTACAAATACGAGACACTGAGGCTCCAGGGACTGCGTGATCGGTTGGCCACGGAAGGTCAAGGAGAGACAGGCATCAAGGATGACTCCTGCATTTGGGGATAAACCTGTCGGCAGGCCCGGAAGTGCAGGAGAATTAAGGTAAAGGAAGGTGCAAGATCTGCATCTGTAACACGCTGAGTTGGAGTGGCCTGGGCAGTACCCAGGGGGCTCTCCCAGAATCTGGGCCTGCAGTGGAGACCTGACAGCTGTCTGCCTGCCTCAAGGAAGCGCACCAGACCACCTAGACAAGAGAGGAGAGAGACAGGAGGGGCCTCCAGCAGAAACCAACACTGCCGCGGACGGCCAAGGGGAAGAGCCACTTTCACAAGGGTCGAAAGGAAGAGAAAGCGTTTCTGCGCGGATGAGACACCTCTTTCAGATCGGCAATAACACCACAGGTAACCTGAGAATTACACTCTGTAAACGCAAACCTAGCCCCTGCCAGGGAGCACAGAAGGAGCATCCTCAGTCAGCAGCAGACAATGTAAATTTACCTTTGGGGGTAAAACTGCGCAACTACATGCAGTGGTGTGAGGTTCTAATAATTTTTCTCCAAAATGCCAGCCCCTGAAAATGGGGAGGAAGAGGGGAAAAAGTAGCCCCACCCCAGCTCGTAACCCGTAGAGGCATCCACTCTGGACGATTTCATCCACTCTGTGGCGAAATCAACACAAAATAAATACGACTCAAGCAGCAGCAGGCCTGTCTTTTCAAGTCCAGATGTTTCCTTTCCAAACTTTCATTCAAGATTCAGGGCATCTAAACAGTAATGAAAATTGAAAGAAAAGCTGCACCTACCAAAAAAAGCACACAGCTGTTTTAAAGACCAACATATTTGATCAATACAAAGTACTCAGTTTTCCAGAAGTTAGGATTTTCTTTTTTATATGCTTGTCTACAAAAAGCTAAATGATAAAACTCAATATATACCATAGTAACGAAACATATCATTTTTAAAATTCCAAGTGGCATACACAAAACTAAGCTTCCTTTAAGCTAGCACGTGATTCCAAAGATTGTCGACAACGTAATTCTTAAGAGAATTACGTTCAAGCAACTCATAATTAGATCTGCACGGTACCAAGCAAAGAATTCCACAGACGGGGAAAAAGAATTCAATACACCTCTACTACCAAAAATAAGATTATTAAATGTTTTGGGTTGCTGATTATCTTTCCCTTAGTTTCAATTTTTTCAAGATGGTTTGAATCTTTCTGCAACAAGAAAAAAACAGTATTGCTATGCTTACAAATTGACAAGCACATGTACAATTAGCACAGATAAAGTATCACTGTGTTTACAAATTTACAAACATGGCACAATTCACATAGACAGAAGCAGAATTTCAGCAGCAGCAGTATTTCATCAGCTTCAGCATTTCCAAGCCACAAGCAAAGAATCCCTTCACCTCCTTTGAAAGTCACGGAGGGCCACCGGTCCTGGGGCTCCAGGCCCCTGGGGTTCCCCCCACCCACCTTCCCAGGCTTTCCGTAAGCATTTCAACACCTGGAACAGAAGAGGCTCTCCTTCCCCACCCCTCTCAGCACCCCCTGCCCTGTAACCCTCAGATCCCCACACCAATGCCACCTTCCTCCAGGGACCAGCTTTACTTTGCACTTGCCTTTATCTCCCTTTCCCTGATGGTCTACCTCGTGTTTCTATGTTTTCTATTCCCTAGGGAAAAGAAGAGCCTGCCATACAAGATCATAATTGATTAATCTGATAGAGGCATCCCGGTTAATGAGGATTTAATGTAACCCGCCCAGGCAATACCCTCTGCACTTGAACCAAAGTGGTAAGTAAAGCACAATTCAACCAGGAGAAAGGTGCACGCCCTGACATCATACCGGCAGCCGGCAGCCACCCTCCTCTCCTCTGGTCAGCCCTCCCGGAGGGCTAAGTAGCTGGACTGGGGAGCCTCCCTGCCTCTGCCCCGCCTCTCCATAGCTCCCAGGCAATCTTCTGCAGGGAGGGGAAGGCAAAGCAACACAGGGTGAAAATTAAATTACCAACTAAGAGAAAAGCTACGGTGGAAAGAAGCTGAACTTCTGAGCATGCAGGTCTCATTTTATGTAATAAGTGTGCAAGGAATAAGCTACATGCTAACTGGACACCCACAGTGATTCCTTCTACAAAGTAAATAATCATTCCCTCTGTATGGGTGTAAATTAAACATTATATATTCAGTCTCTTAAAGCTAGCAGTATTCATTAAAAGGAAAACTTTTGAAAACAAACTTATGGTTACCAAGGGGGTAACGGGGGGGGGGGGGAGGGATAAATTGGGAGACTGGGATTGACGTATACACACCACCACATATAAAATAGATAACTAATAAGGATCTACTGTACAGCACAGGGAACTCTTCTCAATACTCTGTAATGACCTATATGGGAAAAGAATCTAAAAAAGAGTGGATATATGTATATTATAACTGACTCACTTTGCTATACACCTGAAACTATACTATAAACTATTTGCAACACTGTAAATCGACTATACAATAAAAATTTAAAACAAACAAAACAAAAAAGAAAATTCCTGATTTCTCTCCAGATTTCATTTGTTAGAATGCTCTAACTCTTGTAGTAAGTAATCAAAGAAACGTGTAATGGCCCAAATACAACAGAAGCTTCTTTCTTGCTCATATACTGGTACTACTGGGAAGGTAACCAGGCTATGGTCAGCTAGCTTCCTCCTCAGGCATTCAGGGACCCGTGCTGATGAGGCTCTGCCCTAGGACCATCTTCTTTCCAGACAACCAGAAGAGGAAAGCAGGACAGGCCATAAATGGCCTGCATCACTTCTACTTGCTTCTGATTGGGTAGAACTATGGCCTCATAGCTGCAAGGGAAGCTGGGAAGTGTAGTCCAGCAGCATGTCCAGAAGGAAAAGGAGAGGCAGGCTCCAGTGAGCAGATAGCATCTCTACCAAGCCTGCGGGTCTGACTCCATGCCCTCAAAGATTTTCTACTGCCAGAAAGCAAAGCAGTGAAGAAATGGAGTTTGTTGTCATGGGACATTTAACCTTCATCTTCCCTACTATTTTCACTTCCCAAACCACTTTTTAAAATCTTATTCTTCTGAATATCACATTGATCTGAAACAGCTACCTTTCATTAATATTATAAAAAGGAAAAATCAGTATTATTCAAAAACACTTTAGGGACTTCCCTGGTGGTCCAGTGGGTAAGACTCCGCGCTCCCAATGCGGGGGCCTGGGTTCGATTCCTGGTTGAGGAACTAGATCCCACATGCATGCCGCAACTAAAAGTCCGCATGCCGCAACTGGGAGTACGCATGCCGCAACTAAAGAGCCTGCATGCTGCAACTAAAGATCCCGCATGCCACAACTAAGACCCGGTGCAGCCTAAATAAATAAATAAATATATTTTTTAAAAACCAGTTTTTGGTGGAAAGGAGGAAATAATCACTTCCAGTGGGCTGTAAATAGCACAACTAATGTACTGGTGCTGGGCATAAGATGTGTATTTGAATTAAATGCTCTTCTACAAATCCAATGCTAAACAGTCAGAATAAGTACCAAAATCTCTAGGAGACACATTAAAATGTTGCCATACAAAATCCAGCTTAAAGTCTTTCCATAATAAATTGGCAATTTCATACATTAACATTACTTTTTTAAGAAATTTTTTCACATTACTTTTTATAGTTTTCCAAATTCTTAGTGAAGCAGGATGAAGTAGGGGAAAGGGGGGAAGGGGGAGGAGAGATGGAATTTAAATCTACTAGAACTAGGGCTTCCCTGGTGGCACAGTGGTTAAGAATCCACCTGCCGATGCAGGGGACACGGGTTCGAGCCCTGGTCCGGGAAGATCCCACATGTCGCGGAGCAACTAAGCCCGTGCGCCACAACTACTGAGCCTGCGCTCTAGAGCCCGTGAGCCACAACTACTGAGCCCACGAGCCACAACTACTTAAGCCCACGTGCCTAGAGCCTGTGCTCTGCAACAAGAGAAGCCCCCATGATGAGAAGCCCACGCACCACAACGAAGAGTAGCCCCCGCTCTCTGCAACTAGAGAAAGCCCGCGCACAGCAACGAAGACCCAATGCAGCCAAAAATAAATAAATAAAATTTTAAAAATGTAAAATAAAAAAAAAATCTACTAGAGCTAGCTTTCCATACTGACTCATTTCACCCGTGTCAATATACTGAAGTGGGAATGATTCTAATTTGACAGCCTGAAGGATTAAGGGTGAGAAAAGGTTAAGGACAGAGTGCACGATTCAGCTACATATGCAAGACGTTCTCTCCAGACTGGAACCACTGTGGCCAGAGCAGGAGGCAGAGATGACCACTCTCACGTCGCTGAGCAAAGCAGGGCTCCTCTAAACCGGCAAACCTCGCACCAACCCTCAAATCTGCCCTACACCAGAAACTTAAGTTCAGTGAAGAAAAACATTACTATCTGAAGGGATGTGACCAGCCCAAAAGAAACAAGCGAAGCTACGGCCTTAAAGGAGTCCCCAGGGAAGCAGCCTGGCTAGATCACTCACCCACATGCACCAGCCTCCAAAAAGCATTGTGGTCACCCACTCTTTTCTTTTTATTATTTATTTATTTATTTATTTATTTTTGGCTGTGTTGGGTCTTCGTTTCTGTGCGAGGGCTTTCTCCAGTTGCGGCAAGTGGGGGCCACTCTTCATCGCAGTGCGCGGGCCTCTCACTATCGCGGCCTCTCTTGTTGCGGAGCACGGGCTCCAGACGCGCAGGCTCAGTAATTGTGGCTCACGGGCCCAGTCGCTCCGCGGCATGTGGGATCTTCCCAGACCAGGGCTCGAACCCGTGTCCCCTGCATTGGCAGGCAGATTCTCAACCACTGTGCCACCAGGGAAGCCCTCTTTGTGCTTTTTGATTTTCAAAATAACATACACACCGAAAACTGCTAACCAAGTGGTTCTCAAAGGGGGCAATTTATTTTTTTATTTTTTTGCAAATGCTATAACATTTTATTCTGTCAATTATGAGATGGAAAACAAATTTTAAAAATAAATTTTGTCTTTAAATAACTTTTTCTACATATTTGCAGGAGGCTTTACCATCTATTTATTTTTTTTTATATTCATGTTAATTTTTTTTTCTAACATCCTCATTGGAGTACAACTGCTCCACAATGGTGTGTCGGCCCCTGCTGTACAACAAAGCGAATCAGCCACCGGCATACATACATCCCCACGTCTCCTCCCTCTTGCGTCTCCCTCCCACCCTCCCTATCCCACCCCTCCAGGTGGTCACAAAGCACCGAGCTGATCTCCCCGCGCCACGCGGCCGCCCCCCACCAGCCATCTTCCCCATCCATTCATCTGTCGATGGACACCCAGGATGCCCCCAGGTCCTGACCATCGCAAAGAGCGCCACAGTGAACAGTGTGGCACATGACTCTCCCCCGAACCATGGTCTTCTCAGCGCACAGGGGTATTTTTTTTTTAATTTTATTTTTTGTATTGAAGTAGAGTTGATTTACAATGTGTGCCCATCTCTGCTGTACAGCAAAGTGACCCAGTTCTACACATAGAGACATTCTTTTTTTTAATATTCTTTTCCATTATTGCTTACCACAGGAGACTGAATACAGTTCCCTGTGCTATACAGTAGGACCTTGTTGTTTATCCATTCTACATATGATAGTTTTCATCTGCTCATCCCAAACTCCCAGTTCAAGGGGGCGACTTTTGTCCCCCAGTGGACATCTGGCAACGTCTGGAGACGTTTCTGACCATCTCAGCTACAGGAGATGGAGGAAACTGTACTGGCTTCTAGTGGGTGGAGGTCAAGGATGCTGCTCAACATCCCACAGGGCACAGGACGGCCCCCCCACGGCAAAGAACTATTTGGCCCCAAACGTCAGTGGTGCTAAGTTGAAAAAACCGTCTTCTAACCAAAATTATTATGTAGTGACATTGGGAGTATGGGGGCCCAAGGTATGTGTCTGGGTAGTTGGTGTGGAAAAAAAAAAAGAATACATCCCAAGCTTCCATAGTGGGAAGTCAACAGTTATCCCGAAAGAGAACAATGAAAGTAGCAGCCACATAGAATATAGGCAAATGCCCAAAGAAATCAGCTAAAAAGTTTCAATAGCTTCTCTAGGGAGGAGGAAATGACATGGGGAGCTGCTGGTATGATAACAAGCCCTGCAGAACTATTTGATGATTTCAACGTGCAAGAGCCACTTTGATAAAAATAAAAACAAAACTCAAAAAGATACACTAACATTTTGTGTCTTTCCTCCCTTGAATAAATACAAGGTTGCCTTTAGAGCCCACACAATCTACCCTGCCTGGGTTCTTGTTGACCTTCACAGTTTGCCTTTGATCTGAAAATCTTGGTCACCTTTGGCCAAAAGGAAGACAATCGCAACCCTTCCCAGGCCATGTAGAGCACTGTTCTTCCAGATCCATCCAACAGAGGCTGCAGACATTGCCTCCAACTTCATACCCAGGAGATTTTAGAAAAACAGCCCAGGTTAAAAAAAAAAAAAAAAAAGTTACTTCTGCTTTGCAATTCAGAACATCCTGGCTTTTCAGAACAACCTTATTTGTTCGAACCTAAAATAAAGTTAGTCCAATTATTTTTTAACCATATCGTACCGACGTCCTTCTACTAAGATAAGTTCCCCCGAAGAGAGGCCTTAACATTCGCACTGGTCAAGGAAGCAGGCTCCACCTACCACAGGGCCATGCAAATATCCACTCCAGCAAGGTAACAGGAGAACAATTCTTCCAGAATACACCCTCCCTCTGTTGAACACTGGCAAGGTTTTAAAAAGACCAAAAGAGCAATATGCAACCCTGAGGGCTTTCAAAACCCTTCGTGTGGGTGGAAATTGCAGCTTGGAAGAGTGCGGCTTGCATAATTTCTCATCAAAGGATGGCCCCCATGCCTGACTGCAGTGCATGAAAAGTAAAAGAGGTAAGACTGAATAAAAAGTCTGTTCAGCCTTTAAGTCCTTAAATTATCTCATTGACTGTTTACACTGCGCCCAGTGTACAAGAAGAAAAGCTCCCCAGAGCCCCGAAGAAATCCTCAAATCCAGGTTTATTTGCATGCTGACACAAAACAACTTTGGCAAGAGGACAGCTCCAAAATGCCTTCCAAATAGAAAAGCCAGCGCTTTCCAAGCTGGGAGCCCAGTTTCTTTGGCCGAGAAATAGAAAGGTGAATTAAGAAATCCCAGCTCGTTAGGACAGGGTGAAAACGGATATTTTTATGAGCCTTTCATTCTCATTCTCTTCTACATTTAGCTCTCGGGCAAACTTGTTTTCTTCCTTTCAAAAGATGAATGTTAGGACATGTTACGAAGCACTCATAACTGAACCCAGGAAGGGCAAAATCCACCACGATGCAGAAGTGTGATGCATAGCTTAAGTTTATAGCTTTTCACACTGTGGAAGCCTCTGGATTTATAGATGTGAGTCCTGCTGAATTAATTTCTAGGAGAGGAAGAACCCCCCCACCCATTGCACCTCAAAGCTCCAGCACCAGAGCTCGGGATGGGACTTGGGTCTCTCTGCCAGACTTCCCACCCCTGCACCCAAAACACCTCCGGAGGACCAGCGATAAGAACTAACAGGACCCAGCTAGGCACAGGCTGGGACACGGGAATAAAGATATATCTGAATGCCAGCTGGCAAGGCAAGTCTTTCCTTTCTACCAACTGGAAAGGTGCTTCAGCACAGAAAAGAAAACTCACCCTTCTTTTTTTTTTAACCGTACCATTAATTTTTAAATACAAATGAGTCTCTGGCATTACACTCCTCCGAACAATCAGCAAACTGCAGCTGGCCTCAAAGAGGCTGGGATCTCACAGTGCCCAGGAGTTGCCTCGGCCATAACAGTACCCACAGCACCTGGGTCTGCCGACGAGGGGCGCCCAGCCCTCGCCCACCCACCATTTATTTCTATGGAGCCCTGGGAAAGTGGCAGTGGTCCCTAGACGGGTGCTGACGTGAGACTGTGCTTCAACACCGACATCGAGCAAAACCCAGAGAGGCTGAGATCCATCGGTTCCCGATCCACAGGTGAATTCAACAGACTCCCCCCCTTTTTCACAGCCTTCAGTGGTAACTGATAAAGAACTTGGCTCTTGGGGGCAAATATAAGGACGTTCAGACAACAACTTGTCCTGACCAGGGTTGCCAGGTCACCAACGACCGTGACTCAGCACAGCCCATGAAACAGAGCCCCTTTCAGACCACCGCAGAAGGTACCTCCCACCCCCAACCAACACCTAGTCTCTGCCCCAAGCCTCCGCCATCAGGAGCTCTAACGGCTGACACAGGACATTTGCCACCTGGGTGTGTGGGCCAACCCCCCAAAAATGTGCCCTGCTTCCCCTCCACCCCACCTTCAGCATGCAAACCAAGAAGGACATTTAAGGACACGGCCTGGCATCCAGTGAAACGCCGAACGGTCCGAAGGCTCCTGAGAGGGTGCGTCAGGCTGGGCACCCCAAGCCCCAGCTCTCCTGCACCACCCCCCAGGACGGCTCTGGTCCCCAAAGGCAACCTGAAAATCAACGGGTTCCCAAAGGAGCCGCCCATGGGACCAGGCCAGGCCCAAATTACTGTCTTCTTTGGAGCTCCTGGCTAAGGCTCTGGCATTCTTGGCGGGAAGGGGTGGGGAGGACCTAAGAAACGGTGAAAAGGAGGGGCAGGGGCTTCATTCCTTCCCCGGTTAACAAACATTCCTGAGGCCGAAGGGGGTCTGCTGACACCAAGCTGGCCCGCTTAAGGTTTCCTAACGAATCCCCAAGGGCCCTTCTGGAATTCTAGGCCCTCCAGTGACACGTTAGAAATCAGGCCCTACCCACCCCCATGGAACTTTTACACTTGCTCAGCTGATGGGGAAAGAAAGTGCCACGCAGACAGCAGGACCACGTACAACATCGCACCTACTTACACAGCTCCTGAGAGGTCCCGCATCAAAGCACAGTCTCGGAAACACTAACAAGTCAAAGTCTTTGGAGTTTCCTAAGGCAGGGACATTATTTCTGCTCCCTCTCCGACAGCAGTATGAAAAACTGGGGTTTTGTGTATCTTCCAGCCCTGGTAATACGTCAAGCTACAAGTCAGTGTCAATGTAACGAATGGTTACAAATCTGGCTGCCACCTTGCTGGGGGACTTTATGTGTGCACTTTGAATTCCAAGAATGCCACTCCCAGGAAGTCAGTATCCCTTTAACTTCAAACCCGACCCAGAGAAAAGGCAATCCTCACCGAGCAGCCCCGCTGAATGCCCATGAAACAGCACTCGGGAGTTCCTGCTTCCATTTCCTTTTTCCAGATACAAAAATGCAGATGAAGCAAGTATTTGTTTGAGTTTTACTGTGTAAATAAAGCCTATTATCAGGGCCAGCGCTTAGGAAGAAAACAGCCTTCCCCGCCAAAGCTGGCTATGCCAGGGGCCTCCGAGTATCTTCAAAAAGAATAATTAAGCACAAGCGTTCAAAGCTAAAATCCTTTCAAAGCAAAAGTGATATACAGTTACTCTAGCGAGGGTGATTTGTGCCCAGGAGACATCTGGCAATGTCTGCAGACTTTTCTGGTTGTTACACCTGGGGGGTGGTGCCAGTGGGCAAAGTCCAGGGCTGCTGCTAGACACCCTACAATGCATAGGACAGCGCCACCGCCCCCAGCAAAGAAACATCCAGCCCAGAACATCGGTAGTGCCAAGGTTGAAAAACCCTCACAGGATGTGACAAAGTTACTGAATATGGCATTGCAAGTGATTCCAGACAAGAGCACATGGCACCAAGTGGAGAGAAAGCAGAGACATGCAGGGTCAAGATCTGGTCCTGAGGACCTTCTCAAGACTTGCCAGGTTTGTGACCTCAGGGCACACCACTGAACCCTCCTTGGCCTTAACTGTTTCATCTATAAAATGGGCTAATGAAACTCCATCAAGGGGCTTCCCTGGTGGCACAGTGGTTAAGAATTCGCCTGCCAATGCAGGGGACACAGGTTCGAGCCCTGGTCCGGGAAGATCCCACATGCCACGGAGCAACTAAGCCTGTGCGCCGCAACTACTGAGCCTGCGCTCTAGAGCCCGCGAGCCACAACTACTGAAGCCCAGGCGCCTAGAGCCCGTGCTCTGCAACAAGAGAAGCCACTGCGATGAGAAGCCCGCGTACCGCAATGAAGAGTAGCCCCCGCTCGCCGCAACTAGAGAAAGCCCGTGGGCAGCAACGAACACCCAACGCAGCCATAAATAAACAAATAAATAAATAAATAAAATTAAAAACTCCATCAGGAGATCAAGGATTGAACCAGCCTTGTTCTTGGCATCACTTCCAGTTCTAAGATGTACACTCCTATGAGGCTTTCAACTGAGACACTCATCATCATAAACAGAGTGTGTCCTCTTACACTGGATCAAGCTTCTTCCAAGTCAGATTCTGTTAGAAATGAGCTGTATAATATCCCAGGGCTCTAATATGTAACTATTTAACTACAAGGTTTTTTAAATGCAAAAAAAAAAAAAAAAAAAACTATTAGAAGGCCTATTATTTAATGAGCCCTAGAGAGTTTTCAGTAGCTACTGGGAAAAGAAGATTCAAAGCTTGGATTAATCTAAATTCTGGAGGTGGGACAAATTTCCCCAGTCTCCACCACAACAGTCTATTTCCATTTTTTAAGTGATTATAATGGACACGCTTTCCTTTATCCTTCTGTAATAATGTGACAGTTAATTACCAGCTGTTGGATTGTAAGCATCAGTGATGACTTAATCCAGGAGAAAAGACAAGTAGGTGAAATACTGCCACCACCATGCAATACAATGTGTGGTTAAGGAATATATACATGCATGTGTGAGCACACGTGTGTTCATGTGTACACAAGTGTGCGTGGAAATTTGTCACAGATGTCCCAAACTGTCCTGAATCCTCTCCATCCTAAGCAAAGAAACCACAAATCTCCAGTCACAGTAAAGCACCTATAAAAACCAAGCAGCAGTTTAAGGGAGGGACATATGAGCATCTCAGATAAGACTCATAAGCAGTTTTATTTCTGCAAAATCCTGAAGCACGATGTGGAAAGGCAGGGCGTGTACACCGCTACCAGCCTAGCCCCCTCCCCGCCTCCCCACACACCTTAGCAACTACCATGACAGCCAACCCAGGGGCCAAATCAGGAGCAGACTGCCTGCCTCCTGTGCCCTGAATAGGCCCTGGTGTGTGTCCGTGTGTTTTACTGCCCACCTCCTTCAGTTTCTACAACAGGGTCCTCCTGCACAGGGAGAAGAGAAACCACTATGAATGCACGGGGTTTTTTAGAACTTGAGGTACAGAGAAAGGAGGAGGTCCCCTTCTCCAGCTTCTGGTAAAACAACTGAATTTTAGAGTTTAAGTCCAGCTTTCTTACACTGCATAAGCCCAAAAAGCAAGATGTCATCTTAAATAATGTTTTACGACTTACTCCATCTGCTGTAAAGACACGTCTGAGGAAGACAGGTTGAATCGTGCGCGCGCGCGTATTCTTTTTTAAAAGAATCTCTAGAAACGATAAAAGTCTGAGTAATTTACCTGATACCTTTTTAACTTTTACCATCAGAAATGCCGGGTAAAACTTTTATTATTGAAAAGGCACAGGCTACTATGCCTTAATGCACGTATCTGCAGGAAATGCCTGTCCTGCACAACGTGTACACTCTATGGCTGCTCCGCCACATACATTTTTCCAAAGAATCCAATTCATTAATGGGTTGCACATGGGTGAAACTTATAACAACAATGAGAGTCTCTTTCCCCGCTTCCACATAAATTCAGTGCATGTCTCCCCCCAAAGTCTCTAGTTTTATAAATATAAAACTGAGCAAAAATAAAGATCAGAGAAGTTTAGTGTCTCATTTACTATCTAGACAACAAAGCCACACCGCCTCCCAAATTCAATCCGGTGGGGTGGGTTAGGAGTCACTTTAGTTCTTCCTGCTGTGGTGAAGCAGGAAAGCAGAGAAAACCAGTAAGTCACCTTCAAACGCTACTAGGAGCCAAGAATTTTTGCATTTTAAAGGGAACTTTGTCCCCAGGAATGGCGTGGCCCAGACCTTCCCAGAGAAACTGACCAATAGACACTTTTAACCAGAAGAAAACAGGACAACTGGTTTGCTGTTTGTGTGCTTTTACAGGTTTATACAGGTTCGGCTGGTAAGTTTCAAGATGGGTTTTCTGTTTTGAGACAAGAGAATTCAAAGTTCTAAAGTAACCCCTACACACACACACACACACACACATTAGAAACTTATATTGGGTGCTCAAATCCCACTTTTATAAAGGACGCTGAAAAGTTTCAATTTGTTTTTGCAGGTATCCAGAGCGCCGTGGGTCTAGGGCTGGAAGCGAAAGTCAATAAATATTGATGGGCTTTTGGGAATCGAGAAGCTAGGCTGGCGGCAGTTGCTAGTCTGGGCTTCCTAGCGATAACGGGTGCAGGTCCAAGGGGTGCAGAAACAAGGACCCAGACAGGCAAACACAGGTGGGGACGTCTCTGTGCACCCCCGGCACGTGGGAATGCCCCTCCCCGACCTCTGGGTAGGCCCACAGGTGCAGGCCGGCGCAGGCGAGGCCGGGAGTGACAGGGGACCCTGCCAGGCCCTTTCCCGGAGGGGGAGGGGAGGGGACCCGGAACAGGAGCCATTGAAACTGCGCGGCGCTGGGAGCCAGCAGGACCGGGAAACAACGCAGAGGGGCCAAGGTGGCGCCCGGACCACACACCTATGCGAGTCCTACTACCCACGTCCTCGCAGGTGACCCAGGCGGACGCGCGTCCCGGGCCCGGGGGCGCGAACCGGACACCCCCTCCAGCGCTCCTACCCCCCGACGAGTCCCTCGGCCCCAGGCCACCTCCCGGCTGTCACCGTGCGTGTCCCGCGCCCTCCATACCTTCGTGATAACCAGCGGCTCGCCGTGCTCGCGGCCGCCCTTCAGGGTGAAGCCCCAAGGGGCGCCGCCGCTCAGCTGCACCTCCACTAGGCGCCCGCCATCGGCCGCCCGCGCCTCGGCCTCTGCCAGGCGCTCTGGCCGCGCGCAGGGCTCTGCGCCCTCCATGGCGCGGGGCGCGGAGGCGGCGCGGCCGCTCAGGCCCCCAGGGCCGCCCGACCTGCGCCCATGCACTCCGGGGAGCCCCGGCCGGCCAAGGGCGAGGGAGGCTCCCGGCGCCCCCGCCGCCGCCGGCCACTGGCAAACTTGCGCTGCAACTTGGGAGGAAAGTACCGGCCCCGGACAGGGAGGGAGCCGGGAGGACGCGCGGCGCGGCGCGCGGGGGAGGGCGGGCCCCGGAGGGGGCGGGCCCGCGGGGAGGGGGCGGGGAGCGGCGGGCTCCGGCGCGCGCTCGGGGGCTCGCGCCGCTCGGGGGGCAGGGGGCGGGGCGAGCGCCCGGGCTCCCGCGAGTTACCCGGAGGGTGGCGGGGCGGGGGGAGGCGCGCCGTCCGGGACCCCCGCGGCCGCCGGCGGTGGGAGGGGCGGGGAGAGGCGCGGGGGTCGGGGGCGCGCGCCCGGGGCTCCCCAAGTCGCCCCGAGGCTGGGAGCGCGCTCAGGACCTCGCTCCGCCAGCCGAGCGCAGTGTGCTGGGGGCCGGGGCCGGAGCTCGCGCTCGGGGCGCGCGCAGGCCTGGGGGACGGGGTGGGGGGCGCGCGCTCGGGGTGAGGGGCGCGACCCGCGGGGCCAGAGGACGGGCGGGGGCTCGAGGTCCGGGGGCCCCTCCTCCGTCTCGGGCGCCGGGCGGCCCTCGGAGGCTCGGGGCACGTCCGCCCGCTGCTCGGGTGGCCGAGGCGCGGCAGGTGAGGCGGCGGAAGCGCCCGCGCGGGGCGGGCCGGGGCGAGGCGGGCCCAGCGGCGGCCGGAGCCCCCGGCGCCCTCCATCTTGGAGCGCGCGGCCGGCTGGCGCCCCCGCCTTTGTTCGCGCGGACCGCGGGCGGCGGGCGGCCGCGCAGGTGAGGCCGGGAGCGCCGCGGGGGTCCCCGCCGCCGTCCCGCGCCCACCCGCGTGCCGCCCGCCTGTCCCTGCGCCGGCCCACTGTGCCCCCAGCGCAGGGCAGCGGGGTGGCGGGCCCCTGGAGCCCTCTGCGCGCGCCCGCATTGTCCGGCGGTGCAGCCCAGATACCGAGGGGCCGGTGTTGGCTCGTTCTATAGTTACAGCTCAGGAAGTCTTTGCGTTCAAACCCTGCTCTCCCTTTGGTACAATTGTGCCCAGAGGACTTGACGTATTAGGTATATTACTGTTCCGTAGCTGGACGCTGGGGAACACCTGGTTCCTCGAAGACGCTTCATCCAGGTGATGATGCAGGAAGTAGGTGGCAAGGACAAGCCAGGAGAGCGCAGAACAGAGAGAGTCAGGGGGTCCCTGAGTCCTTGTCTGGGATCTGCCGCTGTAGAGCCAGGACAAGGAATCTCCGCAGCAGTCCCAGTGTCTTTCGCGGTCAAGAGAGAGATTTGCATTCTCTGGTTCTATGGCTGATCTGTTGCATCTTATCCGGCCAATTGAAGAAAGAGGGCAAGCTCCCCTGGGCACCGGTCATGGCGCTGGGCACGGGTTACTGCCTCATAAATAACTCCAAGCTGCAGTGTCCAGAATGCCTCTAGTTAGAAGAATGAGGTGACTTTTCCTTTGTAAATGGAGACTTGAAAGGAGTCTCCTTTCAGTCTCCTGTAAAAATCCATCTCAAGTGTACCTTTGCTGTGGTGGTCACATTAAATTGCACAGGACTAAATACACACACGCCTATATATAAGCTTGGTGGATTGTATCCATTTTTTTAAAATAAATTTATTTATTTATTTATTTTTGGCTGTGTCCGGTGTTCATTACTGTGCACGGGCTTTCTCTAGTTGTGGCGAGCAGGGGCTACTCTTCCTTGTGGTGCCGGCTTCTCATTGCGGTGGCTTCTCTTGTGGAGCACAGACTAGGCATGCGGGCTTCAGGAGTTGTGGCACACGGGCTTGGTAGTTGTGGCGCACGGGCTTAGTTGCTCTGTGGCATGTGGGACCTTCCCGGACCAGGGCTCGAACCCGTGTCCCCTAAACTGGCAGGCGGATTCTTAACCACTGCGCCACCAGGGAAGCCCAGATTGTATCATGTTGATATCCCGGTTGTGATAGTATGCTATCATTTTCCAGGATGATCCCATTGGGAGAGGCGGGGTACAGGATACAAAGGAGGTCCCTGTATTATTTCTTACAACTACATGTGAATCTATAATTATCTCTAAATAAAAAGTTTAATTTAAAAAGTGGTTGGGGGGAACTTCCCTGGTGGTCCAGTGGTTAAGACTCCGTGCTTCCAATGCAGGGGGCACAGGTTCAATCCCTGGTCAGGAAACCAAGATCCCACATGCTCTGAGGCTTGGCCAAAAATAAATAAGTAAATTAAAGAAAAAAAAAAGTGGATGGAGGGAATTCCCTGGTGGTCCAGTGGTTAAGACTCCACGCTTTCACTGCGAAGGGCCCCGGATCAATCCCTGGTCTGGGAACTAAGACCCCGAAAGCCTCGCAGCATGGCCTAAATAAATTAAATTAAAAGTGGATGGAAAAAATAAATAAAAAGGGGATGGATATGATCAACCAAAAGTTAAAGGAACATATAAATGCACCTAGAGTTTATGCGCGTCCCCTATCCCAAAACATGCTGCCCCCTGCTAAGCTGGTATTGACAAAAATCTCAGTTTAAATCTCAGATCTTACCTGGGGCTGAAATATTCAGACCATTAGATTCACTAAAGCACAAAATCACTGTCTTCATAAATCACAGCTGAAGTCGTCTTTAACATTTTATGTTCACTGTATAATCATTGTCAGATCACCCATCTGCCACTTGAAAGTGTTATACTGTCATTCCTTGAACTTAGGTGTAAATTTACCTTCACCCTTACTAAACATCATTCTGCTGAGTTTTTGTTTTTTTTTTAATCTTCACATTAGGCATCCCTTCCAACTTAGCATCATTTGAATATTTATAAAGCTGTCTATATTGACATTAATAAACATAATGAAAGGGACAGCAGCACGCCGTGTGTGGCCTGCTGTGAGATAGATGCTCTCCTCTCAGCCCCTCATAAATCTTTCATCAACATTCTTGGGATTACACAGTTGAGCACATCTGCCTGTGGTCCTGTCACACCTAAACTTCTGTATCATGTCTGACATATTATGACAAGATTGTCAATCTTGTGAAATTATCACTGTCTTGTGAATGAAAGGCATAGTCCCAATTTATCAACCTTGCACCCCTTTTTTTTTTTTTTTAAACATCTTTATTGGAGTATAATTGCTTTACAATGGTGTGCTAGCTTCTGCTTTACAACAAAGTGAATCAGTTACACATATACATATGTTGCCATATCTCTTCCCTCTTGCATCTCCCTCCCTCCCACCCTCCCTATCCCACCCCTCTAGGTGGTCACAAAGCACCGAGCTGATCTCCCTGTGCTATGCGGCTGCTTCCCACTAGTTATCTATTTTACATTTGGTAGTGTATATATGTCCATGACACTCTCTCACCCTGTCACATCTCACCCCTCCCCCTCCCCATATCCTCAAGTCCATTCTCTAGTAGGTCTGTGTCTTTATTCCCATCTTGCCACTAGGTTCTTCATGACCTCTTTTTTTTTTTTTTCCCTTAGATTCCATATATATGTGTTAGCATCCTGTATTTGTTTTTCTCTTTCTGACTTACTTCACTCTGTATGACAGACTCTAACTCCATCCACCTCATTACAAACACCTCCATTTCATTTCTTTTTATGGCTGAGTAATATTCCATTGTATATATGTGCCACATCTTCTTTATCCATTCATCGGATGATGGACACCTAGGTTGCTTCCATGTCCTGGCTATTGTAAACAGAGCTGCAATGAATATTTTGGTACATGACTCTTTCTGAATTATGGTTTTCTCAGGGTATATGCCCAGTAGTGGGATCGCTGGGTCATATGGTAGTTCTATTTTTAGTTTTTTAAGGAACCTCCATACTGTTCTCCATAGTGGCTGTATCAATTTACATTCCCACCAACAGCTTGCACCCCTTTTGAAAGAATTCAGTATGGCATTGAACCAGTGTGGACTTCTAGTGGTGACAGCTTTCTTTTCTAGGAACTCACAACTCAGCCAGAATTTCCGAGAGTAGAGTATGTTTGTCAGCACATAGCTTTTGTTCTTCTGGAAAGCCCAGGGCACATTTGTTCTGTGTAGCTTCTCACTTCTTGGACGTTCATCTTCACTGCTCAGAACATGAGGCTGAGCATATACCCTCTGGACCCAAGGAGCATCCTCTGAGCAGCCACACTTAGGCATTCAATAGCCTCTGGTGTGTTTGTGCCACCTTTTCAAGTCTGAGGCTTATTTCCTTTGATAGAGAGGAAATAGGTGAAATGAAAGTGAGTTCTGCTTTCACTTGATCAACAGTCAATGAGTTATTCAACCAAGGGCAAATTGAACCAACTTTCAGAGATTTAATCAATAGCTAATCCTGGACTTCCCTGGTGGCGCAGTGGTTAAGAATCCGCCTGCCAATGCAGGGGACATGGGTTCGAGCCCTGGTCCGGGAAGATCCCACATGCCACAGAGCAACTGGGCCCGTGCGCCACAACTACTGAGCCTGCACTCTAGAGCCCGCAAGCCACAACTACTGAGCACTTGTGCCACAACTACTGAAGCCCACGTACCTAGTGCCCGTGCTCCACAACAAGAGAAGCCACCGCGATGAGAAGCCCACACACCGCAACAAAGAGTAGCCCCTGCTCGCCGCAACTAGAGCAAGCCCGCGTGCAGCAGCGAAGACCCAACACAGCCAAAAATAAATAAATTAAATAAATAAATTTATTTAAAAAAAAATAGCTAGTCCTCTCTATGAAACAGAGCTCAAATTATTTTAGTTTTCTGTTCTAACAGGAGATTTATAATTATAAAATATAATGGAGGATGGAGTTCCAGAATTTTGCTTTTACCTTTCACACTGTAGGGTCAAGTACCTTTCAGTTAGTAAGATCAGGCTTTCTGAAACACCTTTTAGTGGGGTATTTTTTAAAAGGCAGGTTTAGCCATTTCCTACCTGACTCACAGTGTACCTGAGTTGGGGTCCCTATGATTAAGACTGGTAGAGGGTCAGTCAAGATCAGGGAGCACAGGTATGGTGGCAGTTAGAGGAAAACTTTGACACAATGACTTTGCCCTTAGTCACCAATGTTTGTCATCTTATTCTTGATTCCTACAAGCTATTATTACAAACACTGGAATTTAGCTGCAGATCTTAGATAAAGCTGAGTCTGTACAACCCAGCAACCACTTCCCCCTTCTCACCTTACAAGGATTTTACCCTGGATCTTGTTATTAGTTGGAATATTTACAGATCTCTAGGGGGGAGAGACTTCCTCTTTCTGTGCAGGGGACAGGAGGAGAGACCACTGGGTCTCTCCATGTGCCTGGCACCATGATAGTATTTGTGGCCCCTATCTTTGGAGTTTGCATCCTAGGGCCCAGCAATTATAGCTGCAAACAAAGCAGCCACAGCAGCTAAGAAACGTGACTATCATTCACGGAGAGCCTGCTGTGTGCCAAGCATGTTATTCAGATGGGCTCAGGTCCTCTCAGCAGATTTTCTGAGGGCATGCATCAGCCCATTTTACAGAGGAAGAAACTGAGACTCATCGGGGTTAAATAACGTGACTGAGGTCACTGAGCCCAGGTCCCCGTGAAGGACTCACAACTCTTCCACTCACTGGAACCAGCACCAGCTCCAGTACCAGAGGGCAGTTCTCACTGAGCGAGTGAGCTGACTTCCTTCTGTAAGATATTGACACTTAGGCACTTGACCACCTTTTGAGATTCCCTTGATCTTCAAATGCCAATCACCAAACAGGCTGAAACCTTCTATGGGGAAGCTTTGCCTATAAAACTAGATTCTTGCTTAGGTCTGTGTGAGTCCCAATTCCTTTACCTTAAGGACATGTTCTTTAAACTGTTATATATGTGAAGGGCCAAGTTTCCTGCTGGCAACTAGAAGGGACTAAATAAATGGTGCTTAAAAAAAATGCACACACATATATATATAACAATACCCAACTACGCAAACCAGGAGTACTTAAAAAGAGAGTACTTAGCTGAAGCTACTATTGTAAAAGTTTTTATTATGTTTTTTTTTGGCTGTGCCGCGTGGCTTGTGGGATCTTAGTTCCCGAACAACGGATCGAACCCAGGCCCTGGCAGTGAATGCTCCAAGTCCTAACCACTGGACCACCAGGGAAATCCTAAACGTTTTTATATTTTAAAGTACATTTTTAGAAAGCCATTGGCTATTTTGCAGTTTTTGTTTTTTTTTTAATGAAGTAGCCAAAGATATACAGACAGCTCATGGAGCTCAATATCAAAAACACAAACAACCCAAGTAAAAAATGGGCAGAAGACCTAAATAGACATTTCACCAGCGAAGACATACAGATGGCCAACAGGCACATGAAAGATGCTCAACATCACTAATTATTAGAGAAATGCAAATCAAAACTACAATGAGGTATCACCTCACACAGGTCAGAATGGCCATCATCAAAAAATCTACAAACAATAAATGCTCAGCTCGGTGCTCTGTGATGACCTACATGGGGGGGGAGGGGGGAGGGAGGTCCAAGAGAGAGAGGATATAGGTATCCATATAGCTGATTCACTTCATGGCACAGCAGAAACTAACACAACATTGTAAAGCAATTTTACTCCAATAAAAAATAAATTAAAAAAATAAAGTAGCCAATGAGCATCTATTTCTTGAGCCCTTTTTACTTGTCCAACACCAGGGAGGGCTTGTGAAGGAATGTAAAGGATGCCGGAAATATGAAACATTAACTGTGTCTGTGAAGGAAAAAATCATGAACCACCCTGAAACAATTAGAGCACAATTACAGGCAAAACATCTTTTAGATGCAAAAGTTTCAGCAAGAAAGAAATCCAAGTAGAGAAGAGAAGGAAAAAAAAGGATGAACAAAACCATAGGTGAAATTTTGAAAAAGAATTTCATCTTTTATCGTGGAAATTTCAAGCAGACACAAAAATAGACCTCTTTTGTTTCATCCCTGCCCACTTTTTTTTCCCTGAAGTATTTCAAAGCACATCCAGGAGGGAGTGACTGAGCTACTATTTTGCCAGCTGAGAGGAAGTAGGGGGCGTTTCATCAGGTGGGGACCCCACGAGCAAAGGAACGTTCTCTATTGTAAATAAGCACAGCAAGTCCCCAATCCTGTTCATTCTGAATCTATCTGAGCCTCCACGCCCCACTCCTAGGGCTGGTGTGTATACTGGGAGTTGGGGGCTGTCAAAAACAACTCCTGGGTTTCTGGCTGAAGTTACTTGAGTTGGGCAGCTGATACATGGAATTTGGGGCAGAAGAACAAGTGAAGAGAGCACTAATGACTTTCATTTGGGCAGGTTGAATCTGAGATGCTTTCGGGGATGTTGTGTTAGTTTCCTAGGGCTCTCCTAACAAAGTATCATGAACTAGTTAAAACAAGAGAAATGTATTCCCTTTGGGAGGCCTGAAGTCTGGAATCAAGGTGTCACGAGGGCCAATACCCCGTATGGAGGCTCTGGGGGAGAATCTGTTCCTCGCCCCTTCCAGCTTCCGGTGGCTGCGGGCGTTCCTTGTCATTGCCCTAAAGGCCCACCTAGAGAATCAAGGATCATCTCTTCATCTCAAAATCCTTACTTTAATCACATCTGCAAAGACCCTTTTTCCAAATAAGGTAACATTTGCAGGTTCCAGAGATTAGGACCTGTCATCTTTGGGGAACATTTGTTGGCTTACTGCAGATATGGAAACCACTCTAAGGTGTTCTAGACAATGAATGGGACTTTCCCTGTTAGTGTGGAAAAAGCCTGGCTAAAGGCCCGCAGCTTGCTGGTGGTTCTAAGTGCTCTCTTGAGGACCAGCAGAACAGGCTAGCTATTTGCTGACTTCAGGTGGTGCCTGGGGAAGCCTGGTCCCACCCTCAAGCCAAGTGAGGACTGCTCCGAGGGAAGCCCTCATAAAGATTCGGGATACCCGGGACTTCCCTGGTAGTCCAGTGGCTGAGACTCTGCGCTCCCAATGCAGGGGGCCAGAGTTTGATCCCTGGTCAGGAAGCTGGATCCCACATGCCACAGCTAAAGATCCCATGTGCCGCAACTAAGACCCGGTGCAGCCAAATAAATAAATATTAAAAAAAAAAAGATTTGGGATATCTACGGGCAGAAGACCTAAATAGACATTTGTTCAAAGAAGACATACAGATGACCAACAGGCACATGAAAAGTTGCTCAACATCGCTAATTATTAGAGAAATGCAAATCAAAACCACAATGAGGTATCACCTCACACTAGTCAGAATGGCCAGCATCAAAAAGTCTACAAACTATAAATGCTGGAGAGGGTGTGGAGAAAAGGGAACCCTTGTACACTGTTGGTAGGAATGTAAATTGGTTCAGTCACTGTGGAAAACAGCTCAGAAAACTAAAAATAGAGTTACCATATGATACAGCAATCCCACTCCTGGGTATATATCCAAATAAACCCAAAAACACTAATTTGAAAAGATACATGTGCCCCATTGTTCATAGGAGCACTATTTACAATAGCCAAGACATGGAAGCAACCTAAGTGTCCATCAACAGACAAATGGATAAAGAAGATGTGGCGCATGTATATATATATATATATATATATATATATATATATATATATACACACACGTATATGTATATATATATATATATATATATATATATTACAATGGAATACTACTCAGCCATAAAAAAGAATGAAGTAATGCCGTTTGCAGCAACATCGATGGACCTAGAGATTATCATACTAAATGAAGTAAGTCAGACAATGAAAGACAAATATCATACGATTTCACTTATATGTGGAATCTAAAAAATAATACAAATGAATCTATATACAAAACAGAAACAGTCTCACAGACATAGAAAACAAATTTATGGTTACCAGAGGGGAAAGGGAGGGTAGGAGGGATAAAGTAGGAGTCTGGGATTAACAGATACAAACAACTATACATAAAATAGATAAACAACAAGGACCTAGTGTATAACACAGGGAACTATATTCAATATCTTGTAATAACCTATAATGGAAAATAATCTGAAATATATATATATATATATATATATATATATATATATCTGAATCACTTGGCTGTACACGTGAAATTACCACAATATTGTAAATCAACTATATTGCAATTAAAAAAAAAAGATTTGGGATACCTACAAAAGAGACACTGGCATCTCTTTCTCAGGTTGTATTTCATGGAATAGCACTGATTGCTTTTGGGCTCTCTGGGCCCATGGGAGCAGAGGGCCGAGACAGCATCACAGCAAGGGGGCTGAGCGGTGGGTTGACTCTCCAAGTACACTTGAAAATGTCACTTCAGTGGACCTAGAGATTGTCATACTGAATGAAGTTAGTCAGACAAAGACAAATACCGTATGATATCACGTATATGTGGAATCTAAAATATGATACAAATGAACTTATTTACAAAACAGAAGTAGAGTCACAGATGTAGAGAACAAGCTTATGGTTACCAGGGGAGAAAAGGGGGTGAGGGATAAATTGGGAGATTGGGATTGACATATACACACTAAAATAGATAACTAATAAGGACCTACTGCATAGCACAGGGAACTCTACTCAATACTCTTTAATAACCCATGTAGGAAAAGAATCTGAAAAAGAATGGATATATGTAGATGTATAACTGATTCACTTTGCTGTACAGCAGAAACTAACACAACATTGTAAATCAACTGTACTCCAATAAAAATTAATTTAAAAAAATAAGAAGAAGAAAAAGAAAATGACGTCTCTTCATATCAAACCATTCTGAAATTCAGTGGCTTAAAACCACAAACTCAGGCCTAATCCAGGTTTACTACTCAGGTTAATGGTGTCCCATTCCCTGTGATCCCAGGAAAGATTCTGAATGGTGGTGACTTCTTTGCCAGACACAGAACACTTTTCCCTGGGGAATGAGTAGAGGGGTGTGAGTCATCTGCTGTCACTACTTTCTTGAGTTCTAATTGGGGACCCAAGTTCTCAGTGGCTGCCCTAGGCATGCTGGGTCTAGGATTAGTTCTCTCTCCCTGGGGTCTCTGGTGGGGTCCTCTGCTTTACGAAGAAAAGCCCAGGGCTTTCAGAGAGACCAAGAGCTCAACCTCTGTTTCAACATTCAAAATTAGGGAGACTTGAGGGAGGGGTGAGGGGACGAAGGGCAGAATAAAAAGCAGCCCCCGGCCTGGGCCATGTCCACCACCCAACCCTGAGTGACCCTCAGCTGAGGTCAGGGGCCAGAGATCAAAGCTCTGCTCCAGGGGGCCGGGCTCGGGGCTCCTGAGAGAACAGGAGTTGTGAGGCCAGCCTGGCAGCCTTACCTTCATCTGGAGAGTTATATTTGGGGAACATCTTTTTCAAATCTTGAACGCCTTCTGGGACCCAGCCTGCTTGTAACTTGGGGATAGTGGTGCCAACGAAATCGCAGCATAAAAATGCGACACCTGGGTTCTAGTGAAAACCAGCCCAAGCAATTTCCGAGCAGCAAAAAAATGATTCTAGGGACTTCCCTGGAGGTCCAGTGATTGAGACTCTGGGCTTCCAGTGCTGGGGGCCCCGGTTCAATCCCTGGTCGGGGAACTAACATCCCACGTGCCGTGCGGAGCAGCCAAAAAGGAAAAAAAGCAAAAGATTCTACACGCGTGAGATTTCAGTGAGAGGTCCTTGAACGAACTGATTTTCCCAAATGCAGGATGAACTTTCTGCTGCTTCACGATGATATCATTTGCGTGATTATGGAATGAATGCCTTTCTAGCTTCAAGCGCCACAGTTTGAGGGGAAAAAAACAACAGAGATACTTATAAGAGGTTCTCAGAGAAGGCACGATGGACTTGAATTTCTAACAAAGTCCGCGGGTGATGCTGAGCCAGTTGGCGAGAGCACACCGTGAGAAGCACGGAATCAAACGACAGCCAGGAGAGTCCGGACGCTGTGGGAGCTCGATAACGTTCATCCCGTTCCGC
Organism: Eubalaena glacialis; assembly: GCF_028564815.1. Classification (NCBI taxonomy): domain Eukaryota; kingdom Metazoa; phylum Chordata; class Mammalia; order Artiodactyla; family Balaenidae; genus Eubalaena; species Eubalaena glacialis. Next base: position 7,360,596 of record NC_083736.1, on the reverse strand, counting down.
CTCTCACTCCCAGCACAACCTGAACCGCACACACGAGGAGAAAGGCACTGGCCATCTGTGCATCCTCAGAGCTGAAACAATTCGGGGGCTGCGGGGGAAGGAGGGGCCCTGAAAACGGAAGCCGCTGCTGCTTTGGTGTTGGAGGGCTACTGATTCGGATGCTGGAAATTCCTTCACTGGCTGCTGGCCAAAACATTTGTTTCAATTGAATCTATTCGACTGAACTTCAAGGAATGTAGAAGTATTTGACTAGCAGTAGAAATAACAGGAAGTAACGGAGGCAGGCTTTCCGAAAAGTGGTAGAATTTTTACTACAATATAGAGATTTCTTCCGGGCACACAGAGCAAGTTTCTAAAAATTTAATTGATTTATAATAATTCTTTACCTTTGCATCATTAGACTTGTAGGAGGCCTGCAGGCACTATCGTGCGATTGGCTTTTATTTATTTTATTTCTTTATTTTATTTTTATTTATTTTTTTGATAGGTAAGAATTGGATTTATTTAGAGAGAAACTCCACAGACAGAGTGTGGAGCATCGCAGAAGGTGAGATAGGCCGTGATTGGCTTTTAAAACAATAAAATTTTTTAAATTTTAGAATAATTTTAGGTTGGGACTTCCCTGGAGGTCCAGTGGTTAAGACTCTGTGCTTCCACCACAAGGGGAGAGGGTTCAATCCCTGGTCCGGGAGCTAAGATCCCGCATGCCGCGCGGCACGGCCAGAAAAAAAAAAAACTAATAATAATAATTCCAGGTTTACAGAAAAGTTGCAAAGATAATACACAAAGAGCTTGCATACCCTTTACCTGATTTCCCTGAATACAACGTTCATAACTATGGTTCTTTTGTCTAGACTAAGAAATTAACATCATTACCTTACGAGTAACTAAACTTCCGACTTTATTTGGATTTCCTGTTTGTGCGCTGATGCCGCAGGATCCCCTGCTGCACTTAGTTGTCACGTCTCCTTAGCCTCCTCTGGCCTGTTTCTCCACCTCTCCCTGTTTTCCGTGGCATGGACAATTTTAAGCGGGTCTGATCACGTATTTCATAGAATGTCCCCCAATGTGGCCTTGTCTGACATTCTTCTCACGACCAGACTGGGTTATGGATTTCGGGAGGAACATGCAGAAGTGATGCAGTGCCCTCAGTGCATCCCGTCAGGGGGTACTTGACATCCACATGCTTGTCACTGGTGACACTCACCTTGACCTCTAGGGTAAGGTAGTGACTGCCAGGTTTCTCACTACAAAGTTACAGGGAAAATTTTCCTTTTCCTGACTCTTTTAACATCATTATGATTCAAAGGTGTTCTGTGGGAAATCACTTTGATTCAATGGTAGCCACCAAGTTCATAACTGGCTAGGCTATCCCTGAGACCAGATTAAGATGCTCCAATCACAACATTAAGACAATTTAAAGCACTGAGAGAAAGGGTGGCCAGGATAGGTGTCACCAGTGACGGCCAATTGAAAAGCCCACTTATGTTCGGCTGCTTCTTGGTCTCATGTGTTTCATGAGCTACTAGTTTCTTTACAGAGTTTCTCTTATTTTCTAAAGCAGAATCAAATACTCTTTAAAAATCTAGTAACCACACCTTACAAAAGCCCATACAGGGAATTCCCTGGCGGTCCAGTGGTTGGTGCTCCGGGCTGTCACTGCCGAGGGCCTGGGTTCGATCCCTGGTCGGGGAACTAAGATCCCACAAGCCACATCATGTGGCCAAAAAAAAAAAAAAAAAAAAAAGCCCATACATATTTCTTAGTTTACTATTATTTTGGTTTGCTTAGTTTGACAGAAAAGACCAGCGGTGGACAAATTATAGCCCGAGGGCCGGCTGTCTGCTTTTGTAAATAAAGCTTTCTTTGTACAGCGCCACACGCATCCATTTACCTTCTGCTGATGGCTAGTCTGGGGGTCCCACGGCAGGGTTGGGTAACTGCCACAGAGAGCATGCGGCTTGCAAAGGCTAAAATACTTACTATTTGGCCTCTGAAGAATAAGTTTTCTGACCCCTGTGATAGACTAAAGATCTATCATGAGTTTGAGAGACTGGGGTTATGCACACGGTTTACTCTAGGTGTCCAACTAAAGGCAACACAGTGAGACCCAAAGGCTTGGGGGGAAGAGCCATCACATTTAAACCACGGGCTCCCTCAGGGGACTGACTGACCCACACTTTCTCTGTGAGTGCCTTTCAGTCCCTCTGAGATTGGGCGGTTGTTCTGCCGTGTGTATCAGACAAATGTTTCTGCTGTGTGTGTGGCCAGCTGCACGTAAGCCTGCATCATCTGCAGACACGCCGGAGTTCTCGCCACAAGCCAAGCTCTTGAGGTTCGTGTGGATTTCCTATTGCCTGCTCACAGCTGCTTGAGTAGCAGCGAAGCAGTCATTTCAAAATTAGCCAAAGTCTGTGGTTAATGAGCGGATTTAGTCTTTTACTAGATAACCTGAGATCTGACAGTCTCATGTGCATCAGGACTCCAGAGCAAATAGCCTGCCCAGAAATAATTTATCTCATTTTACTATATTAGTATACTGTGCCACAAAAAGGAACATAAAATTTAAACGAAGTTTGAAACAGGTAACACATATATGTGTGTGTCCATCCTATTCACTGCCCCTCCCCCAACTTCCTTGAAAGTGCAGTCACATTCTGATGGCATCAAATTCGGCCATCTGCGACCTGCTTCCAACTTCTCAAAAGTGGACTTCTTGTTGCTTCAAGATGGTGAGTGGAGAAAGTGATTTCGTTGGTCTGACCAGTTTGCAGACATTCATGTTGACGGGGAAATGAATCTCCAGTTCCCCTCTAGAGCTTATGGCATAATCTGCTTGGATTTGAGTGTCAGCTCTACACCTCCGTGACCTTGGATAGGTTTCCTCACCTCTTCTGGTGCTTTGTACAGAACCTAGAGATAAAAAGATGAGCCACAAGGATGGGGGGTACGAGTTAAGCAAGACTTTAAGTTCTTAACGCTGCCAGCTCACGGAAGGCGGTCGGGGTAGCGATGATATTCATGTTAGTTTAGTTTCCCTTTTCCTCTCAGGACACAAATCCCACCTTCTTCTTTCCAGGGCTTGCTCGGTCTCATCTCTTCCCAGGCTGACATGGCGTAGCTGACAGACTCGTTATCTGACCGCTGCAGAGCTGAAGCTGTACTTAGGCACTACTTCTCAATCCATCCATTTCTGTTGTTTCTTCAGAGGAAAGGACAAGATTCCTTCAGGGGCCAAGACTCTCAGGTCTTGCCAGGTGAGGTCAATTGCCAACAAAAACCACAAGTCAGGAGGCTCTTTGGTTTCTAAGCCTGGGTTCGAAACCCATCCATCGTGTGGAATATTTGCAGAACTACTGAACTCCCCAGGGGGCAGAAAAGGAGTTGAATACCGAGATATAAGCCACGGCAACGCTTTTTATCCTCTTAAAGCTTTGTAGGCAACCTTGAGCAGTTTTGTCCATTCTGGAGGACACTGGGCACCTGAGTCCCCCAGAGCCTGCAGGTGTGCACGTGGGAAGCAGAGAGGTGGGGTACGTGCAGCTTGGGCATGCAACGGAGACTGAAACGCAGAGATGCTTTTGCACAGATTGGCTACCGGAACCTTTGGCATTAGAGCAAACGAACAGACTCTCCTTCTTCATTTTTATCTTTTAAAGCACATTCCACACACAAACTTCCAGAAGCAACTTCTGCTTCCCAAGAGCCAAGGAAATAGAAGATCAACTGTTCAAAACAGATACTGAGATTTATGCTTTCTGAAGGAGCGGCAGACCAGCGTTTGGGGAGTAGTCCTATGATGTTTCCTACTGTTTTTACAAGCAAGTGTGTAATATCCAAGAGCGGTTAAGGTTTTGACCATGTCGGTCTGTTCCGGACTTCTGTCAAAGCAGCTGCCCCTGCTTACAGATGCGCCGGGTCAGATCTTTTTGAAGTAGTGGCACTTGCAGCTCTTGGTTAAAGGCTCTGCTTCCATCTGGCAGTGCAGCACCCGTCTGCCTGTCATGGGTCCCGACAGAAGCCCCACCCTGTGGTTTTCCGGGAAGAACGCTGAGGAGCTGAGCCCAAACTTTGTCTTACTTAAAACTGCAAAGCTGGTGGTGGAGATGTAGATGAGAAGCCGGGGTGGGAGAAGACAGAGGAGAACAACAGGAACGCCTTACCTCTGGTTGGTTGGGAAAATTCTAGAGGGGGCCCCATTTACTGCAGGGAGAGGTCAAAGGGTGTCTGCTCCTGGCTGCAAATAGGCCTATTAGGTTTGCTGTTAATAAATATGATGGAGCTGGGGGTGGGGGTGGGGTTTCTTTTTTTAAAAAATAAAGCTTTGGTTAGTAAAGCCAGAATCTAGAGGGGGCTGTTTTATTTTCAACCTTGAAGAGTTTTTAAGAAAATATCCACTCAGTGTATTATCATTAGTACTAATATCATTTTGAAACTTTTATACATAGAGAATAAAGCATGATTGTCAATGTATACTGAAATTCATCTAGACATTAAAGAAGTTAAGAAAATCTGAATAAACTTGAACATTATTTTCCTAAACAGAGCTACTCTCAAAAGCGAATTTACAATGTGAAAAACTTAACCCTACATTGTTGAGTAAAAATGGAACAGCCCTGAAAGGTGCACAATGCGTGTGTGTGTGTGTGTGTGTGTGTGTGTGTGTGTGTGTGGAGCTGGGCAAAGCAGTTTCCCCTTTCTTCAAGATTTGTTGATTTTCAGGGAAAACCCTAGCTCTGGGGGGTCGTTTCCATATGGGAGAGCGACCGTAAAAAAGCAGTATTTTAATGCCAATCACTGCAGTCACAGTTTATGAACCTGTAAGGGATCAAAACTAGGGACGTCAGAGTCCCACACAGGGCAGATCTGGCACGAGGCGTGCTTTCTTATAAGATGAGTTAAGAAGAGACGGCGGTGTCGGCGGGCGGGGAGGGGGGTGGCGGCTCTGGATTCTGGAGAATTCGCAACGCCCCACGCCTCCCCCTGGGAAGGCCTTGGTGAACGGGGAGAGAGCTGACTTTCCCGCCCCGGCGCGCTCCTTCCCCCGTCCCCGCACCCCCCCCCCCCCCCCCCCCCCGCCCCGACCAAGCATCACCCTCGTGAGGCCTCGTGGCGTCTGCAGAGGCGCGAGGCCCTCAGCGAGCCTGGCGCCTTGACTGCCAGCGCGGGGGATCGGGCGGGGGCTGCGGAGAGGCCCAGGGCACATGACGCCCGCCCCCCCCACCGCCAAGGGCCGGCCCAGCACATGACCCGGGCGGGCCGGCGGGGTCCCGGCAGACCCGAGCCGCATCCCCAGCACGGACCATGGCCTCCCCGCGCCTGGGGACCTTCTGCTGCGCCACGCGGGACGCCGCCACGCAGCTGGTGCTGAGCTTCCAGCCGCGGGCCTTCCACGCGCTGTGCCTGGGCAGCGGCGCGCTCCATCTGGCACTCGGCCTCCTGCGGCTGCTGCCCGGGCGCCGGCCCGCGGGCCCCGGGCTCCCCTCGGCCTCCCCGCCGGCCACGGCCCGCGCCCCGGCCTCCGCCCGCATCCTGCGCGCCGCCGCCGCCTGCGACCTGCTCGGCTGCCTGGGTGAGGGCGCGCCCGCGGGTGGGGACCCGTCCGCGCGCGGTTGAGGGCGCGCGGCCCGCAGGTCGTTCCCGGCCGGGGGCGTGGATGAGCACGCGCGGCCCCCGCCTGGGACCTGGTCGCCGCGCGGGTAAGGACGCCCGGCCCACGGGTGGGAGGGCCGAGCCGGAGGCGGCTCCTCGGGGACCGGACTGGACGGCCAGGGGACTCTGCGATGCAAGATGGTCGGTAAAACTTCCTTCGGGGGACCGTTGTTTTTTTTAAACAGTTTGATGTATTTGTTACTGCACTTACTAGGGAATCTTTAGACGGTGCTTTGAAGGAAAACCCAGAAAATACAATGCATCCCTAATTGTACAACTGGTGAGAGACTAACAGTTAATATTTCGTGCGCGTGCGCACACACACACACACACACACACACACACACACACACACAATCGTTTCCAAAATGATTTAGCAGAATCAGGAAGAAACCCATATATATATATATTACAATTTTATTTACTTACTTGTTTATTTATCTATCTATTTAAGTTTGGGTTTTATACCACAGGTGGGCAAACTTGCAGCCTCTAGGCCAAATCCTGCCTGCTGCCTCTTATCTGTGGCCCAGGAACTAAGAAAGTTTTTACATTTTAAAGTGTTTTTAGAAAAATCTAAAGAAGAAGACTATTTCTGACATGTAAATATTCCATGAAATGCAAATGTCAGTGTCCATAAGTGGAGTCTTATGGGGATACAGCCATGCCCTGCACTTGTGCATTGTTTGGGGGCATCTTGGCCCTACAAGGCCAGAAGTGAGTGCTGAACAGAGAAACTATGGCCTATAGAGCCTAAGATATCTTCTCTCTGGCCCTTTACAGAAACTTTGCTGACCCCTGCTTTCAACTCTAGCATGGCACATTTTACAAACCTCTATGCTAGGTATTGCCAAGCATTTTAACTTTTTTATTTTGGAAAATTTTTAACATATGCAAATGTAGAGATTGTATAATGAACTCCCTGTACCCATCACCTAGCTTCATCTATACCCCTTCCCCGTATCCCACTCTCCACTGGATTAATTTGAAGCAGATTCCAGAATTTATACCATTTCACCCACATAAACCTCAATATATAGCTGTAGAAGATAAGAATTTTTAAAAAACATATATATATCACACAGATATCATTATCACCCCAAAATAATGAAAACCAGTTCCCTAATATCACTGGTGTATGTTCAGGTGTCTCATAATTGCTATTTTACAATTGGTTTGTTCGAATCAGGATCCAAATACTGTCCATGTTTTGTGATCGGCTGACAGGTGCTGGCATTTTGGAATTGTGTTTTTCAGTCATGCTTGCTCTTGAAGGAAAGGCTGCTGGTGGTATTTGCAGTGCCTTCCACCGCTCTGCCGTGAGGGCGTGGCAGCAGCTTCTGGGGCACCTTGAGTGCTTATCTGGGCACGGGTGGCTGTGTGTCCCAGGGCCTGTTTCTCCTGTTCCTGGTTGTGTGATTGGAGACACTCAAGAATCCTGGCTTCAGATAAATGCTATGGAACCTCTAGTCACTTTCTTAGACTCGAGGAGTAACACAGGAAGCTATAGGGATAAAATCAATTCGGTGCAAGACAATTAAATAAAAAATTGGTTTTCTTCCTGATTCTGCTAAAGCATTTTGGAAAAGCATCTTAATAATAATCTAGTTTCTATAACTTGAATATCTGAAAATAGAGCTGCACCCAAACATCTTTTGAGGGTCAGCAAAATAATATTCGTATATCCTTTGGCCTTTAGAAGGAAGGTGCATGACATTGCGGGCAAATGAGCCGAAGCAGGAATCAGGGGACGGCTTGGTGACCAGACCGCCTCCCTGAAAAATAAGAAATACAGATGCCTATCTCACGGGATCGTTTTTTTCCCCCAGTTTTTTTTTAAATATCTTTTTTTTTTTTTTTTTTGGCCACACCGTGCAGCTTGCGGGATCTCAGTTCCCTGACCAGGGATTGAACCCGGGCCACGGCAGTGAAAGCACAGAATCCTAACCGCTAGACCACCAGGGAACTCCCTCCCCAGTTTTACTGAGATATAATTGACATATAGCACTGTATAAGTTTAAGGTGTACAGCATAATAACTTAACATTTATCATGAAATGATTACCACAACAGGTTTAGTAAATATCCACCACCTCATATAGATACAAAAAAAAAGTGTTTATCGAGCTCAAAGCAGAGCTCTGTACTGAAAACGACAAAGCACTATACGGAAGCAAAGCATTATTTTTGTTATCTGTGCTGAAGAATGAGAAGCTGTATCTTAGGCTTTAAGTGTTCATAGTCTCCCTTTAGCGGTATATGACACAGTGTATATTTGGTAGCATGTGACACAGTGTATATTTTTGTGTGGGAAATACACACACTACACTAGAGTGTAACTCTGTACTGCTCACAGGTCCCCTTGACCAGTGTGTTGCATAGTGAATGCTTAAACAAAGGCTATCTATCGACTTACCTAACAAAGAACCCTAACATAAGCCTTAGGTGTGTATACTGTGTTGAGGAGAATTAGATATTTGGGTTAGATAGCAAGGAAAACTCACAAATAATAAATGTCAAAAGTAGATTATCAAGAGCTAATTTGTGAAAATCTTAAATGTATTTTTTTTAAAGAATGAAAGAACTATCTTTTTAAACTTCAGAATGTGCTTTTTCAATCATTCTTTTTTATGTGAGGGCTAGTTAACTTGGACATTAAAAATATAGCCAAGAAATATAAATTGTTATTCACATAATCACTCCTGGGCGCCAAATAAACAAACAGACAACATTAGGGACAGCACTGTGGCTAATGGTGGTTGAAGTTGAAATCAAAGTGCCTGGGATTGCTCCACTACCATAATAATTATTTTCTGAGTCTTATTTTTTTCTCTGTCTCTCTGCACACACCAGCGTGTGTTTCTTTCCTCCCTGTCTCCCTCACATCTTTCTCTTTCCCTTCCTATCTGTCTATCTGCCTATCTGTCCATCCATCCATCCATCCGTCCATCCATCATTTTTACAGAGTCAACAAGTCACCTTTAGATCTGCATTAGGAGCAGATACAAAGCATCACCTGATTCTCCCTTAGGTATCACAGTCCGGTCTACAGTGTGGTTAGGGTTCCCGAGTTTCGTGGACGACATCTCAGCCGTGAACGGGACAGACGTGTGGCCCGCCGCCTTCTGCATGGGGAGTGCAGTAAGTGTACCTCCCCTGGCCTCCCCCTTCCCTCCCCTTTGCCCCGCTTCGTTACGCTGTGTCCTCAAAGTGTGGTCCCATCCCTCCCACCAGCCCACTGTAACTTTTAGAAATGCACGTGCTCAGAGCCCTCACCCCACTGACCAGGGACCCTGGGGTGCGGGCTGTCTGTGATTTAACAAACCCTCCAGGGGCCTCTGACCCACACTCCAGTTTTAGAACCACTGTGCTAGTATGTTCCCCATCCCCACCCTTAAACACACATTCAATCCTTACCTTAGATCCAGCCACAATCAAAACCAGCTGGCCAAAAAAAAAAAAAAAAAAGAAAAAAAAAGTTATCGATTTAATGGATGTATTTACTTAACAAAATATATATTTAAATATAGCAATTTGTTCATCCGTATTGCTCTGTCCGCCAAGTTAACACTCCAGTGAATGACCTCAAAGGACACTGATGCCCTGTTGACCCCGCCATCTGTGCCAGAACTGTCATCATCTCTCCCTCCCTCCCCTCTGTTGCTTCCCGGCTGCATCCCGATGGAGCCTCTGTCTTAGTGTATAGATCTCGTGCTGCTTCTAACGTACGGAGCCCCCCCCTTCCTTCTACTGGGAAGGTCCTTCCTGCCCGTCCTCCTTGGTCCTCAGCAAAAGGGCTTCTCGTTCAGAGAAGCCAGCCCAAGCTGCACACCTGAGCCCTTTATCTCCCTGACTACAAGTGTAGCACAAGGCAGGGCTCGCTGGACCCGGTGCAGCTCAGCAGACAGGGCACCAAGGCACACGCCCGTCCCAGGCCACATCCCAGCCTGGGTTTCCAAGCCTGTCCGGAGGGCTTTCATGTGCTGCCCCGTGACGTCAGAGGAAGTGGGCATCTGCCAGCTCATTTCACGGACGGGGCGGTCTGGAACCCACGTGCAGCAGCTTTGATGCCGGCTCGTCCCGATTACAGATGTGGATCCAGCTGCTGTACAGCGCCTGCTTCTGGTGGCTGTTTTGCTATGCGGTCGATGCCTACCTGGTGATCCGGAGATCGGCGGGACTGAGGTATTCAGAGCAAGCCAGCTGGCTTCTGCCCTAGTTTGTTGCCTGAGGGAAGGTTGGAGACACCGCTGAGCACTCCATCTCTGTACGGCAGACACAGCTGATCAGAACCTTTCAGCTGACCCCTCCACCGAGAAACATCTGTGCCAGCCCATTTTTATAAAAGGCTGAAGGCACAATCGAAATATCGAGGATTTCTCCAGGTGCCCCCTACCAAGAAAAAAACTGAGGATTTTAAAACCCTGAAAGCAGTATTTCAATAAATTAAATATTTGGCACAGGACAAAGACTTAAAAAAAAAAAAAGAATTGGCATGAAAATAAAAAATTCTGATGGTATCTAAAGGTTTAGGAAAAAAGTTCTTAGATGTATGTATTGATACAGTATGCTAAAAACGGAGCCCAGGAGTTCTGGAGCTGCCAGGGGCTGCCTGGGAGGAACCCAGGAAGGGTTAGTGCCTTGGTCCTGGTGGGTTCAAATTCCTGCCCCGTCACTCACTAGCTGTGTGACTGTTGGCAAGTTGCTGAACCTCTCTGGACTTCCGTTTTCTCAGCTGTAAAACAGTACCCACCTCAGGAGGTTCCTGGGAACAGTCAATGTGATAGTACCTGTGGATGGTTATGGATGGAGCCTGGCACGTAGCAGGCGCTCAGTAACTGGGAGCTGGGGCTGGAGCTGGGATGTGCACGTTATGGAGGAGACAGAAACACAGAGAACCTGCGTGCCAAAGAGAAGAAGGAGGGCACGGCGGGTGTCCTGGTCTCCTGGCTCCAGGCCCAGGAAGGATGTGTCCCCGACCAAGTTCGTGGTCCACTTCCATTAGGTCCCCTTTGCATGGAGCCCTTGTTTGCTTTTTTTCTTTTTAAATAGCTTTATAAAGTTCATCTGTTTAAATGTATAAAATCCATTGTTTGTGAGCATATTCACAGAATTGTGCAACCATAACCATTATTTGGTTTTATGACGTGTTATTCATCCCCCAAATCTCTGTACTGGTTACTAGTCATTCCCCATTCTTCCCTCTCTCGCAACTCCTGGTAACTTCAAATCTACTGTCTGTCTCTGGATTTGCCTGTTCTGGACAGTTCCTGTAAACAGAATCATACAATATGTGGCGTTTTGTATCTGGCTGGTTAAACTTGGCCTGTTATTTTCAAGGTTTATCCGTACTGTGGCGCGTATCAGTACTTCATTCCTGTGCGTTTGCTGAAGAATATTCCGTTGTTTCGCTATCTGCATTTTACCCGTTTATCGGTCACTGGACTTTTAGGTTGTTTCCATTGTTTTGACTGTTAGGAATAATGCTGCAATGAATATTTGTACGCAGGTGTTTGTGTGGACATATGTTTTCGCCATATACTTATGGGTATACAGCTTGGAGTGGAATTCCTGGGTCATATAGTAACTCTGTATAACCTTATAAGGCACTGCTGAACTGCTTTCCAAAGACTCTGTACCATTTTACCTTTGCACCAGCAATGTTTAATGGTTCCAGTTTCTCCACATCCTTGATAACAACACTTGTTTTCTGTGTGTTTGTTTGGTTTTTTAAGATTTTAGCCATCCTACTGTGTGTGAAGTGGCATCTCATTGTGGTTTTGATTTCCCTGATGACTAATGATGTTTAGCATCATGTGCTTATTGGCCATTTGTGTACTTTCTTTGGAGAAATGTCTCTTCACTTCCTTTTTCCAGTTTTTAATTGGGCTGTTTGTCTTTTTGTTATTGAGTTATAGGAGTTCTTTATATATTCTGGATACGAGTACCTCATTAGATATATGATTTACAAATATCTTCTCTCATTCAGCAGGTTGTCTTTTCACTTACTTGATGGTATCTTTTGAAGCATAAAAGTTTTTAATTTTGATGAAATCCAGTTTTTCTGTTGTTTTCTCTTATTTCTCGTGCTTTTGCTGTCATCTAAGAAACCATTGCCTAACCCGAGGTCACAAGGATTTATACCTTTGTTTCCTTCTAAGAGTTTTATAGTTTGAACAATTTTATTTAGATCTTTGAATTAATTTTTGTGTGGAGGTGAGGATAGGTCCGCCTTTATTCTTTTGTAGGTGGATATCCAGTTGCCCCAGCAGCACTGGTTGAATAAATTCACTTTTAAAACCAACGTGAGTAACCAAATAAAGACCATATTAAGGCTATAGACTACACTGGGCAATCTTAGTGAATCACCACTCTAAAATCCTTGGTATTCCTTATGTATATCACATCATCATTCACTTTGTCTCTCTGCCCTGAAATTTAGTACTTGCTTCATTTTTGGGTTTCTTTCTTCTACCTTTTTGCCTTAGTTCCCAAGCTCTTACACATCTGTACAAAACCTAGGTATACTTGGTTGTGAAAATTCTGTAGGGAAGATAGTTAAGGTTAAAGGCTGCCAACCAGGTATATCAGTGAGAATTAGTTTTGGCTACATAAAATACATAAAACAATAGTGACTTAAGATAGGAATTTCTCTTTCACTCTAAAAGAGGCCAGAGGTGGGCAATCTAGGGCTCTTATGATGGAAATCAGGGACCCAAGCTCCTTCTCTCTTTCTGCTCCACCATTCTATTATATGACTTCCATCCTCAAGGTATCATGACCCAGAATAGCTGCTGGAGCTCCAGTCATCACATCAGCATTCCAGAAAACAGGAAGGAGGTAGGGGGCAATGCAAAAGGGGCCTGTTGTCCCCTGAGCCAGATCCCTTTAAGCAGGGAGCTGTTTTAAGCAGGCCTGTTGTCCATGGGAGTTTTACACAACAATAACATTTTCATGTTATTGGCCAGAACTTAGTTTTCTGGCCACACTTAGCTGTAAGAGGAGGTTCGGAAATATAGTTGATTATCCAGGCGTGCTGCTGCTCTGCATGACATCCAGGTTCTGTTACTGAGGAAAAAAGGGAGGATGACTTTGGGTAGGCAGCGAGCAGCATGAGGAGACCTTGTCCCTGAAGCTGAGTGCAAGTGTCATGGTTCCCTCACTCAGTTTGGGAGGGATCGGAGCTATGACACAATTAGAGGTCTCATAGACCACCAGTTAGTTGTGGAGATAAGAGGAACCTTGGAGCACTGAACAGAAGCTAGAAGAGTATGTCTTCTGCTGTCATAGGAAATGCACCTCCACCCGTGAGGGACTGGAGTTGGACAGGGCTGTGTGACATCTCTCTGGACCCGGAGGACAGACAGAGCCCTCAGAAGCCAGGACAGGCAATCAGGAAGCCCTCCTCACACCCCGGCGGGTGTTTGGAATTCATCTTGGAGCTTGGCGTTAGGATAGGCAGAAGTCTGCGATGTGCAGGGGCTAGAGGACGCCAGGCTTCCAAGGACCCGCCCATCAAACAGGAGGCCGTCCTCCAGGGATGCCAAACGTCCAGATGCCACCCAAGGGCAAGAGCCAGAGCAGGGTTCCAGGGCTAGGAGGACCGCCGGGAGTGAAGTGGGCTCTCCCATCAAAAAGGAGCGGGCACACAGCAGAGAAATAAGACGGGTGCTCTGTAGCCACGGAGACCCAGCCCCGACCTCGTCCCTAGCAGAAGTCACGCTTCCCAGGGTGAGGTCTCTGAGGGGCCGGCCCTGGGTGGTTTAGAGCCAGAGCTGAGCGTGTGGGTCCAGAAGCCTCTGGAGCCCCTCTTTGAATCGCCAGCTTGTTTCCAGAGCCGAGGGTGGAGTGGATTCTGTAGGTGGCAATGAAGAACCTGCAGCTGGTGGAGAGGGGTCCCGAGGAATTCCCAGGCAGGGGGCCAGACTTCTCCGGTATGGCTGGATTCAACTCCACATTCCCTTCTAGATCCTTCCAGCATTTAGCTGTTTCCTTTGGCGCGGGAGAATTTTCCCTAAGAAATGTCATTAAGGCAGATTGAAAGTTAACGTGTAAACAGCCTCTTGGGCTCCAGGTGCGGGAGACGCACGTTTTAACCATGCCGGCAGGCACCTGAGATCCCGGGAGAAGCTCTGCTTGCCCTAAGAAAAGGAGAGTGTGAGAGCAAACAGGGTCTGGGGGGGACCTTCGCGTGCCTGCATGTGAAAACTGGCTTGCCGTCAGAAAAAGGGACGAGGGTCTTCAGCCGGGGCTGCTCCCGATCGATCCTTCACCGCCACATGGGTGTGGCTTTCTGGCTGTATCGGTTATTGACGTGGCCGCCGCCTGGGTCCCGCGGCCCGGGTCTGACTTCCTCCCCTCCCCGGCATTTGGGGCCGGCGGGGGGAACCGAGGGCCGGGCTTTGGGGAGCGCGAGCTGGCCTCGCCCTCCCACCCCGGAGATGACACCAGCGGCTCCCTGCAGCCCAGGCTTGGCGTCTGGAACGCAGATGCCACCCTGCCACAGCCCAGCCCCTGCACAAAGCTGCTCCTTAGTTTCCTGAGTGTCCTGCAAAGCCTGTGACTTCTGGGCAGGACAGACCCCCACGCGCTCCCGAAGCTGGACGGGCAGGGAAGTGCTGCTCCAGAACCAGCAGTGCCAGGGGAGGCGAAGGTGCAGCCGCGGCCGCGCGGCCGCCCAGTGGGCCAGCTGTGCCGTGGTTCCTCCCTGAAGCATGCCCTTCTGGGCCATCTCTTTTGCCTCCTGTCTCCTTGTAGAAGGGCGTCCTTCACCCCATCCCTGACCACGCCCTTTGTCCCCACGGCGGATCCGCATGGTTAAAGTCCTGATGGGCCAGGGGTTGCACTCTCTGCCAGGCGTCTGGCAGAAGGTTTTTTGTGTTTTTTAAAAATTTTATTTTATTTATTTATTTTTGGCTGCATTGGGTCTTCGTTGCTGTGCGCGGGCTTTCTCTAGTTGCAGCGAGCAGGGGCTACTCTTTGTTGCGGTGCGCGGACTTCTCGTTGCGGTGGCTTCTCTTGTGGCGGAGCTCAGGCTCTAGGTGCGCGGGCTTCAGTAGTTGTGGCACGCGGGCTCAGTAGTTGTGGCGCACGGGCTCAGTAGTTGTGGCGCACAGGCTTAGTTGGTCCGCGGCATGTGGGATCTTCCCGGACCAGGGCTCGAACCCGTGTCCCCTGCATTGGCAGGTGGATTCTTAACCACTGCGCCACCAGGGAAGTCCTATCTGGCAGAGTTTAGAGTGACAGTGGGCACCTCTGAGGGAGCAGCCCCGGGCCCCGTCCCATTGCACAGAGGCAAACGAAGGCTGTCTTGGAAGAGCTAAGTAGCTCTGCACGGGCTCAGGTGGTCCATCGTCCTGACCCACCTGCAAGGCTGGCTGCCTCGAATCTCTCCGGGGTACAGGGTGGGGTGCGTGGGAGTACAGAGATGAGGATGGAGATGGTGACGATGAGAGAATTTGAACTATGCAGGGAATGGGGGGTAGGGGGAAAATATAGGAAACCTCCCCGCTCTCCTGGAACGTCGAATAACCACCCATTTCTTAGAGGCCTTCTTCTTGGTTTGGACTGAGCATTAAGACGCTTGCATATTAGGTACGGAGGTGACTTCAGGAAGGACAGAAGCCAGGAGCTGCTTGCTTACTGGGGGAGCCAGGCACTTAGGAGGAATTATGAGGTACCCGTGCCTCACTCCTCTCAATCTTTAGTTAGTTAGTTAGTTAGTTAGTTGCGCCAGGTCTTCGTTGTGGCAGGCAGGCTCCTTAGTTGTGGCTCACCTGCTCCTGAGTCGCGGCATGCGCGCTCCTTAGTTGCAGCAGGCGGGCTCCTTAGTTGCGGCATGCAGGCTCCTTAGTTGTGGTATGCAAACTCTTAGTTGCAGCATGCATGTGGGATCTAGTTCCCCGACCAGGGATCGACCCCGGGCCCTCTGCAGTGGGAGCGTGGAGTTTTAACCACTGTGCCACCAGGGAGGTCCCCTCCTCTCAATCTTGAAAGCCTTAGGTTGAGGGAAAGAAGCCAGACGCAAAAGGCCACGTCGTGTATGATTCCCCTTAGATGAAATGTCCAGAATAGGCAAATCCATAGAGGCAGACGGTAGATGAGTGGTTGCCAGGGCTGGGGGCACAAGCATGATGTGGAAAGACCACTGAATGGGTCCGGGTTTCCTTTTGCGGGGATGAACGTGTTTTGGAACTGGATAGAGGTGGTGCTTGCACGGCATCGTAGATGTCCTAAATGCCGCTGAGTTGCTCATTTTAAAATGGTGAGTTTGATGTTATACGAATTTCATCTCAATCAGAGGGCAAATAAAAACCTCACAGGCAAAATCAGGCAGCTGTTTGCCGAGGGTTTGCTCTGCGTGCACCTTCCTGCCGCTCGCGGAGCTCGGGGCTTGCTCAGCGCTGGACCTCAGGCGTGGCCGCCCCTCTGCTCCTTCCTCCCCCAGTACCATCCTGCTCTACCACATGATGGCCTGGGGCCCGGCCGCACTGCTCTGCGTAGAGGGAGCGTTCATGCTGTACTACCCTTCCGTGGCCAGGTAAGCCGGGCTCCCAGCAAGCCCGCTCCCCCGACGCCTGGACCCCCCCGCCTCTCTTGCAGGAGACGCCCGGGCGCTGACCCCGAGCGGGCGGGCAGGCCATCGTCCTGGATCTGTGCAGCTGAGAGCACAGTGGCTGGCACCTTGAGTTAGCGTCCCTGCCTCTGCCTGTCCCGTGCGTGTGGGTCGGTGGTGTGCGCGGTGTGGATGCAGAGCTGGGGGCACGGCTCCTGCGTACCAGCCTGTGTGCCAGCCTCCAGGCCTGTCCCCCTCCAGACGGACGCAGCCTTCCCCTGCCCACTGTTTATTTTTCATTCTTCAAACCAGCTTCCTCTGGGCGAGCAGGTGAGTTGAACATCCCAAGAATGAGTTGGAGATGGCTGGAAGACACAAAGGGTCGCTCGCTCGTGACGAGCTTACTTTAAGCCTCTGCTGTCTGCACTTTCTCACCTCTCTCCATCCTGTGCTGTTCTGAACACAGACACTGGGCGATGTGGCCTCTGAAATTGTCTCAGGCATGTCTTCAAGTTTAAAACCCCATCCGTGCAACCATTTGTAAAGCCTCAAGGTCCCTCCAAGGATATACACTCTAATTTTCAATGGAAAACTGAAAAACAGAGGTTGGACATTGTCTCTTTGTCTGTGATTTCAGGGCGGTGTACACCCGGGATCAGCACAGCACAGCCCTCAGGACAGATCCGGCCCTCTGCCTGCTTTTGTAAATAAAGCTTTATTCGCACACAGCCGTGCCCATTTGTGTATGTATGGTCCATGGCTGCTTTACACATTAGAGCTGAGTAGTTTTGACAGAGGCTGTGAGGGTTCTGAAGGCTAAAATATTGACTATCTGCTCCTTTACAGAAAAAGTTTGCTGACCTGTGGTGTAGACCGTTTCTGCCCCTTCTTTTTCGATTTCTTGTAGCCACTCACTCAGATGTCTCCACGCTGGTGTTGCTTTGTTGACAGTGACTACTCCCAGGCCTCTGTGTAGATCCCTCCAAACAGCCACTCTCCCCAGGAACCCGAAAAAGACAAATACAGAGTTAGCAGCTGTTACAGAGGGATGCGCTTAATTGGAAAGGGAGTTTCTATCTCTGGCCTCCACCTGTGGGATCCTGGCGACGTTGCGTCTGAGCGCGAGGGAGCCATTGCTACAGGGCACTCAGGAGCGCCAAGGTGCCCCGCGGTCTCCACGAGGCCTCCCCCGTGAAGCATCTCCATCCTTCCTCATATCCATCCTCAGAGCACACGAAGACCCAGAGCCCTTGGCGCTCTGCAGGCTCCCACCCTCTCTCATTTGTTCCTTACGTTCAGCACGGGCATCCGCATCTCATCTCTTCCTCCTCTTCTTTCCCTTTCTCCCCTCAAGCCCTTCCAGACCACAGTTTAGCTTTCACAGCTGAAGAGGAAAGCTTCTGTTAAAAAGAAGGTAGCAGCACGACGTTGTAAGTCAACCGTACTCCAATAAAATATGGCTTTCAGGGTGAAAAACAAAACACACAAACAAAAAAACAAAAAGAAGGCACCATCCTCAGGTGGTATTGTCATCCTTAAGGCAACAAAGATGGGCACTGCATTTTTCTTACCTGTTTTCATGCATTTTCAGCCACTTTCCCCTCTGGTGTGAGCACTTCACACATATGAAAACGAGAACACTAGCATTTTTATCGTTCCACCTTCCGTGGCCACAGGAGCTGTTCCCTCCTCTGCTTTTCTACCCCGTCTGGGGTCGGGCCTGGGCAACATCCCCTTTGCTTTGGATTCTCTCTTCCTCTTTGCCATTTTCCTCTACACTATGTGTTTGTTAACTGATAGCCCCGACCTTGGTAACATACCTGTGTGTGGCACTCCACCGTGTCCTGTGGTGACGGATGATTCTCAAGACCCATCAGTAGAAATCCTGGTCCTTCTCCCTGAAAAGAACCACTGAAATGATTACCTGTCGCCATGAGAACAGATGTCCGGTGCAGCGTGAGGCCTGGGTATTTTGAGTTGGTCGAGGACAGAGCTTGGATCTTATCCGTGATGTCAGCCGGGTTTAGCACGCACGTAGAAAGTGCTGAAAACCCAGCTGGTTCACAGGATGCCTTTGTCCTCCTTGAAAGACAAGTGGGGGGAGACCCACTTGTTTGAGACACCCAGCGGGGGAGTTGGGGGGCGGGAATCCACCACCCCAGAGAGCCTTTTCCTCTCTTCACCTTTTCTCAGCAGGGAACTTTAGAAGCTCCCTGATTTACGAGACAAGCAGAACCATGATGGATCCTCCTTTTTCTTCTGTGATTTATCGCTTGTCCGCAGACGTGAGACATGAGTCAGGTTTCCTTCGGGCAGAGTCAGAAGTCGATCTGTGTGTCTCCCTCTTCGATCTGGTCCTCTTACCTCGACTTCCAGATAAGTTGGCGTATCTCAGGCAAAGCCCCGTTTTTTCCCGAGAATGACCCGGCTTTCCTCCCTCAGGTGCGAGAGGGGTCTGGAGCATGCCATCCCCCACTACGTCACCACGTACTTGCCTCTGCTGCTCGTCCTAGTGGCCAACCCCATCCTGTTCCGAAAGACAGTGACTGCAGGTAAACCACAGGGAAGTTCTCTGGGGGCCAGGCCACGGCTACGGCCCCAGGCCACGGGCTCTGATCATTGTCTGGGACCACGGACCTCGTTTGTCATCCTCCAGAGAGGAGCAGAATACAGCTGGGGAAAGTGAGGGGGGTTAATAAACAAGAGGGAGCGAGCCTACTCAATGATGGGCTGTACGAGTTCTTGGCCAATGTCTGCCAGCTCAAAGCCGGGACCAGGGGGCTTTTCACTTCTGTCTGGGCTCATCCTGAGTCGGCCATTGGCGTGCCCCGGAGGACCCGAGTGGCCTTGGAAAACTGCGGAGGGGAGACGGGAGCAGGAAAGGAAAGGGCAGCCGAGGGGAAGGGACGGATGTGAACTGAGCCGTCCTGGGAGCCTGGGCCCTCCCGTGATGTCTGGGCCTGTGTCTTCTCCCACTTGGGCAGTAAACAGGAAGGAGAGCACAGGAAGTGAGTCAAATGCATCAGGAAGAACTGGGTGAGAGGGATCTTGTGAGTCAGCGGAATGCACTGGACAGACCTCCGGGCCAAGGCAGGGGACCTGCATTCCAGCCCCCATCCCATCCTCAAGGAAGCGTGCCCTGGGGCAAGTCTCCAGGCCCCTCATGCCGCCCTGTGGGTCCCTCACGGGCAGAATGAGAAGAAAGAAACACACCTTAACAGAAAGGTCACTTGAGGATCAGCTGTGGATTGTAGAACTTTAACCCAAGTGAAGTGCTCTACCACTAGGGAGAGAAAAATCGCTGCAGCTCTTTGGATCTCTCTTTGCATATCTGCATTTAAAACTAGTGTGCTGTACACCTGAAACTAACACAACATTGTTAATCAACTATACGCCAATAAAAATTAAAAACAAAAAACCCCTCCCCCCAAAAAACTAGTCTATTAAATATAGCTTTTTGTTTTTTTAACAAAATTGCATTAAAAAATAGTGATTTGATTACATCAAACAAATGAAAATGACTTATAGAAAAAAGACTGGAAAGAAATACACTAAGATGCTAACAATGGTTGTCTCTGGGTGAACTATGGGTTATCAATTCTTTCCTAAACTTTTTTGTATTTTCTAACTTGTCTGCAAGGATAAATGTCAAATCTTTCAACATTTTAAAATAGTGAGCATGCATTATTTTTATGGTAAAAAATATAAACCGTAAACAAATATAGTTCCCGAGCTAGTAAAATCCAGATAAAACCCAGAGTGTAGTTAACAGCACTATACCAGTGTTGATTTCTTCATGGTGACCAATGTGACTGTGGTTGTGTAAGATGTTAACTCTGGGGACAGCTGGGTGTAGGTATACGGGAACTCTCGGTACTGTCTTTGCAAATCTTGTGTAAATCTGAAGTGATTTCATAGTAAACGTTTAAAAACTATATTCCCGTGAGTCTCCGAGAAGTCCCAGGTGGAGGTGGTGAGGAAAGCATGGCCGGGTCTGGCTGGGCTTCACGCTCTCCTGGCTGTGCTGCTGAGCTCCCGTCTGCTTTACTGCCCTTCCTTTGCACGCGGGAAACGTAAATAATGAAATTACGTGCTGTTCCCCTCTGCTCTTCACAGTGGCCTCTTTACTAAAAGGAAGACAAGGAGTTTACACGGAGAACGAGAGGCGGATGGGACACGTGATCAAGACCCGATTTTTCAAAATAATGCTGGTTTTCATTATTTGGTAACCTTTCTTCTTTTTTTAAAACTGTCTCTGGGAAGGGAAATGCAAACCGCCTGTCATTTGCTTTTCCAAGTGTGACCTGAAAGTTCCAAAGGGAAGAGTCTTTGGAGAGGAAATTTTTGAAACTTGTGCTAGGTGCCTTTGGAGGAAATGCTTGCGAGACAGGAAGGCAAGTCTACCATCCGTGAACTTCTGGAAGGATATTCACATCTACTCAAACTATATAGAAAGCCCTAAGAATGAAAAGTCCCGAGTTTAGTTTTGATGCATCCCAACCATATGCCTCCGGAGTTTTGTCCCATCGCTGGGGTTAGCATTCCAATCAAGTGCCTTCTAAATCCACCCATTCGCAGCAGTCTTTTTTTTTTTGGCCGCACAGCATGTGGGATCTTAGTTCCCCGACCAGGGATCGAACCCGCACATCCTGTAGTGGAAGCGTGGAGTCCTAACCACTGGACCACCAGGGAAGTCCTTGCATCAGTCTTGACACCAGGATTCCTGTATCTGACAAGATAATAGGGCAAGGGCCCATCTTTAGTGTTATGACTCACCGCTCAGGCAAGAAGGGTAGAGAGTAGGACTTCCCCGGCAGTCCAGTGGTTAGCACTCCACGCTTCCACTGCAGGGGACATGGGTTCCATCCCTGGTTGGGGAACTAAGATCCCACAAGCTGCGTGGCACGGCCAAAAAAATAAAAATAATTAAAAAAAAAGAAGGGTAGAGAGAAATCTTCCTGTCCTCAACTGTCCACCCACCCCCCATTCCCCCCACCCGCCCCCCCCCCCCCCCGCCACAGGTGTCCTGCCCCAGCGTTTCAAGTGGGTGTGCTGGGCATAGACCTGTAACCAATGCAAAATCGACTGGAATCAGGAAACACTTTGCTGTGGTGAAGCAATGCTTCGCAAGACAGAGCACGCCTTTGTGGTGTTAATAATTGATCTGATGTGGGGAGGTTTGTTTGGACAGTCTCCTACGAGAGAGACGAGAGACGTAAATTAGCTCCCTCTAAAAATACACGGAGCTTGTGGTTTCAAACGTCACCTCCCTGCCAACAATAACCTCAAAAAAATTCAAACATAAAATGTCAAGATTTGTTTTGGTCTCCATCAAAACATTAGCTTACTCTTCAGAGGAAGGATGAACTCTGGGTTATTTGACATGTGCTAGAACCTTCCACCTGATGTGGTGTTGAGTGCGACCATCGGAAGCATCTGTTGGTCTCTGCTTTGGGCTGAGAGGGGTGGCATCTCTTACGTCAGATTCTTGGTGTGCTGCGTCCTCCTTGCTGCTAAGCAGGCACTGCCCCCGCCCCAGGACTTCTAGGTCTCGGTAGGCATGGTCCCTGACCCCCAGCATTAAAAATGAATTATATCACATGTTCTCTTCACCTGTGGGCCATTTTCTTTCTAACAGTTGGGTGTCGAATATCATCAATGAAAGCCTTTTATTCTATCTTGAAATGCAACCAGATATCAATGGAGCCTCTTTGAAACAGGTCAGAAATGCAGCCAAGACCACGTGGTTCATGATGGTAGGTCCATCTTAATTTAAAATGTTCTTCCTAAAGAAAAAGAAAAAAAAAAAAGAAGGGATAAAACCACTCAGAAGTATGATCTATATGTTATTTAAATATGCAGGGAGTTGACTAGGTTCCTGGGATGCTTACATCTGGCCTTGGTCCACGAGCTAGCTATTTTCATTCAGTGTTGGGATCGTTATTAAATGGATATGACTCTGGTAAATCAACTTGGCAAGTGGATCAAACCTTCCAGGCAGATTTAAAATATCAGGGAATTTCTCTTGAAGAAATGTTTCAGACTGAAAAAACCATAGGGATTTAGGTATTGCCTATAACATTATCCGTAATTATAAAGCATTATAGATAACCCACATTGTTTGAAACAAAAGGGAGTGGTTACGTTAATGATGGTCTTTGATCTTGAGGAATGTTATACCGATGTTGAAGATGACAATGTAAAAAAATGGCAATTGTGAAATCTAGTGTTAAGTGAAAAATGCAAGATCTAAAAATTATACTGATTTCAACTACCTAGTAACACGTGTATGAAAACATATTGGCGAGAAATACACAAAATCATAATAAGGTGGAAAGAGCATGGGTAGTTTCCCTCAATGTTTTCATTATACTGCATTTCCAAGTACAAAAATCCGTACGCGAGCTGTTAGTGGAGAGATGCACGGTGCCCTACACAGAATTAAAATTTATGTTGCTTCAGAGTTGGGGGAAAGCTGATTCAGGAGGATAAGACCAGCATTAACTGCCTCCACCCCTGCCTGTGCTGTGGTCACGTGCAGGGACCACACTTAAGCAAAGTTTCCTAGACTGACTGTTAGGCTCAGGCGCCTTTGTGCACTCACATCCTGCCAGGGGCGCGAGGGGCAGGGCCCCGAGTCCCTGCGGGAGAGCGCGGCCACGGGCCAGAGGTGAGACAGCCCTGCTGGGCCGCCCAGGGCCTTCTCTCTCCCGCCCCCCCGACCCCTGGTCTGACTCAGCTCCTCTCCCCACCCCACCTCCTCTGTCTTCAGGCACCTTTGAGGGCCCAGCACCTCCAGCCAATCTCTGTCTCGCCCCACACCAGCCAGTGGGGCAGGTCGCAGTGAGGTCAGCCCAGCGGGCCCCGAGTCACCCTGGGAGCACCCAGTGCTCTGATTCCCACCGTCCCACCCTGACTCACCCCTGTCTCTCTGTCCTCCCTGCCAGGGGATACTGAATCCAGCCCAAGGGTTCCTGCTGTCCCTGGCCTTCTACGGCTGGACAGGCTGCCGGCCGGCTTTTCGGGCTCCCAGGAAGGAGATCCAGTGGGAATCGATGAGCACCTCGGCCGCCGAGCGGGGTCCCCCGTCCCCGAAGGGCTCCCGTGAGGCCCGGGAGAGCCCCGCTGCCGGGAAGGAGGTGCGGGCCGGCGGGCACACTTCCGACGAGGCCTTGAGCCTGCTGTCTGAAGGTAAGAGCCCCTCCACCAAGGCAGGCAGACGGCGGGGCCCCTGGCTCCCCTGGAAGTGCTTTATAAACGGCGAGGCGGCTGGTGCATAGGATTTCTGTCCTGATGCCTGGAACCTGCTTCAAGGCGAGAATGGAAAGTGACAACGTTAGTCTTGCATCTCGTCCTCCTCCTCTCCTTTTGCTATGATAGTGGTACCTTTCCTCTGGTTTCCTCTGGTACCTTTCCGTAGCCTTGTAATAACTATAACTGGCTCTACCTTGGGCTGGATGGCGTTTTGAATATGAGAGAAATTGCCACTTCAAACCCGTCGCGAAAGTTTGCTGTAAGACAATGAATGGTACAACCTGACCTCTGTAGCTTTTAGTTGCAGCTTGGTTTGTCCACCTCATTCGGGGACATTTAAGATAACACGCTGGTCGTCCGGTGCTGGCTCTTCCGATCTGTCCTTTTCACTTCAAGACTCTAGCACTGTGGTCCTCAGATTGGTCCTCTTTTTAAACTCCTGTTTAATCTGATTTGGGGTTATGTCTATTAACCCAGCCGATAAGGAGGAAGAAAGTATCAGTTCAAGGCCCAAATGATGTTTCTCTAAAGACTGCCATCTACTAAACCTATTACATACATTTTATATTAATATATTCATGCATACTATTTATATATATAAATAAACCTATTATATGTACTTTTCATTAAACATACTGTAACCTTATAATTTATCATTTGCTCTGTATTCTGAATTTACTATTACAAAAAGCTCATTTATATTCTAATCAAGATGGGTAATGAGAGAGAATAATCGCTAGACCTATGATCCTTATTCCTAACTAAATCTCAGGGACTGTCATGGTTATGATAGCTGATTAATTTTACCGTCCCTGGTCTATGCAGATCTTTATTCCCTTGAAAGATTCTTCTTGAGCAGACATTTTGCTGTTAGCATTGAGTAACAAGACTGGAAATTCTTTACAAGAAGTGGACACGTTTGCAGCATCTCCTCTGGGGGTCAGGGGGTTGATTCCCACAAATGCTGCTTGGGGAGGAGGCCACCCCACGCCCTCCTTCTGTCCCTACTGAGGCCCTGAAGCCCCTCCCTCTTCCCACTTTATTACACTGGGGCTGGTTGAAAACGCTTTTAACCAGAATGCATCACTCTGCGGCCCATGTACCGTCTTGCACTCATGCTTGACCACTGCACGTGGTAAGGGCCCAATAGTCGTTTGTAATAATTATGTTAAATTGCACATTTTTGAAGGGGAATTAGTTCTAAAAGGCCTCAGAGTAATTAATTATAAGATGTAAAGACTTCTTAGACATAAGATTTAAAGAATTCTTAGTAACATAAGAGTTGGGGTACTATGTCAAATATATCTCAAAAGAGCTGGGGAAAAAAAGAGTTGAGATATCCTTAACCATTTTTTTTTAGTAAGACTTTATAATGAGTAAGCACTTTCTTTGAATAAAAGCAACATTTGTCAAGCTTGTTAGAAGCAAGGTGACACATGGTCTCAGTATAAGGAATGGACTTGCTACGCAGGAGCCATGATGATAACCTCCAGGAAGGGCTCGTGGCTTCTGGGCGCAGGACTGTCCATCTTGGCCTCCTCCAAGTGAGCTGAGGACTAGCCCTTCCTGCAAATCTCACTTAGTATTTCTTGACCTCTAATAGGGTGCTAACGACAGTGATTTTCATAAGATTAAATAGATCTTTGTGCTATGTGCTTAAATAGTGCTGGGACACAGAGGGCATTCCATAAATGCTAACTCTCGTAAGCATACATAAATCCCATTACATATTCATAACCTGAGCGGAGACATGGAGCAAATGTTGGCGAGATATAGAATGAAAGAGTCCATGAAAATTTCCAATCTGCGTTTAAAGTATGAAGGCAGAGCAATCCGGGCTAACGATGTGGATACATGTCAGGAAACAAGCCCTTGGCAGAATGATCCCCACACAGGAGACTCCTGTTCTTATACCACAGGCTGTATACGCTGCTGCCAGAACCCTCAGGAAACGGCAGCCTAATGTCTACAGTGGTAATCTTGGAAATGAGATACGGCTGGCTTGGTCTTGGGCTGTTTCCTTTCTCCTCCTTTCCAGCCACTTTGCTTTTAGTCTCTTTAGTAAAGGTAGGGAGCTACTCATAATACAGAAAGTACTATTACATGTGGGAGAAGAGCCCAGAGATACAAACTCGAAGCAGTAAATACAGTTAGGCTTCTCCCTGTTTGCATTGGTTAAGATGAAGCTTGACTGGTTTATCATATCCTTAAGCCTCTATCTACTACTTTAGGATTCACTTCGAGGCCAACAGGCTTACACTGAGCCTCCGTTAGGAAGTATCTGACGTGGTGTCTGGCACTTACTAGGTACTTGACATAAGTCAACTGAGTTTGAACAAATATTCATCGAGCCTCTGCAATATGGTCAACAGCATTTTAGCTGAGGGGTGGGGGCGGTGTGTGTGGATTGTGAGTGTCCCTGAGAAGTGTCATGTAGGAAACTTGCAAGTATAAGTTAAGTAAAGACAATACTATATTTTATTCTAAAAAGTCTGACGCGTTAAAGGGACACAGAAAAGGCAGGGCCTCCATGGGTGTTGGCGCATGGGTGAGGGTTTCTGGAGGAGGTCATGTTCAGGCTGGGTCTCGCACCGCAGACTGCAATGGGAGAGGGGGAAGCCCGGAGGACACCCCGTGTGGAGACTCAGGGCAGAATGTCTGCATGTTGTTCAGGGGTGGCCACAGCGTGGGGTTTGTGGGAAGCTGGAGAGGCAGGTCGGGAACAGATAACGAAGGGCTTTTACAGATTCTGCTAAGGAGTTTGCATTTTATCTAGTGGCCAGCGAGAGGCCAGTTAAGGTTTTTAAGTGGAGAGATACACTCAGATTTGCTTGTAGGACTAGCCTAGTGAATGGATGTGGGAGAGTTGATTGGATGATCATGCTTCGTGACCATGGCAACAGCTAACATTGAGGGGATTTGTGTGTAATTCTCTATGACAACTTCGTTCAAAATCGCATCTTTATGAAGAATCGGAATTTCCCTTGGGACTAAAAGTCAAGAAAAAAGGGTACTTCTCACAAATAAGCAAAAACCTGGTTGGTTTTTAACTGGTGAGCACCAGAAAACCTTAAAATATTATTTCCTCTGTCCATGAGCTTTACGAAGCGTAGTGTCAGATCTCTGGCCCTTCTTTAACAGGGACACTTTGTGTTCACAACGGAAAAGTTCAGGATCTGATGGATACTTTAACCTTATCATTGCCTTTAAGGGTTGGGGGGTGTATGTCTCAGGAGATCTGCTCCCCTAGCCTTCAGCGTCACCCTGGACCAGGTTCCGCCAAGCCCCGCCCACCGGCAGGGGGCACGGCTCCGGTGGCAGGGCGGGGCGACAGTGGAGCTGGGGGTGTGGTCACAAAGGGGGCGTATCTTAGGCCGAGGCCTGGCGGGGAGGGGCGTTGACGAGAACAGGCCTTCCCTTGCTGTGGCAAAGCAGAGGGGCGTGGCCACAGGGATAGGGGTGTGGCTTGGACAAGATGGACCACGGGGTATAAGGATTGCGTCAGTGGGGTAGGGCCGAGACGCGGGGCACGTGGGGAGGCGAAGAAGGCTGTCGTTAGAAGAGAGCACGTGTAGTGTGTCCACAGGTAGGAAGCTTGTGGCCTCTGCAGAACACAGTGGATGGAAGTGAGGGGGCGTAACTGTATGTCTCTCTCGCACGTCTTTTCTCTCCCCCCAGGTGTCTTTCCCACAATTCGCTGTCTCTCTCACAATACCCTAGTTCTTGCACCATTCCCTCTCACCCACAATTGCCCTTCCTCTCCCCTGATCCCTCGTTGTTCCCACAATTCTCCATCCTCTCCCACAACCCCTTGCTTTTCTCACAGTTCTGTGTGTCTCCCACAGCCCCCTATTGCTCCCGCAATTCTCTTCCCACAATTTCCCATTTTCTGCCACAATTCTGGATTCTTCATGGTTTCTCACAAATCTGTTGTCTTCTACAGTTCCTTTTGCTACCGCATTCCACCGCTCCCCCAATTCTTTTTCTCGGAGAGATTTCTGTTCTCCAGCGTAATTCCTTCTCTCTGACAATTGCCCGTCATCTGCCACAGTTCTCTCTCTCACAATGCCTCTCTTCCACAACGGCCAGTCTCCCCCACAGTACTCTTTTCCCCGTAATTCTCTGTTCTGCCTGGCAATTCCGTATCTCTCCCCCCCCCACCAAGTTTCTGCCGTTTCCCACAGTACTCTTTCTCCCACCATTGCGTCTCTCCCACATGTCTTTATCCTCCATCACAGTTTCACACCTCCCCAAATTGCCTGTTCTCTCCCGCACTTCCCCCTTACCGTCCCCATTTCTCTGTTCTCTCATACACCTCATTCTTTGTCTGTGATTCTCTCTGCCGTCACTTGCCCCTCCACGTAACACCAGGTGGCGCCATGGGTCGTGTTTGCCAGGGGCGTGTGGGAGGGAACACACCCCAGGGCCTCCACCTCTGTCGGGCTGGCTGCACTCAGTTCAACACCTTGAAGGGGACGCAGGCCCAGGGGTTGCACGCTCTCTATGGCTCATGCTCCTAACCACCTGGTTGGGTTTCTGATCTAGCGCCTCGAGGCTTTAAGGGATCCAAGAACAACAGCTGAGGGCACCGGAGGCATCCAATATGCCTCCCAAATGTTAGGTCTGCGTGGAGCCAGGACGTTCTCGAGAACCTGCCTGGGCTTGCGAGGCTCCCTGACGGGAGTTGCTAGGAAGGCGCTCGGCCCTTGGGCACTGGGAGGTCGCTGGCAGCTGCGTTTCCTGCACGCACACTCAGATGTGCACACGCACCGATAGAGAATTAGTCCCTCACCCCCACCACCATGGCCTCTTTGGATTTGCTTCTCAGAGACTTCAAGACCAGACGGGAAAACCCATGGAAAGGCAGGCCTGCTGGAAAGCCCAGCTGCAAGCACCCGGCCAACTCGGCGCAGGCGGGGCTGGGGGCCAGGGGCGCGGGGCGGGTGTGTGTGTGTGTGTGTGTGTGTGTGTGTGTGTTCAGCGGCAGCGGTGGCGCTGGCGTCTGACGCTCAGGGTTGTCGTGACACAAAGGGGTCTCCTCCGTGGAGCCCCGGGGGACGAGCAAAGAAGCAGGAACTCTGAAAAAGGGGGCAGAATATGTCCCAAAGTGTCAGGTCACGCCCAGACCTTGATCACGAGCCCCCGTGTGACGCTCCAACCCGGAGGCTTTTTGAAAAGACCACAGAAATCGCACACAAGTTCCCATGAGCCCAGGACGCGCTCAGGAACGGCGAGCGACGCCGAGAGAAGCGAGCCTTCGGGAACCGCCGGTGAACCCCTCCGGCAGGAAGGCGGTTCCGGAAGCCTCCCCAGCCGCGGCCTGGGCTCCCGGAAGCGCGGGTTCCCCGCTCCCAGCTCCCCCGAGGGCCGCGCGCCCTCTCCTCGGAGCCGGCTGCCGGCGCGCCCTCTCCTCGGAGCCGGCTGCCGGCGCGCCCTCTCCTCGGAGCCGGCTGCCGGCGCGCCCTCTCCTCGGAGCTGGCCGCGGGGCCCAGAGCCGCGATGCCGGCCCGTCCCGTCTTCTGAATTCCTTTCCCGCCTCTTGGTGGCCTCTTGACGCTTGGGGCGGCTCCCTCCGACCCGTGCTCTCCCGGACGCCCTGGGAGGACGAGCCGAGCGCCTCTCGCCGCGCAGGCCGCTGTGGGGTTTGGGTGGTGGTGGTGACGGTGGTGTGTCGGCCACGCGGCCGACCCCGCGCTTGCTGCTTCGTGGGTAATACCGTCACCTCTCCCTGTAGCTCCGGCTTCCCCAGGCATTTCCAAGCCCACAGAGTGCTGACGGCCTCTCCTTTTTCCCCTGAAGTGTCCTCTAAAACTCGGCGTGTGTCTCGTCTTACTCCGGGCTTGTTCCTGCCGGGTTTTATACGTTAGTCTCCATGAGTGCTCTGAGGTGCCTGGGCCGTGTCCCACGGATGTCAAGGCGGTGACCCCACGGTATTTAGCCATTCAACGTTAGCTTATCGTGCCAGGGTCTGGTTGAGGCACTACACATACCGTGGTGACTAGGGTGGACAAATGCGCTGTCCACTGAGACTCTCCATATAATTATATAGTAATTATTATAGCAGCGTTTGTGAATGAAAGTCACAAAGAACTGTATAATATTCAAGGCAGCGAGAAGTGCTGCGAAGAACAACACGTCAAGAGGGGGCAGGAGAGTGGTTTTAGATGGGCGTCCCAGATACCTCCTTGAGGAGGAGGTAACATTTGAGTTGAGACCTGAATGCGGTGTGGGAGTGAGCCATGAGAAATCTGGAGCGCTTTGCAGGCAGAAAAAGAGATGTGCAAAGGCCCTGGGGCAGCCCTGAGCTTGGATGTAAGAGAAGCATGTGCAAAGGCCCTGGGGCAGCCCTGAGCTTGGATGTAAGAGAAGCATGTGCAAAGGCCCTGGGGCAGCCCTGAGCTTGGATGTAAGAGAAGCATGTACAAAGGCCCTGGGGCAGCCCTGAGCTTGGATGTAAGAGAAGCATGTGCCTGAAGGTTGTGAGTGAGAAGAGGGACATGAGGGGAGGAGGCTGCAGCCGTCAGCGGGGCCTCTCGGTGGAGGGAGTTGGGATTTGGAGATGTTCCTGAAGGGCAGTCACCTGCCCCATGCACAGCTGAAAAGGCCACCCTTCTCTGCGTCTTCCTTCGCTGTATTCCTGACACACACACCCTAGAACCTGGCATCCAGCAGGCAAGCCTGGATATTTGTGGAGTGATATCCGTAGAAAGAACAATTCTGACATCTGTTGCAAAGCTCTCCCGCACCTTCTAAAGGAAGGCGTGTTGTTGGGATGATTAAACAGACCTCCGGGATTACTCTTTTGGCTGGAGTGATGTTTGCTTTCATTCTGATTGTTACCTATGTCCCTCCTCGTAAGTTTTAGTAAGAGGAGTCCTTAGGGCACCTCGTGGCATTGAGAGCAGGAGGCCGGGCGACCCCGGAGCACTGTTGCCCCCGAGTGACCCCTGGGGCAGCTGTGCCCACCGTCACCACAGTGCACTGAGATCTCGGGCCCCTTAGACAGCGTGTCCCAGGGCTCCGAAACTCCCCCGTGTCAACAGTCTGTTTCCGTTTGGGGTGCAGCATCCACAGGGTTTGGCTGAGATGCGGTGAGCTGCCCAGTGGGGAGGTTTGGAGGAAGGGAGGCAGGGGTGGACCTCCCTTCAGGGAGGTCGTACATTAGCTGCCCCAGATGATTCTGTAGGATTTTTGTCCTTTGGAATGATTTAACCACATGTAGGTGAAAGTATCATGTAATTTTCTTTTTTAAATACAGACGGTTGTGAAGCTTGTGAAAGACGTTCTCGGACACGGACACCGACACCGTCACGTGACAGTCTTTTTTCCTCTCCAGGTTCTGACGCCAGCACAATTGAAATCCATATTGCAAGTGTGTCCCGCAACGGAAAGGAGACTGAATCTGTTCCAAAAGCCCAGAGAGACCTGTGAGAGGACGAGACAGAGGTCCAGACCCCGTCTCCCTCAGACTCCACGTTTCTCATCCCTTAGGACTGTGTTCTCGCCTGCAGTCAGCACACTGCAGAGTGTAGCATCCCCCCAAATCTCACTCCCATCACCACGTTAGTGTATTCCCCAGGACCCTCTTTGTGGTAGGAGGGATGATCCGTGAGCCTGTGCTTGGGGATGGCAGGGGGAGTCCTTCGAGATCAGACACTCTGCAGCTTCTCCAGACTCTCCATTGACATTAGTTTTTCTGATCTGGCTGTAATGTTAAATGCCAGATGCAGGTCCTTGGAAAAGTTAATAAAGTAGCTGTGTCCGAGCTCCCAGCCTGACTTGGATTCTGTCTGAACAACACCGCCAGCGAATGCTCTTGAGTCAGATAGTGATGATGCCAAAAGGCCACGAGAAGAGGCAGCAGGACCGACGGGGGCACCGAGGAGCAGCTGCACAGCAAGTTCCTTATCCACCACTAGGGGGCAGCGGAGGACAGGCTTGGACCGGCAGTTTAGCCCTCGGTCCCCACGTTGTGTCGAGTGATGATTCAGTCTAAGGAATCCTTGGGACCGGACTTATGCTCAGATCATTGCCTACGTTTCCGTCTTTCCATCAGTTGAAATATAGATTATATATATAAAGTATACATATATAATTATATAGAGAGTTTTCCTTTGATATCCATGAGAGATTTGTTCTAGGACCCCCACGGATACCAAAACCCACAGAAGCCCTGGTCCTCATCCGCGGGAGCCTTTGTCCTCATCCGCGGGGGGCCCTGGTCCGCATCTGCGTGGGGTCTTCCGCATCCGCGGGAGCCGTGGGCCGGGGGATGGGCAGTGCAGACGGTCGGCTGTTTATAAAATTTGTATACTATAGATATTGAATATATACATGTGCATATATATATCTGGGGGCAAAAATACTGTATATACTATTCATTGGAGACGCAAGCCACCTAGGTAAGTCTATCAAAGGCAAGGCACCATTTCCTCAGGACACTGCAGTCAGCTCTGCCATGTGACCCTCGTTTATATCAAGACCAGGACCCCATCCTGCTCTAGAAAAGCTGTCCAGGATGCTTCTGGATTTGTGCTTTTGGAGTCACATGGCCACAGATGGATTCAGAGCATCCCGTGACTGTGACCGTGGTACCCAGGGCTGTGTGCTCCTAAAGATGGACCTACATCACAGCCACCTTGACCCAAAGTATCCAGCAGGTGTGGAGGAGTTTGAACTTTTCTGGGTGGCATCCGCATTCTTAATCTCTGTATCGACATTCCGTCTGCCCCCAGCATCAGAAGCCCGTCCTCTGAGGATTCCCCATGCTGAATGAGGCACAGCCTCAACCCCACTCTAGAGCAAAGCTGCCAGCTGCTCACTTTCCCAGGCTCCCTCGCAGCTAGAGCAAGGCATAGGCCTGGCAGAAAATCAGATTCGTGTCCCAAGTCTAAGTTGGAAGCTGGTGCCCAAGGCAAGGGGCCGTGCAGAAGCACTGCTGGAGAGGGGCCGGCAGCTGGCGCGTCTGCTTTGGAAGGCATCCGGGGTGTGCTTTCAGGGGCCAGCCCAGTGTCCAGTGGCATCCGGGGTGTGCTTTCAGGGGCCAGCCCAGTGTCCAGTGGCATCCGGGGTGTGCTTTCAGGGGCCAGCCCAGTGTCCAGTGGCATCTGGGGTGTGCTTTCAGAGGCCAGCCCAGTGTCCAGTGTCGAGGTGTGGGCAGCTCCCAGTGCTGTGTCCGTGCCCGGTGTTATGTGTACAGGCCCGATGCTGTAGCCTAACACGGCACCCCAGCCTGGTTCCCCAGAGATGCCCCCGAGCTGCTCAATGTCCTCATTCATTCCTTTTGGTTTACATTAGCCACAGTCAGGTTTGGAAGCTTGCAAGTGAGAACCCAGGCTGCTGTGATTATCTGGTTCAAGTGACTCCCCTCAGCAGATGGGGTGTCAGCATCGCAGCTGGCAGGGTGGTTTTGACGGGGATGGAGGCAGAGTGAGAGGGGGAGTGGATACCTTCACGTGGCTACGTGCCACGCCCTAAGCTACACCTGGGCACTGGGGACAGAAATAAGCATCAGAGACAGAGGTGCTATCCGTCACTCCGGGGAATAACAAACGAGCACAGCAGATCACGACAGACCACGCCTGGCTTTAAGCAATTTCCCTGTAAGGCTGGCTGCTGCAGGGGGCGGCTATGTTATTGTTTTGTAGACGGTAGCTGGGATGATAAGGGGAAAGATCTAGGGGAGAGGAAGCGATGGTGATGGGAGAAGGGAAGGTTCTTGAAAAGGGGAGGCAACTGGGAACCAGAGCCAGGAGTTTGGACGTGACAGGTGTAGCTGGGAGTGTAGCTTGGGTGGAAAGATAAGCCTGCTCCTATCAGGTGGCTTCTGTTTGATTTCAACTTATTGGCCAGTTTATCACACCTTAAAAAACGTTTAAATGAGTCTACTTATTCCCCCTATTCCAAAGATACCCTCTTCGTCATTTACAGTTGTGTTTCTGGTGGCGTTCCTCTCAAGAACTCTGCTCAAGGGTAAGTATATTCGTAATAGGAGTCCCCATCCCCCAGAGGATTAACTTCAAGTCTTAGGAGAAGGTAATACTGTAACAGTCCCTGCTTCCTCCCACCACGCGTCCCCCCTGCCCTCCCCCAACCCCGAGGCTCCCCACGCCCTCCCCCATCACGGGTCCCCCTCCCCGCGACTCCCCACGTGGTCCTCCACGTGGAGCTGCGTCTTGCTTTGCTTACCTTGCACATGGATGAAGACACTTGGGAGAAAAAGGAGCCAGACTGGAAAGGAAAAAAAAAAACATTCCACCCAATTCTGAGTCTTTCTGTAAGGGTACGTTATCTGCTTCCCGCCCCCTCCCAGCCCTTTTCATGCATCTCACCAAGTGATTTCCAGGCTTCCACCAACAGTGACCACCACCAGCATCCACAGGTGCACAGAAACGTTTCCGTGAATATAAAGAACATCTCAAAGACCCTTTAGGAACAGCACCCAGATATGGGCAGTTGAAAAAAAAAAAAAAGGTCTCTGCACAGTGAGGGGAAACTTGGATTCCCGAAATCAAGTGGGCGCCTCAACGGACAAAACATTTTTAGAATCACTGCAGCACTGGGCTCCATGTATCTGAAGATGAAAGCTGGACAATCTGGATTCAACCCAGTTTCCTTCACAGCACAAAGAAACCCCTTCGAAGCTATGAATATGCTACCAGCATCGTTGCTGAAGCCACCAAAGCCCGCGTCCCACACGCGTCTATCCCGGGAAGCTCTGCCCTGCGCTGTGCGAGCCCACCGTGTTTGCTACAGAGGTCTCCCTGGGGCCTTCCCGTGGCTTTAGCAGCAGGGCCTGGGGTGCTCAGAGCTTCACCCCAAATCCACCATGTGGGAACACGCTTGGTCAACTTGGCAAGACTTAAAAAAGAGAAAAACAAAACCAGGCAAGGCTGAACCCCAGACAACACTGGGGCAGAGAGAGGAAGGGATGGGCCAGCCCCTGGCTCTGTTCCAGCCCAGGATCAAGTTGGGATTAGAGGAAATGGCACCATGACCTTCTTTTGTGACTCATGTGTACAGCCAAACGCAGCCCGTCTCGCTGCGTCTGCCTACCACGGGGACAGCACTTCAATTCAATTATGTCACATCCGTTCACTGATGAAAGTGGCATCAATGGAAACACCTGGCCGGGGCTGGTACTGAGCAGACTTCGGTCAAAGTTTCCAGATGTCTGCATCATGCACAGTGTCTGCTTACCCGTATCCTACCACTTTAGGTTCTGCTAACTACTCAAAGCTCATCCGTGAACTCAAAACTCCCAGCAAACCAACCCCACTGACAGGAGAAAATTGATCCGCTTTGACTTTCTAAAACAGCCAGCCTAAAACACAGTAACACGAAGGAAACATACTAAAAAGCACGCTCCCTTTATATCCTAACGGGGCAGCTGACCCTCCTGCCACGGCGACCCCGAAAGCGGCCCTTCCGCTGTTTTCTCCTGGAGAAAAAACAGAGCTCCGTCTACACTCAGGGGTGTCAGCGTGGGCCCCAGAGGTGCCGACCAAGACGAAGAAAGCACACCCACCAAGTTCTCTATCAAAATAGAGCAATTTATTCAAGACAGTGAATATGATCTGTTGATTCTCTCTTGAAACAAATGAGCTACGACGCACAAAGTGATTCTCTTTCTGGGAGCGCGTGAGGGTGAGGGGCGGGGGGAGAACGAAACGGGGGCCGTGTGGATGGAACAGAATCTGGAAAACGGGACAGGAGCACATCTGGCTGCACGTCTGACACAGACAATAAAAACCGCAGAAGCCAGAATTCACAACCTCAGTGAGTGGCGGAAGGAATGATCCTGCATTTGACAAGAAACACGATTAAAAAAAAAAAAAAAAAAAAAGGTGGAACAAAAGGTTAAAAGAGAAAAACAACAAGGAACAAAAGCAGACCCTTATGTTTGACAAAGTGCACTTCACTTGGCTCCAAGATCTATTTTTAGAAAGACAAAACGAACGTCCCGTTCTGGGTGTCATGCGGGGTCAGATGTGCCCCGTGGGGCAGCATCCCTTTCCCAGGTGTGCACAGAATGATTTCTCAGTCACTGCAAACCCAACGGAAAATTCCGGGAGGACCGTCGTGTTACTCCTGCTTTCAGAATCAAGGTCCCATTTGGTCACCGAGACTGAAGCATTTACTTCCAAGTGTTAGAAGCTGTCAACGACGTCCAACGGTAACACGAGCCACGGGGCACCGAAGACACGGATGCGTCCGCTGAGCGCTGGCTGGCAGGGTGCAGCTGGTGGGCAGCGTCCGCGGCTCAGGGACGGCTGCCGTCCTGCTGAGAGCGGGGATGGGTATCCAGGGGCGCTGGCTGCCTCCTCGTCTTGCCTCCCTGGGGCCCCTGGGAGGCTCCTTCCCAGTGGCCGGCAGAGGACGCCAGGAACGCGGACGGTCTGCCTTCCTCAGCCTCAGGTCACTGCCAGGCCCGGGATCAAGCCCCCGTGTCAGTGGCCTCACAGCCCTCGGCTCCAACCCGGCAACTCCCAACTGGTTCAGATTTACCAAGAGACTAAAGTCAACACTTGGAGACCCTGGGTACCGACCGTCCGGTGAGGATCGTCTCGTGAACCGACTGTCTTCACCCGTCAGCAGGCTTTGGCTTGTCAAACACAAACTGTATCCTGACCCTGGACAGCTGATGTCTGTAGACGTGACACATTTTCATTGGGTGAGGGGGTCCAGATGGTGTTCGTCTAGATCCCCCCAAACTGCACCTCAAACCTAGTAACTTCTCGGTGGCAGGGAATTACCAGTGTACCCGGGGATGTCTGCCATCTTCACAGATGGCAGTGGAGACTCCGGAGAACTCTGATCTTCTTAAAGGCCAAGCGTTTAGGTAACAGATCCCGAATAAAATGCTCCACTCATACATAAACAGAGCACTTGTTGGTCTTCTACAGACGGGGCTTGAATGACTCGCAGATCCATGGAGGCCCATTAATGATCCGAGAAAGATGAATGCACTCTGGCTTTTGGGGCTGGTCCCGGGACAATCCAAGTTTTGCAGGAGGGCCTGGTCTGCTCTGCCCGTTAGCTTCTGGCTCCACGGACAGACACCAGCCTCTAAGTAACATCGGGCCTTGTTGCTGGAACACACACACGGCTGCACCCTGCCTGCCGCCAGCCCCCCGGGGCCCGGCCCCCTGCCCCATCCCGGCCTGTGCCTGCAGGAAGACGGATGAACCCAGAGGCCCTGTCTTCCGCTGCTTCCCCCGCTGCTAATTTAAAAGATAGGTCAGCGTCGGGTTATGACAACAAAAGTACAAAGGTCACCTGATCCAATGAAAGGAAACTCCTCTAGGAACACAAAGCCATGTTTAATTTTTTAAAAACAGTAAAAAGATTCATTATTACAAAAAGAAAACCTTTCTCCTCCTCTGTTGCAAGAGGAAGAAACTATGAAGAGGACAGAATTAGTGACAGTCTACCTACGTAATTCACCTTCAGGACCGAAAATCTCTCTCCCTGTTCGTTTTTGTCGTTATTAGACCCAGTGAGATCCTGGAGCCTCTCCCATCAGCTGTGCAAGGACCGGCCGAGGTGCTCTTGGTGGGGGGCCCACAGGTGGCCCCGCGGCCTGAATGATGCCAGGCAGCATCCTGCTGAGTGGACGGCTGTGACGGCCCCTTCAATGCCGCTGGTCCTGGGAACGCTTCTTGGGTCCAAAGGCACGCTTCTCCAGGTCTCTCCTGCCGGCTACTATACGGTCAACACACCCTGAAAGATGCCAAGGTCGTCTTCGAGCTGGAAGGGCCCGGATTTTCCTCTCTGGCCGTAGAACAGTCCCAACGCCGACCCCAGGGCTGGCCCCTTCCCACCCAGAGTCCTCACTGCCTCTCGTGAAGCTGAAAGAGAAAAAGCTACCTCAGACCCTGCCTGTGTCTTCCTAAACTTTATTTTTTTTTAAATATGAATCACACAAAGCTCTCTATGTCTGATGGCCATTTTAGGATTTTAAAATTGTTTTAACATAAAAATATTTTTTTTTTCCTCCAAAAATATTCTGGGCTCTTTCTAAGTCACTTTTTTTTTTTTCTCCTGTAAAAAGTCCCCCTGCCCTGCCTTCTTACATAAAGCACTTAGTATGCGCCAAAAGTGCCCTTGAGACCTAAGATGGGAAGCGACTATGAGGAAGGGGCGGAGAGAGTGCGCGAGGCAGAGGGAGGGAGGGAGGGAGGGGAGGGCGAGAAAGCCCCGCCTGTCAGAGACTCTGTGAGGGGGTGATGCCAACCAAGACCACGAAGGAAGGAGAGGTGGAGGGGGCAGGCGACACCAGCAAAGAAGCAACACACCCAAAACAGTTTCCACCTCAGACCCAAGGCCCCCAGACGACAGGATTCCAGCCCATAGAAAAACCACGGGACAAAGAGTCTAGAAAATAGAAAGTGTTGGGATTACAAAGTTGCCCATTTCATCCGTACAAACTGGTCTTTGAACATCCTTGTGAGAGTAACTGTAGTGTCCAAATTTTTAGGAAAAAAAAAAAAAAAAACCCACCACGTGAGGAGTTCCCCACCCCCCTTTTGGTTTATCACAGCATTTTTTTTCTTTTTCTTTTTGGCACAGTTTTTGTTTTTTTTTTTTTCTTTTCCTCTCAGCCATCAGAGCCTGTTCTGGATGGAAACCAAACCATGCACCGTCTAGCTGGTGGCTTCGTGCTTCCCAGGCTGAATGTTCCAGGTGGAAACCATTCTTTCCCCCTTTGATATGACTGTGTGTATGTTTTTGTTTTAAACTTCTTGATAAAGATTACAAAAAAATAGAGACTCCTGTGGCCAGGGATGAGTTGATTTCAAAGTACACTCTAAGGTCAAGTTCGTACAGTTTTGGAGCTGACAGAATTGTGTTTGAATAGTGCTACAACCCCACACATTCACTGCTGGTCCGTTAGAATTCTCTTCTTGTTTCTAAAATATTTCATGTTTACTTTCGCAGATCTAAGACACACACCTGGAAGGAAAGAGAAAGCGCCTGTTATCTTGAGACACGACACAAGATGCCTTTAGAGCAGAGGCTGGCAAACGGCCCATGGACCAAATCCAGCCTGCCACCCACTTTTTACAAAGTTTTATTGGTACACAGTAGAGAGGGTTCAGAGCATCTCTAACGACAGGCTGACGTCTGAGCACCTGACCAACCAACCCCAGGCAAACAGGACAGAGAGGAATAGCCAGGTCAAGGGCTATGCTAGGAACTAATGGGGTGGCCACAGCCATTGGCGGGTGTCACGGACCAGACACCGACATGGCGGGGCAGAGGGCAAATCACGCCTGAGCACACATTTGGGGGCCGGGCTGACATCCAGCCAGCCAGCCCATTGCCACCTGCCCTACAGCTCATGGCAATTCCAAGTGCAGGCATGAATCCAAAAGCTAGACATCTTAGGCGATCAACATAGGGCCACTGGGACCCCGGAGACCCGTGGAATGCAAAGTCGGGCCTTTATCACCAGAGGGCCCAGCAGGCTGGGAGGCAAGACAGGACCAAGTTTCTCAGCCTCGGCACCTGCGATACTTGGGGCCAGTCACTTCTCTCCTGTGGGCATCCCGTCCACTGCAGGAGGTTCAGCAACAGCCCTGGCCTCCACTCACCAGACGCCAGCAGCCCCCGACCAAAGCGGTGGCAACCAAAATGCCTCCAGACATTGCAGATGCCCTCCAGGGGCAGAATCACCCCGGTTGAGGACCACCAATTTCACTGAGAAAACGTCATTCAGGAAGTAAGAGAGACGGCTGCTCCCAGAGGCGGTGCCAGCCCCGAAGTTTCCTTCACCAACACACACTGGCTGCGGCCCTCGGAGGCCACCACAGCGCTGGAAGCCCCCGCGGGTATCAGGGGTCTGACTTTTCGTGTCTCCACCGCCGAGCCCTCCGCCCCCCAGGAAACTACGGGTGCTGCTTACGGAGCCGTCCGACGCGCTGGCGCCCACTTTGTCCCCTCGGGCGTTCCAGCACACCTCGAAGATGCCGCCGGTGCCTCGGTAGCTGTGGACGAGACTTCCGCTCTGCAAAGCAAAGCCGCCATCACTCGCGATGCAGAGTGCCGACGTGGACCCCCAGGGTGTGAGCACAGAAACTTTCAAACATAGAAGCTAACGGAATTTTCAGTGACCGTAACGCGCCTCTCAGACCTGCTGCCACGGGGGGCATAGCTGACCTACGGCAGCCCGCGGAGTCGGCCTAAACATGTTTCAGCCGAGGTCACGCCTCCCAGGGGTCATTCCCAGGGGCCAACGACTGAGGGTGGCAGGGGGACTGAGGCAGCCAGGGAAGGAGCAAGTCAACAAGATCATACGTGTTTTTATATTTAGAGAAGGCGTCCATCTCACTGACGATTAAGGAGACCCTCAACATGTCTCAAAGAGTTCTGTGATTTATAAAAAAAAATAAAGGGGTAAAACGATTTGATGACTTGCTGACAGCAGGAGTTATCTAACTGATGATGTCATTTTAGAAATCCATCCATCACTATTTCCAGTGAGAGTTCCATGACTAGACTGCTACACGTTAACGTCTGTCTTCCGGGTGGCCTATCTGGGGCTGTGAGGCTGGGCTCAGCACCAGGCTGGTTTCACATAAGGGCCACCGTCGCCTCTTGCTCACCGGGAAGACATGACCACATGAGGCGGCTCCTGGGAAGCCTGAGGTCTCAGTGGACCACCCGCGGGCCCACGCCAGTTAACATGGCTCCCGTACCACCTCCCTGCACCAACCACAAGGGGGCGTGGGCTTGAGAAAGTGCATTCATCTGAATGCCACCCAGGCCTACAGGAATCACGAAGGAGCGTGGGAATCAAACAGGAGGGGAGGGACTTCCCTGGCGGTCCAGTGGTTAGGACTCTGCGCTTCCACTGCAGGGGGCACGAGTTCAATCCCTGGTCGGGGAACTAAGATCTCGCGTGCTGCACGGGGTGGCCAAAAAATACAAAAACAAAAGACAAAACGAAACAAAAAAAAAACCCCAAAAAACCAGGAGAGGAGAGGCCACTTCATCCATCCTGAGGCCACACAGAATGGATCGCTGGCTGTCTGCAGTGATTCCTCCCATAGCACATTTCTCTCTTCCATTAGCAGGAGACCCAAGAGCCCAGTATACTCAAATACCATCTCTCCTTTTACTTCTGTGACAGCATAACCAACAGTGACATTCCCGCTGCTACCCAAACATAAAACACTTCCCTTCAAAAAATCAAAATGCCATGACAACAGCCAACGAATATTCCTCATGGCCCTTGATCTGTTCCCTGAAGAAGCTACAGGAGCTGGTGTGGAGCAGAGGTGGTCAGGGCTGGCCTCACCCCGGACGGCCGATCCCCCTGGAAAGCTCGGATGGAAGGACACTTCTGACCTAGACCTTAGTACCCACAGGGCAGCGTCTCGGGTGGGAAGATGACTGGGTTACGATTTTCCAAGGTGACTCCTCATGCCCAAGAGAAGGAAGTGGCAGGTGGAAGGCGTACCTGCCAAGGACTCAGAAAAAGTAACGAGTCGATGGGCGTCCCTGGCGGGGAAGACCGACCACCCGCACGGAGCACAGGGCAGATGGCACTGGGTCTGGGGTCCACCTGGGGAGCTGGGGTTTGTGTCAG
The DNA here is from genome assembly GCF_028564815.1 of Eubalaena glacialis. Lineage (NCBI taxonomy): Eukaryota > Metazoa > Chordata > Mammalia > Artiodactyla > Balaenidae > Eubalaena > Eubalaena glacialis. Next base: position 7,319,543 of record NC_083736.1, on the reverse strand, counting down.
GGCTCCGCGTCCGAGGTCAGGCATTCCTGAGCACACATCCATTCCCTGACTGCTGTTCCGGGCGTGGGCCACCGAAAACATGACTACGGGGGCGCTCCCTCTGGAGAGCACTGGGCGGTGGGAATCGGGGGTTACCTGCGTGTTCCAGATGTGCACACACTTGTCAAAGGAGCCGCTGGCCAAGTGCTTCCCGTCGGGGCTAAAAGCTACACTATAGACCGGTTCCTGGTGTTTGGTGAGCGTGTGGATGCAAACGCCCCGCTCCACGTCCCACAGTCGAACTGTAGAATCGAACGAAGCACTGCAGAGACGGGAGAGAAAACGTCACCACAACACTCGCGGGTTCCCGACTGTTTCCCTAAGACGCGGCACGGACAGCGGGCGCTGCTTTCCTTTCCTGGCTCTTACGTTTCGAGAGACAACAAGCGGGTACACTCTTCCTCTTCTAAAACGTGAACCAGATACACTGAAAACAAAGCCACGGTCGTAAAACAGATCTTCTCCTTCTTTTTTTGGGTGCTGTTATGAGGGAAACAAATTGACATCCACACTCATTTGTCTGTGCGTTTTTCTAAGATATGAATGATATGTACTTTTGTATTCACTACATTTTCTAAAGTGCTCCCACAACTTACAACATCTATCGTTGCCAACTAAAATAATGCTGAGAGCCGTATTTGGGGAAATAGCAAACTGAGCGAATACAGAATTAAAATATAATCGCATCCAAATACACAATCGCACTCCTGGGAGCTGCAAATTTTAGTAATTTCCAAATTTGAAAGAAGAGTACACAGCACAAAGATGCTTTACCCGGCATTCCTTCTCTCTGCAGGGACTTACAGGCAGCAGCGTGTCCCTTTATGCTTGTTAACTAGAAGGATTGCTTACGCTCGTTAATGGGTGCCACGTGATACAAAGCACCTTCCAAGTTATAAAAAAAGGAGAAAAGATAGCGTTCTGTATCCTAGACATTTAAGTGGATTTCAGGACAACTACTTGAAATAAGAGAGTAATGGCCTTGGTGTTTTTCTGGATCGGCCTTTCAGCTGATGTGGGACTTCAGTCCAGTGTTTTCTAAGAGATGGCCTGGGGTCGGTCCTTTAAGTAACAAGAGTCCTTGCTGCCTGGCGAGGCCGCCCACCCCACGGCTACACAGCAAAGACGGAGGGCTCTCCCTCATTTATAGGAGGGCCGTGCCACCTGCCACTTCTCCCCACAACCCTGTTCTCTGCAACTATACACAACAAACCCACTGCTGCTTCCTGGCAGGGAAACATTCCTTCCAAGCCTGGTCTTTCCCAGGCTAAACAAACACCCACGCTTTGTTGGATCATGGCCTCCGGACCCCTAAGTCATCCGGAAATTCAGCCTCAGGCTCTCTTTAGTTCGTTCTTCTAAAGGTTCGCATCACAATATCATACTGGGATTGGAACAGTATATCCTGCATGGGGTCCGATGAGCCCGGGGACAAGTCTGCTGACCACAGCCTAAGTGATGTAGTTCTGCGGAGGCCACTGTGGTGACTTATAACCACTCTTCTCAGTTCTGGCATCTGACTGACTAGCCACTCCTCTGCCTCCAATGCTGGTGTCTTAGGGGGTTCACTGTATAAACAGTTAGGTCAGATCTAGCTGCGGCTGGGGAGACTTTATCACCATTCAGCATTCTCACCACCTGCAGCTCCAAGCTGAACCAGGCACACCAAGCCCAAGGTCCAAGCTGAATTGTTTCCTTTCTCCATCAGGAAACCAAAGTGCCGGGAGCCTGGACATATACTGATTCCTCCCACCAGCCTCATGGTTAAGACCGTCCTTACCTCAAGTTAGCCGTCACGTGATAATTTGTATCTTGGGGCCCTTTCAAAATCAGCCGCCTCTCCATTTACTTTGGAAGGGCGTAAACACATTTGGAAGACAACTTGGCAATATTTTCTGGGCTCCCTGGATATGAATAACTTTTACCGGCCATGTTGCTGGCTCAGCCACAGTGAGCAAGGTTGCTTTCAGGAACCGAGACCGGGCTGAGGGCTGTCTTCCCTTTACCTTGCTAGCATGATGTTGGAGTTTGGGTTGCTGGTGGCTGGCCCGGTGGGACTCCACTTTATGGTATATATCTCTTTGCTGTGAGCTTGAAGGTCATGGACACACGTATCCTGCTTCATACTCCAGATCTAGAGAACACGTTGGGAACAAGGTGAGCAACGGCTGCTTCTCCCACTGGGGGAGGTTCACCACCATCCATCCCTGCTGGGAGCGTTCCTTAGGTTCCTGCCTTTGGGAGGCTCACGCCCAGTGCGGTGGGCAGCCGGCAAACTGGCCAGCAGAGGGGCCGGCTGAACACCAGGGGGCGCCCATGAGAAAGGCCGCGGGAAGGGAAGGATGCTCCGCAGGACCCTTGACTGATAAGCAGGAGTTCACTGCAGGACAGTGACCTGTCATTTGCAAAGAGGAAAGGTGACAGAGGTGGGAACAGTGCTCGGAACAAAACATCCAGCTGAAGGAGCAGTGAATGCTAAGACCAGCACTGAGTACAGGGGGTCGTCTGGGGTCAAACGGCCCAGCCTTTTAGAATGCTTTACCTTTAATGTCATGTCATCAGAGCAGGATGCTAGCAACATCCCAGAAGGATCCCATTTGATGGCATTGACCTCATTCTGAAAGAGAGCAAAGGGTTTCAAAAAGAAAGAAAGGCCTGGGAGTAGTAATATAGCCTTCCAGCAGGGGGAAGGAGCGCGCTGTCCTCTCTGCAGAAAGCCTACCTGCACCCCCCCTGGATAGAAAAGAACACACCCCAGAGCGCGTGCATATTCCCCTTTGCCTCACTCCGCCTGCCTTGCTCATTTATACAAAATGCACGGCCGTATGCCACACATAACCAGCCACCCTCATCTTATTTCTCTAAGGAAAAAAAAAAAAAAAATCACAAGTAGGAAGGAAGCCAAATGAATTTACACAGGGTAAGGGCAGCACATAAAACCAGGAAGACCAGTAAGTTATTTTAAAGCTGACTTGGAAAGTCATTTTCCTGCTCACTCGTAATACAGCAGCTACCCGCTCTGTCTAAATCTGTCAGGACATCTCTCTTCTGGTGCTGAGTGGAGGGGAGGAAACGTAAAGAAGCAAGGTTACCAGAGGGGTAACCCAGGCCCAAGACGATGTGACCTGAACACACACGCAGATGAGCACAGCTTACTTGGCTATTTCCAGAGCAAACAGCCAAGTAAACAGAATGCTGTAACTCGGCACATAGGGAAAGCTCTGGCAGGCAGGCCAGTGTGTGATGTGGACCGGGGGGAGGCGCAGAAAGGAACAAGGCTGCAGGCAGCCTTCCGGTTCTGGGGGCCAGGGGACCTCGAGGCTGAATCCTGGAGGAAGAAGGCAAATGCTCCCGTGGGCATGGGAGCCGCCTGCAGCTGAGTGGAGGCGGGGAATGATGTGCCCGGCGGGGTGGGCCGGGGAGAGATGGCGGGAGCCAGCCGCGGGTCTCGGGCCTCCCGTTTCTAGTAGGGGGACCGTGGAGCCCCGTCCCGTTCTCTCATGCCTGTTGCTCCAGCCTAACAATTAACTCATTTCACACTCATAATTAACTTCCCAATTAATCCCACACTGCTAAGTGCTCTGGTTTGGATGATAAATTGTAATGGTCACGCTACTTGCTACGGACACTGAGTGTTGAACAGTGTGAGACAGGGAGGGATAAGGCTGCGTCTGCGTTCCATGTGGTACCCGTGGTGGAAGGCCCAGCAAAAAGGGAGGCATTGCAGCCTGCAGTACAAGGAGCAGGCCTGTGGGTGAGCCAGGGAGGTCGAGGAGGCCGGATTGAGTGTGTGTGCACAGGCAAGCGGACCCAGGAGGACACCAAGAGAAGCGGTGCCTGGTGAGAGGTGCGGACCAGGGACAAGGGCAGCGTGGGTGGCTCTGAGTGTAACTGCTGAGAACAGAACCCGAGGGTACATCTCCAAGGGCCTGCCTGCAAGAGGGAGCTGGTGCCCACTGACTGTCCCCAGTCGAACCCCCTCCCACCTTCCAGGGTGAAAGTGGACTTTCCTCTCCCTCCCTCTGCAGCCCAAGTCACAATTCCCAGAAAGCATCCAGGAACGGCTCACAGGGTCTCGGGAAGAAATCAGCTCGACTACATTTAGCTCATAGCTTGTGTGCAATGATGGGTTGCAATGAGACCCATTTAAAGAGCCAGGTGGTGCGATGGCACGAAAGTCCCAAACGGGTCAGCTGGAAAGTCACAAAGATTTCCTAGTAGAGCTCGGGGACAGTCTAGGAGTAGAGGAGAAATAAGTTTAGGTCAGAAAAATTAAAAAAGAAGGGTCTGTTTATAGCCACAACAAGATGTTAACAGGACAGTTGCTCCCTGGGCTCTGAAAGAACCTTCTTTTGGAAGCAGGGACCTGTGGGGACAGAAGCTGGAAAAAGTGGGTACTAAGGAAACAGGCAAGTGCCAAGGACAATGCAATTTATGTCAGGTAAGTTAGAGGCAAGGGATGCTGTGAGTCAAAGGTGGGGAGGAGTGCAGGTGTAAGGTGCTCAAAGCCAACAGGTCCTCCAGGAGGACTTGGGCAGAGGCGGGGGCGTTGCACACGAGAGGGATCTGCCAGGGGAAGGCTGTGAAGAGCCTCATGGGCTATGCTGGGGAATCTGATGATACATCCAAAGAGAACAAAAATGCTAATTTGAAAAGACACACGCACCTCAATGTTCACAGCAGCGTTACTTACAATAGTCAAGACATGGAAGCAACCTAACTGTCCATCAATAGATGAATGGATAAAGAAGATGTGGTACACACACACACACACACACACACACACACGGACTACTACTCAGACAAGAAAAGAATGAAATTCTGCCACTGGCAACAACATGAACTTGGAGGGTATTATGCTTAGTGAACTAAGTCAGACAAATATCGTATGCTATCACTTATATGTGGAATCTAAAAAAATACAACAAACTAGTGAATATAAGAAAAAAGAAGCAGACTCACAGATACAGAGAACAAGATAACGGTTATTGCTGGGGAGAGGGAAGGGGGAGGGGGGCAAGACAGGGGTAGGGGATTAAGAGGTACAAACTATTATGTATAAAATAAATAAGCTACAAGGATATATTGTACAGCACAGGGAATACACCCAATATTTCATAATAACTATAAATAGATTATAATCTTTAAAAATTTGAATCGCTATGTTGTACACCTGAAACTTACATAATATTGTAAATCAACTATACCTCGATAAAAAAATTAATTAATTAAAAAAAGGAATTCAGTTAGAAGTCAGCTGGTGTCTGAGTTTCTTGGATTGAATGTTGATGTTTTCCACCAAATTTAGGAAAATTTGGCAAAATCATTGTTTCAAATAATTTTTCTGTTCCATTCTCTTTTCTTCTCTCTCCATTACACATATATGCTAGAGTGCTTCATACTGTCTCGTAGGTCACTAAGCCTCTATTCATTTGTTCAATCTTTTACCAATTCTTCAAATTGGCTAGTTTCTATGATCTCTCTTCAGGTTTACTAACCTTATTTCTGCAATCTCTCCACCATCCATTAAGATTTTCACTTCAGACACTCTACCTCTCAATTCTGAGATTTCCACTTGACTGTTTTAAGAACAGTTTTCCTTCCTCTGCTGCCCTTCCCCATCTGTTCACTCATTACAAACAGCCTTTCCTTTATGTCCTCATGTAGTCTAATAATAGCTACTTTAAAGTCTTTCCTGCAAAATCCAACATCTGGCTCTTTCCTGCAAAATGCAACATCTGGCTCATCTCAGGCCACTTCTTTTTACACTGCCTGCCCAGATGGATACCTGGGTTAGCCGATCACCTGAGATGGCTACAACAGCCCCAGGAGCAATGGGCTGCAGAGAACTGGTCTGCAGTCACAGTGTCCTTTAACCCTCGGCACAGAGCAGCCGCTCCCGCCTCCCGGCGCCTGCGCGTGAACCTCAACCCGCAGTCAGAAGTCGCACTCACCGTGTGCCCCTGGAACGTCTTGACCGGGCGGTCAGAGCCGAGTCTGCAGACGTGGATGCACATGTCTGTGCTACAGGAGGCGAAGGCAGTGTTGTTCTGCCAATCCACGTCGAGGGCAGGGGCTGTGGAGCAGCACATGGTCAGGGGGGACACGCGCAGTCAGCAGCTGTGCACAGAGCTCAGGAGGCTTGGCAGAAGTAACAGCACAGCCAAGAGGCCTAAGGACAAGGCAAAGCCGCACCCCCAGTGTGAACTCGGCCTCCGTCCCTCGCAGACCGTGAAGTCTGTCCTTCACATCTGCAGGGATGACCAGAGGCCTGCAGAGAGAGACCCCGCGACGCCGCAGGTGCCAGAAGCACACAGCGGCTTGCTCCCCTGGCACAGGTGAGACAGGGCAGGCGAGAAGCACGCCGCCTGCTCCGGCACCTTGCCGCTCCCAGGAATATCACTGTGCTGGGCTGACTGGATACAGAGGAGAGGAAAAAGATTTCACACCCTCTGTTCATAGTATCCACACTGAGAAAATCTCCCACACGGAATTCCCCGGTGGTCCAGCGGTTAGGACTCTGTGCTCTCACTGCCGAGGGCCCGGGTTCGATCCCTGGCCGGGGAACTGAAATCCCACAGGCCACATGCCGCGGCCCAAAAAAGTCCCCCACCACACAATTAATGCATTCCACCAACTGGAGGATGCTTACCGTTGACAAGAACCCCTGAGGGGACACAAGTGACCTTATGATGAACACTGCCTCTGGCTCCTGGGCCTTTCTCAGGGGCAAGTGGCTCCAAGACCTCTGTGAGGTTTGGGGGATGGTGACGGCCCTCTTCCCTTCTCCCAACCTCCCCGGGAGACTACTCAGCATCTTTGTTCTCTCCACACACTTCCTTGCTTCTGGGCAAACAGAGGGTTAAGTCCTGCAAGCCCCTGGTGAGATCTTCATCGACAGATCGGTCCCTAACCGTGTCCCACGTGTGTTTCTTACAGGCAGGTCAGCACTGAATTGGGAGAAGAATCCAGCTTCCTCAGGATACGCTAACTCGGACCGCCCCCTCCCGTGCTCAGCCTTCAGGTAAGAGGTGCCCCCGTGCACACGCGCCAGCCTGCCACAGCTGCAGCGCTGGATCCCCTTAGCTCCCTTGTCCAGCTCTGTCCCCACACAGAGGCTATGGGTGGGAGGATATGGCCGGGAGGCAGCACTGGCTTTTTCAACAACCCAGGGCGTGCATCTCTGTGCGTCACACCCCCTGCGGAGCGGTTCAGCACGGGCCCACGGTTTCTGCTGCATTTCCCACGTGTGCCCAGTGGAACAAAGGAACCGGATCCACTTGGTCAGAAGGATGTTCCTGGGAGCCAGAGAGCAAAGAGCAAAGCCGCAGCTGCTCCTGTTCACGACACTGCACGAGCCAGATCACGAGTTCCTGGGCCAGCCTCTGCAGTGGGGTGTGCAATCAAGACGCCTGGAAGAGCGACAATCTGGCGGGCGTTTCAGGGGATGGTGACCAGCACCTGGCCGTAAGAATTAACGTGCGCTGAACCCCTGCCATCTCAACGGAGGATGCTGTGTACTCAGGTGTCTGGCCCCATTCTGCGTCGATGGTGCTGCCAGGACCCTGCCCTCCCCCCAGGAGCTCACCATCCAGTGTGGGTGGGGACAGGTAACAGGGCTAAGCTATTCTAGGGGTCTGCGTGGCCTCCCTGCCCACACTTGGCCAATGATGTTTGACCGTCAGCAGCACTCTAGGTGCAGCCAAGCATTACTTCGCTTTTTTTTAAAAAAAAACTTTTAATTTTGAAATGCTCACAGAATCGCAGGACGCTGCAAAGATGTAACAGAGAGGCCCCACGTGGTACCCTTCCCCCACTGGTGGCACTTTATGCCCCTACAGTACGACGCCCAGACCCAGAAGGTGAATGGGTGCCATGTGTGTGCAGTGCTGCACTGTTCGATCACATGCGCAGGCCTGTGTAACGACCACCGCAGTCAAGATCCGGAACCCTGTTCCATCACCACGAGGACCTCCCTGTGCCACGTTATCAGCACACCACGCCCTCCCTGGACCACTCCTAAACTCTGGCTCCACATCTAAAATTTCGTCATTTCGAGAATGTTACGTAAATGGCATCATCCAGCATGTGACCCTTGGAGACTGGCTTTTTCCACGCAGCAGACCCCCTTGAGAACCTATCCAAGCCGTCGTGTGTCATCCATAGTCTACTGGTAACCTGTTCCTTGTCACTGCTGAGCGGTGGAACACCGTTACGCTCTGAGCTAACACTTCCTGCTGATGGTGAACAGCTGACGCCCCACACCAGGCCTTCATGGCGAACACCTAAGGGGCGAGGCGGTTTCACAGATCAACTCACCAAATGCTAAGGAAAGGTGCCCCTACCGCTCTCCCTGCCTGCGCTTCATCCTGAAAAACAGCACCCTTTCTTTTCTTCCATCTTGGACAGTCTCTACCACACCACTTGACACTACAAAGAAAGAGCAAATAACACACAGAGCTTCCTGACCCAGCAATGGGATATGGGTCGACCTCATGGGCAGCAGAACCGCAGGTGAGAAGCTCTCTCAGGACACAAGAGGCATGTGGTCTGTGGGATGGAAAGCCATTCCATGGACCTTGGGAATGCTATGGGAATATCATATTCCGCTGGATGACTTGGTACACGAACTCTTAAGATAAAACTGTTAGACGAACCTTACTGATGGCTATTTTGGGCAAATCATTCTCTGAAAAACAGAAGCCAGAGCTGTCTTCATTACAGATATTCTCCCATCACATGAGCACAGAATTCAGCACACCTGGTGTTCTACGACTCTGCCCTGTCACTGAATCCCTCCTGACAACAAAGGTAGGGACGGTCTTGGGATTTATGCCAAGCACGATGGAAACCCACCAGACTCACTTGCTTTGGTCTGCAGAGTCTACAGCATAGATGTCTGACATGGAGATGACACACACAGATCAAAACCTGGAGACTGGGTTGCCAGGGACTGGGGAAAGCGGGAATGGAGAGTGAGTTCTTCATGGGTAAGGGGCCTCCTTATGGGATGACAGAAATGTTGTGGAGCTAGACAGTGGTGAATGCTTTGTATATGCTGCCCGCTCCAAACACACACACACACACACACACACACACAGAGACACAGAGACACAGACACACACACAGACACATACACACACAGGCACAGACACACACACACATACACACACAGGCACACACACACACACACACACACACACACACACAGACACAGGCTGGGATGCCAAGCTGCCTGCTCTTGGAGCCCTGTCCGTTTCCTGGTGGGGAAATATATTCTATAAAATGTTCACCAACTTCCACATCATCAATGGTGCCAGACTAAAGCAATAAGAAAATTCACCGGCAGCCCCAGCAGGCGTCTCCGGTGTGGTCCCAAGGACAGCCGTGGAAGAGACGGGCTGCCTCTCCAGGGTGGCGGGGTGCACACCGGCGCCTCCCGGGTCTGCCTCCGTCAGGAGGGAACGGCGTGCCGCGTGGAGTAACGGACGCTGGCGTCCACGCATTCGTCTCAGTCGTGTCAAGGCCTTGTCGGGACCTTTCCTCATAGTCTGCTCCCTGCAGGACCGCGTCCCCCGCGTGGAGCCCTCCCTGGGCACGGAGGAGATGCACTGCCTGGGGGAGGCCTTGGGGCCAGTCCTCCAGTCCAGACCATCGCCAGGCACCCAGAAATACCCAGCAGGAAAGGCCCTCTGATCCCCTCCTAAACACTGTCTCGGGGCCACCTGACACAGGAAACAGTCACCCTGTACACTCAGCGATTCCCTCTCAATGGAGGCGACGCCTCCGCGAAGGGAAGCGGCATCTACTCCCTGCTGTCAACTTCAAGCCAGCTTCTCCTAACAGTTTATTAGTTTCCGTCTCTGTCCTAAGGTAAGAGACCACATCTCACAACAGGACTGAGTCACACGGAACATGAAGCATCAGGTGGGAATCTGGGAACCCGGACCCCCTAGACCCCTGGCTGCCCCACGTGGCCTGGTGAGGACCCAACACACACAGAGACGTGTGTGGTCGACAGCAGCAGCTACACGTCCGTGCAGGCAAGAGCACTGCAGGCCCGACACTGCTCCCTGTAGGAAGGCTTGGCGGCAAGGATGGCGTTGAATCCGGACTTCCCACCATGCCCTAACTGTTAAGAACAGCTTCTGTGCCTCCACCGTCTGTGCAAACAACGTGGTTTATACTGAATCCCACGCTCCTCCTGGGAGTGAAGAATTCGGGTGCAGGCGGGCGTAGGGTGCCTACTAACCAGAAATGCTGGGCACCAGGCTCTGCTGACTTTACACGACCTTTCACACGCATGATCACCGCTTGCTCCTGGGGGAACCCAGCATGTCCTATGCGACTCCATCGGGAGACCACCTTTGGAAGGTCTGGATCTCGCCCCATGTGCCTTTGCCCTCTGCTGACATTGCTTTGTATCCTTTTACTGTAATACATCTGAGCTGTGAATTCAACTGCACGCCCTGGGAGTCCTCCCGGGTGAACTGCCGAAGCTGGGCGAGGTCTTGGGGACGCCCCCGACACAGCGCCCTTGGGGCAGTAGCAGAAAGGAGCCCACACCAGGTCTGGGGCTGGTTCGCCGCTGTGTCTTTAAACTGTTGAGCAAACGAGCGCTGAGTGTATCTGTATGTTGGAGACCTCAAGAGCAGTGCTTCCTGTGAGAAGGGTTTCCTCCCTACCAGCTGTATTCCGTGCACGCCATCCTCTAAGTATTCACCATTACTTTAAGGGACACTTCCTAGGACTCTGAATTATTATTTTTGAATGACAAAGAATAAAAAAGGAAATTTTAAAAAATACTCACCGGAATGAAACGGAAACTGCTGTTTGGCCTCTCCTGTGTGGGCATCCCAAATTATTGTTGTCTGTGCTCCGCAAAAAAATAAAAAAAAAAGTTAGTTACTATTCTTCTTGCAAAGTTTTCTCTAGAAAAAGTTATGATACAAGAAAATGCAGTGAGCCCCTCTTTTTTCTAAAGCAGCGCTGTCCAATAAACGGTATACAAATAGCATGCAAGTCACACAGAAAGTTTAACGTTTTCAGTCACCACACTAAAAAATTAAAAAAGAAACCAGTAAAGCTAATTTTAACAATGAAGTTTACTTCACTCCAGCATGGCGAAAATATTATCATTTCAACATAAGATCAATATACTCGTATCAACAAGATATTTGGCATTCTCCTTTCCACCCGTGTCTTTGGAATCCAGGGTGTGTCTTACACTTAACGACCCAGATGGTCACACTCATGAAGTTGGCCACACGCGCTGGTTACTCCACCAGACACAGCAGCTGTAACTGATACTCGCAAAACTACCAGTTTCGGTGGGAAATCCCCCGTCTCCCCAAACATGAAAAACTACTGAAAAAACTGTAACGATAAACACCTTTTTGGCACTTTTCCCAATGAAAAGCTGCAGAAAGGGGTATTTCTGAAAATTCCCCTGACCGTCACTCCATGAATTGGGATCACTAGACAGAGTAGAGAATTGGGTTACACTGGGGTCTGGCACTGATTTATTTGGTCTATATATAAGGAGAAAAAAAAAAAATGATCTCCTCCCCGGAAAACAAAGTAAATCACAAATGCTTATGAACGTACTAATGCTGGGAGACACTTAGGGAAGAAGCCATCGGGCAGCTCGATGAAGACCACTGGAATTAGTTCTTAATCAACTGGAACTTTCAACTGAATTGGAACCTTTACACCTCCCTATCAATGACGTTTAATAAAGATTTTACTTTAAGAAGAACTAGTTCTATTTTGTATCAACAGCAGTAATTTTCAGAGGAAATACTCAGAGCAATGAGTATCTTTGAAACTTTTGGCCAGCTCTAGACCAATTAACAATTTTTTTTTTTTGGGCCGCGCCGCAGAGCTTATATAGGATCTTAGTTCCCCGACCAGGAACTGAACCCAGGCCCTTGGCAGCGAAAGTACGGAGTCCTAACCACTGGACTCCCAGGGAATTCCCAACAATTTTTTGTTTGATGGAGTACAACTTTTTTCTTAATTGAGCCACTCACAAATCTGGCAAGGCAGAGAACATATAAACCCTTTCATAATTCTGATACAATTTCACATACTACATCAATAACTGTAACAACTTGTTGATGTTTTAACATTAACTATACACTGGGCAAAAGAAAGTATTCCTTACACAAAAGCTTTCAAGAAACTGAAATACATTTTAGCCACTTTGGGTTAAGCACGCACTGAAGGTCAAAGCCAACATCCCTAAATTACATTTCCTCCCTGAGAATATATCACTTTACAGGACATGACTATTATTCCTGCCATGGTTGACTAATCACGGCAGATAGTGTCTGACTCAGAGGCTACTAGAATTCCAAATGTGCATTTCCACTAACCATCCAGCTCATTGCCTGGTAGAAACAGAAGATAATCAGGCAGAAAATCCAAAATGATTGTAAAAAAAGGCCTCAGGGGCAGGGAGGAGCTGAAGAAGGAAAGAACTCTTTGGAGGAGTGTGAAAGCTAAAGGGCAGCTGTTACTGGCGTCCAGGGCCTGAGTTCCAGTCCGACTTTATACCAATGTGTCCCGAGGCAAAGTAGTGAAGTTCTCTGGGGCTCCATTCCTCCCCCTGTGTGAAAAGGGCCGCATCACCCCAGTGAGCCCAGCCCCTCGCATGGGTGTCTACCTTACTCCTGCTCTCAGGGAAGCCTGCGGTCTACAGCGCGAAGCAACAAGTCGTCAGATTAGGAAAACAGAAGCCTGGGGAGAGAAAACCGTTTGTGTTCCTAAAATCACTCTGGGGGGTGTAAGCTTATGCAGAGGACACCCCACGCCAGTGGGCTTCTTCAAGCAGTGGACACACGCAATTTGGGGATTTTCTTCTTTCATCAGTGAACTATGAACCTCAAAGTAAAAGGTGTGACGGGCGGGGGGAGAGCTTTTTTTTTTTTTTTTTTTTTAATTAATTTATTTATTTATTTTTAGCTGTGTTGGGTCTTCGTTTCTGTGCGAGGGCTTTCTCTAGTTGCGGCAAGTGGGGGCCACTCTTCATCGCAGTGCGCGGGCCTCTCACTGTTGCGGCCTCTCCTGTTGCGGAGCACAGGCTCCAGACGCACAGGCTCAGTAATTGTGGCTCACGGGCCTAGTTGCTCCGCGGCATGTGGGATCTTCCCAGACCAGGGCTCGAACCCGTGTCCCCTGCATTAGGCAGGCAGATTCTCAACCACTGCGCCACCAGGGAAGCCCGGGGGGGGAGAGCTTTGATAAAGGTCTGTAGAGCAGTCTACAGTACATTAAGACACGATGTGCTATAAATGAACACTAGGATCAAAACCACAGAAACAAAACAGATCCTTCTGATTTCTTAACGGGAGGCAGAATTCTCAGCGTTCATAGAAAGCATGATGTTATCTGAGATTAAACACAAATGAGCATCTACAGATCACAGCAATGTATCTTAAGCAAACACTCACTTTGTCTACTCCAGCACTCAAAATGTAATTCCCCTTCTTGTTCCATTTCAAGGCAAAGATGGGGCCTTTATGTTGGCCTAAGGTGCTGGCCAGGTTACCTGGTACGTAAAACACAAACACAGCAAGCAGGGTGACTTTCGAGCCTCGGTCTGTTCACCGGATGATGACCAACCAAGCACCTCCTCTCCGACCCCAACGCAAGGGAGTCAGGACTTACCGTCTTCTGTCCATATTCTCGCAAAACCATCATAGGAACCTGTAGCCAACAGTGTGCCGTCACTCTGCAGGCCAGGGAGAAACACAGACCAACAGAAACGGCTTAGTAGAGGCAGCACTGAAGAAGAGCCCCTCACGTTACACCTGGGCCGGAGCACCCGATGTCAACAACAGGCTCCCAGTCACGACTCACCAGTCACGCTGGCCTACGTTAGCTCACACTGCCCTTCAAGTAAAATGTGAGACAAAACAGCCTCCCTGCATACAACGATCGTGGAGGCGAGGGGACAAGGGAAACACATTGCAACCCCTCACCACTGAGGACGTCCATAAAAACACTGTGCGAAAAGCTATTGTGAGACTCCTGGAGACTTAGGTGAGCTCTTAACAGTATGTGCAAATAGAGAAGAGTGGCGAAATGACAGAATATGCATAAACATGATAAAGGGCAAGAAAATCAAAAGATGTTCCAATCAAAAAAAAAAAAGAGTCAGTGAGTTCTGTGTCTCTCACGTATTAAATGCACGTAACACAGGTGCTCAAGCGTCAGGGTGGAAAGTCATCTTTCCTTCGTGACAACTCACAGAGCGCCAGCAGAACGGATTCCCCGATAAAACCACCAGACTCCATCCTGCCAACGTGTGGCTACTGAATACCCGGCTAGAGGTCCGCCAACACGGAGGGCCTCGGGAGGAGCGCTCAGAAACGGGGGCCAGCCCCCCAGGGTGGGCTGACCAACAATACTGCCCCCTTCCTGCGTCTGCCCGGCTCCATCACCATCACGGCGGCCCTCGCTGTGGTTTACAGATGGTCAAGGGTCTGGGCGGTGGCGGAGGCTTACGTTCCAGTCCAGCGAGGTCACGTCTTTGTTACTGGGGACGTCATGCCCCCCCTCCCGTATACAGTGCCTCAGCACGAGCTGCGTGGAGCCCCCGTTGCTGTTTTCATTGAGGTTCCATATCCTCGCAGTCGAATCTCCAGATCTGCGCAAGGAACACACACAGCATTCAGCTTCCGGTCCCAGGGCCAGCAATGCTCATCACTACTTGCTGTCTGGCTAGGTCGGGCATCCTCGGCACGGGGTCCTCCGTCTTTTTGATATCGCTGACTCACAGTGGTTTTCTCTTCCCGACCTTTTTTGCACTTAGTAATTTGGAGTGTCTGTGTACTGCTCCCCACCCCGCTGAGAAAACGGCTGGACCGGGCACTTCCGCACAGCCTGAGGTACTCGGGGCGCCCCAAGCCCTGGTCTGCACTCACTGGGAAGATGCCACCAACAAGGTACGGAGGGAGCGCATGTCCTGGGAGGGAGAACTCGGACACCCAGACCCTGGGCACCCCCAGCCGGACACCCTTACCCGGAAGCCAGGAGATCACTGACAGGGTTCCAGGCACAGATGAACACCTCAGACTCATGGCCCCGAAGGACTGTGGCTTTGTTGGGTGGAATCTCCACGTCTCCGTCTATTTCCATTGGTTTCGAATGATTATCTGTCACAGGAAACAGGAGAAGACACAGGTCTGACGGATACCAAGGAAACTCATCCTCAGGGCGTGTGGGTTTTACAAACAACCTCCTGTGCTGTCACCCATGACGATTACAACCAAATCATTTCGTGTAATTTAGTAGATATGTTACATCTCTTTACAGCCTCCTAATCTGATAGAAGAATAAAAACTGGTATTTATTCTTTATAACTAGGGCGAGGCTAATTTCTAACCACAGCCGGAACGAGACTGGACAGAAAAGGTAACAGCCAGCTGGCTCCTGAGCAGAGCCGGAAGGTTCCTTCTCTTGACGGGACAACAGACCTTACCTGCAAGCACCCTCGTGAGGTGCTTATCTGTGACGCTCCTCATCTGTGACGCTACCACGGGGGCATGCCATCCTTCTGCCAGAAGGCTTGCCACCCTCAACCCCGCTGCCTTCAAACACCCTCAGAGTCTTGGGACGCAAATGCTATTTTCCGACTGGAGTCATCTGCGTACCATGCTTTTCAAGCCAAGCAGAACCACCAGGCTTCTGAACCCAAGCAGTCCTCCCTCCAGATGACCCATAGGGTCCAGGCTCTGGAAGGGTGACAAGGCATGCTAAGTGCCACCCAGAAGAGACTCACCCTGGATAGTGGCCGTTTTCCCCCTATGTGGCACAAGAAACAAGATTCTTGAAGATCAGAACGAAGGATCACTTCAGAGACTACATTCAGGCCACAGCCTGCCTTGTAGCGAGATGGGAGCAAAAAGCAGGTGGGACTAGAGTTCGTGGGAAAAAAGTGAGAGTGGGAAGCCACCAGACGGTGCACGTGGGATGGGCTGCTGGCCAGCACTCAGGTGGAAAGCAATGCCCAGGGAGGGACTCCTGAAGCAAAGGCTACCTGCCTGCCAGCCGCCAGCGTTCCTGAAGGCATGCACCGGTCTCCACGTGGCCACACTCCCTTAGAGGGTAAGATTTAAAATACACGGTGCAACTTACAACTGCGCAAAATTTCTGTCTCGGCAGATACATACATTTCTCAGAGCTCACCAATTACGATCACTGCCTGGGGCGGAAGACTAAGAAGACAAGGACACGTACCTCCTTCCTGTGTTCTTTACTTTTGGCGCCTTGAGGGATGTATCCCATGGGAGTGGGCAGCCCATAAATGATCTGTGGGTACAAGCCACCTATTTTTTCTTCTTCTTTCCCTGTCCCGTCATTTTGGACCTCGTTAATAGTGATCATGGGGCCTGCCGGCGGGAGGTCTTTTCATCTGACGCTAGACACATGGGCTTTAAGCCATCCTGCTGTAACATAACCGGCGCTGCAGCCTGCCCCGGCTTCCCGCGCAGCGCTGGAGCTGCATCTCGACTCTAGCGGAAGAGGGCTTGTGCCGGGGAGGGGGGGGGGGCGGGGGAGGGAATGACCTGCCCCCGCGGGGGCGGCACGGCCGCTCGGAGGGAAATGAGTTTCAAAGGCGGAAGAACACACACGCGTGCACACACTCACACGCACGTGCGCAGCGCGCACACACGCTCTGAGCTTAGACCTTGAAGCCGTCTCCTAGTTGATAAGCCGCACGTCAAAGTGCCGGCAGGTTTCCTGGGTAAAGATTCACGCTCTCCGACTTGTCTGCCACACACTTTTGGGCCATTAGCTAACGGGGACCCTGCTGCAACCACCAAGTAAGACGGCATCTGCTGTGTGGGCCGGGTGCCCTGTCAGTGACCGGGAGCTCGGAGCGTTAGGTCAGACTCTGTCCGCGAGGCCGGAGGACGGCGCGCGGGCCTCCGTTTTGTGCCGGACAGCAATCACAAGGGGCAGCAAATGAGTCCTCAGAGCAGCACGATCTCCTGAAGCTGAGGACGTGTGAGTGAAGAACGTCGTGTCCAAGGATCTCAGTGACAAACCAGAGCACGAAGCCCTCCCGGCCGCGGAGGAAGCAAACCCCGGACGTCGACTCGTATGCACCGCCCAGCAGGCAGGAAACCCCGGACGTCGCGCATACGCACCGCCCAGCAGGCAGGCCCGGAAGGAGGCTGCGGGACTTGCCCAGGCTCGGAGGAGAGAGAGAAGCTGCCGGGAGCGCGAAGCTCTGCAGCCCCGCACTCACTTATTGCGTGTGCTCCGTTCTCCTCCCCGTTCACCGTGGCCTCGCCGTTCTTTGGTGGATTCTGCTGGGAAACGGCCGCCGGGGCCGCCGCTGCTGCCGCCGCCGGGGCCGCCGCCGCCGCCGCCGCCGCCGTGGCCGCCACGCTGGCCTGCTGCTGCGCCAGCTTCTCTCGGAAGGCCTGCTGCCGCGTCTGCACCACGTCGGGCATCACCGCGTCGATCAGGGACAGCGACTCTATGGGGCGGCCGTCAAACACCGTGCCGTCCTGCGGACAGAGCCCAGGCACAGACATCAGCTCCCAGCGAGACGGGCGCGCGGCGGGGACAGACACGAGGCTCCCGGGAGCCGCGGGCCGCCGAGGAGGCCGCGCCGGACCGGGCGTCCTGAGCCAGGGGAGGGGACCACGGAGTGGGCAGGCGGGCAGGGGCCGACAAGAGTGAGCGGCGTGGAGGGCCCGGTGTGCCTGCTGCTGCCACAGGGCACCCGACACTCGGCAAATACCCACCTGAATCCGGATACTTCCTGTCACGACAAGAGGGCTACCCCTGACGCACTGGTCCTCGACAGGGTGGTGTTTTTATCCCCTCGGGGGACACTTGGTCAAGTCTGGAGGGATTTCTGGCTGTCACGACTGTGCAGGTGCTCCTGGCACCTGGTGGACGGTCACCAGGGATGCTGTGCCACACCCCACAGGGCCCAGGACGGCCCCGTAGCAAGCAGTGATCTGGCCCCCAAGTGTCAAGAGTGCCGAGGGTGGGAAACCCCGCCCAGGCGCTCTGACAAGTGTGGAACCACTCCCCTTTGATGTGACAGACGTATCTTCGGAGACCGTGGGCCCAAATCAGACATTCCTGCACCACTCACGATCTGATTCCTAATGCGTCTGTCCGTCTGATGTAATAAAACACACACATCTGCAACCACGTGAAATGACTTCCTGGGAGCAGGGCACAGACTAACACAGCCATGATAGTCTAACAACAGCATTGTTTAGTTACCATTCCTATTTTCTGAACTTCCTTCGAGTCTCTGGCTTCCATCGATGATGAAAACACTTCCATACACACTTAGCAACACAGGAGAGAGTTCTCTCCTTAGAAAGCGCTCCGAACATTAGTCACATGAAACTCAGGGCCTCTCAGTGTGTCTACTGGATGTGCAAACACGTTTTAGCCTGTTGTCTCATAAATTAGGAAGAAGTGAAGGACCTAAGTTTCAGCAACACAGTGTGTGAATGAAACATCACCCCAGCTGACTACAGGTTACTACACAATATTTGAAAATAAGGGAACAATATAAAATAATACAGAACATGGGAAAAAGTAGCCAGTCACCTCATCAGCTGCCCGGGTTCCAGCCACGGAGGGGCCAGTGCTGACCAACTGGTCAGCCGGCTGCTACGTCACCTTCCTTCTTCGTATATTCAAGCCCCAAATGGATGATGATTTTGCCAAAGGTGGTAACTGCCCAGGGTGACAAAAACCTTCTAGTTTAAGCTCTAAAAGCACAGTCTCACTTTTAACTACCCGAAACCTAAGTGACAAATGAGACGACCTTTCGTTCTCCTCTGGACATGCTGGACTTTGAATTGCCAAGGGAGAGAAGGTACGGGGGCTTCTCCGCAGATGAAAGACGTGGAAACTGGGGCAGGGGGGCGCAGGGGCAGGGGGAAGGGAAATCCAATCTCACTCAGCATCACACAGTCTGAGAGCTGGTGGGGCCTCTGGGGTCCTGTAACCCTATCCCCACACGTGTTTGTTCTGTGGAAAGAGAGACGCGACGGGGCTTCAAGTTGCTGGTGAAAGATCCCAGGCACCCAATGTAAGACAAGGAAAGAGGAGACTGCCCGTTGCTAGGCAAGAAAGAGCACAGGGTAGGCAGACACTCCGGTGTTTTCAAGGATGAGGGGTTTTGGAAAACAGCAGAGGGATACACGTGACAGAACACAAGATACATTCCTTCTGTAGTTTTAAAAGCTGAAGAGAAAGTGGAGTTCAATGCTATGCATAAGACAGGCTTGTAAGGGTGAGAGCAGTTCAGAGGGAGAGGGGATGGAGGAAACTGGAAGGCTTCGGGAAGATGGGCCCGAGGGTGCTGTGACCTGGGAAGGGGACACTTGGTGGTACAGAGGGGCATGTGGGCAGTGGACGGCGTCAGCTGTGCAGGATGGACCGTGGCAGAAGGCGGGAAGTTGGGGCAGAGCGGTGTGCCAGACCGAGGCGGGAGAAACGAGGGCAGAAAGAAGGAGAAAGGGCGGGAAGTGTGGTGAAAATAAGAGGGGCTCAGACCTAGATGCAAGGGAGGCCTCGGACATCACAGGAGGCCCCGGGCATCTTCACAGGACGATCCCAAGAGCAAAAGAGAACAGGGGAGAGGGGCACTGTTTTCAACCAAAAGAGCCCATTTAAAAATTGGTATGAAGTTGGCCCAAGTACTCATTGTGCCCCAATCTATAAAGAGGGAGGGGACACTGTGCCCCAATCTATAGAGGGAGGGGACACTGTGCCCCAATCTATAAAGAGAGAGGGGACACAAACAAATTGGAGTGACTTAAATTTATAATTATGGATACAAGTGCCCCCTTCCCCTGCAGCTCTTCAATGAGTAACAAAACCATCCCTTGGAATCCTCTCGAACACAACAGTCCTCATCTATCCTCCGTGGTCTCGGGCTGTGCCCTCTGTCGGGTTCACACGAAACACAGATTCTAGGCAAATGTTTCCCAGGATCCCTCTTCAACTGCATTGCTCAAAATATTCCAGGGGGGAGGGCGTTTTCTGTGCACGTGCAAGGCCCACACCTGTCCCGAAGTACCCCTGACCCTTGAACAACACAGGTCTGAACTGGGAAGGTCCACTATATGCGGATTTTTTTTCAACACATTTACTACTATGTTAACCATCCGTGGTTGGTAGAATCCGCGGATGTGGAATCTGCGGATACAGGAGAGCCAACTGTGGGACCTGAGTACTACGGAGTTTGGTACCTGGGGCAGGTCGTGGAACCAATCCCCGGTGCATACCCAGGGATGACCGTATAAACCAGCTGCAGATCTGCTGCGTGTTTTTCCCGTTTGGCAACGTAGTGTGACATCAGTCAACAGCTGGCGATCTGCGCATGGATATGGAAAACACAACCACCTAAAGGGCCTCGGAAGATTGCTCCTTGGGTACAGCAGAAGCGCCATCCCTCACTGGAGAAAGTATTTACCGCAAGGAGAGAAGGAACGCTAACTGACTGTGAGAGATGGTGGGGAACTGCGTGCTAAGGTGACGCGTCTTCCCAGCGCGCACACGCTCCAGGGTCTGCACAGCTTGGGCCCGCCCCGGGGGCGCACGTACCTCGTTGATGCTGATCTCGGCCTCCACATACTGCAGGCCCTTCTGCAGGATGGAGATGAGGGCAGCCGGCGGCACTAGAGTCCCATTGATGTTGGACTGGCTTATGTGGCTCTCGATACCGAATGTGAACGCCGAGTGGGAAAAACCTGCAACGAGACAGGGAGGCCAGGGTTCTGTGAAGCCTGGACCGAGGGCGGAAGGCACAGCCACTGAGACCTAAAAGGCGGCACCGCTGATGTCAGACGCGCTTAATAGCAGAAGGGACGTGGCCGTAGGATGCCCGGCCTCTGATGTGGGGTGTCGTGGGCAGGATCCGGCAGAGAGAGGGAGAGATGCAGACCAAGGCAG
Organism: Eubalaena glacialis; assembly: GCF_028564815.1. Taxonomy (NCBI): domain Eukaryota; kingdom Metazoa; phylum Chordata; class Mammalia; order Artiodactyla; family Balaenidae; genus Eubalaena; species Eubalaena glacialis. The sequence continues at coordinate 7,298,555 of NC_083736.1, read as the reverse complement.
GCCTCTGCTTGCACGGGACAGGAAAACAGCTGTAAAGGTAGAGCCCTTTCGGCGTTATTAAAAGCGAAACAGGCCCGTGTCTGCCCGGGTTAAAGGTTTCTGTTACAGAAATCAGACTCCAGGGCTCTCTGCCTGGGTTTGCAGGGCTCCTTCCAGAAGTTCATGCTTATGTCTGTCTGCGCCCTCCTTGCAGTGCTCACGGCAAATGAATCTCACCACCCACTGTCCGAAGAAAAAGAGGCTGGTCCGGACTCAGTGGTGTGGCCTTGGGTCATTAACCGAAAAACTGGGCGATACCCTTGCTAAAAGGTGCTGGGTTCCCCCATTCCTCCCCTAGCACCCCTCACCAAGTGCCTCTGTAGGAAGCTGCTGACAACACTGGGCAAGTGAGAGGTGCTTGCAGATAAGGTGTGGATGGAGCTGCTTGGATGAAAACGTTGGGAGAAAAGTCAGGACGGTGACAGCAGGTAGCAAACAATGCCTGTTTCAATAAAGGAGGGCACAGGGCAGGGCAGGAGGAGCTGGGGGTCCATGGGGGACGGGGGTGTGGGTCCGAGGCATAGGTTGCCTTTTGCTCTGTCAGACCCTCACCTGTGTGGGTCCTGGGCAGCCCGCTCCCAAGGTGTCTCCACCATGAGTGCCTTCCCATCACCCCTGGCTCATCCTATGTGCTGGGGGGTGGCTCGCGGGGGTCTCCCTGCCTCTCGAGCCACACTCACGTTCATCAGCCCAGCGGGCCCCCCGTCCTCCATCAGAGTCAACATCCTCAGTGCTTCTGCCTTTCGTTACCAAAACACAACCAGCCTTTGCAATAAACAAAACGCTCAGCAGATGGGAATGTTCCCTCACGCGAGAAGAGCCCTGTCTGCATCTGCGTCCCTTTCTCTCTCCACTCCCTCCTCCTCACCCCACCTGCTGCTCGTGGCCTCGTTATTAAGAATACATAAAATAGGCACTTGATACTTATTTCAAGAGTAGTACTGTAGCTGCTATTAACTTGTGTATATTTCTTTATACACTGTAACCCCCTAAATTAGATTGTACAGGAGAGTGTATATTTCTTTATGCAGTGTAACCCCCTAAATTAGATTGTACAGGAGAGTGTATATTTCTTTATGCAGTGTAACCCCCTAAATTAGATTGTACAGGAGAGTGTATATTTCTTTATGCAGTGTAACCCCCTAAATTAGGTTGTACAGGAGAGTGTGTATTTCTTTATGCAGTGTAACCCCCTAAATTAGATTGTACAGGAGAGCACCTTGGAGGCTCTCCCCGCACAGGGTCGCTCTGCTCCTACCCTCTGAAGGACATGAACAAACGCCCTTTGCAGTCAGCCTTCCCTTCTCCCTCTAACTTGTTTTCTCTCTCTCTCTGCCCTCCGTTCCCCTACCCACTCCTGCCAGAACAGAACCACCCACCCCTGTGTTAACCAATGACTCTATCCCCCCGAGTCTCTGCCACCCTGTGGACAGTCTTAATCTCCAAGCTTTTATCACTCATTTTCCGGCAAGGGGGAAACTAGAAAAATCTGAGGTCAATGGATGGAGCAGGACCGAGTGGGTTCTTGGCCGGACTCCCCATCTCATGGGCTCATCCTTATATACTCCGGGCCACAATGGCTTCTCTCTCGTAAGAATTCTTCCTGGGTGACAGCCCCGCCCACCTGGCTCCTACCATCTCTCCCATTCATGTCTCCACCAGCTGATGGGACAGGACACTGGACTGAGAGACATTTGTTATCCTCCTGGTATCTCCACAAGGTCTAGTGCAGGACTACGCCCGCCGCGGTAGTAACAAAATAACACCCGCCAGCCCTTACACGGTACGCACTCTCAGTCAGGCATTGCTCTAAGGACTTCCTCCTAATTCCGTAACCCTCTGCAGTCATTCCCTCGTTCTCTTTTCTCCCTTTTACGGATCGGGTCCTGAGATCTCCCGAGGGTAACTGACAGACCCCAGTCACTAGCTCCAAACTCAGGCAGTAGGACACCAATCACAGCCCACCACAAAATTCCACCTAGAAACTTCTACAGAGTGTTCCACCAGAGCACAGCTTTGACTGTGACCAGGGCTCCTGACAAATACATCTCAGTGACTGACGGAGCAGCTGTGGGAGAAAAGTCAAGCTTTTGGTGTATGTCTTAGTCTGTTCCAGCTGCTATAACGAAACACCACACACTGGGTGGTACTGGCAAATTCAGTGTCTGGTGAGAGCCCACTTCCCGGTCCACAGATGACTGTCTTTTCCCTGTAACCTCACAAGGTGGAAGGGGCAAGAGAGCTCCGTGCGGCCTCTTAGAAGGGCACCAATCCCATTCACGAGGGCCCCATCCTCATGACCTAATCACCTCCTAAAGGCTCTGCCTCCAAATATCACACTGGGGATTAGGCTTCAGCATATGTATTTGTGTGTGTGTGTGTTCGGAAGGGAAATACAAAATTCAGTCTACAGAAGTATTATTTCATTCATCTACTCACCCACTCATTTATTCCCTCAAGTAACACAGGGCCATAGAAATGCTACTTTTTTTTTTGAATTTTATTTTATTAATTTTTTAATACAGCAGGTTCTAATTAGTTATCCATTTTATACATATTAGTGTATACATGTCAGTCCCAATCTCCCAATTCATCACACCACCACCCCTGCCACTTTCCCCCCTTGAGGTCCATACGTTTTTCCTCTACATCTATGTCTCTATTTCTGCCCTGCAAACCGGTTCATCTGTACCATTTTTCTAGGTTCCACATATATGTGTTAATATATGACATTTGTTAGAAATGCTACTTAAGTCACATGAAACACAGCAGATTCTGACTACCTTACCACCTTTAATCAAACCTGGGCACTTTGTGTCCATTATCTCAATCTTCACAGCAGCTGTTCAGAGTTGGTGTTTCTGTTTTACACATGAGAAGGACAAATGCTGGAGAAATAAGATAAGCTGTCCAAGGTTCATACATGTGATGAGAGGCTGAACTAGAATTTCAACTCTAGACTATGTGACTCCAAGCTTCACCTTTTTAACCTTACTTACTCTAAGACCCACAGGCACAGGAACCAGAATTCTTAAATTCTCTTTCTTGGTGGATGCCAAGTCCATTCCCAGCTGGACCACCAGCGGCTCTGGTTCAGCAGCAGCCACAGATACAGTGCAGGCAACTTGTCAAGAACTGGGTGCAAACCCACTTCTAAGCCAAGACTTCAGTATGTCCTTGATTGCTCTCTTTATCTGGGTTGGGTATATAGTTTGGTTGGATAACTTTCTTATCTCTCCACGTGATACTGCTCTTCAAAGTAGATTCCATTTCTAGAACATGTTGATGACGATATTCAGGGAAGGACTGCTGAAAGAAGGGGATGGAGCAGTGAAGACGAATGGGGGGGGGTGTGGGAGTCTGAGGCTTCTGCGAAGAGGAGGGCTGAAAGCCATCTGCTAGAAGGAGCATCCCCTCACTAAAGCAAAATGATGACTAAGCAGGATAAAGCTCTATAAGGGAACCATGACCTTGACCATCTGATGAACACTTGGGTCCGCTATTGAAGATGACAGTAAATCATGACTGGAAACTAGGTTATCTTCAAACCCTTACCGTAATGTTCCATGTCACTGCTGAAAAGAGTCCTCCTATTTGTTTAAATTTACACTGGCTGCATTTCTTTGGACAGATCTATGTGTGGCCTCCAAATCAATGGTTGCTTTCAGTCCATTTGTTTTTAAGACTTTCTTCTTGATTTCTGGCCAACCGGATTTCATCAAGGCAAGTGGGAGGGCCAGGCAGACAAAGTGTCAGGAGTCCTGGGTTCCGTCCTCGCTCAGCCACACAGGGGCTGAGTGTCTGGGCCAGGCCACTTCACTGGGCTGGGCCTCCATTTCCTTTACTACCATGCGGGGCTAAGGAGTACCTCAAGGAGCTGAAGGGAGAATCAGAGGCGAGAGCAGCTGAAGCACAGACACTTTTTCTATTTTAAATTTATTGTATTGAAGTATAGTTGATTTACCGTGTTGTGTTAATTTCTGCTGTACAGCAAAGTGGTTCCATTATACATATACACAGTCTTTTTCATATTCTTTCCCATTATGGTTTATCACAAGATTTTTTAAAAAAATTTTATTGAAGGATAGTTGACTTACAACGTTGTGTTAATTTCTTCTGTACAACAAAGTGACTCAGTTATACATATATATATTCTTTTCCATTATGATCTGTCACAGAACATTAAATATAGTTCCCTATACTATGCCTTATTGTTTATTCACTCTATATATAATAGTTTGCATCTGCTAATCCCAAACTCCCACTCAATCCCTTCCCCGCCCTCCCCCTTGGCAACCACAAGTCTGTTCTCTGTCTGTTTTTGTTTTGTAGATAGGTTCATTTGTGTCATATTTTAGATTCCACCTATAAGTGATATCCTATGGTATTTGTCTTTCTCTGTCTGACTACTTCGCTTAGTATGATCATCTCTAGGTCCATCCATGTTGCTGCAAATGGCATTACTTCATTCTTTTTTATGGCTGGGTAGTAAGTAATCCATTGTATATATGTACCACATCTTCTTTAGCCCATTCATCTGTCGATGGACATTTACACTGTTTCCACAGATGCTTTTTAATCTAGATAGAAGACCATGAACTAGTGGAAACATCCCTTTTCCATGTTGCCTTGTCCATGCAATGAGGACAACTGACGTCGCTAGGGTACTTCCCGGTTCTGGAATTCACTCACCGTGGAACAGGGGGATGTCCTCAGCCTCTGTCAGGGAGGCCTGCTTGAGCACTTCCTCTTAGGTCACGGTTGCTGCCCGTGCCAAGGTGCTGCGTAATGCGCCACCTTGGAAGGCTGGCACCTCCAGGAAGGATGCCCCTGTGTTGGGGGTGGCCAGCCTCCATATGCCACCACCAGCGCCCCACCCCTCCCAACGAGACTCCAGGGCTAATGAGCATATTCACTTTCAGTCTGCCAGTGCTATGACTTCTGTGCCTTATGCCTCTTCAGCTTTCCCCCAGCTTTCAATGCATCCCTTCTTCTCCCCAACAGGACACTGGGAGGAACAGAGAACAGGATGTCAGTGACAGAGATGGAAATGCTCAGAACTGGCTCAATGGCAGGTGTGGAAGCTGGTAAAAAGGGGCAGAATAAAGAGCTTGGTGGCACCTTGACGAAAGATTCCTGGACGGCTGAGTGTGAGCGTCCTTGGTGTCCACTGCTCGGGCAGCCTGGAGCGGTCACTGAAGCCCGCAGACTTGCCTCCTGCTAAGCAAGAGGCGTCCCTGATGAATGTCTCCTCAGGAAGGCTTCTCAACTGTGGCATGACTGACATTTGGGCCAAACCATTCTTTGTTGGGCTGGGGAGTTGGAAGGGGTGCTGTCCTGTGTACTGTAGGATGTTTAGCAGCATCCCTGGTCTCTACGCAGTAGATTTTTTTTTTTGGCTGCACCGTGCTGCTTGCAGGATCTTAGTTCCCCAACCAGGGAACTGAACCTGGGGCCACGGAGGTGAAAAGTGCCGAGTCCTGACCACTGGACCGCCAGGGAAGTTCCTCTACACACTAGATGTTAGTAGCAAGCCTCCTCCCAGTCATGACAACCAAAAAGGTCTGCAGATATTGCCTAACTGACCCTAACCATGGCAGACAACCAATGACCCAGAGGAAGCACACCCCCCAAAAGGACACAATCCACAGGTCTAGTCTACTCACACTTCTGCTTCATTTATAAACACCATGGGTGGATTGCTGCCATTGAAAAGCAAGTCACAGAATTCAGATAACACACGGTAATGGGGGATAACCAGATGAAGTGAAGATATTTCCGAGGAGAAAAAAGGGTATCATCATGATAAACTGGGAAAGGTTTAAAACAAGCACTACGTTTTTTATAAAGCACAGTAAGACCTTCAAGAGTAACTAATCTGAAAAGATACACGCACCCCGATGTTCACTACAGCACTATTCACAATAGCCAAGGCATGGAAGCAACCAAAATGTCCATCAATAGATGAATGGATAAAGAAGATATGGTGTATACACAATGAAACACTACTCAGCCATAAAAACTGAACTAATGTCATTTGTAGCAACATGGATGGCCCTAGAGATTATCATACTAAGTGAAGTAAATCAGACAGAGACAGACAAATAACATATGATATCACTTATATGTGGAATCTAAAAAAATAGTACAAATGAACTTATTTACAAAACAGAAAGAGACTCACAGACATAGAAAACAAACTTATGGTTACCAAAGGGGAAGATGGGGAGGGCTAAATTAGGAGTATGGGATTAACAGATACATACTACTATACATAAAACAGATAACCAACAAGGATTTACTGTATAGCACAGGGAACTATAGTCAATATCTTGTAATAAACTATAATGGAATAGAATTTTTAAAAAGAATATAGATATATACATATCTATATAGATATATACATATCTGTACACATATCAAATCACTTTGCTGTATACGTGAAACGAACACAATATTGTAAATCAACTATACTTCAATAAAAACAATAAATTAAATAAAAAAAGATCTTGAAGAGTAAAATCCTTCCCATTTAGGGTGAAAGGTGCTACTGTCTCATGAGAGAGGAAAACAGCAGGTGCATGAAGGTGCTTCATCCAACTAGGCAATAAAAACAGATTTAAAACAAACTAAGTACATGCTTTGTTTCTTGCAAAACCACTAAACCATACCTCTTTCACAAATGGCTTCACAAGCCATTTGAGTTGTGCAGTGAACCATCGTGCCCCGTTAATGTTGGCCTGATTCATCAGCAAAACCTGCTAAATGATCACTCACGGCCCTTAGAAACACTGCTTATTCGGCAGAGAAAAGCAGACATGTAATACTTAGGCAGCTGTGCCATTGGTTCTGCATCTTCAGCTGGAACAAATACCTAGGGCACCAATTTGAGGCATTAAAACGCAGAATCTTTATAAAGTACTTAATGGACTTTATACTTGGAATACTGACAGCTATCCAAGGCCAAGGGGCACGATATGAAAATTACCTAGATCAGGGATAGGCAAGCTGAGGCCCACGCTGCCTGTGCTTGGAAATAAAGTTTTACTGGAACACAGCCATGCGCATGAGTTGATATATTGCCTACGGCTCCTTTCACACGACGATGGCAGAGCTGAGTAGCTGCAACAGAGCTAGTATAGCCAACAAAGCCGAAGATATTTACTATCTACTCCTTCATAGGAAAAGTGTGCCAACTTGATTACTATATATATATATTTATATATACACATACACACACACATAGATATATGTATGTATACATATATGTGTACACACACACATGGACCACACAAAAGCAGATGTCATGGCCTCCCATATCTGCTCTTTCATTTCTTTCTGCTGCGGACTGAATGTCTGTCTCCCCAAAATTCATATGTTGACACCCACCCTCCTAAGGTGATGGTATTAGGTGGCGGGGCCTTGGGAGGCGATGAGGTCATGAGGGCGGAGTCCTCATGAATGGGATTAGTATCATTATATCAACACGAGCAAAAACTCTCACAATTATATTTGTAGGAGTAAATATAACTTTCTTCCCGGAACACTTTCTTGGCCTGTCAGCGGGTCCCACCGAATCTGCCGGCACCCAGGACTTCTCAGCCTCCAGAACTGCGAGAAACAAGTGTTTGTGTCCATAAGCCGCCGAGTCTGCAGTGTTTTGTTACAGCAGCCCAAAGGCACTGAGACTCCCCTTCTGCTCTGATGAACAACGGCAACAACGGTAGCAGCCTAGCAGCCGACATTTCCTCAGTGCTTCCCCTGTGTCAGGCAGCAGCGTTCAAGCTTTCCAGGTGCTATTTGACGGGACACAGAACTATCACAGTAACTTGGTGGATTCACCAGAAGGAACCTAGGACTTACTCTCCTTCTCAAAAGCAGTGAAGAGCCTGCAGGCCTGGGAACAGCCCTCGAAGCCTCTCATTCCCTGTTTTAAGCCTGGCCTTACCTCACTGCTTCTCCAGGCTGGTTTTGCTAGAAGCATACACCTGCTTTCCTGCAGGATGACTCTGCATGTACTCTGCTCTCTTGGTCTAGAACAGTGGTTCGTGCCTCTCAAGCGAGGGCGATTCCGTCTGCCAGAGGAAGATGTTGGGCGGTATCTGGAAACATTTTTGCTCGTCACCAGGGGCTGTGTATGTGTGTGCTGTTGGCTACTAGGTAGAGGCCAGGGAGGCTGCTGAACACCTGCAATGCACAGGACAGCTCTCCAAGCCAAAGACCGATCCAGTCTTGATGCCAGTGGCGTTAGGCTGAGCAACCCTGCCGCTCGATTCCCTCTGCCTTACTGCTAAGCCTCTCAGTCATCACGCCCGTGGCCGGGCATCCTTCCTCTTTGTCCTCTCACTAGGAGACGACTGCTCTCTCCTCCCGGCGCCCGCAGCAGCCTCCCATTCTTCCATCTTGTCGTGGGGCAGTGGGCGGCATCCTCTTTACTCGCATTCGTCTCCTAGCTCCTGAGAAGGCTAACGCCCCTCGAAGGCAGGAAGCCCACCTGGGTTCGCTTGGTAACACAGAGCACCTTCCTCAGCAGCAGCTGGGGCTGAAGGTGGGTCTGTAGAATGACTGAGAGACACTGGCTGTGGAATGACTGAGAGACACTGGCTGCAGAATGGCCGAGAGACACTGGCCGCGGAACGGCCGAGAGACACTGGCCGCGGAACGGCCGAGAGACACTGGCCGCGGAACGGCCGAGAGACACTGGCCGCGGAAAGGCCGAGAGACACTGGCCGCGGAGTGGCCGAGAGACACTGGCCGTAGAACGGCCGAGAGACACTGGCCGCAGAACGGCCGAGAGACACTGGCCGCGGAGTGGCCGAGAGACACTGGCCGCGGAACGGCCGAGAGACACTGGCCGCGGAACGGCCGAGAGACACTGGCCGCGGAGTGGCCGAGAGACACTGGCCGCGGAGTGGCCGAGAGACACTGGCCGCGGAGTGGCCGAGAGACACTGGCTGTAGAATGGCTGAGAGACACTGGTGAAGCTGCGGTAAATGAAGGGGGGTCAGAAACCGAGTAAAACTGAGTCCTCATTATTTTCAGAATGAAAGACTTTAAGGAGAAGTACAAGAATGAAGGATTTAGGTGCAACGGCACAACAGAAGGAAAACAGCTTTTATTTTTTTTTTAACATCTTTATTGGAGTATAATTGCTTTACAATGGTGTGTTAGTTTCTGCTTTATAACAAAGTGAATCAGCTACACATATACATATATCCCCATATCTCCTCCCTCGTGCGTCTCCCTCCCACCCTCCCTATCCCACCCCTCTAGGTGGTCACAAAGCACCGAGCTGACCTCCGTGTGCTATGCGGCTGCTTCCCACTAGCTATCTATTTGACATTTGGTAGTGTATATATGTCAATGCCACTCTCTCACTTCATCCCAGCTTACCCTTCCCCCTCCCCGTGTCCTCAAGTCCATTCTCTACGTCTGCGCCTTTATTCCTGTCCTGCCTCTAGGTTCTTCAGAACCATTTTTTTTTTTTTCTAGATTCCATATATACGTGTTAGCATATGGTATTTGTTTTTCTCTGACTTACTTCACTCTGTATGACAGACTCTAGGTCCATCCACCTCACTACAAATAACTCAGTTTCGGGAAAACAGCTTTTAGATGAAGATGTCATACAAGCAACAGTCTCAAAACACCAAAGAGGGCTCTTGGCCATATGTCTCTACCAGAATTAAAAACCCATCACGTGGGGCTTCCCTGGTGGCGCAGTGGTTGAGAATCTACCTGCCAATGCAGGGGACACGGGTTCAAGCCCTGGTCTGGGAAGATCCCACATGCCGCAGAGCAACTAGGCCCGTGAGCCACAACTACTGAGCCTGCGCGTCTGGAGCCTGTGCTCCGCAACGAGAGAGGCCGCGATAGTGAGAGGCCCGCGCACCGCGATGAAGAGTGGCCCCCGCTCACCTCAGCTAGACAAAGCCCTCGCACAGAAACGAAGACCCAACATAGCAACCAATCAATCAACCTTTAAAAAAAAAAACAAACAAAAAACAAAAAAAAAACCCATCACGTTATTTGAGAATAATAATAGTTAATCATAAAGGTAATGATATTAAGTGCTTATTATGTGTATCAGCCCTTTTCATGAATTAGGTTAGCGAGTTGGCAACAACCTATGAGTCAGTCTTAATAAATCCCTATTACAGATGGGGAAATTGAGTCACAGAGCAGTTAAAATTGATTTCTCCGAGGGCACACAGCTAGCAAGTGGCCATCTGATCTCTGAGTCCATTCTCTTAACCCACACACCAGACACTACTGAAATTTGTTTAGAAACCTCTGAATGATTCAAAATGGTATCCTTTTTAAAAAGAGGAAGAAAATCATCTCATCAGTAATACCATTTATATTACAAATTTCAACGAAATAAGTTGCAAACAAGGCCTACATTGCGGAAACTAGGCGGAATGCTTTCCAGGTTAAAGATGCAAACAAAGACAAAGTGTATAAAGAGAGCTATATTAGGAACAAGAGACAGCAAAGTCAGAGGCAGTGATGCAGGAGTTTGGTACTGTTTCTTTTTGTTCACGGAGAGAACACACTTCACCCATGTGCTCCGAGGCCTGGGCCTGCCCTCACTTGCTTCCCCAGCTTCCTTTTCTGACCAACAAACAGGTGGAATTAGGCGATCTCCAAGGTCCCTTTCAATTCTAAAATTCTAGGCAGAGGAAAAAATGACCTCATCGTCCCAATCCAACCCACGGGATTTTAATTTATGGAGGTGAGTGAGTGATGACACGGAGAGATGAAGGCCACGGAAAGAAGAATCCATCACTTCCAATTCCAGTGGGAAGCGGCCACGCCAGGCCACCAGGGCCACAGGAAACCTTATCACATGCAGGGACCAGAACGCCAAGAAACAGAGACAGGAGGCGGGAGCACGGCTTTATGAACGTAACGGAGGCGGGAGCACGGCTTTATGAACATAACGGAGGCGGGGCCACGGCTTTATGAACATAACGGAGGCGGGAGCACGGCTTTATGAACATAACGGAGGCGGGGCCACGGCTTTATGAACATAACGGAGGCGGGGCCACGGCTTTATGAACATAACGGAGGCGAGCAGCTCGGTGGGGATGCCCCCTACTGGACAGGGAGTGAACACACACACGTGAGCGTCTGTGGACGGGAGGGCTGTAACACGATTTCCACGTGCCCGCAAGAGCCACCTCGAGAGAGAGAGGCCAATGGCCGTGGCCGTCGGTCCAGCCCTAAGATCCGTGACCACCACGCGGCCACTGGTCAGCACGCTCACCCAGTCCCACGGGCTACAGGGGTTTGACCATGGGGTCGTTCTGAAAACGAAGCTGTGGACTGCTAAGGAATACGCAGCACTTCCTTATTCCTGTAACATCCCTGCACACGGTGCAGTCAGCACAGCTTCTCCTCTGTCAGTACTTCCCGGATCATAACGTTTTCTCCAACAGAACTGCAGCTGCCTGCGACGCGGCCCGCCTTCCTCTTGGGGGGTGAGGAGGGCGGGGGGACCGGGTGACTCAGGTGTGCGGGTGGGGAGAGTACCGATAAAAATAAAGACGGGAGGGAGAGAGGCTGAGGGTGGTGAACCGGCAGCTGGACCAAATAAATCAAACAGAGGAACGCACACGCACACACACGCGCACGCGCACGCACGCGCACGCACACACGCAAACACGCACGCGCACACACGCACGCGCACGCACACACGCACGGAGTGAGACGATGTCAACAGAAAAGGCACGAGAATAAGAAATCATACCCTCATCTTTGGGGGCTGATGTATCATCAGTTCACTTCTTCTTTTTGGAAGTGATGGATTCGTCTCACCAGAGGATTACATTTTCTGCCCGGGAAGCAATTCATAACCGTAAACTCTAGTTTTATCCATGGTAAAAAGCACAAACATACGCTGAGAGTTCTTTTTGATTTTTCAGTCTACATCACTATATATGTTCATAACAACTCCACACTTCAATGTGTTTATCTTAAAAAAAAAAAAAAAAAAAATCCCCGAGACCCATCTCTCCCATACTGTCCCAATTCTCCAGTATCTTGCTGGAGAAAAAAATGAGTGCAGGGAGGTGGCTTTATGAGCCGCAAATCTGTTCTCACTGACCTGCCGTAACATGGAATTCAGCGTAAAATGGAACTGCTTGGATGGCGCCCAAAAGAAATACCAGGAGGACCTCGTTAAAAATAGGGTTTCACTTCTAACATCTGGCCTGGACCCCAGGGGTGGCGGCGGAGAGCAGCCTGGACTGCTGACTGCTGCAAACCTCGCACCCCTGCCAAGACTTGCAATATCCGCTAAACCTGGGAGGCCTCCAGGAGGAGAGAGCACGAGTCAGGTTATAAACGAAGGGTGCTACTTCCTCCTGGGTCCACAGCTGGCCGGGGGGAGGCAGCTCCGCGAGGGGCGCCGGGGAGGCGGCTGCTTGCCTCCACAAGCTCACCCAGACCTCAGCTCCCGCTTCCGGCCATCACTCGGAGAAGCCAAGCGGAGAAGCCATGCTCGGAGCCAGCTCCTTCTGGCACCATCGTCGCAACAGCTTTGAACCCTCGTGAATTCTGGATCCGCTATTTCTTAATTGGGAAAGTCGAGCTCGACTGCCAAACCGGAGATTTACAATGGACAGCACCGTTAAAAATTACAATTAACATAGGACTTGGGGGAAGAACAGAGAAACCAGTCTGGAGGAGAGAGGGAATAAGTCACACCATTATGTGCTCGACGCAAGTGCTGTTCTCACACGCGGGAATTTCCTCCAGTCCGCTTGCCCTGCGCAAATTAATTTCTACATGTAATTCTTGTGGTCCTAGAATTCTGCACCCGTGTTCTTTCTTACCTAACACAGTATAAGCATTTCCCCTGGTTGCTAATTGGTCTCAACAGTCACCATTTTGGTTGATTCTCAGTTTTCACTGAGAGTCATCCCTGACTTACACACATGGCCTCCAGATTTACTTTCAAAGACTAATCAATGGCTTCCCACTGGACAGCCTGGCCTTCGTGTGCTGTTGACCCAGCGTCCCAGTACTTCCTTCTTTCCCTCCCATCCTGTATCTTTTGTTCCCCTCGCCAAGATGGCTCCTCCTCTATAAACACGCGGGGCTTTGCTGAGCCTCGTGGCATTAACTCTGGCTCTTGATTTTGCTTGAAATGCTCTCCTTCCTCCTTTGCCTGAAGACTTCTAGCTCAAGTGCCTCCTTCTCTCTGCACCCTCCCCTGTGGTCCTCTGCGAACTCCTCCGACCTCACATTTATCAGCCTCTGCGTCAGACGCCTCTTTAATATCTGTGACGCTCCCTAGGTGGGGAGGAAAAGACTTCCCCCTCCCATCTGTCCTTCCAACCCTAGCACCTAGGGCAGTGCCACCACTCAACAGACAAGCCGGCAAGAGACATTTATAGAACTGCAAATCATGACAACTGCTTTATTCGTGCATATCAAGGATTCCCGGATGGCACCCATACCTCTGACAGTACCTAAAACAATTTTACGTAGCACAGGGGCAAATATTTTAAAATCAAAGTTATTTACTTTAATGTGCATCATGCAAGTACAATTAATAGATATATTTGAAAATTTAGGAAAAAGTAACTGCTTCAATTTAAGGAAAAATGTTAATAAATATTAACAAAATACTTTTAGGTGTATGCAAAAATGATGTAGACAGTACAAGAGAATTGAGGATGGGAAATACACGTATAGACAGAGGAGGGCAACAGAAGTGTCCAAAGGACAAGGAAGTAATGAATACTCACTATACACACATGGGGGCGGGGGCGTCCAGGTTCCCTGGATGGGAAGAAACTCCTACATTCCATTAGTAGGCTTGGACAGGAGTCTGCAAACTATATCCTCTGAGCCAAATCTGTTCCCTTGGCCTGTTTTTGCAAATAAAGTTTTATTGAAACACACCTACTCTCATGTGTCTATGTATTTTTGATGGCTGTTTTTGCACTACAAAGACAGAAATGACTGGTTGTGACAGAGACTAAAATATTTACTATCTTTTACAGAAAGATTCCTCCAACTAATCCAAGGGAGAGACCTAAACTAGGCGATGGGACCAACAGGTGCTTAGGAAAGCAGTTTTTGATCCCTCAACTTGTTTTATGAGGCCAGTATAACCCTAAGATCCAAACCTGTTGAGGACATCCAAAAAGGAACATCACAGCCTAATTTCTCTTGGTAAAATAGACTCAAATATACCAGACACAGAACTAACAAATGGAATTCAGTGACATATAAGAAGAGGACAAAATGTCCGGGCCAAGTGGGGTTTATTCCAGGAATGCAGGCTTTAATGCCGAAAGATAAATCAACAATTTCACCACATTAAGAGTCAAGAAAGGGCTTCCCTGGTGGCGCAGTGGTTAAGAATCCGCCTGCCAATGCAGGGGACACGGGTTGGAGCGCTGGTCCGGGAAGATCCCTCATGCCGCGGAGCAACAAAGCCCGTGCATCACAACTACTGAGCCTGCGCTCTAGAGCCCGCGAGCCACAACTACTGAAGCCCGCGCGCCTAGAGCCAGTGTTCTCCAACAAGAAAAGTGACAGCAACGAGAAGCCCGCGCACCGCGATGAAGAGTAGCCCCTGCTCACCGCAACTAGAGAAAGCCCATGCGCAGCAACAAAGACCCAAGGCAGCCAAAAATAAATAAATTAAATAAATTAAAAAAAAAAAGTCCAGAAAAATCACTTAAGTGGAAGGTTCCAGAGCTAGATGGCCTGTTCTGAATCCTAGCTCTGCGACTTCCTGGCAGTGTGACCTGGGCAAGTGGCTACCTTCTCAACGCCTTGGGTTTCTCATCTGTCAACGACAGCGGCAGCTGTACCTACTTCTTAGGGGTGATAGTTTTATTGGTCAAGTACTTAGAATCACGCCTGGCACACAGCACGTGCTCAGTCAATGGGAGCTACTGTCACTAAGGCAAAGCAGTGACGATGGGGAAAGATGTAGCACTGACAAGATATGCGGAGTACCCAGCTGATGGAGACAGTAGGAAAGAAACTATGGACAAGGAATACTTGAACATGATTCTGATGTTTTCACATTAAACCGCGATACGATTACGGGACAGAGGAAGCTTTTCTTTGCAGGCGAGCGACAGTGGTCAGGAAATGGCAATGGTATTAAGTGTGGAATTATGTTAAAGAATGCTTGGGAGATATACATCCAAAACAGCAGTATGGAAGGCAACAGAGCAGCTGGAGGTAGATACCCAGACAGGGGGATCAGAGGGGTTAGGGATGGACCCCCAGACTGGGGGATGGGAGAGGTTAGGGATGGACCCCCAGACTGGGGGATGAGAGACGTTAGGGATGAACACCTAGACTGGGGGACCAGAGAGGTTAGGGATGGACCCCCAGACTGGGGGATGAGAGAGGTTAGGGATGGACCCCCAGACTGGGGGATGAGAGAGGTTAGGGATGAACACCTAGACTGGGGGATGAGAGAGGTTAGGGATGGACCCCCAGACTGGGGGATCAGAGAGGTTAGGGATGGACCCCCAGACTGGGGGATCAGAGAGGTTAGGGATGGACACCTAGACTGGGGGATCAGAGGGGTTAGGGATGGACCCCCAGACTGGGGGATGAGAGAGGTTAGGGATGGACCCCCAGACTGGGGGACCAGAGAGGTTAGGGATGAACACCTAGACTGGGGGATCAGAGAGGTTAGGGATGGACCCCTAGACTGGGGGATGAGAGAGGTTAGGGATGGACACCTAGACTGGGGGATGAGAGAGGTTAGGGATGGACACCTAGACTGGGGGATCAGAGAGGTTAGGGATGGACCCCTAGACTGGGGGATGAGAGAGGTTAGGGATGGACCCCTAGACTGGGGGATCAGAGAGGTTAGGGATGGACACCTAGACTGGGGGGTCAGAGAGGTTAGGGATGGACACCTAGACTGGGGGATCAGAGAGGTTAGGGATGGACACCTAGACTGGGGGATCAGAGAGGTTAGGGATGGACCCATAGACTGGGGGATCAGAGAGGTTAGGGATGGACACCTAGACTGGGGGTGAGTGGAGAGGCTAGGGATGGACACCTAGGCTTGCAGAAGGAACAGCACACTGGCCACAGACATAGACGTGGGAGGGAAAGAAAAGGATGTCACCTTGGGGACAGTGGCATTTAAGAAGTGGGTGGTGGAGACATCAGTAGAGCAACATATAGAAACTTGGGAGAAAAAGGACAGTGTTGTGTCTGACAGTCCAGATGACTGGCTCTTCAGTCTGAAAGGAAGAAAGGGAACTGAAACTGGCAGGAAATAAAATACATCAAAGCTGGACACTTTTAAGGTCACATTAGAATTTCAGAGCAGGCAGATCTTAAATGTAATGGTGTATGAACTTTGGAAACATGCACCTTGGTAAGTGGTTATTTCGTCTTAGCTAAAAAAAGGAAACAGGAACCATCTTAGGTTTTTTCATATCATCACTAACCTTTAAAGTAGGAAACAACGGTATAATAAGCCTTAAGGGCATCTTCAACGGCATCTAACCTCTCTCTCTGATGGCAATACCAATGGAAATTGTTTGGCTATATTGAGCAAGACACATATTTAAACAACTGTAACTTCTAAACACTCAACTGATTTTCAAGTGATTTGCATTCTAATTGCTTCCCCCCCCCCCACAAGTTAATGAGCACAAGAATGGCAAGTCTTGAATCCGAGCTTTTACACACATACAAATGAGAGCAGTAAACTTAGAAAAGAGTGCACAACCAGAACTGCACGGGAACTGGGATGATTGTGAACCTCTGGGACGTACAAAGAGCAACTCCCCCACGGTTCCGTTCTGCTACTCCAAGTGGTTACCATCAATCCCAAAGAGCAGTTCAGGAAAACACTCTTTCCGAATGAAGAGGAGTTCGCTGGCAACTAGCACCACTACAAGAGGGTCTGTGATGAGACGATTCTCATAGTACAGGTTCCTTCCGACGACCGTGCACAGCGTAAGGGGAGGCTCAGCCCCTCTGCAGACTGTGCTCTGCAAAGGGAACGTGGGCAGGCTTCGCTGGAGGAGAAGTGTGCATTAGTGATGCCACAAAGCTCTCCTGGGGGGTGCTTTACTCTTTTCTACATAAGAGGCATGGGTATCACATTCTCCAGCTACTTATCCACCCGTACATTTTTTAAAGTGATTTTTAAAAAGTGAGGTAAACCCATACTCACAAATGCATAAATGACAGATATGCAACCACGACCTGGACTGGACTGGACTGGGGCAGGATGGACACAGCCAGGGTCTGTCCAGGTTCTCCTTCTGTCCCCCCAGCAGGTGCTGCAGGCCCACGTGACTGCCCTCTGATAAAAACCTGGACGCCAAAGCTCGGGTGGCTAGCAACACTGCGCGCGTGTCATCGTACATGCTGCTGGGAGAATTAGGTGCCATCAGGTCACTCCACCAGGACAGGACACCTGCAAAGCGTGTGCCTGGTTCTCCTGGACTGGACCCCATGCACCTTTTCCCTTGGCTGATTGTAATCTATATCTTTTTGTTGGGGGGGGGGGGAGCGGGTGTATTGATTAATTTTTAAAAATAAATTTATTTATTTATTTTTGGCTGCGTTGGGTCTTTGTTGTTGCATGTGGGCTCTCTCTAGTTGCAGCGAGCAGGGGCTACTCTTTGCAGTGGCTTCTCTTGTGGTGGAGCACGAGCTCTAGGCACGCGGGTTTCAGTAGTTGTGGCACGTGGGCTCAGTAGTTGTGGTGCCCGGGCTTAGTTGCTCCGCGGCATGCGGGATCTTCCCGGACCAGGGCTCGAACCCGTGTCCCCTGCATTGGCAGGCGGATTCTTAACCACTGCACCACCAGGGAAGTCCCTGTTAGCCAACTTTATCCACATAATCCCAGTTATCTATGTTCTTAAACCATGTTATCTTAAACCAGTTATCTATGTTCTTAACCACTGTGCCACCAGGGAACCCCCTTGATTAAATTTTAATGGAGAAAAGTTGAAGCTATCAATTCAAAATAAAGGGTACTATCAGATATTGCATAAACAAGACATTTGAACAAACAAAATATAAACCCAATTATACTACCATTAAGAGGAATGTAACAGAAATGGAGACACAGGATTGACTTTGATCTGTATCTTTTTTCTCCAGCCTTCCTGAGGTATAATTGACATATACCAATGTGTAAACGTGAAGTGTACACTGTGATGCTTTGACACACGGATATACACTGTGTAAGGGTTACACAACAGACTACTTAACACAGGCATGGCCTCACACAATTAACCTGTGTCTGCTTCAGTGAGAGCACCATGCAGTACATTATAACCTGTATCTTTGTGCTGTAATCCACTGAGTGTGACAGTTACTAAATTCTGCAAACCCTTCTGGCAAACCATAGCGCCTGAGGGTGCTCTAGGGGGCGCAGCCAACAAACCACCGAAAAGGCACTGCTTCCCTCTACTGGAAAACATGAGGACATGAGACATTACTGTTGTACATGATTTTATTTTATTTTTATTTATTTTTTTATTTTGGCCGGGCGGCTTGCGGGATCTTAGTTCCCCCAGCAGGGATCGAACCCGGGCCCTGGCAGTGAAAGCGCCGAGTCCTAACCACTGGACCACCAGGAAATTCCCTCACATGATTTTGAAGGTACTTTCATCCTCTACTCATATGGACAGACTATTCAGGTCTTCCTGATTTATTATTTGATGAAACTAACATTTTCCTTTATGATTTCTAAAGCAAAGGCTACCATTACCTCAGAGAAATGGTTGCCTTTACCGTTTCATAAAGATTCTCTTTCTAAATAGGGACAACATTAGCAATGTAAAAGAGCCACTGCAGTCAAAAATATTTTTAGAGACTCAGCTGAACAATAAGCCCTGAACTTGTGTTTAAATTAAGATAGCTGAACCATTAAAACGACTTCCCGAATCCGGGGAAACGTGTCTTGCATAAGAAGGCATTCCATGGTCCCAGGAAACACAGCGGAGCCTGGAGCCTACTGGGTGATTTGTCAGCTGCTGGGATTACAGAGCGCAATGCCACTTAATCATTTTTGGAGATGCAATTATTCAAAAATATTAAAAGGAACACCCTTTTCCTGGTTATCTAACCTCCTCACTGGGAGTCCAAACCACTCCCCAAAACAAAAACAAAACCCAGACTGAAGACTGCTACTCCCAATTATTTTATTATCTGCTAGAGAACGGTTCTGGCAGACTTCCCTCTTCCTCGAGGGGAAAAATACCCTGGAAAAATTTAATAAAAACAGGGACTGCATTATGCTCACTGTTAAAGTCTACTTGAGTTCTGCAGCAGAAGGAATCAAAATGCAGCCCAAGAAGATGATAAAGAGTGAGAAAATGAGAAACCCATTACAACCCCACTTTCCAATAAAAACTAACTGGAAGAAAAAACATCCCACAACTCAAGGATGTGTATCAGTGGTTCTCACCTGGAGGTGATTCTGCCCTCCAGGGGACATTTGGCAAAGTGGAGACATTTTTGGCTGTAACATAGGAGGGTGGGGAAGCGTTGCTGTCATCCAGTGGGTGGAGACCCAGGGATGCGGTTTAACAACCTACGATACCGATACCGGACAGCGATACCGGACAGCCGGACAGCCGCACCGCAAAGAACGACCCGCCCCAAATGTCAACAGTGCTGAGGCTGAGAAACCCTGGCTCTTTCCTGACTGTCAGGAGAGGCTGACAGTATTTTGATAACGCATGCTCTTGTGGCCATTCAGAATATATCCAGAGATCAAGACCCTCAACTCTGCCCACCTAGTAGAATTCTTCAAGCTAAAGACCATAAGGGGATATTTAAAAACCTCGTACAACGCTGGAAAAGGGGTGGGGAAGAACACTGCATAGACTTTTATCCTCCCCGTAAAAATACAGCCCGTCCAGTACCTATGGTCCCAACCAAATGCAGAATTGCTTCTCATGACAATTACCCAGGAGGAGATGGCCAGGTGAGCACGGCATACGATGCACACCTGAGTTTGCTGAGTTCCCAAGGAAGCAAAAATTTGTGCTATGTATACATGACAACTGCTGTTCACCTTCAGATGACTTTTCATCATTTTTTCTGTCTCCAAAAGCCCCAGAAGGTTAGTGTGGCTATCCACTTCTTAGTTAATACAGCTATTACTCAAATCCAAGTAAAACAGACACCCCATCAAAACCTAGGCCTGCACAATGGCTAATGACCTGCAAATTCTAATTAAAATGTCTCAGCCTCGGTTGTATTACTGACCTCTCTGTCTCTCTCGGTCTCTCTCTCTCTCTCTCTCTCTCACACACACACAGCTCTGCAGACCATGGAAGTTCAAAATTATCATTGCTGTTTAATTTTTTTGTTTAATAATTTCAAGATTATCATGGACTGACAGGAAGTTGTGAAAATAGTGGAGTCCTGTGTGCCTTTCACCCAGCCTCCCCCAATGGTGACATCTTATGTCGCCCTAGGACAATATCAAAACCAAGAAGTTACATCCAGCTGACCGGTCACCTGACTGCAAACCTTCTTCAGTTTTCGCCATTTCTGACCTGTGTGTGTTTGCACGAACGCGCATCACCTACGCACGTAGCATGTATAATTTTATCCTACGTGTCCGTGTGTGATCACCTCTGCGGTCAAGACGCAGAACTCCTTCATCAGCACAAAAGAACTCCCCCAAAGCAGCCCTGTGCAGATGGACCACCGCACCCGACCCCCGGCAGCCATCTCTGCAGTCCTGCCATTTTCAGAGCGCTCTACAAAAGCAACCATACAGTCTGTGGCCTTTGACGATGGCTTGTTTTTTCCAGCACATCTCCTTGGAGACTCACCCAGGCTGTGTCATGTATCAATAATTCATTCCCATTTATTGCTGAGTGGGACTCTGGGATATGGACGTATCACAATTTGTTTAGCCAATCACAGACATTTGGGAAATCTCCAGTATACTGCTATTGCAAAAAAAGCTGTTTTCAGTATTATTTTTAAAAAATAACCAGATTTTTGTAGGATACCAACCTAGCTTAAAAATGACACTATGTGTGCCAAGGACTCACCCCAAATGCTGTACAGTTCTATTAAAAAGCCTTTAATAATGTTAAAAGTTATTTAACTTATTAAATAACTTATTTAATAACTTAAAAGTTATTTAAGTTATTTAATAATGTCAAAAGTTAATAATGTTACTGTGGAATTTAAGTGGTTTCTTATCTTCCTTTTAAGACATATTTTCCAAACTCTGAAATAATCTATACACAAAACTTACCCATAATACTGTGGCTTATTTAAAAGTTGTGGTTGAAATATACGTGATAGAAACGCACCGTTCTAACTACTTAGGGTGTCCAGTTCAGCGGCACGAGGCACATTCACACTGTGGGGCAGCCGTCCTCACCGTCCACCTCCAGAACCTGTTCATCCTCCCAAACGGAGACTCCACCCGCATCCCACACAAACTCCCCATTCCCTCCTTCACCCGCTGGCACCCACCTTTCCGTCTCTCTGAGTGTGACTCCTCCAGGGACCTCGTGCAAGTGGAGTCGCACAGTATCTGCCTTTCGTGACTGGCTTACTTCACTGCGTACAGGGCCCTCCAGGTCCATCCCCGTGGTAGCACGGGTCCGAGCTCCCTTGCTTCACAAGGCCAAGTAACATCCCACCGAACGGAGGCACCACCCTGTGTTTCCCTCTCATCCGTCCATGGACACTGGGTTGCTTCCACTGTGATTTTTTTAAAGAACATTTTACTGCCCCCTCAAGGCTGAAGCTCATCTTTTCCATTGGGTTCTCCAACACATCACCCCTCCTACTACAGCAGCTCACGAATCTGAGAGGAGGAGCTGGGGACAGACAGGACACTTAATGCAAACTGCTCCATCTTTAGCTGAGCAGAGATTCTAATATAATTAAACCAGAGGCTGGCAGAAGGGTATCGGTGATTTCTGACATGACTGACAGCTCCCCGCTCAGAGTATAAATGGCCTCAGAGAAGTGTTTGCTCTACTGCTGGACTGAAACTCCCAGGAACCCTTCTTGAATCCGGGATGGTTGGATTAAGACACACCCGTTCACAGGCCCCAAGTCACCTGGGGCTTTTTCAGAGGGGACCTCTTCACCCTCGCAGTCAGATGTGTGTTATTTCTCTCCTAACGGAAGCTCCATGAAATGAATGAGAAACGTCATCTAAGTTCCGTTTAAAACTTTTAGAGCCTGGCTACATAGTATTTCCCGCTCCTCCTTATTTGCAAGGATGATACGTAACACATAACTATGTATATTATGTAATATACATGTACATTATGTAAATCAAAGGAAACATGGTTGATTCTACCTGGCCAGTCATGTGAGTGCAGGTATCGCGGCTCTTTAGGAAAATGGTACCTGCCTAGTGTGTAGACTTTTACTTTTGAAAACCACTGATGCTCCTCTCAGAATAAGGCACATACGGCAATGCTAATATAGGCAATACATATGTGTAATAGATTGGCCTCTCGACCACGAATCATGACAGATCAGAAAGTAAATTCCAGCGTATGAGGAGTTTTCAATCCTACTCGGAAGTCTTTAAATCTCCACAATGAAGAAAGAAGTTCACCATCCTGCTGATCCGTGATATATAATAAATGAACTTCTACCATCTATCATAACGATAAGCTCCTTTTACTGTCTAAAATGTTAAAAACGACAGCCACTGGGGACACGCAGCCTGGTAACACACCCGCACCTGACTAAACATTAGGGAAACAACTTCTCACTTGTGTTTCTTGTTCACTGTTATAGTTACCACCACAGTCGTCAAGTGGTTTTGATTAAGCCTCTGTCTGTTCTTCATGGTGTGCAAATGTCAGTCACAAAACTCACAGTAGAGAAACACTTCCCCAAGTTTCGATGACGTTAATACCTTGGGTGTGTAGTCAAATCAATGCATGGAAAGTTTTAGCATCTGCCCTACCTGGGGCCCTGCCGGCAGGAATCCTGCTATCTACCTGGAAGCCGGCCCAGACGGACATATGTCCTGCCCACAGGCTCGGTCTTACCCACTGGAGGGCTGGCCAGGCTGCAGAGCTTCCTAGTTTCCTGCAGAAAGGTGCACTGCTGAAGGAGGAATGGGTGTGCATGGGCGGATGTTCTCTCACTCAGCAGATCTGTGGAAACCGTGACCCCGGCACAGGTTCACGAAGGCTAATTTTAAACCCTAAGAGGAAGCGTAAAACTTCATCAGTATCCTGTAGATATATCTGAGGGGGACAGTGTCCTTTTACTTACTTTCCAACATGTCCTGTGCCCAAGGCACCAATTAGCTCCACAACTCGAATCTATAAAACCACGGATGGTTGTGAAGTGCCTTGCTGCCGAGTGAGACTGCAGAGGATGTGGTGGCTTCTGATAAACTGGACCCACACTTGTCATATGGCCAAGCGATCCCACTCCCAGATACCAACCCAAGAGAAATGAAAACTCACGCACAACAAAAGCCTGTATGCGAACATGTGTAGCAGCCTTAGCTGTAATCGTCAAAACCTGGGGACAACTCAAATGTTCTCACACAGGACAAAGGACTAACTGCCCTGCACCCCTAAAATGGAGTATGACGTAGCAATAAAGAAGGAACTACTGATGTACGCACCAGTGTGAACGAACGTCAAACGCACCGAGAGAGGCCAGACTGTCAAGGCTCCCTGCTGTAAGATTCCACCCCTAAGACATTCTTGCAGAGGCAAAACTACAGGGACAGGAAATAGAGCGGGGCTCGCCAGGGGCTGCAGTGGGGGGAAGGGCCACGGGGGACTTTTTGGGGTGATGGAACTGTTCCGTATCTTGATTGTGCTGGTGGTTACACAACTGTAAACGTTTGGCAAACGCTGCAAATCTGTACTCCAAAAAGGGTGAATTTTATGGCATGAAAATTATACCTTACATTAAAAAAAGAAAGAAAGAAAAAGAAAAAGATGTTACAGATGAGGGTGGGGAGGGGAGAAGAAGCAGCCACAACTAACAAGGAAAGGTCATGTCTGTCTTCTCCAAGGCTGCCAACTGAGATGAATGAGAGAAAGGTCTTGTCATCATTTAACGTCATGGAGAATCTGGCCCCAAACCCCCAGACCTTCTCTCCTTTCCAGAATTAATGGTGACACTGACCCAACTCCATATGAGACCATCTTTCCCTCCATCTGTCATGGAGCTGGTCCTGTGCACACGACATAACAAAGACACTCGGGCTTGTTCGTGACAGATCTCCAAACTCATTCATTCAGCTCCTTCACCAGAGCCTTGGCAACTCTTAGCGGGTAACCTCCCTGGTTGTGTAAAGAGCTGCCTGCCACCAACGCCAGCGTCCACTGGGTCCCTGCCCCACTGGATCTGGGAGAACAATTTTTCTTTATAATTTAGATTTGAGGATGAGGCCCCAGAGGAAATATTTACTATGCTTACAGACACTCACTTATCGCATGCCCTCACTTTTCATACCGACGCTGGGCTCCTCTCCTGTATTCACAAAGAGGAGCGCGGAAGAACTCACGATTCGCCCAACATTTGGAGGAGCTGCTGGCAGAAGCCCGGGCAGGCTGACACGCATCCACAGTGAAAGAGCACGTAAAATACCGACCAGCTCAAACGGGTTTTGCCTTCTTAAACAGGTTGTTGATTGATCAAACCTGGAGTTATTTTACAGAGACAGCCCTGTGTCGGCACAAGACGAGAACCCATCTCCGGGATGACCCTGGAACCAAGAATCCTCAGTCTGTGGAACTCAGAGAATAGAAATGTTGCCACCAGAGCCCTTCATGAAGCGAGAAACCCTTCAATAAGGAAAAACCTGGCTTCCGGCAGGGCGAGTAGCTTGTATAGACTGATTGGAGACTAGCCAGTCAGCTTCCAAGTTCAAAACTCCCCCAACCCTTTGAGCTTTGCCCCAAACCCTGGATCAGGGAGACAGATGTGAGTCCTGCCCCTTGTCTCCTTGCGGGTTGACCTCGCAAAAGACCTCCTTCTTCTCTCAAAAGCTGGTGACACAGCACTGGCTTCTATGCGTGTTGGGCAGTGAGCCTTCGCCCAGATCACGAAGGGAACTTATGGGCTGCGTGGCAAAGACACTCTGCCACAATCTGCTTCTTAACAATTGCCCAGACGGCAGAACTGACCACACGATTAACCCCTGTAAGGCAGAGGCCAACAGACTCCTAGCCCTCAAAACTGGACTATCGTAACTCATGCAAAAACCAAGTGAGCCACTTTGGTGCCAGAGCTGGTCAAAATCTCCTCCTGCTGACTTGAAAAGCCTTGCTTACTAACCAGTTTCACTTACCAGGCTGCCATGAAGCGCAACTGTGAGATGTCACAAATCAATAGTATTTAGGGAGTGCTTTCTACGGGCATGGCCCTTGCTTCAGACAAC
The DNA here is from genome assembly GCF_028564815.1 of Eubalaena glacialis. Lineage (NCBI taxonomy): Eukaryota > Metazoa > Chordata > Mammalia > Artiodactyla > Balaenidae > Eubalaena > Eubalaena glacialis. Next base: position 7,273,138 of record NC_083736.1, on the reverse strand, counting down.
CAACAGTGACAACAAGCCTTTAAGGAAAAGGCTGTGGAATATATATACAGCTGGGCGAAGGTCAGAGAAGAGTCCAAGATGATACGAACTCTGCCTCTTGAGGGCAGAAAAACAAAACAAGTCCATTTTCAAGATTCTTTCCCGAGTTTGCAGAGATGAGATGTGGATTCGCGCAACACTTTCAGGAAAGTATCACTTCAATACCCTGCCTTCCTGCTATGCGGGGATCCGGATAAATGTTCTGTCGGGGATTATCTTCCTTGCAGCCGAAAGCATCCTACCTGATATGTGATACTTTCAGTGCAGGACTCTCTGCGTCAGCTCAGGTGGCAGGACCAGGAGCACCCGTGGCTGCAGGGAACTTGTCCCTCGAGGTGGGATGGAACACTCTGAGTCTATTCCTGGTTGTGAGGTGATGGGCAGATCTACCAGAGAACCAGGGGTCTGCCTCACTGTGGGGTCATCCATCACCATCGACCATCTCCCTCCTCCTCCACACCCACTTTCTTCTACACACAACCTGAGGATGAAGACTACTGAAGACTTCACAACAGAGAACCTGCAACCTCCAGTAGAGAAGCCACGCTGGGAGGAGGTGAGGAATGAATCACCTACCGTAACACAGGACTTAGCTTTAATGCGTTTGATGGTGGTAGAGGAGAGAGAGCAAGATACTTAATCAGGAGACCTTTTTCCTTCTTTCCTTTTTCTTTTTTTTTAAAACTAGAAAGGAGACATTAACAGGCCAAGGAGAAGGTGCTCTTTGCACTTGGTGGGTGCTCAATAAATATATGCTTAACCAAAGCTTGAGATTTGAGATAAACATGGAAAACAACCCCAAAATGAACACTTACACATTAGGCATTTCTTCTTTTGAGCATGTCCTCGTGGGGTACTCGAGTCAGTCGTCAGAGGAACACAGAGTAATCTCTTAACTCCTCACTCAACCTATGGGATTTTCTCTAGGGAGTCTGACAAATTAGGAGAGCAGTTCAGCAGACGTTACATACAATCAGCGTTGATGAAATTCTATACATTGCTGTCTCCCAAGTCTCCTTCTCAGTTGCCTGGTTACAGAAACTTTATCAAAAAATGTGAGACAAATGTAAACAAACACCAAAAAAAGAAGTTTCGCCTTTCTGGGGGAGGAATGGAGATTTCTGTGTTTATTCAAAGAGGTCAGCAACGCTCTTGCCCCACGGCCCTAGGAACCAACCACCGGGAGAAACCTTACTCTGGGTTACACAAAAGTTTTCTTTCACACCCTTTATTTACCCTGATGTTCACAAACAGAGGGACGGGAATTTCAGAGTGTGATTTGTTTACACATTTTGACCGTGCTTTTGCCTTCATCCTATCTTTGTGCGGAGGTGTTTCTAAAAGGAAAGAATCCCAAATTCAATGCTGGAAGTCTACAGGGAGACAGGGTGTGGTACACGGAATTTTCATTTGCAATCCTTTCTGGGAATCTATCAGATCAGTGCTAGGGGAACACTTGTACTCCAGGTGAGAGATTCCCTGGTTAAGTTCTGAGGTTAAGGTATCAGAGCAGGGATAGTGATTTCCCTGATTTACAGGGGTGAGGCAGTGCCTATTTTGTTTTGCTTATCAATTTTTTATACTATGTTCTGGCGACAGCTAATCCAAATGTTCCAGTGTGTATGTAGAAAGAACGTGTACTTTCCATGAATAATGCTAGCTGGGGTCGCTAGCAGAGAGAGAGATCCAGGCTTGGGTGGAGAGAGGTTTATTTGTAACATGCTACATGCCCGATGTATTTCATCCCTTTTGCCCAGGATAACCTTTTTTTTTTCCCCTAATTTATTTATTTTATTTTTTGGCTGCATTGGGTCTTTGTTGCTCTGCGCGGGCTTTCTCTAGTTGCGGCAAACGGGGGCTACTCTTCCTCGTGGTGCACGGGCTTCTCACTGTGGTGGCTTCTCTTGTTGCGGAGAACTGGCTCTAGGCGCTGCGGGCTTCAGTAGTTGCAGCACGCGGGCTCAGTAGTTGTGGCTCGCGGCCCTAGAGCGCAGGCTCAATAGTTGTGGCGCACGTGCTTAGTTGCTCCGCGGCATGTCGGATCTTCCCAGACCAGGGCTCGAACCCATGTCCCCTGAATTGGCAGGCGGATTCTTAACCACTGCGCCACCAGGGAAGCCCCAGGATAACCATTTTTCCAATGGGTAAATAAGGTGTTCAAGAATCAGAATCGAGCCATTTGGTTTGCCTGCAAGGCCTGCCCATCGCACCCTTCTGGGCTGACCCTGAAAGAGCCCGTCCCAGGGGCCCACAGTTGGTTCACCCTGAATCCTAGCACGTGTGTTTCTGGCAAGTGGGACCCGGGAATTGGCTTCCTTCTTGAAAAATCAAGTTGCAGAATATATACAACACGACACCAAGTGTATAAAGCTTAAATGTGTGCAGAACAAACTGTTATAGGTTGAATTGTGTCCCTGCAAATTCATATGTTGAAGTCCTACCCCCCAGTACTCCTCAGAACGTGACGTTATTTGGAAACAGGGTTACTGCAGATGTAATTAGTTAAGATGAGGTTGTACTGGAATACCGGGAGCCCCTAATCCAATATGACTGTGTCTTTACAAAAGGAGAAACCTGACAAATTTAGACAGAGAGGAACATGCACACAGGGAGAATGCCACGTGAAGGTGAAGGCATGTATCAGGAGATGATGCACCTATAAGCCAAGGAGAGCCAAAGACAGCCGGGAAAGCACCAGAAGCTGGGAGAGAGGCTGGGACAGACTCCGTCACAGCCCTCAGAAGGAACCACGCCAGCTGACACCGTGCTTTCAGATTGCTGTCCTCCAGAACACTGAGACGATATATTTCTGTTCAAGCCACCCCACCAAATCACCCCACCCCCATATATATACACCATATGTGTACACCAGCCCATACATGCCCTCCCTGTGCTGGGGGCCAAGAACACCAAATCACCCCACCCCCATATATACACACCATACGTATACACCAGCCCATAAATGCCCTCCCTGTGCCTGGGGCCAAGAACACTGAATCACCCCACCCGCATATATATACACCATATGTGTACACCAGCCCATAAACGCCCTCCCTGTGCTGGGGGCCAAGAACCCCAAATCACCCCACCCGCATATATACACACCATATGTATACACCAGCCCATACATGCCCTCCCTGTGCTGGGGGCCAAGAACCCCAAATCACCCTACCCCCATATATACACACCATATGAATACACCATCCCATAAATGCCCTCCCTGTGCTGGGGGCCAAGAACCCCAAATCACCCCACCCCCATATATACACACCATATGTATACACCAGCCCATAAATGCCCTCCCTGTGCTGGGGGCCAAGAACCCCAAATCACCCCCGCCCCTCACCATATCTATCACAACTGCTCTTGATCTTAATTCCAGTCTGATTTCACGTGAACAGAAATGTCAAGGGCAAGAAGAGCACACTGCCTCCTCCCACCCCAGGAGTGGGACGGCCCAGAACCCTCTCTTCCCCCCATAAGCCTCTGAACACGAGTGTTCTGAGCTCTCCTATTCCACAGGCTGGGCGTGCGAGCAGTGAACGGCTGGCTGCCCGCCCTGCACCCGGCCTGTGGGAGGGGATGCCCCACAGACAGGAGCCGCCCTCTTACCTGACTCCTGGAGGTACCGATACACCAGAAAGTTCACCTCGTCACTGGTTATGCTCATCTTAGCCCCACCTCGCGGCGATGAGGTCTTCACGAAGCGGGGGCCGCCTTCTGTGGGAAAGCTGAGACGAGAAAGTGAAGAGAGTTTTGAAACACTGCCTGTATATTTTCTTTTTTTACTGCATTCTTTTTGAGATGATTGAAAAACAGAATACTCAGGATGTTGTACATGGGAAGGTAATTAATGCCTGATCTGGGTTGTATTTTGTGATTACATAAAGATTTTGTCATTGTGTGTGTGTGTGTGTGTGTGTGTGTACAGACACATTCATACAGGTGAAAATTTTCCCAAAAAAGATGAGTTGGTGTATTTTATAATGCTGGAATGGACTCATATATAAACCACTAATGGAGGCAAACTCAGGGGCCACAGCAAATGAGAACACACACTGACTTTTTATTCACTAAAAATCCCGTGTGCGTTATGATCACAACGCAGTTGACAGCGAGCTTGAAGGGAATCCTGACGCGCAGTGGGACAGACGTGGCTGCCTTCGATGCCGCCCTTCCCTAGACAGATGGGGAAGACTACCGGGTAGGCCAGCAGTCACGTTGACACCCCCAGGCAGGGCGACCAGATGGTCTGGAAAACACCGGTGGTTCTGAAGCAGTGATTAATCATAACGCCTTCCACTCATAAAAGTTCAGTGATGAACTTGACCGTCACTGAACCTATAGGGTGCACATGGCCCTGAGAAGGCAGACACACGCCAGTGAGGAGCTAAGTCAGCATGTGTGTCACCCTGACATGACTTCTATACAGAGCCCAGGTGTCAGGAAGCCACCCCACGGACACAGAGAGAACCTACATCGTTTGTATTCTGCCACAGAACTGCCTGCATCAGTCTGGCCGAGACCGCAGTACCGGGAAGGCAGGTAGAAACCTGGGGGAGGAGCGAGGGGATGATGAGAACTTCGGAAGCCTCTGTGTCTGAGGCAGACAAGAAGAAAGAGCCTAATTTTCTTCACAATCCTAAGTCAGACCTATGAGCAACCCAAAGAGGACAGAAGTCAATCAAATAGAACTCTTTTATCCACAGATAGAGCAGAATTCACACATGTATAAGAGCGTTCACTCCAAACGGCAGTGGCCAAGAAGGGCCACAACTTCCTTCAATTATGTCATCAATACTGAACATTTCAGGCTGTTTGGAAACTGTCTTCAGAGTGCATGCCATATGTTTTCAGGCATCTTTATGGTGGCAAATCTTTCATTATTGAATTACAATTAAATTTCCATTTGTTTAGAAAAAGATAAAAGGACAAAATGCACATTTCAAGTTGGGAGGATTTGAATTAAAGGTTGTCATAATGGACACACCCCACGATGGCCCCCCAATGAGTCCCACCTGATATAATCCCCTCCCCTCCAGTGTGGGCAGGACCTATGACTCCCTTCTACCCCACAGAATATGTCAAAGGAGATGGATGCCACACCCTGGTTAGGTTATATGGCAAGGATAACCAGATGTCACTCCTATAACTGTTACATTACATTGTACAAGACTCTTACTGGACTAGAAAAAGACTCTCCTGCTGGCCTTCACATGAACCGCCCAGGGAACCAGGGGCAGTCTCTAGAAAGTTGTGCGCCTCAGTCCTACAACCACAAGAAAACTGAGTTCTGCCAACAGTGTGAGCTTGGAAGAAGACCCTTCCCTTCTCAGCTCTAAATAAGGATGCAGCCCAGCCACCACGTGGCTGCAGCCTCTCGAGACCCTGCACAGAGGAGCCCTGCACGTGCCCAGTCTCCTGACCCTGGGAAACTATGAGAGAATAAACGTGTTGTTTCTAGCTGCTGAATTTGTGGTAATTTGTTATGCAGCAGCAGATAACTAATACAGTGGCCTCTTGGGGCACTCCAGTTCTCACTTTGTCGTCTTAACAAGATTTTAATTTGTCGTTACCAGAATTTTGTCATGCAAAAATACTTGTCTTCTTCACTTAATTAGGTGGTATTTCTGTACTTTTGTAGACACTGGAAAGAAAATTTGACAGTCAAAATATAAATCTGTCCTGAGATGTCTGCTTGAACTCCGGGGAGTTCACGTATAAGATGGCATTAGGAAGATATTTGAGACTAAATAAAAAGCTATGAAATCAGAGCACATCCAAGTGAAAAAATAAAACATTATTCAAGGGACAGAACAAATAATAACAAAGATGTGTATGGCAGAATAGCGTAGCTCTAAAGAGACTTTTGATGATATCGAGTGGCAGTAACGATGATGATTCAGCTCTCGTGAGGAATTCAGTTTTAGGTTCTCTCTATGGTAAGCGGTAAATGGTGGCGCCACTGGGACGTGATTAGGTCACGAGGGCTCCACCCTCATGAACGGGTTAGTGCCCTTATAAAAGAGACCCCAGAGAGTTCTCCCTCTTTCTGCCATGTAAGAACACACTGTTGCACACTTAACAGACTACAGTACAGTGTAAACCTTACATGAAAGGAAGATGGTGGTACCTGGTCCTCACCAGATACCGAACCTGCTGCTGCCTTGACCTTGGACTTCCAGCCTCCAGAACTGTGAGAAATAAATGCTTGTTGTTTAGGCTGTCCAGTTTATGGTATTGTGTTATAGCAGCCTGAATGGACTCAGACACCACCCCTAACCCCCTTTTCTTTTATTGTCATTTTGAGTACTTGTAAACAGTGAAATCTAATCTAACCAACAGGGTCTCTCAGCCTCAGGGGGCTTGACTCGGGGCCAGATGATTCTCTGTTATGAGAACACTCTGCACACTGTAGGATGTTCAGCAGCATCCCTGGCCTCTTCTCACTAGACGCCAGCACAACCGTCCCTCCATCCCCTACGGTTGTGATGATCAAAAACACCCCCAGACATTACCCAATATTACAAATTGCTAAACTGCTGCTGGCTGAGAACAACTGTTATACAGGAAAACTAAGCATTTTGTGTTTGAAATGAATTCCATTTATAAAATTGTAAGACAGCGTGGAGCTAGCTCATAGACATTGCTCAATGAAACGGCCATGCTACTAAAAAGGATCCTTTAAAATGCACCATAAGAGCTTGGCTTTTTCAAATAGTCTATGTAAAATCTTTCCACAAAATCACATTTCCATAAGGAAAGTACTGATTTTTGTCTTTCAGCATCCAGATCTTTCTTGTTTTCTAAGGAGAAGGTATTTGGATACATACGGACGACCCCCTGTACCCAGAGCCTGGTTAACATTCCCCACCCCACAAGTGTCTGTAATACATATTAGAAGTGTCCGCACAAGCGTTAGCACGGGACTCCTGAGTGAGAGAATTTAAGATCCTCGAGAGACGGGGAATTATGGACGACTTTTGTTAGTCCGTTCCTCTGTTTTTCTTTATGCATCATCCTTTTTCCCAACTAAGAAAATTTCTGTTTAAGCTCTAGCTCTCTACTTTCTGATCCCAGATTCATCTTCTCTCTGAAATTTTAAGTTAGGATCCAAGGATCAGAATGTTTTCCCCAATATGGTGTTAACTTCTTAAAGGATTTTTGATTTGTAAACAGCAGAGGAAAGAACACAAAAACCATCCCCGGCCTGCGACAGAACCAGGGATGTCATTATCACTTGGTCCACAAGAGTGTCATGTGTTTCTACGGACTGGTCCACCTCAACATAGGCACACCTGGAGGTATTGTGGGTTCAGTTCCAGACCACAGCAATAAAGTGAGTCACAGGATTTTTTTTGGTTCCCCAGTGCATGGAAGAGTTAGGTTTACACCCTACTGTAGTCTATTAAGTGTGCAACAGTATTATGTCTAAAAAAAGCTATATACCCTAATTAAAAAATTTATTGCTAAAAAATGCTAACCAAAATCTGAGCCTTCAGTGAGCTGTAATCTTTTTGCAATAACATCAAAAATCACTGATCACAGATCACCATAACAGATACAGTAATAATGAAAAAGTCTGAAATGGTGCAAGAGCTACCCTCATGTGACACAGAGACACAAAGTAGCAAACGCTGTTGGAAAAATGGCGCCAGTTGACTTGCTCGCTGCAGGGCTGGCACCAACCTTCAATTTGTAAAAAACGCTATGTCTCCGAAGTACAACATGTGACATTTATGAGGTATGATTGTACACATATGAGGTATGCCTATACATGTGTTAATTTTTAAAAACTGATCTAATAATTGGATCAAAGTCCCCCCCACGAATAAAACACCTCTTAAATTAAATGGCTTAAACTTCTTAAATGACTGTTTCTTCTAAAACCTAACTAGTTCCAAAAAAAAGGATTTACAGTGACTAATGAACTAAAATGTGCATATATATTGTGAGACTATTCAATACCCACAGGAGAACATTCTTTAAACTGACCATAAACCACAGCAACATTCAATCCACTCCAACGCTTTGGTTTGATTACACCAAAATCAAGAGAAACCAACAATTAACTGGTGTCTACCTGCGATACCTCTGAGCAACGTGCTTGAAGGTGGCTGCTGTCATTTTACTGGGTCAACATCACTATTTTGACTCAAATGAGTAAAACGGCTGATCTTCACCTGGCAAAAACTACTGTTTTAGACAAATTTCACCAAGATCTACAAAAGGTTGGGAAAAAAAGTTACCTATCCTCTTTTCTCCAAGACAAGAGCTCAATTTCCAGAGAGAGACGTTAGAATAAAATTATGGATTTTTTAAAATCAGGGATTTTCTGTATAATTTCATGTATAATAAATAAACGTGCTGGTATTACAGTGCTATTCAAAGTTCTGCTGGGGCTGGAAGACCTCTCAACCGAGGGTCTGGGGGTCCCTCCCAACGCCGAGTTCCTGGTGTGGGTGGCAGTGAGGACATTCCGTGCCACGCCTGCCACCTGACCATCCGGGGCGCTGTTTTCTGAGGCAGCCCGTAAGCCAAGGCTGGAGGACGGGCGCCTTGCTCCTCTTCATTAGGGAACCGGGATTCCGCCTCTAAGAACCCTGCTCCTCGAGGCCCTCCTCGCTATCTCCGCTGGAAGGCGAGCCAGCTCTTAGCGCAGGTGTGAAGTAGCAGCAGGCAAGGCTGTGAGTTCCTAGCCGGTGAGCTCGGCCCCGGGCACACCATTCACTCAGGGACGGGCGCGGGCTTCTCTACCCCAGACACAGACACGTGAAATTTACCTCAGTGGCTCAATTCCCAGGTCTGGCGTTTTGTTTTGTTTTGTTTTTTCAATTGTGTTAAAATACGCATACCATATAATTTACCATCGTGACCGTCTTGAAGTGCACAGTCCGGTGGTGGCATTAAGGACATGCCTGTTCTTACGCGGCCACCTCCCTACCTACCTCCACAACTTCTTCATCACCGCCAACGACCTCTGTCCCCAGCGAATCCTAACTCCTCGTCACCCCCGCCCCCAGGCCCTGGGAACCACTCTTCTGCCTCCTTTCTGTCTCTTTGACTCTGAAATGAGAGCCAAGGCTACATCTTGCAGGTGGGAAGGCGGTTTCTGTCAGTTTTGAGGCACGCTGCCCAACTGCAAGTACTAGCACAGCCCTGACGCTCGCCGCGGACTTTCTTCAATCACCACCAGGGCCGGACGTTACTTCCTACAAACGCCTCTTCAGAAAGAAACGCTCCGTGACGAGAAGAAGACCGCACAGTGAGAAGCCGCCACTCCTCACGTGAGATGAGCGCGTGCACCCCAGTCGCGTGTTTACTGTAACCCAGCTGCAAATGGAGACACAGGCAAATGCTTCGCCCTGGTCTTCCCGCACTTGAGAGAAATGAGGTACAAAGTGATGACAGAAAAAATTACCGAGCGCCTACGATATTCAAGGCACGGTGATGGCAATAGCAGGGATGAAACAAATTCAGATGCATGCACACACACGCCCCTTCCTTGAAGCTGTTAGTAAGATGTCTATGCAAATAACGAAAAGCTCCTGGAGTTAAAGCCCCGCGCCTATACCATAAGGTACTAAGAGGGGCAGCAGCAGGGTTCCAGGGAAGGCTAGGTCAGGGAAGAGGGAGGAAGGTCTGGAAGAGGGAGAAGGTGAATCCTTGACTGACAGACACAAGAGCTGGCGGAGAAGTATGAAAAAGGCAGGAAAGGAAGGAGCTGTGTGTGTGTGTGTGTCTGTGTGCGTGTGTGTATGTGTGTGGTGCTAGGTAACCTTCAAGGACGTACCAAGTGCTCCCCGGGACCCAGGGCGGGAAGACGGCCCTCTGTGCCGTCACCACGGACTGTGAGGTGGGGGAGAAGTTGGCCTGTGTCCTTTCTGCCAGGGACGATTTTTGTGGGCACATGATGTGGAGCTCGAAACGCTTGTACTGGCTGCAATAAAGTTGGGGTACACCAGGGTGATGGTTCCAATGTCCACGGACTTGCTGGCTAGAGGTAAGGGAACTAACGTCCTGAGAGCCACAGAGGAGAGCGCAAAACGTAGGACTCGGGGGCCTCGTGGCTCAGAGCCGGGTGGCCTGATTCCTAATCATACCTCCATCCCTTTCTAGCTGTGGACTGCAGGGCGAGTCACGCGGCTCAGTTTTCCCTTCTCCAAATTGAGGCTCATGAGAGCCGTTACACCCGGCAGAGGTGGTGAGGACGCAAAGCTTTTATACAAACTCCCAGGTCAGGGCCCCGTGCACAGGAGAGAGGCAGGATGCCTATTACTCCCACTCGGCTACCTGCGAGCATCCCCAAAGCAATGAGACCCCCGCAAGGGCCCGAGGAACACAGCACCCTTGCCAAAGTGATTCAGAGCTGGCAACGGGTGACGCGTAAACAGGCCAGCGGTAGGTCGAGAGCCCGTCCGAGAAAGCACCTTCCTCCACACTTGGCCTGGCACTTCTACCACGGAGACCCGGAGGGCCGGCTCTCACTTCAGCACCTCGCCGGTTTCCGGAGCGGCAGCCGTGGCCAGCTCAAGTCCTGACGACTCCCATGGATGCCTTCCAACCTCCCCAGCTCTAGAATAAAGGAGAGCTTTTTCAGCACCGGTAGATCCTCCTCGGCCTCCAAAAGAAGGAAAAAAATTAAAAAGGGTTCTTAATTACTGCAACTGTGTTTATTCTCTCGCCTGACCCAGTTTCGATTCGAGGCACCTCCAGTTAGGTTGATCTGAGGTCTTTGGCGTTGTGACTGTGCAAAAAAGAAATAACTGCCCTCACTGCGAGGTAAAGCTACACATTCCCTCACTCACATTCCCTCTGTTCTGCTTACAGAAGGAGGAAAAATTAGTGCGGACTGATGACATCCCTGGAGTTCCCCCACTAAAGATGAGTACTCCAACATAAATCATAATTTGGGGTTAAATCCATCAGGAAGCTAAAGGGAAGATGATTTATCCTTATTATTTATCGTATTCTCCTTTTCACGATTTAATTTCAAGGCAGCAAAAGCTCCTATGAATCACAGTCCTGGGCACGAAACAGTTCAAAATTCAGTTGCAGGAGAAATGGTGTCTGAGGGTTTCGTTGTACTGAGTATGCACTTACGGTATTTAATATGCTCTCGTGCTCTGGGAAGGGAGAGGACTGCCCCCAAACAACACAATCTTAACGGCTCTTCAATTATCTTAAAGGATAGAATCACAAGGGAGCTACTTGAGAGTTGGCTCTGCCAGATGAAGACAGAAAGGGCAAGCGCGCTCCCTGCCAACAGGAGGGGAGCCTGGGTCGGAAACAGTGAAGTCAGCACACAGTGGTTAGAGGGCGGGGAGCGTGGTGCTCGGCGGGTATCACTGGTGGCACAAGCTTCTCTTTTCACAATCTGTCCCGTTATGAAATGCTCTCTTAAAACCCTTTAAAGCAGGGACGGAAGAAAGTTTGTCTCATGTGTTGTCTCTGCTATCAGTCTGCTGGCTTTCACGCTGGAAGAATCCATCCCTTAAAGTAATCTTCTGGACGAGGCTCAGGGCGCTTTGGGACTTGATTCCATGCAGACTGAGGACGGAGAGCCAGAGCAGCTGGAAAATCTGCTAGAAATTACCTCATCATAACAAGGCACTTTTTTTCTCTCCGCATTTCACAAATTCTCTGCTGACTGGAACGTAGTGGGTCTTACCTCCCTGCTTGCTTTATCCATGATGTTTTTCTCTCTTCAAACGGAAACTGAGTTTCCCAGTGGTCAGTTTAAGATGAAAAGTTTTAATTTACGCATCAACATTTACATATAAATCCTTTTGTACAATCTTGATGGGGACCAGCTTATTGTGGAGATGAAGCAGGCTTGTTTTATACATTGCATACCTGTTCTTCCGGCAAAATTGTAATGAAGCCGGTATGTACCCACTGAAACTACTGAAACCTATTTTGTTGTCCAATGACAGTATAAGTGTGATTCAATAAATTAAGGCACTTACAGTTGGACCCCAATTATAGGAGAATATATACAGAAAAGATTGGGCGGAGAACAGGAAAATGTTAACAGTGGTTTCACCTTTTTTTTTTTTTAAATAGACATATCTTCATTCACCAATGAGTATGTCTATTATTTTACAGTAAGAAAAAAAAAATCCCCCCAAAGGTAAGATTTTTCACTAATTTTACAGTTATATTTACTTACTTGGGAGTCAAATGGTCCAAAATTATAATCAAAGAACTAGTATTTTATTACCAGAATTCACATGCCTAGCAGTGGCATTGCCATTTAAATATAAGAATGAACTAGTAGTAGTAAGGAAGTAGTAGTAAGATGCAGTCCTCAAAAGGATTTTCATGACGAGAGAAAATGTCCATGATACGGCGATACATGAAAAAAATAGGTTTCAAGATGGAACGTGCATGTTGCTAAATTTCATTTTGTACACACACACAAGAGATACCCTCTAAAATATAAAAAATATAATAAAATACACCCATCTCTCCAGGGGTGGGATCATGCTGGAATTTTATCTGTGTATGTGTGCGTGCCTTTCTGTAGTCTCCAAATTTTCTCCTATGAACGTGAACTGTTTTCATATTCATTAAAATGTGATTAAAATCTGGCAGTGTCTTCAGAAATTATCACTATGAGAGCAACCCAGCTAAGCAGGAAATACAGCCGCAGGGTTGAGAGAGCAGAGAGGAGGGAGTCTTCTTGGGTTACAAAAATAATGCTGCGGTTCACAAAATCGAAAACATCCCCTGGGTGAGGCATTCAGACAGGGTCCTTTCTGTGCCTGGCTGCCCTTCTGGGTTAATTAACGGCTGGCTGGGGCCTTCCATCCCAACCCTGTGTGCAGAGCCATGAAGGATGCTGACGTGACAAGAGAGGCGTCCCGTCCTGGAGTTACCGCCAAGACCGTGTGTGCATCTCCAAAGCGGCCACCGGGTCCTCTCGGAAATCCTCTGAGCCGCAAACCCTACCCACCCTACACTTCTCTGCCTGATCGGGAGGCAGACCCAGAAGGAAGCCTTCCTAAAAAATGTTCCACCCAGTAACAGCAAACCACTGCTAAGAAAGTCGGCATCACGGAGCCAGACGATGCATGTAAGACCAATAGCACAGTTATCGTTTTACAGTCTTCTCCTCTACACAGTGAAATGCCAGTTCAGGTACCCAAGATTTCAAAGCAAAGTGCCTTGGGAGACACAGACAGCTGCTGCTTCCACGTAAGAGTAGTCTGCCTTCTTTTTCTAATGACTTTGGTCTTGTAAGCTAATGCTTCCGATTAATCTGTAAATTAACGTACAGATTTTAATTATCTCTAAGACTGAGAGGCTGGAATCGGATTCTTTACAATGTGCACTAGGCCCTCAGACAAATTTCAGGAATATGTACGGCTGGTTATGAAACCTCTAAGACACTGTGATTTTCACCCACATACGCAGGACTTAATTTGGGCCCTGATGATTCCCTTTTCTGCAGTAGGTGGAGTCAAAAGTGAGGTCATTTACTCATATAAGGTGACCTCCAAAGTTCTGAAAAATAAACCCTGTGGTTTTCTCCGTAGATATTAAGGCGGGCGATGCCTTGCCCTTTGAGGTAGCCTGCATCTCAAAAATCTTGGTGTTAAAGCGTATTTTGATGCTTCCATTTAAATGAATGACAACAACAAAAAAACGTTTTAAAAGAAAAATACTTAAAGCATCATGAACCCAAGTATCTGCTGAAGTTCAATGAGCCTCATGTTACGTCAGCAAACGCAGGAACTCAGTCTTGTAGTCAAATGCTCGGCATCTTAAATTTCTACAGCCACAAAACCGTTAAGATTAAAACACAAAATGAAGTAGTGACAGTAGCAGTGAGTCGGGTTCGTCAATCTCAGTACTCCGGACCTTTGGGACCACATAAATCTCTGGGATGGGCTGCCCTGTGCGCTGGAGGATGTAGAGCAGCATCCCTGGTCTCCCCCCACTAGATGCCAGTAGCACTCAACCTCCCTGAAAAATGTCTCCAGACGTGATCAAGTGTCCCCTGGGGAGGGGCGGGGAACTGCCTAGCACTGAGAACATCTGAGTGGGGGCGGTTACACAAGTCCAGAGCCGCTCTTCACATGGAAGGCCCTCAAATTCCTAAAAGTCTTGATTCCCTGAGAATCTGCAGTGCTTTCGCCGAGTAACCACAACTTGGATGCTGTCCTAAGCACGCCACAGACCTTGCAGAGCTGCACCTCGGATGTCCTCCAGCTCAAAGGCTGCAGTCAGAAGAGGGAGAAATAGAACAGGTGTGTTTGTCTAGGTCAAGGTGGGCACACTGTGGCCCACAGGCCAATTCCCACCTGCAGCTGCATTCTGCAAGGACCGTGAGGTATCGATAGCTTTTACATTTTTAAATGGGTGAAAAGGAAATCAAAACAATGCTATTTTGCCACCCATGAAACTGACATGACATTCAAATTCCAGTGTCCATCAGCGAAGTTTTGTTGGCACTCAGCCGCATTTGTTCATCTGTGTAAGATCGGTAGCCGCTCTCACACGACAAGGGCAGAACTGAGCGGCTGCAACACAGACCACTGGCCCACGAAGCCTCAACTATCTACTCTCTGGCCCTTGACAGAAAAGGTCTGCCAACCTCGCTCTCCTGAAGATTTTCCCCCTTCTACATTAGAGCACACCTGCCTTGTCGCTTCCCAGCCTGAAATCTTCCTGTCTGAGAACCTGAAGGGGATGCCCCAAAATGTGGATGTTCCTGGTGAACACACCAACCGCTGTGAAATGAAGAGCCAAGAAAACACCACAGCCACGGTCTGCTGTGAATGGCTTTCAACGGAGGCACCTGCTGAAACCAGCTAAGTCTAAGGGGAACAGATATTAGCCCTCACTTTCTGACGCACAGCACCCAACACAGAGAGAAAGGGCATGTGGTTTATACAGATGACTCGCAAGCTCGTGGATGCACCATGGGTACTGTGGTAGGTAAGCAACAGCGTGTCATTTCCCAGCACGATCCCAAATGACCATCTGCACGTATAAACTGCGCAAGGAGTTAACAAAGGCTACAGAAATTTCCAGAGTCATCTATAAAGCTAAACAGCAATGCCTCACACACAGCAGGAAGTCAGCGTGTGCTCAATTCAATTCAAGCAAAGCTTACGTTCCCTAAATACTGAATTAGTACACAATCGAAACACTGATGAGCAACAGACCTCCTCTCTCTCCTCTTCCCTCTGACATTTAAAATATGGTTCAACTGCATTTCAAAAAATACTGACTGATGGTGCAGCCACTTTGGAAAAGTTGGACAGTTCTTCAAAATGTTAAACAGAGTT
The DNA here is from genome assembly GCF_028564815.1 of Eubalaena glacialis. NCBI lineage: Eukaryota > Metazoa > Chordata > Mammalia > Artiodactyla > Balaenidae > Eubalaena > Eubalaena glacialis. The sequence continues at coordinate 7,257,800 of NC_083736.1, read as the reverse complement.
ACTGTAACAACCTAGCAATTCTACTGCCAGGTATATATCCAAGAGGCATGAAGGTGTACGTCCACACAAAACTGGCACGAATGTTCATGGCAGCATTATTCATAACCACTCAATAAAAGTAAACACAACTCAAATGTCCGTCAACTGATGAACGGATAAACACAATGTGGTATATCCATACAATGGAATATTATTTGGCCATAAAAAAGGATTCACGTTACAACATGGATGTCAACATCTGATGTCACAGACTCAATTAACCTTTTATAATTTTTTATTTTTTAAAACAAACTACACTTTTCAAATATTTAAGTAAAATATTGAAATTCTAATACAGTTAAACCTGTAACAACATGGGGGTTAGGGGGATTGGCCCCTGTGCAGTTGAAAACCCACTTATAACTTTACAGTTGGCTCTCTGTGTCCATGATTCCTCATCTGTGGATTCAACCATGGACTGTATACAGTAGTCCATGGTTTATTGAAAAAAAATCCATGTATAAGTGGACCCGTGAAGTTCAAACCCAGTCAAGGGTCAACTGTACATATGTACCTTGTTATAAATTTGGCTTTAAACAAAAATACTTCAATAAGATTTTTTTAAACATCTTTATTGGAGTATAATTGCTTTACAATGGTGTGTTGGTTTCTGCTTTATAACAAAGTGAATCAGCTATACATATACATATATCCCCATATCTCCTCCCTCTTGCATCTCCCTCCCATCCTCCCTATCCCACCCCTCTAAGATTCTTACTTTGGTTAAATCTGGGTCTATCATTTTAGTTCTGATTGGTTCCTTTAGAACAATAAAGCAAAAATCTTCCCCAAATTTCCTTCTTGATGTTTTTAAAATTACAAAAGTTCTATCAGTTTTTTAATTTAAAAAAATTAAAGAAAGAACCAGAAAACACAAAACAGTAAATGATAAAATCAAACCCTAAAATCCCATCTACCAAAAGATAACAGCTTTTTCTTGGTAGCGGATGGGGGAGGGGAGCCATCAGTTTTAGTTTGGGATGTGGCTTCAACTCTTGATTTTTTTTTTTTTTTTTTTTTTGGCCATGCGGCTTGCAGGATCTTAGTTCCCCAACCAGGGATCAAACCCATGCCCCCTGTAATGGAAGTGTGAAGTCCTAACAACCACTGGACCGCCAGGGAACTCCCTGGGCTTCAACTCTTGCTGCCTGTGCATCTACGATTGTTTGGTTTGCTCTTCTGGATACCTTATCCTCTCACTAGATCTATAAATAGTAAGCTACATGTTTTTCTAAGAAGTTTCAAGGTTAAGTAGTAAGTCAATTTGCAGATAGACACAAATCATATTAAGAAACTAATAAAGCATAGCATTAAGATACAGGGGTCAACTAAGATCTAGACTCATGTGCCCAATTATAATTAATTTTGCAGCTTAATTTTAATTCACAGCATTGACAAGAGGGAATGATTTTAGAAAGTGTCATCTGCTTCTGGTAAGACCCAGAAAAGTTTATAATAGCTGGTTCAGTATCCACAATTCTTAGAAGGCAATAAAAGGCCAATCTGTCATGCAGAATGGACCAGATAGCCCATCATTATTTAATGATGCTCTATCTACTACCTTCAACTTCAGCAAGGAGAAGGACCTCAGACTCCTTCTAAAGAAAGCATTTTAAAACAGAAGGTGTTCAGTTTTGGCAAAACGCAGTTCTGCTTCAAACGAATTTCAGGTAAAAGACAAAGATCAATGGCAGGCGTTTACCTTTAGGCTGACTTCATGTGTAGACCTTTGAACCAGTGGGCTCCCCAGCATCCGATCATATAAAACGCCAAGTGTCTGCTGGGACCTGCCTGGTGAGAAACAGGGAGATTTGAAAAACAACAACAACAACAAAAAACACCTTACAATTCTTTGGGAATTGTTCACCTTTGACCTGTCCTATTCTTGTTTTTCTTTTTCATCCCAACTCAAACGTAACACATTTTACTGTTTCATAATCTCTGTCTTAAAACTTTAACACAAACTATGCAGTTTTATTTGCAGTGTGAAAAAGGAGAAATTAAAACAGCCAGTCAGTATTATGGTACATGTAGAGATTTGTAAGGAAAAAGTCTCAAAGTAAATAAAATTGATTTTAGCTCAGATATTGTTCCTGCTATCATTCAATGATAATTAATGCCCACTTGAAATATCTTTGTTTTAGGGACCGTATCACATACAACCAATAAATTAAACTGTACACACCCTTAAGAGAAGAAAAGATGCTCCAGACATCTTTTCTGACATTACAGACATTACTTGGGCAAATGTTTACAATAATCACAACATGCATGTTTGTGTGCAGATATCTACTCTTTTATGTGCTCAAAAAAACACAGAAACATTAGAATCTTTTTTTCCTTTTTTGGCTTCCCTAAAATAAAGCGAAAGCAAGCACTGACTCTCAACTTTTCCATTATTGTTTTCCTACATTTTCATTTCACAGGTGTTCCACTTGCATGGATTTCTGAAGAAGCCAGGGGTATATCTCATAAGATAATCCTTCATATCAAAAACTCATTCTTATTTTTCAGTCAGTATAAACACTAAGCAACCAGGATCTACTTAATGATATTTACCTTCTTCCTCATAAACTGTCTTCAGTTGTGAGTGAATCCAGTCTCCTACAGAGTTTAAATTATCTACAAGCTCAAGAACTAAGGAAATTAAATGCCTGTCGTTTTCTCTAAATTCTTGTTCAATAGTCTTAAGTGATAATAAAAAGGTGCCAGGTTTAATATAATTCAATCCATAAGTGAGGCTATGAATGAAGGTGTTTCTTATTAGTGAATTTATACAGAACCTCTGGAAACGTTTTAAGGAAATTCAAGTAAATTACTCCCACGGAGTCATGTTTAGAGTTACACCGTTCGAAGAAAGGAGATTAAAAGGATTCTACAAGCAGGTTCATAGGCCCTTAAGTTTCATTACAGTACATTTTTAAACAACATAAGGATATATAAGATAAAACCAGGACAACTGAAAAAATCTACCACTGAAGGAAAATAATAAGATTTAAACAAAATTCCTCTATGGCTCTTTGAATAGAAATTAAAGGGCACCAGACTGAAGCAGGCACAAGGGAATATTGACTTTGCTTATAAAATAAAAATACATTTCATTATGAAAAAAAATTCGGTAGTGGAGACGAAATAGGACGATACTCCTTACAGTAACCTGAAGCAGACAGCAAATTATTTTCAGGATTGGGTTGTAAACCCAAAATAGCCTTATGATGAAACTGCTAAATACCATAAAGTATCAAAATAGGAGCAGATGTCACCACAATAAGCCCCAAACTGCTTGAAAATTAAAACATTAAAATCCATAATAATTCAATTAAGTAATTAATATATAAACAGCTCTCATTACAAGCTGTTCAGGAAAAAGCTTTAGTATCAAATTCCTATTCTCTGGTCCAAAACAGATGGTAACTCACAAATTGAAGGTTATCTTTGATATGTTGTTAAATTCAATACATGTAATTAACATCATCTGTGTGTTATAAACACAAAAAATGTGAAATATGACTGGTTAATAACATTCTGGTTATGCAACATGTCATAATTAATTAGTTTATTACTAGAAATAATAAGTTAAAGTGAGAAACCTGACCTTCCAATCCCTGGTCAGTCCTGATTTTCCCATTATTAACACCTAAATAGAACCACTATCAATAAACAGTGTTGGCAAAAATATACGTGCTGAAAAAGATTTGTGTGAAACGCAAATGATTTTTTGAAAATTATTTATTTATTTATTTGGCTGCGCCAGGTCTTAGTTGTGGCACATGGGATCTTCGTTGCGGCGTGCAGGATCTTCGTGGCAGCTTGTGGAATCTTTAGTTGCAGCATGCGAACTCTTAGTTGCAGCATGTGGGAATCTAGTTCCCTGACCAGGGATCGAACCCAGACCCCCTGCATTGGGAGCATGGAGTCTTAGCCACTGGACCACCAGGGAAGTCCCACCCCCCCCCAGCCTTTTTTAAGTCTTTATTGAATGTGTTACAATATTGCTTCTGTTTTATGTTTTGGTTTTTTGGCTGCCAGACATGAGGGATCTCAGCTCCCTGACCAGGGGTCGAACCCGCACCCCCCATATTGGAAGGCAAAGTCTTAACCACTGGACCACCAGTGAAGTCTGAAACGCAAATGATTTTAACAAATGCAATACATTCTTTATTCTCAAAGGTAGTAATAAATATAAAAAGGACTCATTTTCTGGTTGCTGTCAGTTCTTGGCATGGAATGGTGCAGACAATGACTAACAGTCCTCCCACACAGGAGGTGTAAAGCCTTTGGTATATTCACAGTGCTGTGCCATCATCCCCTATGTCAAGTCTCAAAACTTTTACATCACCCCAAAAGGAAAGTGGGCATTAAGTGCCCATTAAGTGGGCAGTCCTCAATCCCCCTCCCCCCTCCCCCAGCCCAGGCAACCCACCAGCCTGCTTTCTGTCTCTGCAGATTTGCCTGTTCTGGACATTTCATATAAATGGAATCATACAATACCTTCTTTGTGTCTGGCTTCTTTCACTTAGCATAATGTTTTCAAGGTTCATCCACAATGTAGCATGTATCAGTACCTCATTCCTTTGTATGGCTGAATACTATTCTATTGAATGCATGGACTGCCTTTTGTTTACCTTTCCATCCACCAGTTGATGGGCATTTGGCTACTGTGAATACTGCTGTTAGGAACACTGATGTCCAGGAATGTGTTCGAGCCCCTGTTTTCCATCCCTTGGGTATGTATTGTTCTACATCATTTTGCCAGAGACAAGGAATAGTGCAGTGTCGCTCTCCTTGGGGCAAACCAAATTACTCTTCCACTCAGAAGCTTTGCAAAGTCTATCAGGGCAACCAGAGGTGTTGGATTGGTTTTGTTTTGCCTGTAGCCCTGGCTATCATTCTAAATCCTTCTCCCTCCCCTGAGGTAGTCAGGCTCCAAAGTTTTGAGTTGGGAATTGCCTGCACTTCTGGTTTCTCAGGACCCCTTGAGTTGACTCTGGCTATCCAGGTACCTTCTCACACTGATATCTGATATGGATCCACGTATGTAACCCTTAATAGAAGCATGGAACTATCATGGTGTGTCCTATTTTAACACAGTGGTTTTCAACCAGGGATGGCTGTGCTCTCTGCCCCAGGGGACTTTAGGATATTAGACAATGTCTGGAGACATCTTTCAGTCGTCACAAGTGGAGGAGGGGAGCTACTGGCACCTAGTGTGTAGAGACCAGGAATAGCGCTAAGCATCTACAACTCACAGAACAGCCTCCCTGCACGGAAGACTGATCAGCCCCCAAGTGCCAATAATGCCAAGAAACTTTATTTTAACAGAACAGATTTTAGACTCACTAAGTTCATCTCTTTATGACTTCTGCCTGATTCTTACTGTGAAATATGAGAAGGTGAAGTAACAGTTTCACACAGGGCTTAGATTCAAAAAGAATTATCTAGGGGATATTTTCATAGATTGTCATAATGCTTCCTTCTTGGTTGCCCAAATCTGTGGAACAAAACGAATAGTCCATATGGCTCACTAAGTGAAAATTCAGGATAAACCTACATTTTTATTGATCATAAATGAAATGCTTAACTATATACATATTGATTATATCTCCTGATAAAAATGAATCAAATGTGTACAATTAAATTCCTTTAACTGCTGATGGAGAGGTCAGCATGGAGCAGAACTGAGGCCTGCAGCCATCAGCCAGTATCATTTGCCAGCCACATGAGAGCCACCATCGCACTGGATCATCCAGTAACAATCAGACCATCAAGTGCCTGCAGCTCCGGTTGATGTCTTGACTGCAACTTCAAAGAGACCTCTACCAGAACCACCCTGCTAAGTCACCACAGCATTCCTGACCCTCAGAATCTAACACACCATGAAGGACAGGTGGGAAAGATACCTGAGGCAGCAGGCCTTTTCAGCAATTGCCTCTACATCATCATCCATAAAATGGGGACAATGACATGCACGGCTGCTGCCAGGAAAGCCTAGAACCACAGGAACTTGGAAGCCAAGTAAATGGAGCTTTCAAAGAAGTAGGAGAGAGCTTGCCAAAGCATGTTCTTCAGAATGATGTTTTCCAGATTGTTAGTATGTGTTTAGTATCACCACATGAAAAACAGTTCTGTGATTCAATTTTCCACGTTCAACAGGATTGGTAACCCTGGGTTAAAGTTATTGAAAAACAATAAAAAGGAGCATCTAAATACATAAAACAAATACTAACAGACATAAAGGGAGAAATTGATGGGAATACAATAATAGTAGGAGACTTTAACACCCCAATGATATCAATGGACAGATCTTCCAGACAGAAAATCAATAAGGCAACAGAGATCCTAAATGACACAATAGAACAATTAGACAAAAATTGATATTTTCAGGACATTACAACCAAAAAAACCCCAGAATACACATTCTTTTCAAGTGCACATGGAACATTCTCTAGGACAGACCACATACTAGGACACAAAACAAGCCTCAACAAATTTAAGGCAAATAGAAATTGTTCCAAGCATCTTTTCTGACCAAAACAGCATGAAACTAGAATTGAACCACAGAAACAGAAATGAGGAAAAAACGACTGCATGGAGACTAAACATGCTACTAAAAAAACCAATGGGTCAACGATGAAATCAAAGAGGAAATTAAAAAATACCTTGTGACAAATGACAACGAAAACGCAACCACACAAAATCTTGGGGATGCTGCAAAAGAAATCCTAAGAGGGAAGTTCACAGCAATACAGGCCTTCCTTAAAAAGTAAGGAAAAAATCTCAGATGAACAACCTAACCTACCACCTAAAAGAATTAGAAAAAGAAGAACAAACAAAACCTAAAGTCAGCAGAAAGAAGGAAATAATAAAGATCAGAGAGGAAATAAATAAAATAGAGATTTATAAAACAATAGAAAAACTCAATAAAACCAAAAACTGGTTTTTTGAAAGGGTAAACAAAAATCAACAAACCTCTGGCCAGGCTCACCAAGAAGAAAAAAGAGAGGACCCAAATAAACAAAATAAGAAATGAGAGAGGAGAAATAACATCTGATATTGCAGAAATTTAAAAAAAACCACAAGAGAACACTATGAACAATTATATGCCAACAAATTGGACAACCTAGAAGAAATGGACAAGTCTCTAGAAACATACAGCCCACCAAAACTAAATCAAGAAGAAATAGATATTTTTACAGACCAGTCACCAGAAGTGAAATAGAATCTATAATTTTAAAAAAGTTCCCTGCAAACAAATTCCAGGACTGAATGGCTTCACTGGGGAATTCTACCAAACATATAAAGAAAAACTTATACCCATCTTTTTCAAACTCTTCCAAGAGGGTGAAGAGGAAGAAACACTCCTGAAGACATTCTATGAAGTCACCATCACCCTGATACCAAAACCAGACAAAGACACTACCAAAAAAGAAAATTACAGGCCAATATCTTCAATGAATATGGATGCAAAAATTCTCAACAAAATATCAGCAAACCGAATTCAACAGCACATAAAAAAAATCATACACCATAATCAGGTTGGATTCATCCCAGGGTCACAAGGATGGTTCCACATATACAAATCAATCAATGTGATACATCACATCAAGAAAAGACAAAAACCACATGATCATCTCTACAGATGCAGAATAAGCATTTGACAAAATTCAACATCCATTCATGATAAAAACCCTTACCAAAGTGGGTACAGAGGGAACACATCAACATAATAAAAGCTATTTATGACAAACCCACAGCCAACATAATAGTCAATGGTGAAAAGCTGAAAGTCTTTCTGCTAATATCTGTAACAAGGATGCTGACTCTACCACATCTATTCAACATAGTACTGGAAGTCCTAGCCACAGCAATCCAACAAGAAAAAGAAATAAAAGGGATCCAAATTGCAAGGGAAGAGATTAAATTATCATTACATGCAGATGATATGATATTATATATAGAAAACCCTAAAGACTCCATGCAAAAACTACTAGAACTGATAAACGAATTCAGCAAGGTAGCAGGATACAAGATTAACATACAGAAATCTTTTGCACTTCTTTACACTAACAATGAAGTATCAGAAAGGGAAAGTAAAATAAATAAATAAATAAATAAAAACCAAAAAAACAATAAACAATCCCTTTTAAATTGCTTCAAAAAAAATATTTAGGAATAAACCTATCAAGTAGGTGAAAGACTTATATGCTGAGAACTATACAACACTGTTAAAGGAAATTGAAGATGATTCCGAGAAATGCAAAGACATCCCATGCTCTTGGATTGGAAGAATTAATACTGTTAAAATGGCAATACTACAGATTACCCAAAGCAATGCTATGGATTACTACCCAAAGCAATACTACAGAATACTACCCAAAGCAATCTACAGATTTAATGTGATCCCTATAAAAGTACCCATGACATTTTTCACAGAAGTAGAACACATAATCCAAAAGTTTATATGAAACCGTAAAAGACCCAGAATTGCCAAAGCAATCCTGAGGAAAAAAAAAAAAAACAAAGGAGGAGGCAGAACCCTCCCACACTTTAGGCAATACTACAAAGCTACAGTAATCAAAACAGTGTGGTATTGATACAAAAACAGACATACAGATCAATGGAACAGAATTGAGACCCTAGAAATGAACCCACACAGCTACGGTCAATTAATCTTCCACAAAAGTGGCAAGAATATACAATGGGGAAAAGCCAGTCTCTTCAGCAAGTGGTGCTGGGAAAGTTCGACAGCCGCATGTAAATCAAGGAAGTTAGAACACACCATCACACCATACACAAAAATAAGCTCAAAATGCCTTAAAGACTTAAACATAAGACATGATACCATAAAAGTCCTAAAAGAGAGTATAGGCAAAAAATTCTCTGACATAAATCATACCAGTGTTGCCTTAGGTCAGTCTCCCAAGGCAATAGAAATAAAAACAAAAAAAACCAAATGGGACCTACTCAAACTTATAAGCTTTTGCACAGCAAAGGAAACCATAAACAAAACAAAAAGACAACCTATGGGCTGGGAGAAAATATCTGCAAATGATGAGACTGGCAAGGGCTTAATTTCCAAAATATACAAACAGCTCATACAACTCAATAAAAAAAACACAACTCCATCAAACAATAGGCGGAAGACCTAAATAGACATTTCTCCAAAGAAGACATATATACGGCCAATAAGCACATGAAAAGATGCTCAACATTGCTAATTATTAGACAAATTCAAATCAAAACTATAATGAGGTATCACCTCACACAGATCAGGATGGCCATCATTAAAATGTCTACAAATAATGAATGCTGGCAAGGGTGTGGAGAAAAGGGAACCCCCCTACACTGTTGGTGGGAATGTAAATTGGTGTGGTCACTATGGAAAACAGTATGAAGATTCCTTAAAAAACTAAAAATAGAGTTACCACATGATCCAGCAATCCTACTCCTGGGCATATATCTGCAAAAAAGGCTAATTCAAAAAGATAAATGCAACCCAATGTTCATAGCAGCACTATTTACAATAGCCAAGACATGGAAGCAACCTAAGTGTCCATCAATAGATGAACGGATAAAGAAGGTGTGGTACACACACACACAAACATACAATGGAATATTACTCAGACATAAAAAAGAATGCAATAATGTTATTTATAACAACATGGATGGACCCAGAGATTATCACACGAAGTAAATTAAGTCAGACAGAGGAAGACTATCATATACCACTTATATGTGGAATCTAAACTATGATACAAATGAACTTATTTACAAAACAGAAACAGACTCACAGACATAGAAAACAAACTCATGGTTACCAAAGGGGATTTGGCAGGCGCAGGGTTTGGGGGAAGATAAATTAGGACTTTGTGATTAGCAAATACACATTACTATATATAAAACAGATAAACAACAAGGTCCTTCTATAAAGTACAGGGAACTATATACAATGTCCTGTAATAAACTATAATGGAAAAGAAAAAAACAATAAAAAATAGTTTACACATAATTGCATCTATTATCCGCCTGGCTCTGTTCTAAGTGCTTTAAGTTATGTAATCCTTTTAATAAACAATGAAAGAATCCTTCCTACCAGAATCTCACAATGTGTTTTCAATGATATATCCAGGAACCACCACTAACAGTGTCATACCAGGGGTTCACATACACTAAATTCTCTCTCTCCTGTTACGATTTTCTCATGGCTCTGAGCCGTAGGCAAGCAGAAATTTTGTGAACCACCTTCCTCATCTGGCTATTCCATGTACCCAGGTAACCACCTAGATAATGACACTCCATGTACAATATGCTATGGTTTGCCCAACTCTCCCAAATTTCCGACTTTTCAGAAATATGCTGAAATTTTTAAAGACAACTTTCTGATTGACTTTGAATACATCAGTTGCTAGACAGTCCAATAAAGGGAGGTTCTGCTGTTGGAAGACTGTAGGTTCTCCAAGAGAATATAAAACCAACGTGCATTTCTTTAGACTTTGGAAGCTTGAAATCTAAAGATGACAGTACTTGACGAAAATGAATGCAAGTGTGCCAAGCTGGTAATGACTTACAAAAATAAATGTTACTTTTAATATCATAATAGTGTCAAGAAGTAGGACACTTCTAGATGAGCCTTTATCCATTGGGAATTAAAATCAGGCCATCATCCTCATTTCTCTTTTCACTCACCGAACTAGGAAAATGGGTACTGTGAGGTGAAAGGTCACAGTACATTAATCATCTCATTTCTTATCATCTCATCTTTTAAAAAAAAAATCTATTTTTGGAATACCCTTTATTTAGGTGGATTATTTATTTTTTTGCCACTATGGTTAAGAGTGTACCCTTCTCTGTTTATGTGTAAACTCGAAGAGACAACACTAAAGGGATCCCTTCTCTGTTAAAGTTCTATTTATGACACAGAAAAAATGTTTTGAATTTTTTCTTAATGATAAATACTAATTTTGTGCATAAATTCCAAAGGTCTAACCTTTAATATTCTTTAAAAATAAGCATATACACCATAAAAACAACAGAAAGCTATAAATTAAAAGCAAGTAACATCCTAAAAGATCTTCCTTTTAAAAAGCCTGCATGGTCAGGCTTCCCTGGTGGCGCAGTGGTTGAGAGTCTGCCTGCCAATGCAGGGGACACGGGTTCGAGCCCTGGTCTGGGAAGATCCCACATGCCGCAAAGCAGCTGGGCCCGTGTGCCACAACTACTGAGCCCGCGTGCCACACTACTGAAGCCCACACGCCTAGAGCCTGTGCTCCACAACAAGAAGCCCGCGCACCGCAACGAAGAGTAGTCCCCGCTCGCCGCAACTAGAGAAAAGCCCTCGCGCAGCAATGAGAACCCAACACAGACAAAAATAAATAAATAAATAAATAAAAATTAAAAAAAAAATCAGTAGCCCTGAAAGATTATTTTAAAAGAAGTCTCCATAGTTAAATGGTAATATTTGTTGTCCAATGCCTAAAAAAAATGTAGAGTTTGAATGTTTTTTGGAAGTAACATTTCAGTACTGTTATCTGTAGACGGTAATCTTGGGTGTGCCATCAACTCTCCTTTCCTGTGCATTAATGTGTCAATAGATCATTACTGTACAAAATGTGAGAAAGGTTTTGGTAAAGTTTTTGACCTATATTTGAGATGGGGGAAATGGTTACTATTGCAGCACGCCCATAAAGCTGGCAGTTACCCAGACAGTTACTGATGAAACCTCATCCACAAGCTAATGATGTGGACACACTCTGCACACTACCAGGGCGGGGGTCTGAGAACTTTCTGGGGAACCCAACTCTCTGTGGTCCAAGGAGTCAACAGAAACTTACAATCACGCAAAAATTATAAACACTGATTTTTATCTTCGTTTCCCAAAGTAGACTGTGTTCATTTTAGTGCTCATTTCTAAAACAGTAGCTCTTAAAGATGACAACGTGATATTTAAAGCAAAGATTTCAAGATCAAATCTGTTGGAAAATTCTAGGTTTAAAAAAGGTAAAATAGATCCGAGAAGCTAAACAAACCCCATGCAGGATAAACACCAGAGAAAACCCCAAGAAAGCACAATTTCCTGAAAATCAGCAACAAAAGAAACGGTTAAAAGCAGCCAGAGGGAAAAAAAAATTACATCCAGAGGAAAAACATAACAAATCCCACAAACTTGTTGTCTTCTGGCTTGCATTATTCTGGACAACGGAACAAAACCTTCCAAGGGCTGAAAGAATATGTCAATCTAAAATTCTACACTCAGATGAAACATCTTTCAAAACATGAAGGCAAAGTAAAGAATTTTCCAAACAAACAACAAATGCAGACAGAATTCACTGCTAGGAGATCTGCACCACAGGAAATATTAATGTAAGTTCTTTAAGAAGAATTATCTCAGATGGAAATTTGGATTTATGCAAAGGAACGGTGACAGAAATGGTAACTATTGGGGTGAATATAAAAATATTTTCTTCTCATTTTGAAGTTTCTTTTACATATAAATGCTTAATGCAAAGTAACTATGTATTGTAGCATTTTAAACATATATGAAAGATGTATGGCAACAGAAGCACAAAGAACTAGGTATAGAAGGCAAACAGAAACAGATTGGTGTAAGTTTCTTATACATGATGTGGTAAAGTATCATTCAAATGTAGACTGTGATAAGTTAAAATGCATATTGTAAACGTTAGTGCAACACTGTAAAAATAAAACAAAGAGGTATAGCTAACAAGCTAACCGTGAAGTAAAATCATAAAATATTCTCAGTTTAGGCAAAAGTGGAGGAACGGAGGGAAAAAAAAAACCAGAATGCACGACACAAGCAGAAAACAAAAAGTTGGTGGTAAATGGTACAACGTTTCCGATTAAAAGGCTGAGTGTGAGACTAGATAAAAAAGCCACACTCAACTCTACAACAAACCCACTTTGCAAAAGTACATATTGTCTCTGAATACATGTATGTATATTTGACACACGTTGATACATTATATATATTTACTATACATTATTGATATGTATTCCTATTATGTTCCACTTATCATTCTCATCTTCTGTGATTTCTTGTATTTCTTCCCTGCTTAGTGAGGCTGGGGAGGACGCTATGGAGGTGAAGACGACATAGAACAGGAAACGAAACAGAGCGATTCCTGGACCTGGAAAAGAGCACGTGCCTTTCGTGAGGGATCCATACGTGAACATAACACAACCCAGTGAACCTGCTCTGTTGGGAGCAGAGGGCAGAGAGACCAGACCATCAGGGTCCTTAAGAAGTCTGAGCGTCGTCACACCCAGGTTGCATCCACCTGCGCACTTAAGACACCCTTGGGGGTTTAGGAATAGAATTCTGAGAAGTCACAGCCTCCGTTCTTGAAGTCAGGCACATCGGAGCTGAGACAAGTGCTGGGAGGGACTTCCTTGGCGGTCCAGTGGTTAAGACTCCAGGCTCCCAGTGCAGGGGGTATGGGTTCCATCCCTGTTCGTGGAACTAGATCCCACATGCCGCATGATGCGGCCAAAAAAAAAAAAAAAAAAAGAGAAGTGCTTGGATAGGGGGTGGTACTTGGAGGGATGGGGCAAAAAGGGCTTTCCAGGTGGCATGGCAGCTCCATGCCCGGCCCCATCCTGCTCCCCATGCCCCTGCAGTAAATCTGTAACCCCAGCTAACTTCCCACTCCACCTCAGTCTTGGAGTCCGTTTCTTGAGAAACCTTCTTAAAACAATGGCTCCAGCAGCACCTGGTACAAAATTCCGCATACAACTGCCCTGTTCTTTCAAGTGCCCTTATCATGAATGCTGCGAACACTTCTTTTTTTAATAAAAGAAAACGATGGTGTTTTGTATCTTTGATCAAAAAGCCCACGGGGCAGGCATTTCAATAAATACATGCTAGTACACAGTGTGCAGAAAAACACAAGGAACGCCCCAGAATACTTCAGATGGGATGTACTTGGTGGTCTCTAGTATTTGTCTAGTTAGGTTACTCTATTGATTATCCTCCCCTTTCCTGAAACTGAATTTAAAAATTGGGAGACATATCGAGATATGACAACAGAAGAAGGTAAAGTTCCAGAACTGTAAAGCAGAGGTGAGCACACTTTTTCTGTAAAGGGCCAAATAGCAGGTATCTTGGACTTGGCAGCCATACTGTCACAAGTACTCACTGTGCCTCAGCTCAAAAGCAGCCACAGACAGTACGTAAATGGGCGTGGGTGTGTTTCAATAAAACTTTACAAAAATAGGCGGAAGGCGGGGTTGGCCTACAGGCAGGAGTCTGCCGACCCCTGCCCTGGGGCAAAATCATGTTCATTTTATTAAGGTGTGCACTCACAACTCATTATTAAATTAAAATAGACAACGGTACAGTATCATCAGGGTGACTTGAGACATGAACACAAGACAGAAGTGCTTTATTCCAGAAGTGAAGCAGGTCTGTGCCTTGTCCCTGGGAATGACCACAGTGGAGGCGGCAGCAGGAGTGTGGGGTGGACTTCAGCCCAGGTTCCTGGTTCCTGGGACACACACACAGCTGCCACGGGGAGCCCTCAGGACACTCGTGCAAATGCCATGCTGCGTTAAGATGGTGCTTTCAGAACCCAAGTGCAAAGTCTCACGAAAACGTCCCAATTCTTTTATTTTATGGATCACGAAGTGTGAACCTGAACAGAATAATCTCATCAGTGTGGAGATGACATCTTTAATTTTTTTTCCTTTTTAAAAATTATTTTTAATAGGTTTAGTTTTTAGAGGAGTTTGAGGTTCACAGCAAAATGGAAAGGAAGGCACAGAGAGTTCCCATACGCCCCCTGCTCCCACACATGCACAGCCTCCCCCGTTGTCCACACCCCTCTCCAGAGGGTGCATCTGCTACAGCCGATGAACCCGTACTGACACGTCGTCACCACCCGAAGCCCAGAGTTTCTATGAGGGTTCACTCTTGGTGTTGCACCTTCTATGGGTTTGGACAAATGTACAATGAATGACATGTGTCCACCACTACAGTGTCATAAAGAATAGTTGCACTGCCTTAAAAATCCTCTGTGTTCCACCTACTCATCCCTCCCTGTTCCCTAAACCCTGGCAACCGCTCATCTTTTTGCTGTCTCTGTAGTTTGGCCTTTTCCAGAATGTCACAGAGTTGGAATCATACAGCGTGTAGTCTTTTCAGGTTGGCTTCTCTCACTTAGTGATGTGCATTTCAGGTTCCTCCATGTCTTTTCCTGGCTTGAGCTCATTTCTTTTTAGCGCTGAATAGTAATTCCTTTGTCTAGATGCAACAGTTCATTTACCCATTCACCTACAAAAAGGACATCCAAGTTTTGGCAATGATGGATAAAAGCTGCTATAAACATCCGTGTGCAGGTTTTTGCACGGACGTAAGTTTTCAACTCCTTTGAGTAAATTTTATTTTTTTAAAAATGCCATTAAAATTATGTAAGTAATACATGTTCATGGGAGAGATTTTAAGTGATTCTCAACTGCAGGCAATTTTGTCCCCCAAAGGTCATCGGGCAATGTCCGGAGACATTCCTCGTCACAACGTGGGGGGAAGGAGGGCCCTGGCACGGAGTGGGTAGAGGTCAGGGGTGCTGCTAACCTCGTACAATGCACAAGACGTCCCCCCATGAGAAAGGATTATCGGGCCCCACGTGTCACTAGTGCTGAGGTAGAGAAATCCTGACATGAGGATAAAATGTTCAAAGTTTTCTCTCTCCAAGTCCTCCCACTCTCACCACGCAGAGACAGCCTGTACTCACGAGCTTCTTCCACAGTCTTCTACAAGTTTCCGCACATACGTGTTCCTACTTTTAACACAAATATATTTTGCTGACTATAATCCTTGAATTTAGTCATGAGTGGCACATACCACTCATGGTTGTTTAGTTGTTTTCATCACTAAACTCCTTGAACAGCAAGGCTGCTTACTACCCGCCTACATAAAACCACTCCTTGCCCGTCAGTCCGCAAAGCAAGTGTACATTTCATAAAGTCCATTATACAACTTAACCATCACAGCAGCCCTTTCGTTATTTCCACTTTGTATATAAAGAGGCCAAGATCTAGAGAGTTTAAGTGAACAGAACCGGGCTTCACAGCTCGTAAGTGGTTAGGATTTGAACCCCCAGTTCTAGCTTCAGTTTTGGGGCTCTCATCATTTTACAGCACACCAATTCACAATTCACAGTAATTTAGATAGAAGGTAGGTAGTCAGTTTTTTTTTAATTTACTAATTAATTTATTTATTTTTAATTCTGGGCTGCTTTGGGTCTTCGTTGCGGTGCGCAGGCTTCTCAAGGCAGTGGCTTCTCCTGTTGCGGAGCACAGGCTCTAGGTGCGGGGGCTTCAGTAGTTGTGGCACGTGGGCTCGGTAGTTGTGGCTCGCGGGCTCTAGAACGCAGGCTCAGTAGTTGTGGCGCAAAGGCTTAGCTGCTCCACGGCATGTGGGCTCTTCCCTTACCAGGGCTCAAACCCGTGTCCCCTGCATTGGCAGGTAGATTCTTAACCACTGCGCCACCAGGGAAGTCCGGTAGTCAGTTATTTTTGCACAATGGAAGTACATCGGAATTTGCAACCAATAACACACTTTATGAGAGAAGTCTTCTAGACACTTTGAATAATCAATCTGCATGTACACAGTGCACCCATTACGCATAATTCTAACCCTTTCACATTTGGTTAATCTTTAGCACTTCCGAGCTGGTCTGAAATGTATTCAGTCGTTTGCACTGTACCGACAAGCAACTAAGTTGAATTCATTTCTGGATTTTCTATGACACTTTGTTTTTTTCACCTGACTGACATCAGACTTTCTCACAGTTACTCTCTATGTCTAGGACATAGTAGCCGGAACAGGAGTGAGCCACCATGGGGCTTTACATTTTGTTCACGTGCGCATCTGTCCCATTATGTCAAACCCAGACTCATGGAGTCTTAGATCAACAGTGAATATCTTATTTATAGAGACCATTTATTTACAGATGAGGAGGATGACCAAGTAGGTCAGTCCACTGACCAAGAAACCAGCAGACTGTGCACTCAGCTGAGTAAACGACGGAGCAGGAATGGAATTTCAGTTCTTCAGGGATGAAACCTAGGCAATTTCTACATACCCTAATTCCCATTAAAATTCTTACTCTGTTGATTGATCTGCCTTCAAGATGTTAATGCTTCCCTTGTTCCATCGCTGGTTCTGGAAACTTGTGAAATCATAAGCAGCAATTATTATTAAGATACATGACTGCAAAATCATAGCTAAATATGTACAACGTGCATTCTCACATAAGGCCTAATTTCATGCGACAATGGCTACTGAATATGAGTATTTTCCGATTCCTAAAATGAATGTTGCCCACCTTTTTAGCATTCTGATTCCTCACTGCCCTTTCCTGCTACGTGACACTGCTAACTAGAATAAACTCACGTGTGGGTGCCCTTCCGTCAGTCCTCCAAAGACGGGGGCTGGAAGGACACGCAGGCTGGGTCTCTCGGACACGATGGCTAAAGAGTTTTAGGTTTGCTTCTTCCTCACTCTCACGTGGCTGAACCACATCAGCGTAAGTTTACTCTCACATGCTGTGGCTGCAAAAGGCAGTTTCTAGTATGAAATTCTTTGGGGAAAGAAACACTTCAGACAATTCGTGTGAAGCAGGACCAAGAAATCTATCAGTTAAGTAAAGCCCGCTTTTATCGCGATGAAGCACTCTGACATAAATCCAGCCAGGGAGTAGGTACCACTGACCTCTGGAAATGGATGACGTGGGGCACTGAAAGATAACATACCTCACGGAAGCAACGGCCAGTGCAGGGTCTGGCATTACCTCTGTCAAAAAAAGACTTGAGTTTTCCTAGTTTAAAAGGGAGACTGAATCTTGAGATAGA
Organism: Eubalaena glacialis; assembly: GCF_028564815.1. Taxonomy (NCBI): domain Eukaryota; kingdom Metazoa; phylum Chordata; class Mammalia; order Artiodactyla; family Balaenidae; genus Eubalaena; species Eubalaena glacialis. Next base: position 7,239,893 of record NC_083736.1, on the reverse strand, counting down.
AAAAAGAACACATGAGCATTTCTGTGAGTCAACTACCTCTTCTGATTGGTCATCAGAATTCCCAGATTCCTAAGGGTGTGAAGGTCCCCCACTGGCTTTTACAGTGTGTGCTTGGGATGCTGAAGTCACATAAAATATAGAGAATCTCACCGTGCCTGATCAGGAATACGTATGCCCAAATGTGCACGTGTGGGACAGAGAAACACAGCATTTGTGTCATGCTTCAGGGCAACATGGATGCATTCCCCACCACTGAATTCGTCACCATCCTCCAATATCTCACAGACTTGGACAGCCAATCACCAGGGGGGTTGGAACCTGGAAGTCACGCCAGGTTGTCTGGCCCTAAATCCCGTCGTCCTTCCACTGCACCACTCGGCCTATCTTTAGATGGCACTTCTGAGGGACTCTTAAAAATAAAATTAAAAAAAAAAAAAAACCACTCCTTCTTCTAACAGTTTATGTTTGCCTTGAAGGCCAAACTCTTGCCTATGTCTTGTTTATCCATCTCAATCATGCTGTATTTATGCCCGGTCTAAGTTGGCTTTCTCTTCTCTGGATTTCAGCGTGGCCTTGTTTCTCAGAAATTTACACTCACTGCTTGCAAAGGGTAGTGGCTCCCTTACAATGCATCCCTTACAATGCAAGCTGGCAGACTCTCTGAGAAGCAGTGTGGTCCCGGAGTGACCTTGGCTAAACCCCAGAATCCCTCGCTGAGGGCTGTGTGTCTCCTGGTAAGTAACTTAACTTTTCTGTGCCATGGAAGGAGCATAGTGCTTTACAGTTACACTGCACAAATTCACATGTTCAAATACACACAAAGCCAGACGTGTAGGCTTGTACAGAACGATAGTTACAATCATAATCACAGCGTGGGAACAGCTGCACACTGGGCATTGGAATTCTGCTGTGTTCCTTTTGTTCTATATTCTCTGTGATTTTTAAAGAAAAAAAATAAAAACCAAGATGAATCTTATGTGTATTTTACCACAATTAAAACATAAATAAAAATAAAAAGCCAAGATAAATCTACAAACATTTTCATCAGTCACTCCCACAAAGGAATAAATGTGAGAATTCCCTTAAAGGGACCAGAACAGTCAAACAAATAAAATGCTTTCGTTTCAACTGGAACATAATCACATTTATCCCTAGTTTTTCTTAAATGGAAACAAATTACTTGGTTTTCAAACAATGGAATTCTTAAGTGAGCAAGCGTGTCTAAGAAAGAAAAAAAGAACAGGATCACATGAGAAAACAAATCAGATTAGACTGAGTGTAGATGCTACAATTCTTGACTAGCAGTTATCTTCATGCTACACTTACCCAAATGATTTTATCTGCCTACCTTTCTCTCTTTTATTGATACCATTTTACCAGTCTAGTAGGCAACAGGCTTCTTCATGCAAAAATAATTTCACACACAGTTTCAAAAAGGGAAAAATGCAAACGCCCTATTTCCTATAAAAACCAAATATAAAGGAAAAATAGAATTTTAAGTGAATTTCCTAGTTTAAGCTTAGCCTGATTTCCTTTGAGCTGTTCAAATTTCTCTCAGGCCTTAAGATCACTTTCATGAATTAAAGAAAATAATATGTTAAATGCATAAGTATATAGGTGCTTGTAGTATTAGTTGGATGTGTATATTAAGAAGCTCTGGGGATGATATTTCTGACAACAAATTAAACAGAACAAAGTGTTACCCTAAAATGGTACTTTGAAGGTGTCATTGTTAACAGAGGGAACCAGTGCTGTGTCAGATTTCCGGTTGTGTGAATAGAAGTTTTCACAAGTCACACACAGCCCTAACAGCACAGAAAAGCACTTTGCAAAAAAATGCTGAAAATGCCCTTCCGTTCTAAGTATGACATTTACATGGTTTTACAGAAATATCACAGATTAAAAATAGAAGACAGTGCCTTTTAGTAGGGCACAAACCTTGTTCCCAAAAAAGCATATGAGAAAAGTAAGCGAATTTTGAGAAATCTTTCTCAGTTTGGATCCTCCATTATACAGAGATTTACTTCTTTTTCAGTGGGAAGAGACAGTCCCTTACAAGGACAGGGAGGCAAACTCTGGCACTGCGAACAGAAAAGCAAATGTACCTGAAGTGGGCGAGTTTCAAACTTGGTTGGGGTTTTACACCTGCATCTCTGACCGAAGGAAGTCTCCCCAAGGACTGATGCTTAATTGTGAAACGGTGACACAAATAAGGTTCAGAACAGTGTGATAAATTAGGGAGACGGCTTGATGACCCACCAAGACCACTGGAAAAGCCCCCGCACACAGGCAGAGCATTCAACAGGTGTAAATATGCTCATCTGACTTGTTGTCATGTTAACCTGTTCGATTCGAGGTTGGCAGACCTGTTCTTAAAGGGTCAGACAGTAAATATTTTTCACTCCATGGGCCATACAGAGTTACAACCACTCAATTCCACCACTGTAGTGAGCAACAGTCAGACAATACAGACATCAATGGGTACAGCTGTGTTCTGAGGAAATTTTAATTATGTACAATAAAATTAATAGACTTTTCATGCATCATGACTTGTTGTTCTTGGTTTGATTTTTTGGACCACTTAAAAATGTAAAAACCATCCTTAGCTTGTTGACTGTACAAAAGTAGGTCATCGGTTAAATTTGGCCCACAGGCTATAGTTTGCTCACTCTCGTGTGAGATAAGATGAGGCATGGTTAGGATTCCATTGCTATCATACCTTACCAAGATTACTTAAAAATGAACCTCCAGGAAAACATGATGGTTTCTCAAAACATTCAACATACCATTACCAGATGATCCAGCAATTCCATTTCTAGGTGTAAAACCAAAAGAACTGAAAGAAGGAACCTGAACAGATGTTTGCAGCCCAATGTTCTTAGTAACATTGTTCACGATCGCCAAAAGATGGAACAACCCAGATATCCACCGATTGATGAATGGATAAACAAAATGTCGTCTACACATACAGTGGAATATTATTCAGCTTACAAAAAAAATGAAATTCTGACACATGCTGTAACGCGGATGAACCTTGAAGACATTATGCTAAGTTAAATAAGTGAGACACAAAAGGACAAATAACCTAGGATCCCCCCTACATGAAGTACCTAGAGTAGTCAGAAATGGAGACAGAAAGCTGGGGGGTGGCGGGGGGGGGTGGAATGGAGAGGAGAGGAGAGTTACTACTTAGAGTTTTAATTTGGGAAGATGAAAAAGTTCTGGAGATGGATGGTGAATGCACTTAATGCCACAGAACACTATACTGTGTACTTAAAAGTGGTTAAAAAATGGTAAATTTTATGTTACATATGTTTTACCATAATAAAAAAGATCGCAAAGAAAATGAACCTTCAATGCAAATGTATTTCTTCCAAAGACCCTGCTGTTGGCTACAGGCAAACTTAGATCAAAATATCTGTAACACTTAAAATGGGCATCAGCCAATTTACTCTGAAGCAAGTCAAGAATAAATGTCTGCTTTCTTTCCATAAGCCAGAGTCAAACTCTCCAACTGTGAAAAAAAAGTTGTACTCAGTTATCTTCAAACTCAAAGGTGACATTCTGAGATACTTCCCAGTGGAGCAGAGGCATTCCCTAGAAACAATCTCAGGATCTTGGTAGTTTCTGGAATATGTGAATGTCAGTCAAACCTAGAAATTCTTAAGCAGCTTCTGTCCTTGGAGAATTTAGCTTCACAGTGGCAGAATGACACATTTTGGTTAATTAAATTTGTATTGATCTTTGTGGTTGGGAAATGGGATCAATGTTATTGCTAAATCAAGGTTAATCATAAGTCATTCAAAAAAATTAACACATTATGCTGTTATATGATGCTCAGGACCGTACTTGTGATTGTTAGCAAAAACTCTAGAAGCCCAAGAAAAATAGCAGGTATTCAGATCTACTTAATCTAGGCTGAATCATTTCTTCCCACCTAAGATGAAAGCTGCAAAGTCAGGGAAAAAAGGGAAATTTAAGTATAATTCTTAGTGGAAGCTGTTTCCCTTATTAGAAAGAAAAGAGTTAAAAAGAATAAGATGATATTGATGCATCTTCTGTCAAAAAGTCTCCTGATGGCAGGTTCACTAAATTCTGATCTCCTACAAGCTTACTTTGTAAACCTCTATGAAAATACAAGGGATTATCGAATGACTTTGGAAACGTTTTAGCCACCTTAAGTTTCCAAAAGGAATCTTTTTTTTTTTGGCTGTGCCTCTCGGCTTGCAGGATCTTAGTTTCCCCACCAGGGACTGAACCTGGGGCCCCAGCAGTGAGAGCACCAAGTCCAAACCACTGGACCGCCAGGGAAGTCTCAAAAGGCATCTCTCTGACCTTTGGCTTGCTTTCTGTTTGACTGCAAATCGAGCCCCTTTGGACAGGACTGCACTGCCATCCATCTCCCCCGTGAACTCACCCAGCCCCTGGCTTCAAATCCCAAATACATGTCTCAGGGTCCTGGCCTTCCCAGCTGCATACTCATCGCTGGACCAGCCTGCATGACGCGTCCACTGAGAGGTCCTACCAGCATCTCGAACGTGGCATGTCCACAGTGGAATCCTTCACCCACCCACCACCCACACCAACTCGTCCCTCCTCCAGCCCGCCGTCCGAATAAATGACATCTGCCTCCTACTTAGGGTCACGTGCCAGACCCACACTCCTCCAGCCAGGACATCTGCCTCCTACTCAGGGTCACGTGCCAGACCCACACTCCTCCAGCCAGGACATCTGCATGTCTGCTGGCGCTCCCCGCTGAAGAGTGTCCCAAGTCTGTGCTTTCCTTCCCAGGTCCGCTGAGCTATGCTAGTGGAAAATGAGACTGGGACTTCCCTGGTGGCGCAGCGGATAAGACTCTGTGCTCCCAATGCAGGGGGCCCAGGTTTGATCCCTGGTCAGGGAACTAGATCCCACATGCATGCCACAACTAAGGAGCCCGCCTGCTGCAACAAAGGAGCCGGGGAACCGCAACTAAGACCCAGCGGAAGGAAGGAAGGAAGGAAGGAGAGAAGGAAGAGAGGGAGGGAGGGAGGGAGGGAGGGAGAAAATGAGACTGCCTTATGCCTGGAACCCACTTGGAGTCACTTCAATCCCTCCCCCACCAGCAGCCAGCCACCAGTTAGTGCAGTGGGAAGCCGCTGGAGGGTTTCAAGTCCAAACACATCACCATTACCATCACATCCTGTAAGGAACTGTCTGGGGGTCCCCTGCACACAGCTCTCACCTCATCTCCTGGTCAGTCGCCTGTCCCCATCATGCTGGCCTGGCCTCCTCTACATCCCTCGAGTTTCTAGAGCTCAGTCCCGCTGCCTGCCCTTTGCATGTGCTGTTCCCTCCTTCTGGAACTCTTTTCCCCGGCTCTTCCCAGCTACATCCTTGAGACTTCAACTCATCAGTCTCCATTTCTTACCTCTAACGTGGAAGCCCTCCCACCCCAAGCCCCTCGGTCACATCGCCCTGCTCATTCTCCACAGCATGCGTTACTATCAAGGCATCTTGCTGATCAGTTCCCCTGTTTACCGCCTGTCTTCCAAGTAGCAGGCAAGCTCCAGCAGGGCACGGCCTCTGCACCCACATGGCTGAGCCCAGAGTGTGTCCAGCTCACCCTCCATCCGCAAAGCTAAGCCTTGTGCCACACGCAACAAAGATGCTTAATAAACAGCCTAGGACACGGAAAAGTATATGAACTTAAATTCAGAATACAATACGATGTACTTAACACCCAAACTCCAGTGAAGATGGCATTTTCCTCCTTGATGACTCATGTGCCATTTTCAGGTCTTACAGGGCTTTTATAACAAGCATTAATGACAACCATAAAGCGTGTGCGTGTAAGCCGCGTGAAATCACATCCCTCTAAATTCATATGGTTATGAGTAGATGCTGGTGCAGCCCCGTGTCACCTACACGTAAGAGTTTAATATCAGCATTACATAAAACTGACAACCAGGCTAGTCCGACACATACATAATTACTAGGCTTCACTCTTTGCTGGAAGGTCTAACAGTTACAAGATAAACGGCCAAAGGTTCTCGTAAAGGATTCTGCCACTCCCAGTGGCTGAGCCTGCCGTCTGCTGTCGCCAGCCAGGCACCAATTTACACGTGCACAGCTCAGGAAAGTGACACCAGGAGGCGCAGGGAACTGACACACACTTACCTGTGCTTTCTTCTTCCTCTACAGAAGAAACTTAAGGCGGGATGCCCGAGACACAGGGATGGATGCGCACAGCTGGAAAGCAGCGCTCAGAACCGCCCCTGCCCTTCTTCCCCCACCCCCGGATACACCTGCTGCCAAAGCCAGTCCAGGTTTGCTCAGCTGTCCCTGCTGCTGCAACGACACACTTCACTGAGATATTTCACATGATGAAGCACGAGTGCACACAGAGCCTGTTTCCGGTTTTTTGCTGAAATGAAGTTGATGCTCTAGGGACAGGGTCAGTGAGAATCATTTTAACAGATGCTGTGAAGTCAGGTGTGGGAAAGGCAACCAAGATGACTGGAAGGCAAGGTGGAAATGTAGAAAGATGCAGAAGTGAGATTTCTGTGCAGGTGTCCTTAAGTTTTCACTAGACACTGGAAACCACATGAAATACACTATGGGCGTGGATGGTGTCAGACCAAAGGGCAGAACTTCCTGGCGGTGAATCTTCCTCAGAGCAAAGGTATTGGCAGATGACTGAATATCCACACGCTTCAGGTTAAAACAACAACAAAAAAGTAAGGCGTGTACATATCATTTTTTATGATTCCCAGCTTAACTGACTTCTCCAATTAACGTGACAATGCTCAGGTCAGATTGAGGGGGGTAGGTTTCCAAGGTCCTTTCATACTAAACTGCCTACTTTATCCCTGTGATAAATATCCATGTATAATGTGCACAAATCAAGAAGTCATTTGTGCTTCCAAATGCCAGGAAGTTCTGATAGTTACCAGTGATTACTCACCCTTTTTGGAGTCCTGAGAACGCCCAAAGTTAAATGGCTATAACTTTATAATACAAAATTAATGCAGTAAATCACTATATCACAATATTCCAGACACCCCCAATACTCTGAAGCCCCTTCACAAGATACAAGGGTCTAAATGCTGAATATATAACATAAATAAGAGTATTTTCACTACAACTAGCTTCTTAATATTAGAAAAGGATACACAAAGGAATTTGAAGTAAATTCATATTGAAATGAGTAAATTCTGTACTGTGTTGAATATATTAGCTTATACAAATTCATTTATGAAAATTTTATTTAAATGCAGCTATCTGTGAGGTGAGCTACATACCCACGAAATATGATAAATTAAAAAAAAACCATCATGCTGATCCTCTACATCTAATCCTTCCCCTTCCCCACCTCTACCTTTACTGACTTACACTCACCTCCCCCAGAGATCACTAAGTCAAAAGGCTTCTGGACCCCAAGACCAATGGTTTGCTGGTTGCCTCCTTGGGCTCCCATGGTACGCCGTATGCACTGCCATGAAAGAACCGAAGATCCTCGTATCTGTTTGCATTTATCCATCTATTCTGGTGGGTCTCAACTGGGGTGATGTTGCCCCTGCCCCGGGGGGAATATCTGGCAATATCTGGAGACATTTTTGGTTGCTATAACTGTTGTGGGGAGAGCTACTGGAATCTACTGGGTAGAAACCAGGGATGCTGTTCAACATTCCGCAATACAGAGGACAGCTCCCACTACCAAAAATATCCAGCTCCAAATGTCAATAGCGCCAAGATTCAGAAACCCATTCTATCTCCTTATGTACCTGGGGAATTTATCTGTTCTTCCTGGAACCAGTTTTCATGTTCTGTACAAGTTGAACCTTTTTTTCCCCTTGCTCCTATGTTGTCTGTAAGACACCTTCATTCTACTGGTAGGAACTCAATCTTGCTTCTGTCTTTCCCGCATTCAAAGACTCTTCACACTGTAATGGGCAACTAGCATGTCCTCACAGATTGGCAATCCACACAGCTTTGACACTTCTCTCTTCTAAAGCTACTGTCTCACCGGCTTTCCTGGTGGCGCAGTAGTTAAGAATCCGCCTGCCAATGCAGGGGACACGGGATCAAGCCCTGGTCCGGGAAGATCCCACACGCTGTGGACCAACTAAGCCCGTGCGCCACAACTACTGAGCCCGCGTGCCACAACTAATGAAGCCCGTGCGCCTAGAGTCCGTGCTCTGCAACAAGAGAAGCACCGCAATGAGAAGCCCGCGCACGGCAACGGAGAGTAGCCCCCGCTCGCTGCAACCAGAGAAAGCCCGTGCGCAGCAATGAAGACACAACGCAGCCAAAAATAAATGAAATAAAATAAATAAAATAAATTTATTTAAAAAATAAAAAATAAAGCTACTATCTCACAAAAACAACTCTCATGCCCCCACTCCTTCGTTCTCCACAGGTTAACTCCCACTGGGAAACAAATACATTCTCCCAAAAGTTAACAGACTAAAAACACTGTACATATGCCACTCAATTTTATGAATTATAGGTCAGATAATACCACTATCAATGCACCATATTTACTACAAAAATTTAGAGCATCAGCTTCATCAAGAGGGAAAAAAGCAAAAGGCAAAAACCCAAGGATGGTCTGAATCTTCCAGATCGCAATGAAGCTAACCTTCCACTCGACCTAGAAGGCACTCTGTATGTGGTGCTGCACTGTTCTGACCAGAGAACCCATGTCCACTATCAGGGCAGGCTTCGTGGAGGGATGGAGGGGGAGGTGAGAAAAAGAAGACCACATGATCAGACATACATCAACGGGCTAAGAATTTACAAGGCATCTATTTAAAATGCAGTAGACCAACCGTCATTAACACTATTTCATCAGAATGTGTGCCATGAGAAGCTGTACCTGCCAGACACCACAAATCTAGTCAATTCAGTCCCAAACAAATTGGTCAAATAAAACAATTATGATGTCCTGTAGCTGTCTATGCTGTCTCCCCCATCGCATTCTTCCTACTGGATTTTAACGGCTCAATCAGTCAAAACGGTGTCATACAGATGAAGTCCACATTTAAGCACTCATAAATGGGGCTGCTCCCACGTGCACATTAGGGGGATAGAAGTCCGCCATAAATGTAAGGAAGTAATTCATCACACACTGGGACCTCACACAGCTGGGTCTATCTGCATTTATCTCATTAATTTCTACATGGCATAAACCTCCGTTTAACAGTGTGATTCTCACTGAATGAAAATTCACAGTGGCAGGTCAAGAGGAGCATTTAGCATATACTGGGTAAAAAATAAATATAATGATTTACAAAGCTCCCTGGAAAGCAAAATACTATGAAAGGCCTAGTAATACATAAAAGCTTTCCATTTGCATACATTTTAACAGCACTACCACTGTAAGAAAATACAGTCTGAATTTTCCTTATTGGGTCAGAGTATGTTATTAAAACAAAATCAGGGGCTTCTTATTAATCACCTCAATTCTTCTCTAAATCACTATCCACTCCACTCAACCTGCATGACTATAAACTTCTCAGTAGCTTAAAAGAGATCATGCCCAGGGAAAATCATTAGGTTTGCTAATTTCTACACAAACCCCAGGAGGAATCAATTTTTCCTTACACTCTTTCTAACTGGCAACACTAAAGAGTGTTGTGTTGTCTTTTTTTTCAACCCAGTACTATTATATAGAGGGAGGTGGTATTTTATGTATTTGTTGAAAACAAAAAAGAACTTAAATGAACTTTAATTTTCTACTTACATGACTGAAAATTATAAACAAATAATTCAAATACACCATATTAACATTTAAAAATATTCGATCAATACTGAACATTTCTACTGTATTCCTCTTCTGTGGGTGCGGGTGTATGACTGTTAGTATCTGCTCTTTGGTAAATAATGCCCATATTTAAACATTATAAAGTACAACATAAGTGCAAATATCAAAGTGATTTCACACGCACTCATTTTTGGTACCAAAACACCCAGTGTGCCATACCTGACCCATATTTTTATCCACTAGAATGTAACCTTTTTGTCTGGTTTGTTCACAGCTATATTCCCTGCATCTAGAAGAATTCCTGACACACGTGGTAGGTGCTCGATAAACATTTACTGGTTGGTGAATGTGTTAGTCTGAGAGATGGAGTGAATGCAAATGACCAAAGAGCATAAAAGTTCATCAAGAACTTCGTGTGCAAATATTACGCAACGTGCTATGCGGTGCGGAAGGACCATGGAGATAGAAGACAAAGTCCCTTCCTGTACAAGAAGGCTGCGTTATGAACAACACACACTCGTGTAAAATGGTAACTCCCAGCAGCGCATTAGATGACCTCCAACCTACGATGAGAAAGGCAACAGAGTCGCTCCCTTTCATCTTCATTACTCCATGTAATCCTTATAACACGGGGCAGACCATATTCCCACTTCGTGCACAAGGAAAGAGGTCTCTAGTCACCTGGTTAAAACCCAGAGTAAGTGGTGGGCAGGAGACAGGAAGTACTCACAGTTGAGCTTCAAAAGATGGGCCAGGGATGCTCTTTGCAGGAGCCCTTGCTGTACCATGTATGACCCTTGTCCCACAGTCTAGAATTTTGCATCTAACGTGTTGTTGTTTTAGTAACGCCACCTTCCCACTAAAGTGAGGACAGGGTCGGCTAGACTACCATTATCCACTTCCCCCCTTCACCCTTTGAGAACAGGACACCTGGATTTTGTGTGGGCACATGGCCACACCCCTTCCAAAAGGAGAAGCTTTCCACGTACCCCAGTTCTGGCCAATGGCTATGAGCAGAAGTCAGAAATGAAACCTCTTGTCTGTGCCCTTAAAGGTAATGAAGTCCCCCTCCTCACTCCTACTCAAGGACTGGAACAGGGATGTGATGTGAGGGCAGGAGCTGGAGCAGCCATTCCAGACACGAGGTAAGACAGAACACTGGGGCCCCCATTGTGAGGCAGTGCTTTAGGGAACCAGAGTTCCGTCACCCCCAGAGCTACATAAAGTTACATCCCAGGCTACCAGCTGACTTGAATGACTCACCTCTTCACTTCCAACGTACTACAAAGGTTAAAAGCTGCTAACTGACCTCCTATAACACAGAGAGATTCATCATCGGGGAAGAGGGAGTAAAGAAATAAAAGTATAGCGACTAGTGACTTCCCTGGTGGTCCAGCGGTTAAGACTCTGCGCTCCCAATGCAGGGGACCCGGGTTCAATCCCTGGTCAGGGAACTAGATCCCGCATGCCACAACTAAAGATCCCTCACGCGGCAACTAAGAGCCGGTGCAGCCAAATAAATAAATAAATATTAAACAACAACAAAAAAAATTTAAAAACTATTGGGACTAATGATTTCCTGGTCAGAAACCTAAGTCTTCACAGTGTGTCTTGGAACCAATTTTAATTCTCTGGAACCCTGAGGTGTTTCACCACATAAACAACGCTTGAAAAACATCCCTTTCATCAGAGGAGGCATCTGGTGGAGGCAGCCCTGAGCTTAATTCCTGGCTCTGAACCCTTACTCGTTTCCACAGTCATGGTCAAATTATTCAACCTGTCTGAAACCCTGCATCTTAAGTGCACAGTGGGAATAACCGTCTATATCTCACGGGGATGCCGAGGTATAAGAAAAACAGTGAAGACCAAGGACCTGGCTCCCTTCCAAGTCAATCTGAGAGCCTGCAGCAGCTAAAATCCTTTGGCTGTGGTCTGCAGGATGGAAGGATCTGGGGACTCTCCAGGCCACGCAATTCCTCTTTAATTGGTTCACATGCAAAGTTTTAAATTATGTGCCCCCAAAATTTTTCGGTGGAGAGAATACAGATTCCATTTGTCCACAGCTGGAACTGGCACTGTGCATGTACGTGCACCCATATGCCCCGGGAAACTGAGTTCAAACTGAACGTCTCTGACCTTGAGCCACAATCTGGAAAGGAACCTGGGAGCGAGCCTTGCTGCTCCCTCCCTTCCTCATTTCTGTGTGTACTGCACAACGTAGAACCAAGACCACGCCTAGCGTGTAGGAACACACTGAAAGGAACCAGAACCTCGAGTCCTGAGAAGACACTCCTTATTACAGAAGCACGACCATTTCTCCACGTGTCCTGAGAAGACACTCCTTATTACAGAAGTACGACCATTTCTCCACGCGTTACACCTCATCTGTTGAAATTTGGCGGGAAATGACTCACGGCTAGACTTACCTATTCAACATAATTTTGAGCAAAAATACACAAACACCATTGAGAAGCCAAATCCATTAAGCTATAAAACGACAGACACTGCACTCCAAAATCATCACAGAGGGACTTCCCTGGTGGCACAGTGGTTAAGAATCCACCTGCCAATGAAGGGGACACAGGTTCAAGCCCTGGTCAGGGAAGATCCCACATGCCTCGGAGCAACTACGCCCGTGCGCCACAACTACTGAGCCTGCGCTCTAGAGCCCACGATCCACAACTACTGAGCCCGCGCGCCTAGAGCCTGTGCTCCGCAACTAGAGAAGCCACTGCAATGAGAAGCCCGCGCACCACAACCAAGAGTAGCCCCCGCTCGCCGCAAGTAAAGCCCGCGCGCAGCAACGAAGACCCAACGCAGCCAAAAATAAATAATAAATTAATTTAAAAAATTCATCAGCGTTTCTTTTTGACTATCTTTTATATATATATATTATATATTTATATATATACATATATATATATATATATATATTTTTTTTTTTTTTTGGTCACACCGTGAGGCATGCGGGGTCTTAGTTCCCTGACCGGGAATCAAACTCACGCCCCCTACTGCGGAAGCACAGAGTCTCAACCACTGGACCATCAGCTAAGTCCTTCTATCATTAATTTCTGAATCATCACTTTCCTCCCCTTTCATTAGTTTCATTTCCAAGTTTGGAAAGCATTCTTCAGAGAATAGAAAAAAAAATTAGAAATACTGAAACACTCTAAAAGGAGAAACTGAAATAGAATATTTGTAAAGCTTTCTGTGTGATGTTATAAAACAGTGAAAGGAGAGAGTAGTAACAGCCAATGACTTCAGAGCAATTAAAAAAACCAAACAATTCCCTCCTGTCCCCAGTGTATTATGAACCAGCTCAATGCTTCAAAGACAGCGCAGAGCTTGTCACATAATAGATATTCAATTAATTCACTGGCACAACAAAACATATGTCACACATACACACTCATTCACACATATACACACACCCTTGGGAAACAAACGTTGGCCAATGACAAGTAGAAACAAGTTAGCAAGCTTGCCAATTTATAATTATATGTATTTTAAAATCTTTTATTAGCTAACATAAGAATCTATGCTTTTCCTACAGATGTCATTCTATAAAGATACTGTCTTTTGATAAACACACTAGGAAATACAACATGAGCTGCATCCACCTACCATAGTGACATTCAAACACATCAACTCTCCTTAACAAGCCGTCATAACGCTCACAGATACACCACAGCTTCAAGGAAAGGCGTCAAAGAGTTGACGACAGAAGTGTACATGTAGGTATAATCTTAGTAACAAATTAATTTGCTAACATGCCTTCTTGCTTTCTGGACTTCACTCTTGTTTAATATGCAGCCCTGATAGGCAGATACCCAGTTTGGCTAAGGTCAGGAGACTAATATCCTAGCAAACATCAGAAATGGCCCATTTAGCTGAAACTCTGACACCGCAATCTTTAAAACAGCTGGCATTCACATGAAACCCAGAAAGTGTAATGTTCAAAACAGAACCTGAGAAACGCCTGTAAAGCAGCTTATGTCCAATTCACAGAAAAAGAAATGCAAATGACTGGCAAACAAGATGAAATATTCCACCTTTGATTTTTTTTAAATCACAGAAATGCAAAAAAAAAAAATGCCTGCATTCTCGGCTCAGTTGACCACAATCTCATGAGCTGCCTGAGAGACCGGCACCCCTCCCCATCCCCTGGCAATGCTATACAATTGGCACTACACTTCAGGAAAGCAATTTGGTAATCAGTCTCAAGAGCCCTACAGCTTTATTCCCAGCAATCTATCCTAAAGCAAAAATTGGAAGCAATCTATATCTCCAACATGTGTTAAATCAACTACAGTACATGCACTTGATGGCATAGATGCATGAAAATATTTTCAATAAATGTCAGCGATGATCAAACACTTACTCTGTAAGGTTAAGTGGAAGAGCCGTATTACAAAGCTGAACATACATTATGTTATGTTACATACACATGAATACAGACACTTGGAAGAAAATATACCAAAACACTGATGGCGAACTGCCATGGGTGGGTTGAGAAGTGGTTTTTTTTTCTCTCTGGATTTCATTGTCTTTTTTCAAATTGCTCATTACAGGCAGCACATTATTTTTAACATCAGAAAAGAGTTATGAAAACCCTGGCCAGCAAGGAATAATGACTAATTCCTCATCTGGTGAATATGAATAAGATAAATAAGACAGCTATTTACCTATTTACTTCTTTTCTAAGAATGTCAATTATGGTTTTCCTTATACAGTGCAGTGTGCTAGGGAAATTCTTTTGTCCTTGAGGTACACACTCAGCCAACACCTCTGAGTCACCTTTTTGAAGTTTTATGATGCCAAAGTCTATAAACACAACATTAAATATTTACGGTTGATATTTGCTGTTTCTAAAAATACACAGAGGAGAAGGTCTCTTAACGAGGCCTCCATTTGACCTTCTCAAGGCAGTCTATTCTGCGGACGTGGTGACAGCTGTCCACAGGCCCTGGAGCTCACTGGGCTGGGGTCTCCTTCCTTTCCAGCAGGCCCAGGGCCTTTCCACCCCAGCTGGATACTTGGGTGCTTCATAACCCATAGTGTCTTTGGGTCTCAAACCTGCTTATGCCAGTGGGGCTTCATATTGCATTTATGAAAAGTAATTAAATATTATATAAACTAATGAGCTAGGAGTACCATCTTTTTTTCCTACCAAAACTACTTCGGATGCTTTGTTATAGACAGATCATCAAACAAAAATGTATCATGAGGCCTCCCTGGTGGCCCAGTGGTTAAGAATCCACCTGCCAATGCAGGGGACACGGGTTTGAGACTGGTCCGGGAAGATCCCACATGCCGCGGAGCAACTAAGCCCGTGCACCACAACTACTGAAGCCCGCGCACCTAGAGCCCGTGCTCCACAACAAGAGAAGCCACCGCAATGAGAAGCCCACGCACCACAATGAAGAGTAGCCCCTGCTCGCCGCAACTAGAGAAAGCCCACACGCAGCAACGAAGACCCAACACAGCCAAAAATAAATTAATTTAAAAGAAGTGTATCATGGAAATGCTGGCAGGGTGGACAACACTGAAGATATCTAGGAAAAGGCAGTAAATCTGCAGATGGATTCTGCACTGAGATGGTTTCACAAATGTCCTTCAAGTCCCACTGCACTTTAAAGAAATCAATACTGCAAACTGTAGAGGGTGCATCAAAGGTACAGTTTGTAAGGAAAGGTGACCCCAAACTAGAATTACTGGATCTCCATTCCAAGAAAAGGCTCTGTTACCTTCTACCAAGCGATGGGTGAATAAACCTGCATTTAAATAGTTTAACTTGAAATCTCCAGGAGGTGAAGCTTCACTGGCTCCCCCTACATTACCGAGGATGGGCTTTGGAAGAACAGTGTACGGAAAGAAAGGGAAAAGCAGTAAACTCGATAGTGAAGAAAGCCGGCCCACGCAACCTTAAGCAGAGGTCAGGTTGAGCTCATCAGAGATAAGTCATGTGAGAGCCCACACCCTTGATGTGACATGATCAGAGGGCGCTCGACCTCTGCAGTCTTCGTTCCCAAAACTCATAACCCCAGTCTGACCATGTGAAACACCTCAGCCAAATCCAAAGTGAAGGACATTCTACAAAACTCATGGCCAGTATCCCTCAAAACAATAAGAGCCACAAAAAACAAGGAAAGTCTGAGACACTGTCACAGCCCAAAGGAAAGATGGACACAGGACAACTGAATTCAATGTGGTGTCCTGGATGGGATCCTGGGACAGAAAAAGGAGATTAATGGAAAAAAGGGTAAATCCAGAAAAAGTCTGAAATACAGTTGATAAAGTTCTTATAAACCACATATATGTGTTTCATTTCTTATGATTCCCTGATTTACCCAATGCTTTCTGACGAACTTGCCCGGAGAGGCGTCTCAGTCCTCCAGCTAAGACGGCGCGACTGTGATTGAAAGAAGCAGAAGCAGCGGTACCTGCCGTCTACACAGTGGCTCACTCCCCTGGGTAGAAAACCGGCACACATAAATAGATTCACAAACCAACCCCATCGGGGTCAACATCTGTTCCTGGGGCAAAACCATCAATAATTCTTTCATAGTTATGAGTCTGCCTTGCTGCAAACCTTCAACACATCACCAATCATTAGCCTTGGCAACCCTGGAGGAAACACACACACACACAATCCTATCAAGTTGCATTTCCACCATTCAAAATGCCATCTTCTTTAACCTTTATTTTATCAGTATTTTCAGCTTTCCCCCCCTTAGGAATTTTTGGCTATCTGCCTTAGCTGAACTTGAAAAGCAGGGAAGATGAGAGTCCATCAGGGAAAAATTAAAGCAAGAAGGGGGATACTGGCCAAGCCCTGGGTCTCAGGAGTGAGAGCCAATAGCTGTAAAGGTGGAAACACTGGCATCCCCAAGCTCATGCCAAAGCGACCGGCAACATTTAGGACAAGCTAAGGGCTTCCAATGCAGCACTGCACGTGAATGAACCACCTGGGGGCTTCTGACCATGCAGGTGCTAACAGAGGGGACCTGGCTCGGGGCCAGTGCTGCCTTGGGGGCCAATCCCTTCGGGTCCACCTCGTGCCAGCTCCAGTTCTCCATTCAGGAAAGCCACTCCTCTCTCTGCACTGCAGCTACCTTTTAGAAAACAGAAGCGCTACAAGAGAATCTCAAACCTTGGGATCCTATGAAATGTCCACTAAGTCAATCCGAGTATCCAGAATTCACAAAATGAAATTACTACCCACCAGGTTCATTTCTTTATATCTGACATGCCTTAAATTACTGTTAAAAGATCGTTTGCCCTTACACTCTACCTTTGCACCTTTACAGTGCAAACTCCAGGGCCTCGCTGATGCCTGGCACACAGAGGTATTCCATCAGTACCTGCTGAATGAATGAACGATTTTAGTGTTACGAGAGCAAAGTTCAATAAAGATGTTATCATCTTTGAAATCATGAGTAAGAGCTCGGAAAAAATTCTCATTCATTTTTTTTCCCATTAACTTTGCATAGAAGACAATAAAAAAGGGTAATTCAGTTATTTCATATTTTGAAAAGGCAAGGTCAACATTTCGTTCATGTCTCGGGGCAGAAGGCGCATGTAGAGGGGCAGCAGTGATTCTGACAGTAATTGGAAGATTGAAGTAAATTATGGAGGAGATGGGAGCTGATGGGGCACACCCACTAGGGGCTCAATAGATGTTTCCATTTCATGGGAGGAAAACTACTTTTTTAAATCCAAGAATACAGTTAAGAGCACAAAATGGGTACATAATTTTTATTTAACTATGTAGTAAAGTGAGAGTCTTCATTTGTACATTTTAATGGCTCCAAAGGTTAGGGCATGGACCTGGTTAAAAAATTTTCCCAACATTTTCTTTTTTTTTTTTCTTTAAATTATTTGCTTTTTTTTTTTAAATTTTATTTATTTATTTATTTATTTATTTATTTATTTATTTATGGCTGTGTCAGGTCTTCGTTTCTGTGCGAAGGCTTTCTCTAGTTGCGGCAAGCGGGGGCCACTCTTCATCGCGGTGCGTGGGCCTCTCGCTATCGCGGCCTCTCTTGTTGCGGAGCACAGGCTCCAGACGCGCAGCCTCAGTAGTTGTGGCTCACGGGCCCAGCTGTTCCGCGGCATGTGGGATCTTCCCAGACCAGGGCTCGAACCCGTGTCCCCTGCATTGGCAGGCAGATTCTCAACCACTGCGCCACCAGGGAAACCCCCAACATTTTCTGATAGTTGACTATGTACTCAAATGAGTAATTCTCTAACCAAGACGCTAATTTATGGGTGTAAAAAATAAGAGGGCTGTGGTAGGCAGCCTCTTATATGGTGCCCAAGGAGCCCCACTCCCTGGTATTCGAACCCTGGAATTGCCCCGACCCACACTGGCCAGGATTGGTCTGTGTGACCAACAGAATATGGCAGAAGTAATGGCATGTCATTTCTGAGATTAGGTCATGAAAGCACATAGCTTCTAGCACTTTCTTTATCTATCTCCTTCTCCCGTGCTCTCTTCCCCTCTCCCTGTCTCAGTCTCTCTCACACGCACACAGATCATGCACTCTGGGGAAGCCAGGTCATGGGCAGCCCTACAGAGAGGTGAGGAACTGAAGCCTCCCTCCAACTGCCACGTTCATGAATGACCTTGAGGTTGATCCTCCAGCCCAGGTCCACGCGCAAAGACTGCAACCCAGGCAACCAACAAAGGATTAATATCCAAAATATACAAACAGCTCATGCAGCTCAATATCAAAAAAAACAAAAACCCAATCAAGAAATGGGCAGAAGATCTAAATAGACATTTCTCCAAAGAAGACATCCAGATGGCCAAAAAGCACACGCAAAGATGCTCAATATCACTAATTATTAGAGAAATGCAAATCAAAACACGAGGTATCACCTCACACCAGTTAGAATGGCCATCATCAAAAAATCTACGAACAATAAATGCTGGAGAGGGTGTGGAGAAAAGGGAACCCTCCTGCACTGTTGGTGGGAATGTAAATTGTACAGCCACTATGGAGTACATTATGGAGGTTCCTTAAAAAACTAAAAATAGAGTTGCTATATGATCCAGCAGTCCCACTCCTGGTCATATATCCAGAGAAAACCATAATTTGAAAAGATATGTGCACCCCAATGTTCACTGCAGCACTATTTACAATAGCCAAGACGTGGGAACAACCTATCCAAGACAGAGCAATGGATAAAGAAGATGTGGTGTACACACACACACACACACACACACACACACACACACACACACACACCACACAGGAATATTACTCAGCCATAAAAAAGAACAAAATAATGCCATTTGCAGCAACATGGATGGACCTGGAAACTATCATACTAAGTGAAGTAAGTCAAACAGAGAAAGACAAATATCATATGATATCACTTATATGTGGAATCTAAAAACATGATATAATTGAACTTATTTACAAAACAGAAATAGAGTCACAGAAAACAAACCTATGGTTATTGGGGGGAAGGGGAGGTAAGGATAAATTGGGAGATTTATATAAAACAGATAACTAATAAGAACCTACTATATAGGGACTTCCCTGGTGGCGCAGTGGTTAAGAATCCGCCTGCCAATGCAGGGGACACGGGTTCGAGCCCTGGTCCGGGAAGATCCCACATGCCGCGGAGCCACTAAGTCCGTGTGCCACAGCTACTGAGCCTGTGCTCTAGGGCCCACGAGCCACAATTACTGATCCCGTGCACCGCAACTACCGAAGCCTGTGCGCCTAGAGCCCTTGCTCCGCAACAAGAGAGGTCACCGCAATGAGAAGCCCGTGCGCCGCAACAAAGAGTAGCCCCTGCTTGCTGCAACTAGAGAAAGCCTATGCACAGCAACAAAGACCCAATGCAGACATAAATAAATAAATTTATTAAAAAAAAAAAAAAGAACCTACTATAGCACAGGGAACTGTACTCAGTACTCTGTAGTGACCTATATGGGAAACGGATCCAAAAAAGAGTGGATAGGGACTTCCCTGGTGGCACACTGGTTAAGAATCTGCCTGCCAATGCAGGAGACACAGGTTCGAGCCCTGGTCCGGGAAGATCCCACATGCCGTGGAGCAACTAAGCCCATGTGCCACAACTACTGAGCCCACGCACCACAACTACTGAAGCCCGTGCACCTTAGAGCCCGTGCTCCGCAACAAGAGAAGCCACCGCATTGAGAAGCCCGCGCACTGCAACGAAGAGTACCCTCCCTCTCGCCGCAACTAGAGAAAGCCCGTGTGCAGCAACGAAGATCCAACGCAGCCAAAAATAAATAAATAAATAAGAGTGGATATATGTGTATGTCTAACTGACTCAGTTTGCTCTACACCTGAAACTAACATAACATTGTAAATCAACTATACTCTAATAAACTTTACTCCAATTGTAAATCAATTTTTACTCCAATAAAAATTTAAAAAAAAAAAAAAGACTGCAGCCCAGGACAACATGTTGACTACAACTCATGAGAGACCTTGAGCCAGAACATTCCAGCTAATCTTTGCTTGGATTCCTGAGTCTCACAGGCACTGTGAGATAATAAATATCTGTATTTTTCAGCTGTTGAGTGCTGGGGTAATTTGTTACACACCAATAGATAACTAATACAGGGGCTGAAACCGGAGTGCATTAGTGAACATGAAAGCACAGTACCATAGAAACTAATACCATCCATCTGCTTCCCCATCACCTCCTCCAAGTCAATTATTATTTAATTCCATTTGTTTGCCTTCAACCAAGCATGCAAACAAACACAAACAAACATAAGACCCAGCAAATAGTCTATCTTGCCACCATCAAATAGTTCTGTTTTAGTAAAATCTGGATCTACTGGGTAAATCATTTACCTCCCAGATTCATGCACCCTTAGTAACCAGATATTTTTACCCCTAAACCCCCAGCAAATCACTTGCTCTCCTCAGCTAGGCATTTCTATGTCCAAATGGTACAAGCTGCATTTTTCATTAGATTAGAAGAAAAGTTCCTGCTTAAAGTTCTTGATTCACTATGAGGCAAATCCTAAACTTGTCTGACTTATTTTAGCAAATTCTTGACATAAAAACTTGAGAACCTGTGCTGCATTTTGCATCATCATGAAAGAGTAGATTTACCTGAAAGAGTCCCCTTTGTGGCTTTAAACTACTTCTACTACATAACAGAATTTAGATCATTTTCCGCCAATGCAAATTCCCATTTCTGTTTGGTTGGCTTTCTCACGAGTCTGACATCAGTGCCCAGAATGAACAGAAGCGATGGATGTGCACATGCTCTAATTGGGACTCTAATTATTAAGCTGGATCTTGCTTGGGGGCTGTAATTATGATGTGAAACCGTATTCCCTGTTGCCCAAACTGCTACTGGAAGCTGATCCTCCAAGGCCCCAAGTCCGTCTCCAAGGGGTGAACACGGTGACGGGACACCCAGGTGACCTCCTGTTTACCATGTGAAGCCACTGCCGCCAACAAAGACAAATCCAAGGTCAAGGTTTCACCTACCGTGCTCTGAGACCTCCAAATCCGGAACATTTCTGAGCATACGTGTTGTTTGTTTAACACGTTTCCCTGAAAAGAGCCCGAGAGTCTCAAAAGATGTCTAACTGTACCAATGACTCGTCCACAATACAATTTCTTTCAGAGGAAACTGGGCAAGACTCCACGGAAGGGCCCTGTGATTGCAGGCAGCAAAGACACCCCAGGGCACAGGTGCTGCTTCTCGCGAGCGCCTCTGGTGAGAACACGAAGGGGGCTGTACTCGGGAACGCCGGCTCTGGGGCCTCCCGCCCGCCGTGGCTGGGAGCTTAGCAACGCCAACAGCAGGTGGCTGAGTCACGGAATAGTCCAGGGACCAGGCAACTGGGCCCACAGTCCACACCGTCCCCTGAACCCCGTCCTCGTGGGCAGCATCCCTCCCGTCCAGTCCCGAGAGAAAGCCCACCGCCGCCGGCCCGCTCGCGTGTGACCAAGAACAGGCTACACGCGCTCCACGTGCCAGCAAAGCGGCCCCACGCCCCTGTGAACTGTAGCACATGAAAAATACCTCCTGAGGGAGAGGCCATGAGAGTTTGCAGACCTTTGGCAGGAAAGTCATGAAATAAAGAATCCACCCAGGCGATCCCAGCTTCGGCCGAGGCTGCTGCCCGCCCTGCTTGCACACGCGCCTGGGCACCAAGAATTGCTGGTGACAGATCACTGCACCTGCAGCTCTGTCGTACTGACTCATTCATTTTATTAAAGACAAAGAATTTACAACGGTTTGGATTTCTTTGGCTGCCCTGTAAATGGCCATGGGCATGAGTCGTGCGTGGCCAGGTAGCCACGTCAGGACACCAGGGGCGTCTGGGAGAAGATGGGTGGGGTGGGGTGGGGTGGGATGGTGTGGGGAATCGCCACCACTGCAGGTTGAACTGGGTCCCCTCAGAAAGATATGTGTGGTCCCAACCCCCCAGACCTCACAATGTGACCTTATTTGGAACTAGGTTTGTCGCAGACAGAATTCATCAAGATGAAATGCAAGTCAAAACCACGATACACAACCTCACACCTGTCAGAATGGTCATCACCAAAAAGACAACAAATAACAAGGGTTAGCGAGAATGTGGAGAAAAGGGAACCCTGACACAGTGATGGTGGGAATGGAAACCGGGGCAGTCACTGCGGAAGACAGTATGGAGGTTCCTCAAAAAACTAAAAATAGAACGACCACACGACCTAGCAGTTCCACTTCTAGGTATTTTCCTGAAGAAAACACAAACACTAATTTGAAGAGATATACACAGCCCTATGTTCATTGCAGCATTGTTTACAATTGCCAAGATATGGAAGCAACCTAAGTGTTCATCAACAGATGAATGGGTAAAGAAAATGTGTATACACACACACACACACACACACACACACACACACAAAGAGGACTACTGCTCAGCCATAAAAAAGAATGAAATCTTGCCATCTGTGACAACATGGATGGACCTGGAGGGTATTATGCTAAGTGAAATAAGTCAAAGAGAAATACTGCATGATTTCACTTACATGTGGAATCTAAAAAACAAAACAAATGAACAGACACAACAAAACAGAACCAGACTCATAGAAACAGGTAGTTGTAGAGGCGAGGGGGTGGGGAGTGAGTGAAATAGGTGAGGAGCTTAAGGGGTACAGACTTCCAGCTACAAAATAAATGAGTCACGGGGATGAAATGTAGAGCACGGGGAATACAGTCAATAATATTGTATCTTTGTATGGTGACAGATGGTTAACGACTTACTGTGGTGATCATTCTGTGATATACAGAAATACTGAGCCACTATGTTGTACACCTGGAAATAACATAGTGTTGTACGTCAATTATATGTCAATAAAAATACAACAGAGAGGGAAAGAAAATGCACACACACACAGAGAATTCATCAAATGAGGTCACAGCGGAGTAGGGTGGGCCCTTAATCCAATAATGACTGGGTGTGCTTATAAGAAGATGGTCACATGAAGACAAAGACACAAAGAAGGCAGAGATTGGAGTGACATGTCTACAAGTCGAGGAATGTCAGGGGTTGTCAGAAACCACGGAAGATAGGACACAAGCAAGGAAGGCCTTTCAGAGGAGGGCCGCCCTGGTGGCACCTTGATCTGGGACTTCTGGCCCCCAGGACTGTGAGAGAACCACTTTCTGTTGTTGTAAGTCAGTTTGTGGTACTTTTGTTAAGGCGGCCCTAGGAAACCGATACAATCACTAAGAATCATGGTTTCTGCTCTACTTTATAATCAAGACAAGTGCTTATTAAAATACTGTTTCAGATGCTGGCTGTAATGTAGCAGCAATTTTCATAATAAAAGACATGCATCTCTTTAAAAAAAAAAAAAGGCTTCCCTCGCAGCCGTTCAGAGCATCCCTGCGTAAGGAAACGGTCCCTCTGATGGGCTCGGGCTCTGGCTCTGGTCCTGCGTTGGGACTTCAGCCCATCCTCACCCGGGTGGTTTCTCTGCTTAACCACAGTCACCTGTATGTCCTGGGAGCAACCTGGGGTTCGGGTGGGAGTGGAGAGGGACAACGTACAAGATCCCAAGTTACCGAGTTGACAAAATGCTGCCTACAAATGTATACATAAAAAAGCATGTTTTAAAAAAAAAAGCATGTTTGTTTATATGACTGCTATCTACACGCGTGTCCCCGTATGCATTTTTAGATCCTTTAAAACAGCGCAATTTTTACTGTTTAACATCACTAGATAATTATTCTAAAAACCAAGGTGGTGTGTGGGTTTCAGATCAGTAAAAGAGGCCCTAGGACTAGAGCCTAGCCGGGCCCCCAGGGTCTATGACATCAAACCACAGAACGGATGAGAAACCATTACCATAATGAGCTCTTTCTCCATTCCTCCCAGTAATGAGTCCTCCTGAAGAATTCATTCAAAATTCCGAAATGGTTTCTCTTCAAAAGGAGAAAGATACGCTTATTGAGAAGGGCAGAAACCAGCTCGTATCTGTGTGTGCATTTATTCACCCTCTTGTCTTCTCACCTTTTAGGATGTCTGAAAAGTGAAGGGATCTTCACTTACTCCAGGAGTTCTCTGGCATATCAGTCAATGATTCATGCTTCTCGTTTACCAGGACTGAAAAGAATGCCGACTCCACATGGATTAATGACAAACAGTTCTATATGTGATCAAGAACTAAGCCTGCTTACTCAGCCATAAAAAAGAACAAAATAACGCCATCTGCAGCAACACGGATGGACCCAGAAATTGTCATACTGAGTGATGTAAGTCAGACACAGAAAGACAAACATCATATGATATCACTTATATGTGGAATCTTAAAAAAAGGACACAAATGAACTTATTTACAAAACAGAAGTAGAGTCACAGATGTAGAAAACAAACTCATGGTTACCAGGGGATGGGGGGGAGGGATAAACTGGGAGGTTGGGACTGACATATTCACACTACTAATATATAAAACAGATAACTAAGTAAGGACCTACTGTACAGCACAGGAAACTCTACTCAGTACTCTGTAATGGCCTATATGGGAAAAGAATCTGAAACAGAATGGATATAGGTATATGTATAACTGATTCACTCTGCTGTACACCTGAAACTAACATAACATTGTCAATCAACTATACTCCAATAAAAACTAAAAAAAAAAAAAGAAAAGAAGGACTAAGTCTGCTCTTTGAACTTCTGGATTCTGTTATTCCACACCCAGCCAACCAGGATCAATTATTAGAAAATACAAGGGACAACACTATTGAGGATTTCGTGACATTTATAAAAGCAAAAAACACGGTCTATTATCATTTATTAAATAGTATACACCTTATAAGAATGGAAATTCAATGAGTATATATATATGAGAAAAAAGATGAAGAAATCTCAGTCAACTCTACCCAATACTTGTCATCCATTTGGTGTGAAAGAAACCACCTCTTGACTTTATCTAATCAGCTACCGTTTGAAATATATATGTTAACGTTCAACTTCAAAGCTATATATTTTATTTTTTAAAATAAATTTATTTATTTTTTAAATTTATTTTTGGCTGCATTGGGTCTTCGTTGTGGCGCGCGGGCTTCTCACTGTGGTGGCTTCTCTTGTTGTGGAGCACAGGCTCAGGAGTTGTGGCGCATGGGCTTAGCTGCTCTGCGGCATGTGGGATCTTCCTGGAACAGGGCTTGAACCCGTGTCCCCTGCATGGGCAGGCGGATTCTTAACCACTGCGCCACCAGGGCAGCCCAAAAGCTACATATTTTAAAGCAGATGAGCTCTAAATCCAGGACCAGTCACTGCTGTTGACTCGATTTCACGACAAAGCTCTCTGAGCCAGGAATTCTCAGAACCAACAGGAAGGGCTTACCAAGGATACAGTTCACCTTGGTCAGGAAACCAGAAAACTGGTGGCAGGACAAGCTGAAATGCTAAGGCTCCCAGTCTACAGCAGAAGAAAAGGAACCTGAAGACAAATGTATCCGTAATGATCATCAATTGTATCCTTCACAGCCTTGAAGTCACCTCATTGAGCTTCAACAGTATTACGAGGCATTCCAGATCATTCTACAGATGAGAACTACACACAGCACAGACTACTGCCGTGCTCGTAACCATCTCTCTCAGAAAGACAGCATTTGCGTGTGACGATGAAAAGAAGGAAAACACAATCACGGGGTGATCACACACCTGACTTCCCGTGGACACGGCCAGCATTTCTGTCTCACTTGAGCACACAGCAGTGGGCCAGGGCTGCAATTCCTGCACATGGTTCCCTGGGCTCTCTTCCTGCCCACCCGAGACCCCGCAGCCCCTCACCACCCCAGTCAGAGAGGTAGGAGAGGGGCCCGAAGCAGAGTGAACGAGGAGCCGGGATCCCAGAAACGTGAAATGGGGGGTCCCGGATGGAAGACATCACGCTGCCTTATTTCCTTACACGATCTTCATGCCCACGTCACACTTCTAGGGGGAGTGAACGGGTCTGTGTCTGCTACTAGCTTCCAGAAACAAGTTCTGTCCTTACAGAGGCTGCCCAAAGCTGGACAGCTGTCACCAACCTTTGCAATTCACGTGATAAAATACCCTATACATACCCAGCCAAGGAGCACATTCCTGTAGGAGAGGCCAGCCCTCACCCACACCCCCTTCCTGCAAACTCCATGGAGCCCACATGTGACCACGAGAATCCCAGCGCTACCTGACCCAGATGTTCGTGGTGGTCTAACTGTGAGGACAGAGATTAGCTGGCAGAGGCCAATGGTAGGGGCAGGGGTGCCATCCTCCAGGCCCTGAACTCCCCCCGGATTTCTGCCACAGTTTGTCACTGATGCGCTCACCCCAGAGACTCAGACCCCACCGCTGCCAAAGATAACGCCCTAGAACATGTTACATTATGAATTACATCGTTCTCCATTCAACAAACTCTCCAGTGGTCCCCTGAGCACCTGTAACGCAGTCCACATGCCCTGACCAGTTCGTTCCCTCTAGCAAGAAAGAAGACCCGTCTCTCTGCTCCAATATTACTGAGGGGTCTGGCCATGTTCAGGCCTGTCCTATCCAATCAGATGATAAAACTGAAGTTTTATTTATCTGTATACCTCCCGTGCCCAGCACAGCGCCTGATCCGCACGAGAGACTCAGCAAGTACCGGCTGCGCTGAATTAAATTCAGATACAATATTATGAAAACACTACAGGAAAAAGCATGGCTTTCCATGGATCTAGGAACAACACAGGCAGGCTTCTGGGCCTCTTCGATTTTATGACTCAAATACCCGTCAAGAAGTATTTCCAACTGGGGTCAGAAATGCTCATCAACGTTACCTAAGTGGAGTGGTGAGTATTCTTCTCTGTTACAAAGGAACGATGCTCTCTGGCACTTTTTCCAAGCTGTGACATCCTGCTGGGTTTCCATCATAAGCAGTTAAAAGCAAATGAAGACCTGGGGAGCTTTACTGATCCAACAGAGAGAGACACAGCAGCGCCAAAGATTGATTTCCCACCACGGATGCAGGTTTAGTACAGCCATATAGCAGAGAATCACAGACTGAACAGGCGTTCTCACTGGTTCTTCCATTCTCTCTCCAGTGCTTCTGTGGGGTTCACATATGAGCACCTCTTCCTTTTATAAAGATCCCCCCCAAACTGGAAGTTTCAGTAATACCCCGGAAGTCCAATGTTCACGATCTTTAATTAAAGGAACCACAGCCCTGTAGCTACTTCCAAAGTGGCACTAACCCCCCTGCCCTGTGCTCCCAGGTGGTGCAGGAAAACTGGGCCCCGTCTTCTAAGTCCTCATCCTCACCAAGAGCAAATCAGCTCCCAGAAACCAGAGGCTGGTAGGAGGAAGCACATTTAAATTCTTCATAACACCTACTGTTTGCCTGTGAACCCAAGAGAGTTTTATTCTTCCCTTTCCCACCAGGGAGCCTCAATTGGGGGTGGGAGCCTCAATTCCAAATCTAAGTAAGAGTTCCCTATCAGTAGCCTGCCTGACAGTACAAACCGCAGTACTCTTGGAAACTCACATCCAGCTCTGGCCCAATAAAACCCTGGGTACTTGTCAGTGTCTCTGCTTCCCTTCCACCTCTAACGTCCAGGAGTGCTCGGGCATCATCCATCACGTGATGGAGACACTTACTTTTCCTCCCAGTGTGAATCCTTCTACACCCCTCCCCCTGCAATTTATTCATGGAAGAGTCTAAGCTTGGTTATCCACTATGAATTGGTGTTATGGCTACATCTAAAATGATAAAGATTAAGAGAACAAAAAAACCCTCTTTTCCTTGTATTCCAACATATGAGGTATTTTATTTTCCAATCAAGATATTGCTTGTGGGTTATATACTCTTCTCTATGGGCAAAATTTGTAACACAAATGGGTGTTACATAACACATGGGTGTCCATTTTTTTTTAGCTCTGGGGAGAACTATGCCCCAAAATGAATTTTGAATTATAAACAAGTCATTGAATCAGTTGCACTGGAAGTAGTAATGTGGCCAGAGCCATCGAAGGAAACGGGGGAGGATGAAGATGAGAAGTTTCGAGGCTTCCAAGAGAACACTTCCGAAAACAGTCAAGTTAACTCTCCACACAAACTCACGGGTTCACGGCACACCGCCTCGAACGGGACCCCATCTGCTCTGTGTCCCTCTCCCTCTCGCTGCAGTGACCCTACCCCGCTGAGAAAGACCCTCCCACCAACTCCAGCTGGGGAGTTCCACCGAACCAGGTGGCAGTGTGTAGGAGGAGACAACAGAACCTTCTCATTCAGGATGGTTTGGGTTGACTTAACGTTTACCCCAAAAGATATATTGAAGTCCTTACCCCCAGTACCTCAGAATGTACCTTGTTTGGAAATATGGCCTTTGCAGAAGGAATCAAGATCACTTCATTACAATGTTCCTTTTCCTCAAAAAAGTCCCAGGTTCATTTCATGGACTGAAATATGTGGAAAGACTAGCACCAATGTACTAGTTTCATAGGGCAAACAGTTTTTTTGTTTCATAGGCCTACCAAAACAAAGGACCACAAGCTGTCGGCTAAACAGAAACTCATTCCCTCACAGTTCTGGAGCCTGGAAGTCCGAGATCAAGCAGTCGGCAGGGTTGGTTCCATCTGAGGGCTGGGAGGGAAAATCTGTTCCAGGCCTTTCTCCTTGGCTTACAGATGGGCATCTCCATGTTCACATGCATCTGTGTCCAAATCTCCTCTTTTTGTGGGACACCAGTCATACGGGATCAGGGGCCACCCCAATGACCTCCCTGGCTTGGTTACCTCTGTAAGACTCTACCTCCAAATGAGGTCACATTCCAAGGTGCCAGGGGTTGGGACTCCAACATATCTTTCTTTGGGGGATGGGGCAGACAGTTCAATCCATAACAATGATGTTGACTATATAATACGTAAAGCCCTAGTAGTGGCAATAGTTAACAACAGATACAGAAAAGGAGAACACTGCTTAAAGACAGGACTAGGGTGGCCTTAGAACTCCTTACTTGGGCTTGTGCTTGGGTAAAACATCTGAGCCTGTATCAGTGGGGGGCAGGCCAGGCCAAGGGCCATCCCACTGCACAACTCCTAAAGGACACACACTTGACTC
Organism: Eubalaena glacialis; assembly: GCF_028564815.1. Classification (NCBI taxonomy): domain Eukaryota; kingdom Metazoa; phylum Chordata; class Mammalia; order Artiodactyla; family Balaenidae; genus Eubalaena; species Eubalaena glacialis. Next base: position 7,210,559 of record NC_083736.1, on the reverse strand, counting down.
AAGGGATGCTTGATCTAAACACTTTCCATAAATTTTGGGCGTATCATGCATTTCTTTCTTTAAAGAAAAAAAAAGGATTCTGTCAGTGTCTATGACTTTGGGCATTTAGATATACTCTGGCCAGTGGGTGGTTGAATATGTGTGTGGGCTGGAGAACCGTGAGAGAGTGGGCATTCACTGTTGTTCCCGATTAACATCTTTGGGAGGAAAAATGCTCCCATAATTTCATAAAGAAAATGAAAAGCAAAGAATTCTATAGGGTCCAGGGGCAGAGGCACTTCAGTCCTCTGAAATCGACAGCTAAGCTCACATTCTAAAATAAAGCAGTGGATATGCCTCAAGCCTAAAACTTTTTAAACACCCTTTCCCATTTTTATTGGCATTGAATCTGTATTTCTAACTTACTTTCCCGATTCTTCTATCCACTGAGGTCTTAGCCTCCTCCTTCACCATTAGTTTCCCTTATGACTTCCTCCTTATGACCATTTTCGAATCAATGTCAAAAATGTATATAGCCTCCACCCCAGCATCTATAATGAGATGCTACAGGCACGATTGGTGTTAAGGGGAACCATGGCATGGGGGCTTCAGGATCCTCCAGCTTATTCCCAGGTCTTTCCTAAAAAGGTTGGGGGAAACTGCAAGGAGACACTTAACGATTACACAGCCCTCTCTACTTGGGTCGGACACCTGCACCCCGTGCGGCTTTAAAAGTGAGAAAAAAGCACGGCTACAGGACTACCCGGGGCACGTTACGGACTGTTGCATACACCTTGGCAACGACCTAGTCCACACTCGGATTCACAGAGGGAAAGCTCTGTGATGACTTTCCAGCCTCCTGCACACGTCTCATGCACACGCACTTCACACATCCACCAGCCTCCATGAAGGACTTTAAAGCGACATCCAAAACAATATAAAATTCATGCAACCCAGAGAGGGGACCGCGAGATGCTAACGTGTGCATTTCCAGAGACTACGGCACAAGTCGTGGGCCGTGCCAGAGGGTGGCGCTCTAGACGATGAGGAATGAGGACCTGGGGTTCTCTTTCTGCCCCTACAAGATATTAAGCCAGTTTCCCAGGGGCCGCTTAACTCCCCTGAACTCCAGAGGCCACAAAGAGAGGGAAGGGCATTCGATGGGCGGCTTCAGAGCCTCAGAGTTGAGAGGGCGGTGGTTCCCAAACAGGGGCGGTAACGCCCGCAGAGGATGCTGGACAACGTCTGCAGACGTTCTGGGCTGTCCCGAAGGGAAGGGGCGGGTTCTCCTGGCATCTACCAGGGGGTTGGCTCCTCATGGTGGAGGCTGGCCTGGGCACTGTAGGACGCTGAGCAGCATCCCTGGCCTCCATCCACTAGATGCCAGAAGCACCCGTACCCCCAGCTGTGACAATCCACAGTATCTCCATACCCTGCCAATAGGCCCCTAGGAGGCAAAACTGCCCTGGCTTGGGACTGCCATTCTAGGGTGCACGGCCCACTTCGCTGACCCATGCCTCCTACGGATACTCGTATTTAGAGGGCTGGCTTGCATGACAAATAATTGTAAACATTTATCTTCCCTACGAGCCATCAGCAACTTGAGAGGAGCCACATCGGAACCATCTTTAGCTCAACATTTTCAAGCACTTTTTAAACACTGCACATCTATTCTTCACCAGTGAAGCCACACATTTGCCTGCAACATTCTCCCAGTCACTTACTGCAACCGTCTGGTCCCTTACTAGACTAAACAGTCTCCTTGTGATTTTATTTACAAAATAATTTATTTCGTTGAGCCCAGGTGAATGGTAAAATGTCACCAAGTGCAGACTGGAAAAAAACCCACGTGCACAGTGTTTCTGTGTACTTGATTTTTAGCTCTCCTGAAGTTTAGGAGAATGACTTTATGTAAACAATTAAATTAAAACAGAATTACCTAAAACTTCAGGAAGGACACCCCCAACACTTTTTGCATGATTTCACGGTAAACTGTTTCAAATGTAGCACAGTACAAGTCAGACTTGAGGGATACTGTTGCCAGATGTCAGCTGTGAAAATCTTGGCGCTGGTTTAAACTCCGGCTGGTTTGGACCCATTTGGGGCGCTGGCACACTTAAAAGAAAAAGCACCTCAATTTATAAGTTGTGCTTGTTTCCACTGAGGGTTTTCAATTCCTAAAATGTCCTAGGGATTTGAGCCATGGTTAAGGATTCCCTTTCATGTTTGTCTACCTTTTCCTAAAAGCTAGCCAGACATTGAAAAGAAGGGCACCTAACACGTGGCTCCCAGGAGTCATGCAGTCAGTGACTTTGTCAAGGGAATTATTTATTATATGAACCCTCTAAATCGAAAAATTTCAAACACGGAATAATGAGTTCCCTCTTATCAGCAAGGTTGTTAAACCACTTCTCTGCCAGCAAACGGAAATAAAACGTGATTCACCCATCTAACGTTATTACTGACGAGAAAACCTTCACGACTAGGGTCGCTGGACCATTTCCCAGCCGCCTGTGGCCGTGGGTGAGCCCCATTTTTGACAGTGTCAGACACGGATAAGAACCACCAACTATCTCACAGGGCGGAGGGGACAGCCCACCACACAGAGTCAGGACTTGGCTTTGCCACCTCCCTGCAAGGCTCCGAAGCCCCCCTCCCCATTCACTAGGCTGCCAAAGCCACTCTCCCTCCAAAGCATAACTTCTGTAACCTCATGAAAAGAAAAGCTCAGCTCTGCAAATACAAAGGTGAGAAAGGAAAACATCTCAGAGGTGAGAGACTTCGCAAAGGGAGGGCATGAACCTGCCCAGTCTGTTCTGTTCTGTTTCGACGTGTCTACATCTTAACAACACGAAACTTATGATTTGACTGTAACTCTGCTTTGCAGACCTTTGAAAGTGTGACACCTCCACTCCCGTAGCTGACAACGAGGTGAGAATGAAATCCAAGTTCTGAAACCTCAGAGTGCCGCTTAAAGGGTTCCGCCTCAGACAGAGGAAATGCAAACTGCGGCATCTGGAGAGTTTGGGGGATGGGGGAGAAGCCTCCAAGGATTCAGGTATGTGCTAATAATTCGAGATAGGAAAGTAAAATAAACCCACCGAGGTACTACATAGTGATTCTAGTATGTGGCTCTAAAAAAAATCCGTTCTGTTTGAAGCTGTAATCTCACAAGACACTACAAGGATCCCTTGAGGCTAAAATCTATTTCCAGTGGATTCTTAAGAAGTTGGTCTCCCAAATAATTCTCCCCCCATCTAGGGAAGGCACCACAAAGAGGGCTAAGGTTAAATTCTTATAATAAACCCCAGAAAGAGAGCAAACCAGGACGGGGCAGAAGCAGCATCAACAGGGAACGTTTTCATGGAGAAATTTTCCCAGGAAATTTTTCCAAGTACTATTAATACCAACGCTATCAAATTACTGTCCAGGAATCCCTGAGAACTGGAACACATTACTCTCCGCTTACAACGTGCCCCCATACCACTCTGTTCCTCTTCGAGTAAAGATACCTAGAACCGGGGAGGTTATTTTACAATAACATATGCACGGATATGAAAAATTGCTTAAGGTGTTTTGTCAGGAATCTCGAACAAGTTCACTCTGGGAGAGTGCCTTGCTTTATAAACTTAATTTTAATACACCCTGGTGCTTCCAGGACTCTTGATTTGTGATGCTCTATCCTAAGAAATGCATTTCCTTGAATAACCGCACCAATGGAGTCTCTCTGCATCCCATTTTAAAGGTATGGGCTCCGGGGGGCTGTCTCAGGTGGGCGGGCAGTAGGCTCTGGGGGTGAGGCCAGGGCAGGTGCGGGCATGGGAGAGGGGAAGCAATGGTAGGGGCAGGGCAGTTAGGAGGTGAGGGAGGGGAAGGGATGGAGATGGCGTACGGCAGAAGACGGGCCCTGGGTAGAGGGTGGGCTTGGGGAAGGGTGGGGTGCAGTACGGAGATGGAGGGCTTTGGGTTCGGGAGGGCAGGGAGCTGGGTGCAGGACAGGTGAAAGGGCACTGGGGGGAGGGGAGCGGGTAGGAGAGAACCCGTCCCCAGACCAGAGCCATTCCTGTGGCGCCCACCTGGCCTTACACCTCCCCACACTAGATCTGGGCAGCAGGTAGAGGTGGGTGACACCTGGGGCACCAGGAGGCCTCCATCTGCTAAATGAACTTCACCTGCTGTTCTTCAACCTGGGGACATTCCAAACAGGTGAGCCCACCCCTTCCATCCATCGTTCCCTCACCCCAGACATCGTATGGTACAAGCAGAGCGTATGTGAATGTACTCCGTGGTGTTCGAGGGGTTTCCTCGCATTCAGGGGCAGGAAACTAGGCTAACCCGTGCGTGTACACCCCCTTCACCATGGAGACACCTACGGACTTCACAGAGGTGTGGTCTGCTTCAAGTTCCTAAGCAGGACTTAGGGATGCATGAAGACAAGAAGAAGAATTTGCTCTCATTAGGGCAGTAGCCAAGACTTCATTTGACACCATGCGTCCTATTTATTCACCACTGAAGGCGTGAAAATCAGCCAATTTCTCTACAATACAGAACACAGAAAATATCCCAGCTGAATTCTTCACCACCTTCATGTCGGATGTGCCCTAATCTTCTAGTGACATGTCAACACCGGGATGGGGCAGCGCCAGACCCCCGGAAGCCAAAAAGATGCCCGCCCACCTCCCATCCCAGACACACATTTTTCCCCTCAAGTAGAGAGGAATTATGTAGATTGCATCACGGTGATCCAAGAACCAGAAAAAAGTCCTCCTTAGAAATCAGTTACAAATGGTGGTGATGAATCACGCTTAAATTGATTTTTTTTCATGGCTGTGGCTACTCTCATGTAAAAGAAAAAACAGGAAACATGAGTTTTAAAAGGCACTGGATGAGATATACAGAAACAAGTATTAAACCCCTTTATTTGAAATTAAAAAGTCTAACAATTCCTTGAGAAGGCAGGATAAACACCTAGGGAAGAGGATGTAGCTGAGCCAAGTACATCCTGAAGCTACAAACTCTCCCATGGCGGGGGGTGGGGTGGGGGTGGGGGTGGGGACTGGGCCTGTGCCCGTCCACTAGTTTGGAGTCAGTGCTCATCGCAATGCCCCACGTGGTACAAGTTCAGGAAATGCTGGCTGAATGACGAAGAGAGGGAAGAGGGGAGGAGGGAAGAGGGGGGCGGGGAGGGAGGGAGGGAAGGAGGGAAGGAGAGAGGAAGGAAGGAAGGGAGGGAGGAAGGGAGGAAGGAAGGGAGGGAGGGAGGGAGGAAGGAAGGAAGGAAGGAAGGAGGGGGGGGAAGGAAGGAAGGAAGGAAGGGCTCTGTCTGGTCTGACTAGGTCAGATGGGGGCAACCCCATTACGACAGTATCAAAGAGACAAAGTACCACATCCCACGCCCACCTCTACAGAAGCGAGGTGTGAAAACAGGCAACATACGTGAACTCAGAGAAAACGTCTCTCCCATGCAGCACATGGTACATGTAACATGGGAAGACCCATGAGCACTCTGGCCTCTGGCACCCCGACGTGGGCAGTACACTGACCGCTGTTCTGAAAGGAGAGGCGACCACACGGTGGCCTAGTACTCAGCCATAAAAAGTGACGGAACTGTGACACAGGCTACAACATGGAAGGATCTTGGAAACACTGTGCCTGGGGAAATAAGCCAGACACGAAAGGACACGTATTATATGATTCTACATATATGCGGCACCGCAATAGTCAAATTCTTAGAGACAGGAAGTAGAACGTAGGTTACAAGGCGCTGGGGGCAGGGAGAGAGGGAAGGGTGAGGTATTGTTTCACTGGTTCAGAGTTATTTGGGGGGAATGATGAAAAAGTTGCAGGTAGGGATGGTTGGCTACACAACATTATGAATGTATTTAATGTCACTGAACTGTGCATTTATGAATGGTTAAAATGATATTGCTATGTATATTTTCCACAATAAAAACAAAAAAAGGGGGACTTCCCTGGCGGTCCAGTGGTTAAGACTCTGCACTTCCAATGCAAGGGGCGCGGGTTCGATGCCTGGTTGGGGAACTAAGATCTCACATGCCACGGGGCGTGGCCATAAAATTTTAAAAAAAGAAAAAATACGTGACTGGATATGAAAGTTTTCATAACTACTAGGTAGTCTCTTTGACCTACTATACAAATAACGACCCAAGGGTTAAGATTTCCTAACTATCCACAACCAAGATGGGTGAGAAGTCCCAGGTTCGAGAAGCCACAGCTACACCCCAGGAGCTGTGACACGATCTCACTCCTTTAAAATGCTGCATAGTTAGCGCTTGGCAGAAAGGTCGGCGCCTCGGGCAGTAAACAGAGTGGACACGTGGGAAGAAGCAAAGGAAGGAGAAGGATGCGGAGCAGTGGGTAACGATAAACGTCAAGAAGGCAAAGATTATGAAGGAAAAAGCAGACGCAGAAGACAGGAACAGGAGTCAGCAAGAAGAGAAAAAATGGCATCAACAGATAAGAAACTTTATAGAAGCTTAAGGGAATGAACGATTAAGAAACGCATTTGCCCGTGGAAAACTGAGTTTTACATTCCTATTCAAAACAACGTAGATTACCAAAATAAAATCAAAGCTGTTCTTCGGGTGACCAAGTGGCTTTGTTTCACTCATTAATAAACGAGCTGGCTGGTTCCCAGGCAATGCTCTGGACCAGCCCATCTCCCCTGGGCATTCTCCCTGGTCCCAGCTACACCGAAGGCCCCATTTCCCAGACATGCCCGAGGAGTACATGCAGTCCTCTTAGGCAAGGATGCCTTCCTCTGGACTCCAGAAACCTCTTCGTCACCGGTGCGCTGGCTCAGATGTCACCTCCCCGACCTCCAGAAGGCAGGTGCAGCCCCACACAGCTGTCATCACCCCGCAGGAGGACGCTCAGGGGCCCTCCCTTCCCAGCAGAAGGGGCAGGGCTTTGCACCCCGTCAGGCATTCCGTAAGACGGCTGACGACTGGCTGGTCCTCTGCACTCCCCGACCCACCCCACTGCCACCACTTGATTATAATAACCGGCACAAAGCATGAGTCACTACGTCATCCTTGAATGAATACATACATGTCAGAATAACAACGATTTAGTCCGTAAGTATATCAACTGGTAAGAGACAGCTTAAATCAGCTGGGACAAGGGAGAGCGGTGAACTGGGAGATAGAGCCTGGCATCTGAGCAAAGAGAGGCAGACAGGAGGCTGTGCGACTCAGTGACCTCTTCTGCTACAAAATGAGGACAGAAGATAACATCAAATGGGCCTAGTGGCTGCTGAAGGGCCAGGCATTGTGCTAAGTGCTTTCCGTGGACAACTGCATTTAATCCTCATATGAGGGGAAAGATGTTCTTTGAGACAGAGCACAAAACTTAGGCTTAAAGCTTGGAGCTTTTGCTCAAGGGCACACGGAGTGAACGAGAGTCCCAGCTGGGATGGCAGAGCCCGAGAAATGCTGGACCAGCTCCATCTCTGGGATCTGTACCGGGTCTTCCCTGCTGGGTTCCTCCTGGCCCCGACCCACTTTTTCCGCCACTCCTCCCTCCACAAGCCCCCCACACCCCATAATGACTTGGATTGGGGGTAGCCCCTGAGTCTCTGAGCGATGCCCCCAGGGGCATCCTTTGCCCTATGGGATGTGCCAATCAAGACTCAAACAGCCCCACCTTCTCACTGGTTTCTCTTAACATTGCTAAGAACGGGAAGGAGAGGCCCCTTCCAGTGAGGTTGAGGATAAGACTACAGATCAACCAGAATGACATGCAGCGCTGATTTAAAAGCTAAATTCAGAATATCCCTGAACAGCCCTACTCATAATAAGCAAAGCAAAAGTAAGGGGAAAAAAATCTTTAAAAATTCAAATGCCTTTAAAAGATGCTGTGTTTTGAACATGGGTGGGTTTTCTTCCAAGGAGAGGAACACTACGAAATGAACTTCCTTAAAAAAAAAGTGCAAATGTTCAGAATTCCAATGTAAAACCAGCCCTACCTCCATGACATTTTGTTCAAACTAAATAAGGTCTCAGTTGATAGTTTTGCATGAAAATACATTTTGGTACGTTCTTTACAAAGAAACATAACTGCTAAAAGTTATGGCAACACCAACCAAAACATTAGTTAATCATATTAAATCGTATGTAAAATAATTCCTTGGGAAAAAAAAAAAACCTCTTTATTTTAAAATAAGTTTAGACTTATAAAAAGTTGCAGAAATAGTAGAGAGTTCCCATGTAGCCTTCACGTAGCTTCCTGTTGTGTTAACATCCTAAATAAACATAGCAATGGTCAAAACGAAGAAATCAACATGGGCACAATACACCTAACTAAACTACAGACTTTAAGCAAACTCACAGGTCCTTTTTCTGTCTCCGATTTCCATCCAGGACCCCACAACCCATTGATCTGTGATAGTCACCCTTTCTTTCCTTGCCATTCAAAGCCAGACTCTTTGGACGAGCGCGAGAAGTTATTTCGTAGAATGCCGCCCCCCACCCCACCCCCCCGTTTGGGTTTGTCCAATCCTTCTCTCGATTAGATGCAGGTTATGCATTCCGGGCAGGAATACCACAGAAGTGATGCTGTGTCCTTCTCAGGGCATCACATGATGTCACTATGCCTTATTCCTGGTGAGGTTACCCATAGCAACTGGGCTCAGGTGATGCTATCTGCTGAGATTCTTCCCCATAAATCACTGCTCTCCTCTCCTTGGTGATAGGTAAATATCTTAGGGGAGATACTCTGAGCCCATACTAGTATTACATCATGATTCTTAGACGTTAGGGATATAAAAATTAACATATGGCTAACAATGTATACTTTAAATGGTTAGCATCATTTGTATCCTTTTCAAAAGGAGAACTCCCAAGAGGAAATCTTTAACAATGCAATTTTTAAAAAGAACTCTTGAGTTCAATCATTGATGAAGAGTTAAGCAAGAGTAAGTTCAGGGCTTCCCTGGTGGGGCAGTGGTTGAGAGTCTGCCTGCCAATGCAGGGGACACGGGTTCGAGCCCTGGTCTGGGAAGATCCCACATGCCGCGGAGCAACTGGGCCCGTGAGCCACATCTGGAGCCTGCGCGTCTGGCGCCTGTGCTCCGCAACGGGAGAGGCCGCGATAGTGAGAGGCCCGCGCACCACGATGAAGAGTGGCCCCTGCTTGCCACCAACTAGAGAAAGCCCTCGCACAGAAACGAAGACCCAAGACAACCATAAATAAATAAATAAATAAATAAAAGAGTAAGTACAATGCTTAAATTGTCAAGGGATTAGCTGTGTGTGAGCAGGAATCCAGGCAGCTGAGAGCAGCAAGAAAGTCAATCCCAAAAACACATCCTAAGAGGAAGCCTTGGTCCATGAGGCATCTTGCCAGGAATCTATCCGAAGGACGTTCCGAATCATCACTTAATTTTGTGTAATTTTTATCCTGAGTATAAACAAAAGTTCTCTTAGAGTATCCATTACAAAATGATACTGTAAATACAAGTAAGTTGAGGGCTAAGTTTATTGCCAATAAACACTTTCACTAAAAAGAAGAATGATTTCTGTACCCCATACATTGTTTTAAAAAAAAAGTCTATTCGTCTTAAAAAATGAGTTACGATGCCCTATGGTAGAAAACGCCCACATGACCTGAAGTCACAAGCAAACTAGCATCCTAGACCCATCACTGAGACCTAAGAGCATGATTAGTTCATCTGCAAGCATCGGTCTGCAACCCCGATGGGGCTCAACCCAACGGAAAGACCCCTTCAGGTGGGCATGGTGGGTGGGGTACAAATGAGAAGCGGGGCCAACTTTAGCATACTTAAAGAAATACACTAAAGACACAGTTATGTAAAGTTTTAAAATACATGTAAAACTCTAGTGAAAAAATAGTGTGTTCTTACAGCACCAACAATTTGCTTAAATAATTAAAAAGGAGTGGATGTACAGCCTTACAGACACACGGAGATCATCCAATACACAGTTTACGTTCTAAGACTTGAAGCAAATGCATCTCATGAACCTGCACTATAAACCGTAGCCGGTTTCCTTGGATTTGGAGCCAGACAGGGTTCTTCCCCAGCCCCAATGCTCGCAAGAAGTGTGATCCTGAGCAAGTACACTCACTTCCCTCCTGGGGATGGGATGACAGGTAAAACCACCTCCCAATTAAAGGCAACCATCTGTATAATGAACACGTTCCAGCAAAGATTTCTGGTAGCTGGTGAGTTAATCAACTCAGCACATTTGGCTCAGAGTTAAGTTCACAGTTACTGGGTGGGCTGAATGGTGTCCCCTGAAGAACGTATGTTGAAGTTGTAACTCCCGGTACTCGTGAATGTGACCTTATATCGGAATCAGGTCTTTTGCAGATGGAATCAAATTAAGATGAGGTCATACTGGACTAGGGTGGGCCTTAAATGCAATGACTGGCATCTTTAGAAGAGAAAGGAGAGATGTGGAGACACAGACACCTGGAAGAAGGCTGTGTGAAGATGAAGGCAGAGACTGGAGTGATGCGACCACAAGCCAAGGAACGCCCGGGGCCACCAGAAGCTAGGAGAGAGGCATGGAGTAGATTCTCCCTCAGAGCTTCCGAAAGGAACCAACCTTTCCAATACTTTCATTTTGAACTTCTGATCTCCTGATCTGTGAGAAAATCCATTTCTGCTGTTTTAAGACCCCCTAGTTTGTAGTAATTTGTTTACAGCAGCCAGAGGAAACTCATACAGGATAATGATGGTATTTGGTAAATACATTTTAAAAAATACTTCTATATTAGAGATATATCCGAAAATACTCAGGGGTGAAATAACAAGATGCCTGAGATTTGCTTTAAATTACTCTAATAAAAAGAAAAAAAACAGTGAGGGGACAGGTGACACCAGCTCATGAAATCTTGACAGTGGTTGAAGCAGGGTGAGGGGGAATATACCAAAATATTCTATACACTTTTGTATGTTTGACAATTTCCATGTTAACAAGCTAACAGTGTATATGTCAGACGTTAGCCGACGAGCATCTAAACTATATATGCAACGCTGTCCCAATCTTTAACCAATGCAATCAACTTTAATATCCAATTTTACTCACTAGCCTCGTTGAAACAGGAACAGCAGCAAAACCACGGGAACCCCATTGATTAAAGCAGCCATCACATAGCGACGAATGGCCAGTAATCATCCAACTCAGTTTCTTGAAATAAACCTGAAATTCATAAACCTCATCTCCCTATATGCTTGATCAGATAAACAGTATCACAAGCATCACGGACTTAGGTGCACTGGATAAAAATAAGGAAGTCTTTTTTCTAGGCACTAGGGCCGTAGCGCACAAACAGAACTAAGAAATGGAATCAACACGTTGAACGCTTGACCCTTTCCTGAGGCTACCCCTGTGGGGATTAGGTTCCCCTGGGGAGCATCAGCAAAGAAGCGTTCAGCTTATAGACCTAATGAATGCAACGCGGGCGGGTCCAACGATATGACCATCATATGAGGGATCGCACGTCAAGTGAGTACGAAAACACTGCTTAAACATTCACTTGCTGTTCTGAAGCAATAATTACGGCTGTGAGTGTACTGGCGGGGGGCCTTCACAACACATCTCACTTGTGCAGTGGAAACCACAGGCATCTGCTACCCGGTCTCCCACCCTAACAACCCTCGGGAAACGGTCAGCAACATTCTGGTAACGATGCTGAAGTTTCCCGATACATTCATTTAGCAAACGCGGGCCTGATTCTCATAACCCCTCCTGGGGGAACACTGGGCTCACACTTCACCTAAACTGCCCTGGAAAGAAATGAAACCGGAGGGGCAGCCCTGAGTCAGCGTCCTTCAGGAGAAACCTTGGCGAAACCTACGTGAAAAACGCGATGAGAAACACAGTCAGGGGGACCTCCCTGGTGGCGCAGTGGTTAAGAGTCTGTCCGCCAATGCAGGGGACATGGGTTTGAGCCCTGGTCCGGGAAGATCCCGCAGGCCGCGGAGCAACTAAGCCCCTGCGCCACAACTACTGAGCCCGCGTGCCACAACTACTGAAGCCCACAAGCCACAACTACTGAGCCCACGTGCCGCAACTACTGAAGCCCGCGTGCTGCAACTACTGAAGCCCGTGAGCCACAACTACTGAGCCCACGCGCCACAACTACTGAAGCCCGCACACCTAGAGCCCGTGCTCCACAACAAGAGAAGCCACCGCAATGAGAAGCCCGCGCACCGCAACCAAGAGTGGCCCCCTGCTTGCCGCAGCTAGAGAAAACCCACGCACAGCGACAAAGACCCAACGCAGCCAAAAATAAATAAAATTAAAAAGAAAAAAAAAAGAAACACAGTCAGGCCTTGGGCGGGCTGGGCCAGGCAGCAGACCTCCAGCAGCTCACAGGGGTCCCTGCTTCGCTCAACAGGCAGTAGGCTTCCTTTGACTTGACCCTCGCATTTCCAACTTCCTTTCAGAATTCGAGGACCTGCACAGCTGGCCAGTGTACAGGGACCTGGCCCTCTCCAAGGAGACAATCTTTAGAGAGAGCCCTTCCTGCAGCACCGAGCAAGTGGAAAGCACCCTAGGACAGGGTTTCTCAGCCTTGGCACTAGTGACATTTGGGGCTGGATGGCACCGTTGTTGGGACCGTCCTGTGCACTGCAGGGTGTTGGGCAGCATCCCTGGTCTCCACCCAAGAGAGGAGAGGAGCGCCTCCCTACCTGGGACAACCCAAAACATCTTCAGACATTGCCAAGAGTCGCCCGGGGGACAAAATCCCCCTTCAGTGAGAACCAGAGCCCTTGAAGGCTCCTCACTGGAGCCTAGTCCTTGGAATGTTCCAGAGCAAAGTGTGAACTCTGACTCCTTTTGATGCATCCTGGTGGACAAAAAATGGAAGAACCAATCATAACAGAGAGCATGAGAAAAGAACTTGCAGACGTGCAAGCACACGAGTTTAACCGACTCACTCAGATGGCCTTTGGGAAGATGAAAAAAAACTGTTTCTGTGTAACGTCAGGCCTCACGTGAAAGGGGTCTTTACCATTTTCACTCAGCAGGGCTGTCATTTCTAGGGACTCAAGATGGATGTGCGATAATTTTTCCAAGAGCAACAAGAACCACAGCAGTACTAATAATGACAGGGGTTAAATCAATATGATTTTAACGAATATCAAGGCTGGTACCAGGGAATTCCCTGGCAGTCCAGGGGTTAGGACTCCGTGCTTCGACTGCAGGGGGATGGCTTCAATCCCTGGTCAGGGAATTAAGATCCTGCATGCCAGGCGGCACAGCCAGAAAAAAAAAAAAAAAGCTGGTACCAGTGTGGCTCCCTTTACTTTCATGAACCCACTTAAAAGATCCCCTCTGTCATCTCCATCTTCCCGTTCCCTTCCTCGACCTTCTGTCACTCCCAGGTGCAGAAGAGTGCTCACATCCAGCGTGGAAAATGGCTGTGGGCTCCCTCCTTTGCTGTCTTCTGGGGGCGGGGGGGGGCGGCCAGGGGCTAAAAGGCTGACTTGTTGAGAGGAGGTCAGGGTGTAAACCAGCTAGCAGTCCCATGTGGCTCACTTCTCTTCACGGCCGCACGGGGATCCTAACCCGCCGGATCTGGAACCCCAAAATGCAGAGGGCATCCCGTGCTGTGTAAGGGCATCCCGTGCTGCGTAAAGGAAAATGACAACCAGCTCTTAGTGACTCACGGCCCCGTCGTTTCCTCCCTCAGCCTCGCAAGAATAAACAGGGCGTGCTTTCGACTCCCTTCTCGGCTCACATACGGGATCTGAAAAGTCAATCTAATTATTCTGGTTCCGATTTCCAGTTCTATCGGTAAGCATCGACGCAAAATATGTCAAGGCCAGTCCCTAGAAGACGTAAAATTGGAATCCTAAAAGCTGCGCCTTTGCTACCCCACAGGCAGGTGTCCTAAAGCCCCTTTCATACCAAATTTAAGACTGGCGCTTGCGACGAGGCCTGGGTGGGCTTCCCAATGCATCGACGGTGGAGATACAGTCCGCAAAGTTCAGCTCTGTTACAGCTTCTTGCATAACGTTGTTGTGGAGATGAATTCTGTTATAACAAGACGCCTCAATTCTCTGCTGAAAAGGAATTTATCTGACACCTCCCTCCCTCTCTCTGTGGTTTTATTTTCCATGGCTGGCACACAGAGTAATTCACACATTCACAAATATTTAGGAGAAAAAAACACAAAACAATAAACTGCCTGGAACTGTAACAAAATGCCTGCTACTCTTCGCTTTAAGGCATTTTACATTAAATAGGATCCAAAATCCCCCTGGGGTTTCAAGTTTGCCAGAGAGCTTATTTTTGTGAATGATTTCAACTTAACTCCTAGGATAACTGTCTTATTAAATTGCTGACACATCTGTCCCACTTAAATCTGTGGTTTCTGCAAACAGGATAAAAATGACTTCCATAGAATAGAAGCATCATGGTTTCATTTCTTTTTCCTCTTATTATCAATGTTATCTGTTTGGCAAGCTGTCTGAGCTTCCTTAGGATGACAGAGGTCGCAACACTTTGCAGTATCCTTAGAAGAAACGGCCCATTCAGTTCCAGGATGCTAGGAGCGGCCTCGCTGCCGAAGCGGCCCCTGCACCTGCCGCGGCGACCCGTTTGTGCCGCTTGTCTGACTGCAGCATCCCTTTCCAGTCTGCACCACCGACAGAGCCCTTTGCGGCCCCGCATCTCCCAGGGCTCCTTCCCGCTTCCTCCAGCTTGGCGCGATGCAGCGCTCAGCCTCGACCCTCAAACGTGCACGCGTTCCTCACGACGCCCCGTAGTTCTCGGGACCAGGGCGAGCTCCCACAGCAGCAGTTTGCTTTGGGGGGGAGGGCTGGGGGTGCTGGGAGGTGGGGGGACCGCCTCCAGCTGGGGTGCGTGCCGGAGCTGTTTACTACACCCAGGAAACGTTCTTAAGAATTCCCTCACGGCCCTAACGAGAGGTGGGTGCTCCTCTGCGGCTACCCAGCAAACACGGGCTCGATATTGCCAAGACGGGTTCGCAATAAAGGACCTTTCCAAATGCTTTCTGAGTATCTTGGAGGGGTAAGTCACCAAACCCGAAGTGACGAGGACACATCCAGGCCCCGCGGCCGTCTCCCGCCACGCTGGTGACCAGGGAGGGGCAGGGTTCCCGTAATTCAACTTGAGAGAAAGCAGCGCAGAGCAGGGAGGACGAGTTTGTGGCTTCTGTCACCTAAAAGGACACTCTCAGACTGACCCCTGACAAACGCTGCCTTCCTAGCCGTACACTTAGTGGACCAGCACACGGGGGGCGGGCGCCCCACTCACCGCCTCCGCCTTGGTCGCACCGGGTGGCACACTTGCCCAGGTTCGACCCCGTGAGCAAGCTCCCTCTCACCATTTACAAGATGGGGCCGCGGCCGTCTGCGCCACATGGAAGGACCAGGCCAGCCTCGTGAATCTGCAGCAGGGTTTCTCCCCCAAGGCACTGGCAACATTTGGGACCAAATCACTCTGTGGGGGGCCGTCCTGTGCACCACAGGATGCTGAGCAGCATCCCCCCCAATAGATGCCAGGAGCTCCCCTGCCCCCGGCGGTGACACCCCAAACGCCTCCAGACGCTGCCAGATATCTGGGGAGGGGGAGGGGAAGCAAACGCAAAGCCACCTCCTCAGAGAACCACTGCTCTCAAGGGGTCAGGGACCACACAGGTTTCCAGGTATCCCCCCAGATAAAGGCCCAGGTCAGTCTGGCTCTTCTACAGACACATCTTGTCTCCTGCCACCATCGCGGGCCTCAATGAACTCACCCATCAAATAAGGCTCCTGATCTACCCGTCCTGTCCATGAAGGGCAACCCCTGGCCACATGTGGCTCTTTAATGTTAAATGAATTAAAATGAAACAAATCTAAAATCCAGTTTCTCAGGCACACTGGCCACACTTCAAGAGCTCAAGATCCACACGGGGCCAGGGGCTGCTCCACCGGATGGCACGGGTGTGGAACGACCTCATCTTCATAGGAAGTTCCATCGGGGGCGGCTGCATCCGGGGCGGCTGCCCAAGGCCATCCGACGGCGTTCATTACAGTTCTAACGCCACACGTGCTTCTCGAAGGCCTCAGGAGAAGAATGACCGGGAGGCAAATTAACACCAGGCACAATGGAGGATCTAGGCTTGGAAAAATAAGAATAACTCATTTCAAAAAATGTGGCGGTTCTTAAGGATTTAAAGAATGGGAATTTCTACAAACTGACCACTGGACCCTTGGACAAGCTGGTAATTTTAAGAACTGTATTTTTTAAAAACAGGAAGTCGAGAGAAAAGGCGTTTATTCCAAATTTACAGGCAATACGTGAAAAATGTTATGAACCCGGAAAATACTTAGATTGGCCTAAAAATATAGTCTGGGTTAAAGGAAAAGGGTTGAACCTACCTCATCCAAACAAGCTATGTGGGCCATTTAAATGACCTGCTGCATCTCATCATGTTACCCGATCTTTCCTGATTAGCCTGCTCCCAGTTTTGTGCTCCTGGAGTTCTCCAGGTCCATCTACAAACCTGTTTCCATACTGCACCGCCTTCAGCAGGCCTGGTATCTGCCCAAATGTGCGGCACACAGCGTCCAAGGGATTCCTGGGTACAGCACACTCATTTGCCCTGGCTTGTCCCAACCCAGGGAAGGACGCAACACCTTCTAAACTTCAAATATCCCTGTTGTGCTATACTTTGGGGGACGGGGCGGGTGCTAAAAGACAAAAACAAATTGACAAGGATACTTACCTTAAAAATCCTTAACTTGAAAAAATGTACATTTTCATCTTAAAAACCTCCCTTTATTATTGGGTTGGCCAAAAAGTTTGTTCGGGGTTTTCCGTAACCTCTTACGGAACATCTAACATTTTTTTGGCCAATCCAATATTTTGATAGCGAATGGTTCACTGGGTCATTTTGATCTTACTTTTGCACACATCCACACAAAACCCTGTACTGGAATGTTCACAGTAGCATGATTCCCATGGTCAAACCGTGGAAACAACCCATGTCCATCAACTGATGAATGGATGGACTAAATAGGGTCTATCCCTACAATGAAATAGTATTATTTGTCTATAAAAAGGAATGAAGCACTGACACATGCTAGAGCACGCACGAAATCTTGAACACATTATGCAAAGTGAAAGAAACAAGTCAGAAAAGGCCATGTATCATATGATTCCATTTATACGAAAAGTCCAGAATAGGCAAATCCACAGGGACAGAAAGCAGATCTGCAGTTGCCAGGGGCTGGGGAGAGTGAGGAAGAAATGGGGAGTGACTGCTAAGGGGTATGGGGTTTCTTTTGGGGGTACTGAAAATACTCTAAAATTAGACTGTGGTGACGGCTGTACAAGTCTGTGAGTACCCTAAACACGATCAAATCATACACTTTAAGGGGGTGAATTTGATGGTATGTGAATCATACCTCAATAAAGCTGCGGAAAAAAGTGGCTCTGGCTGAAGTGGCTACAAGCCATCCAGCCTGGGCCATGAATCACAAATGCACTAAACACAGCTCATTCCTTCTCTGAGACAGTGGATGCAGTCAGCAAGCAGAGGATGTTTCCACTCTAGGGAAATGTGTGTGTGTGTGTGTGTGTGTGTGTGTGTGTGGCAGGGGACACTCACTTTTGATAATCACTTCTGCAGTATCAACAGAAGGGAACATTTTCACAGTCGTTTCTGCACTTTCTCCAAGGAACATTCTTTCTTGCTGGGGGACAGTGGACACACGGGGCAGGAAGTCTGTCCCAGCCATGACTCTGGGATTCCAAAAGCGATTCCAAAATGCAGTAATTCAGCTGCCATTTCCAAAATCCCTGCACGGCCTGGTACACCCCACTCTGTTCGTCCTGCAAGTGCTGCAGTCCTGTCGATGAAGTCCTGTGACACCAGGAGGGGCGCCCGCTCGCCGAGCCTCGCGTGCACCCTACCTGGCTGACACAGAGCCTGTGGTGCGGACACTCCTCAACCTCCAGAGACTAAATGGACCCGAGAACCTGCTTTAGCCACTGGGACCCCAAAGCCTCCCGGGGATGCGGAGCAGCTCTGCCCATGCCCGGGCTGCTACACGAAGGAGGCATCTCACTCTCCTCTCAAAGGGAGCGCACGGCTGCAGCATCACAGCATCAGGACCAAACCAGAGAGGACACGTCGCAAGAAACAGATCCCTGACAGGGTGACGTATTTTGTGGCCAATCAGGTCACGCCAGCCCTTGCTAGCCACAGTCCAGAATTTCTTTATTCACAGTTCAAGAACTCACCGCAGCTGCAGAGTCCACAGGTTTCGAGAGCCATAAATCCACCTGTTCCCTGCTTATCTGAATTTCATGCAAGATGAATATTCTACCTACATCCACTGACAAAGACAAACAGCTACAGCACGCAAAGTGACAACATTCTATGTCAGTAAACACTGTGACAAGACTCAGCTGAAAACACATTTGCAGCTTAGATTTGGTGTTTTAGAGGAACATACGTTTTGTAAACCAAACACTATGCGGTCACACAGAAAAATGTCTTCAAAGTGGATGGAGGTCTTCCCTGGTGGCGCAGCGGTTAAGAATCCGCCTGCCAAGGCAGGGGACACGGGTTCAAGCCCTGGTCCGGGAAGGTCCCACATGCATCCCACGGGCGGAGCAACTAAGCCCGTGCGCCACAACTACTGAGCCTGCGCTCTAGAGCCCGTGAGCCACAACTACTGAGCCTGCACTCTAGAGCCCATGAGCCACAACTACTGAGCCCGCGTGCCTGGAGCCCGTGCTCCGCAACAAGAGAAGCCACCACAATGAGAAACCCGTGCACCGCAACAAAGAGTTGCCCCCGCTCTCCGAAACTAGAGAAAGCCTGTGTGCAGCAACGAAGATCCAACGCAGCCAAAAATAAATAAATTAAATAAATACATTAAAAAAAAAAAACTTTAAAAAAAGTGGATGGAAAAATAGTAAAGGTCAGGAAATACCCAGCCCTTTATCACTGTCAAATGCAGTGCCTCCGATTAGAAGGTTTGTAAATGAAAGAATGAAAGTAACCAATAATGTAATTAATTTAACAAAGAAAAAAATGTGAATCACACTTAAAATTAATCAGCAACATAAAAATAAAGACTAAATGCGTACCCAATAATGTAATTAATTTAATAAAGAAACTATAAATTAAAACTTGAATCATACTTCAAATTAATCAGCAACATAAAATAAACCAGAAAATCCTTCTGCTGTGAGTATCTGCCTTTCAAATGAAGCTTTTCTTTAGGTTTACCAAAAAAAAAAAAATGCATATAACAGCGCCTTATTTAGTTTGAAAAAACAAAAGGTAGCTGGTGTCTGTGTATTTTAAAAGACTTAAAAATGCCACGAGAGCACTTTGTTGAGTAAGGTAACTTGCCAGAGATAATATAAATTTTGTAACAGATTTTCAACTATTTCTACTGCGCTTACATCAAGCTCCAAGTCTGCACCCTACGATTTCCATCTCAGACCAAAAACCAGATTGAATCTTTGTGTGGCAGGCACCCCTAGCAAAATAATATCCTGCTCCATTCTCAGCACCCAGCACTCAGAAGGCACTCCTTACCTGCGAAACAAACGAACAGATACCACATGAATTCTGTTTTCCTACTTTGCACCAAAATGTCAAAGAAATTCATTTCAATTGTTCTGTGTAAATAAAGTTATAAGCTCATGAGCGTTGAAAAGACACCCCTGCAAGTAAACAACAGTTGCTTTAGGATTAAGTACCGCAATAACGCATCAGGACAAAATCAGATCCCAATACAGGAGCGCTAAGTAGATGATGCTTAAGTTACAGACACATTTCTGAATAATCAAGAACTCTTTCACATAAAGACTTCATCATGTTGATTGCAAAGTGTCTCAAAAGCTTATACACACAGAGCCAGAGTTTACACTTTCGCAGAGAAGGAAAGGCACAAGAGGTGGAAAGAGGAAAACATATTCAGGGGCAGCGGGGGACATTCACACATCCCCATTAGGGGGTTCTGGTCAAAAGCTACAGAGGAAGAGCCCTCAATGCAAGAGAGCACGGTGGGACGTGGGCTGGCACAGGGTGCCATTCTGAACACTTCCGCTACCCATCAAAATACTCCTTCCACTGCTCTCTCCTTCGGAAGCTGACGGGAACGAGGCAGGTGGGATGAACATATAAGCTCACGTCAGAAGACAGTTCCTACATCAGCAGAGAATTGTGTTAAGGGCACTTGAGGAACAGTATGAGGAAGATTCTGGAGTGTTCTGTGTGAGTACCTCGTCATTTCCCCACACACCACCTGAACACTTTCTATGTCTAAACAGTGGTCACAAGTCAGACATAAAGGGACCCAACTTTAAAAGAGTTCTTTGTAAACCATTCAACTATCCATCGATGGGGGAAGGGATAAACAAACTATGGGGCACACACACAATGGAACATTATTCAGCCACAAAAAGGAAAACGGTTCTGACACATGCTACACCATCGCTGAACTGCGAAGACATTTCACTGGGTGAAATTAACCAGGTACGAAAAGACAAACCTTATATGATTCCACTTATATGAGGTCCTTAGAATAGTCAAATTCAGAGACATAAAGAAGAATAGTGGGTGCCAGGGGCCGGGAGAGGGGAATAGAGAGTTGTTTAATGAGTGTAGAGCGTTAGTTTGGGAAGATGAAAAAAGGTCTGCGCATGGATGGTTGCACAACAATGTGAACATACTTAACGACACGGAACTGTACATTTGAAAATGGTTAAGATGGGAAATAAAACTGTCACCTATTGAGAAAAAAATGGTTAGGATGGTAAATTATATGTTACGCATATTATCACTATAAAAAATAATCCCTTGTAAATCTGACTTAAATAGGTATTAAGTAAAGGCATGATCTTTCAGTTACAGTCTTCTGGAGGACTATTTTCAGGTCGGGGGTTCCTTTAAAAATCTGCTAATTGTGCACAGAAGTATCTTATAAGAGTAGGAACTTGGGGACTTCCCTGGTGGTCCAGAGGTTAAGACTCCAAGCTTCCACTGCAGGGAACGCAGGTTGGATCCCTGGTCGGGGAACTAAGATCCCACATGCCTCGTGGTACAGCCAATCAATCAATCAATCAATCAATCAATAAGTAGGAACTTGGAGGATCCCACAATTTTTTTTTCTGATGGCCGTGTAGCATGCCTTGTGGGATCTTCGCTCCCCAACCAGGGATCGAACCTGGGCCCTGGGCGGTGAAAGCACCGTGTCCTAACCACTGGACTGCCAGGAAATTCCCCGCAATTATTCTAAGTAATAAGATTTAGAATTATTACTGTTCATAAAAAAAAAAAAATAAATTATGCAAACTTTTTAACAGACTATAAATTAAATGAAGTTGAACTGAATCGATGCCTATGAATTTACACATACGATCACACTGTCAAAAACGTATTTCTTCCTGCAAAGGAAAACATAATTTAGGAACAGAAATCCAAGCATATACTTTTCTAAAAGTATAGTCATACTGCGTATTCGTGACATCGTAGGAGGATCAAAAGCTCCTGACCGTGGTGTTTCAGAGTCAATGCCAACAGGCGCTAAACTACTGTGAAAGAAGACAGAGGGCGATATTCAACACGTGCCAAGTTTTGGGCCAAATCCCAAAGCAGCCAAGCTCATACTATTGACATCTGGGGCCAGATAATCCTCTGGTGTGTGATGGGGTGCGGGAGACTGTCCTGTCCATTGTGGGATGTTTGGCAGCATCCCTTGACACCAGTAGCACACACACCCCCAATCAAATCAATCAAATGTGACCACCAAATATGTCTCTAGACTTTGCCAAGTGTCCCCTGGGGGTAAAAAACTGGCCCCACTTGAGAGCCACTGTCCTAAACCAAGAAAGAGATCTCTGGGAACCACCCATGTTTACAAGGAAAGCCAAAAGGAAACACTAAGAAAAACAACATACTTTGATTTGGTACAAGAGCCAGAAGTAGCAACAGATGTCAGAAACGAAAGAAACATCTCACCATTTTCGGGCCAGTTTACAACCAGAATTGACAGCCAATTTCAAGAGCTTATTCTTGAATTTAATTAATCAGAACGTAATGTCTATCTGCATCAGATTCCATCGTGAAGAAGTTCACCAGACTTTCAATCCCTCAGTTGGGACATGGCTGCTCCCAACGGCCCTTGCCCAGGCTGCGTGGGTTCGAGAGGAAAGGAGTAGCTTCTCGGGGGAAAGCAGCTTTCCTGATAACCTGGAGGGAGGGAGTGTCTGTGGGGCTCTACCTGTGTGTTCTGGGCATTCAAGAAGACAAACGTTGTCTGAAAGAAAAGTACACTGAATAAATGTGAACCGAAGGTCGGAAGGAAGGGAGGAAGGAAGGGCTGAATCACGCTATCAACAGCACCTCGTCAAGCACATTTCATCAGCTGGAGACCACAGAAAGTGCAATTGTTCCACCACGTGGAATTCACGTCTTTAAATCAGCGGGCGATGGTTCCAAGGGCACCCGGGACGCTTTATGGCGTTCGATAAGACAAATGAGCAACACCCCACTCTGGCCCATGGCACCCCAGGCCTGCTGAACAAACCCCACCCCTCCCCGGGCTGCCACCTGCACCAACCTAGGATGAAAACCCCGGCAACTGGTCTGGTCTTTAACACAACGGTCCACCCACATGAGATCCACAAAAGACACTGTTTTGTCCTTGTTACTGTGCCCAGTTCTAACTAATTCTAACGGGAAACTCTCTCCGGGCTCCAGGGAACCACTTCTCTCAGAGTCAGGGCTCCTTTTAATGACAGCTACCTGGCTCATTTGAGCCCTTCTTGGATTTTATGAATAGAAAGGAATTGGTGGGAAGTGGCCACCCATCCCAGTTACTAGGAACCCCCTACCAAAAAAAAAAAAAGAACAGCAGAGAAAAATGAGAAAGCAGAAGGCAGGCGCTTAGAATAAGCAACACGCATGTGCGCGCGCTTGCACACACACACACACACACACACACACACACACGCACACAGAACGCAGCCCCAAAGCAAACGCTGTGTAGTCCGGGGTTCTCCGTCACTCCCAGACTGTGCATAAGGCCGGGGAAGTGGGAGAAGAGCAGGAGGAAGAACAGGCACGTGCACTGACTCGAGGCACTCAAGACAACGCTGCACACGCTGTACCGAAAAACTACGAAGCAGGGATTAACCTCCTCGCTGCACAGGAAAGAAGACCGAGGCTCAGAGGACCCAACCAGCCTCCCAGAAGGGCCAGAGGCACGGGTGATGGAAGCAGGGGGGCTCTCCTGCTCCCCTGCCTCTGTCCTGGCACTACAACAACAGTGACAAAGGGCAGAACAGAGGACACCGCTCAGCCTCTCGCCGCCTGGATGACTGAACTCCAGGTGGAAGCAAGCAGCCCCTCTGAAGGCAGCTCCCGGAGACGCGCGTGGGCAGCGGCTCTGGGAGCGCAGCCGGGTGGCTCTCGGCAGCAATAACACGGGTGCGTGCCCCGTGGGTTTGACTTCCATCACCCCAAGAGCTGACAACACCTGCAGGGCTTCCCCGGGCTCCCAGGTGCCTGACCCTCCTCCCCGATCACACACAGAGGCCTCCAAAGGGGGATGCAGCTCAACAGGACAATGGGCTTGGCTGCCTCCGAGCTGGGTCTGTTTCTGTCCACGAAAGGGATTCATCCCCAGCGGCGCGGCTCCGATCCCAGCCCTGACGCTGGCGCTCTTCTCTTTGGTGGGGGACGCGGGGTGGCTTGCTCTCCGCATCAGCTGGGCCAGAACTCTCTCCTGAGCAGTGTCCTAAAGGTGGGGAAGCCCAATGCCATCTCTGCATCTTCTAAACTCGGCAGCTCCAGCACTGCCCACATGACCTGGGGAGGCCCAGGGCTCCCCTGTGCCATAGCATCCTTCTCTGGACAATAGAGGCAACAATGGCACCGACCTCGCCGGACAGCATGAGGAATAAATGGGACCTGAAAACAGCATCTGGCTCACACCAAAACCTGTGCGTGGGTGTTCACAGCAGCTCTGTTTGTCGTAGCCTCAAACTAGGAAGATCCCAAACATCCTTCAACGAATGAGCGGATAAATACACACTGGTGCATCCAGACTGTGGAATACTAGGCATAGGCGCTGGTAATGATACACAACACCTGGGATGGATCTGAAGGGCTGGAGGCTAAGTCACTAAAGGCAGTCTCAAAAGGCCGCACGTTGCATGAGTCCATTTATGGAACATTCTTGAAAGGATGAAATTACAGAGACGGAGAAGGCAGTTGTTGCCAGGAGCTGGAGAGGGTGACCATACAGACTGGGCATACGGAGCTTTCCTTGTGCTGATGGAAGAGTTCTGCATCAGATTACAGTGGGGGTTGCTCGAATCTACACGTGATTATATTTCATACACTGTCCACATGCACCCACACACGCACACACATAAGAACGGCTAAAATCCAGATAAGGTCTGCATTTGTGTCAACACTGCCGATGTCAATTTCCTTCTCTCGATAAGTAGTATCTTCACATAAGATGTTATCAGCCTGGAAAGGCGGAGGAAGGTGCTCTAGATAGACTTCACTGTACTATTTCTGCAGCCTCTTTTTGAGTCCAACATTACTTCAAAATAGAAGTCTTCAAAAATAACGGTGTCTGATTCATGAACAGATAAACAAAATGTGGTCTATTCATACAATGGAATGTTACTTGGCAAACAAAAGGAATGCTACAAAGAAACTTGAAAACATTATGCTAAGTAAAAAAGAAACCAGTCACAAAGCACACGTTACATGATTGATTTCATTTACATGAAATGTCCAGCATGAGCAGACCCCCAGACCCTGACCGTAGACTGGAGGTGACCAGGGGCTGGGGGAGGTGGGAATGGGGAGTGACTCCTAACGTGTATGAGATTCTTTGGGGAGTGATGAAATGTTTTAAAATCAACTGTGATGGTTGCACAACTCTGTGGATACACTAAAAACCACTGAATTGTATGTGCACTCCAGATGGGTGAATTGTCAGCTGTGTGAATTATGACTCAATAAAGTTAACCAAACTATGGCAGTGTCTGGCACACAGTAAGTGTTGCAGAAGTATTTTGCCATGATATACTCATCCTTCTTCACCCGTGGGGGCTGGTTCTAAAGGTCACCTTTGGTGCACAAAGATGGCAGCTCTAATGCTAGGAGAATCTGAATCAGTCTCCTTTAGGCACTGTGCAGACGGGGTCAAGTTCAGAGTCCTTGCCTCTTCCTTATACCTTTTCTGCCCCTCCCCCCAGTCCCCTGCATTCCACCAGGCTGGCCTATCCACTTTTCCCTAAAAAAAAAAAAAAAGCTTTCTTATTCCTGACTCCTCCCCTTTGCTCACAGAGTCCCCGTCTAGAACGCATTTCTTCAGTACGTGTTGAAATCCCATGCAGCACCGAACCCAACCCAAGTGTCCCTTTCAAGAGAAAGGTCCAGCCTTCCTCAGCTGCTCCAGCACAGGCTAATAGACCCTTCCTAGGAATTCCCACAGCAGGAGATGTCTGCACCACCCACGGCACAGCCCATCCACACCACAGCTTTCCAGCACGTGTAATCCCTTACCCCAAAACACAAGACACATCTCACACATCCTTGTATACTCCACAATGCTCCAGAAGTAACAGATTCAAAGGATGGTCATCCCAGAAAGAGGAGACTTTCATAAAAGGTGGTCTGAAAAGGATGTTCTTGATGTGGGTGAGAATTGGGCCTCGCTGTAAACTGGGTGAAATACAGCAGCCAAGATGGCAACTCCAGAACCCAGACGGCCCTGTTCTCGGTGAGTCTGGGTTCTCTCTACCCCTCACAACAGTCCACGTGGGGCTCAGACAGAAGGAAAACGCCTCCCCAGGGGCCTATAGCACAGGCCACGTTGCCTCACAATGGTGCCAAACAAGGTTTTTATGGAAAATTCTGGTTGGTCCACAAGCAGTGGCTGCCTGTCTGGATGCCTGTCATTTTCCAAACACATTCTGAGAGGCACATACAAGACAAAGGGAGCCTGTAAAAGGCAAAAGAGTCAAAAAACTCTGTTTATTATAAATCAGCCATCTGAGGAAAAATAAGTACCTGAAACGCACATGGGAAAAAACAGCAGCAACGATGCTTCCCTCGAAAGCACACGCACTTTAACAACCATCTCCATTTCTCTCTCCTAAAATTTCTGACTTCCAGAAGCTAAATAAAATAGAAGCTTGCTACGAAGTGCCGACGCAGATATAAAGCATTTTCTGGTTACCAAATCACCTATTACAAGAAATCCTGGGAAATCACTGTTTCCGGTACGTACAGCCAATACAGTAATAGTTAATTTTTAAGCCCAGAAAACGTGGAGCGGTTGACAGGATATTCATTATGGAATAAGAAAGAAATCCATTTTACAATTCCACTTACTCAGAGCCAAATGTAGGCAAATCCCTTCTTCCTTCTAGGGTTTATTTTTAGGCCTGTTTTCTGTCTTCAGTTACCTGTCAATGAAAAAAATACCCAAAGTCAGGCAAAACATATCAACGAAGACATCTCGAATACATTCTCGACCGTTCCCGAAGCAGGCAGACTTCTGAAATAGGAGGTCTTAAGAAGCTGAAATAATAACGGCGTCAGATGGTGGACAACCGCCGTAGGTGAACGGCAGGCTTACGTCTCTAGGTAAAGCACACGACGTGACTGTCCACACACACAAATCTGTTCAAAAGTCTCGCTATCTGAGAACCGACTGTGATCACATCCCCAGGGAATTCCAGTCGCTGAAACATCTACCCATCTCTCATTTTCCTCTAGCATCCTAACACACGCTAAGTGAAAACACAGGTGTTTCTAGATTCAACGCAACTCAGCGCGTGCTTACTGAGAACCACACGCCCAGTCCTGCGGAAAGCGGAAACGCTGCTCAGTGCGGCCCTGGTTTCCGGGACACCGGAGGTCTGCCGTCACGTGACACTCACCCGGCCGGACAGTAGTCCTGCGGAAAGCGGAAACGCTGCTCAGTGCGGCCCTGGTTTCCGGGACACCGGAGGTCTGCCGTCACGTGACACTCACCCGGCCGGACAGTGAGAAGGGGGGTTGGGGGGATCTCGGTGAGGGGAGATCAGTGACAACAAACTCGCCAGAAAACTCACAACGAGACCGTTTAACAGGAGAGACGTGATGTCGCTCAAACTGGTAGCGGGAGACAAGGGACCAGCGGACAAGGAGCTGAGTTTACACCGGGGGCTGGGATGGAGCTCTACGAGGAGGGAGCCCTCGAATGGGAGCGAGAGTGGCCAGCAAGTGCAAATGTCCCGTGGTGAGATCGACCTTGGCGACTGGGAGACAGGGAGGAAGGCCAGCGGACTGGGCAGCAGAAGTGAGTGACAGCAGGTCCTGGATCACGGAGGACTCTGCAGCCCTTGGAAAGGAGTCTGCTCCCGTCTTCTTGACCTCTCTTCACCCAGCACCAGACTGAACGAGAAAAGAAAATGTGACCATCTTTCTACTCAGAAACCCTTCAGGGGCCCCCATCGCTCTTAGAACAAAACCCAAAGCAGCTCTTGTTCCGCAGAGGAACACAGTGGCTCACACAGTGCAGGGAAGACGAGAGACGAGATGGAGAGGGACGCACAGAGTCCGAGGTGTTCTGGGGGTGCGACCCGGAGGACGCACCGGTAGGGCGGAGGCGTGCTGGGGAGGGGACGGAAGAAGCAAGGACGACTTCTAGGTTCAGAGCTTGAGCAAAATTTGGAAGGTGGGGCCATTGCCCGGGATGCACGAAGGCTGAGCGGAAGAGAAATCAAGAGTCTTCTGAGGAGTGAACTTTGAAACGCCCACTGGCTCTGCAAGCAGGCTGTTAACTAGGTAGTTAAACACACAGGTCTGAGCAAGCGGGAGAGGTCACAGTCACAGAGTTAAGTCCGGCAGTAACCATGACCTCTGAAGCTGTGGGCCCGGATGGAAGCATCTGATGCAGGATTTCTCATCCTCGGCATTGCTGGCATTTAGATCAGACCGCTGTGTCTGTGGTGGGGCTATCCTCTACGCTGCAGGATACTGAACAGCATCCCAGGCTCTTCCCACTAGACACCGATAGGAATCCCCCATCCTTCCAAGGGGTGACAATCAAAACTGACCCACACTGCCCATGTCCCCTTGAGGGCATACTCGCCCGCTGAGAACCACTGGTCTCAAGATGGTCATGCTAAGTGAAGTTAGGTCAGACCGAGAAAGACAAGTGATATCATACGATATCACTTACATGTGGCATCTAAAAAACTGATACAGGGAATTCCCTGGCAGTCCAGTGGTTAGGACCCCGAGCTTTCACTGCCGAGGGCCTGGGTTCAATCCCTGGTCAGGGAACTAAGATCCCACAAGCCGTGCAGCACAGCAAAAATAAATAAATAAATAAATAAAAATAAATAAATAAAAAATAAATAAATGATATAAATGAGCTTATTTACAAAACAGAGACAGACTCGCAGACATAGAAAATAAACTTACAGTTACCCAAGGGAGAAGGGGGGAGGGATAAATTAGGAGTTTGGGATTAACAGATACTACTATATATGAAATAAAGAACAAGGACCTACTGTATAGCACAGGGAACTATATTCAGTATCTTGTAATAACCTATAATGGAAACGAATCTGAAAAAGAATAGATTATACATATATAATCGACTATATATATAATATATATAATTGACTACATATGTAATATATATAGTCGACTGTATATGTGATATATATAATCGACTACATATATAGTATATAATCGACTATATATTATATAATCGATTATATATATAATATAGTCCATTATATATATATATTATATATATTATATATACTGACCACTGAACCCTGAGAAGAAGGACCTGGCCAATGAGACAGAGGAGAGTATGGCAAGGTAGGAGGAAATCCAAAATAGTGTGGTGTTCTTGGCTTCTAGTGACAGTCGTCTCTCAAAAATCAGGCAAAGACTAGCAAATAACTGCTACTGAGATGGAGGACAAGGAGGACCGCGGCTGACAGGATGACCAGGACTCATGCACGCCGTCTTCTCCGCATGGAAGAAATCTAGAGAGGCTTCATGGAGGAGGTGGCACTTGTTGGCACAAGAAGTCAGGCAAGGTAGAAGAGAAAGGGGCTACTGCTTGAGTGGTACTGGAGGCAACGAATGGGAGCAAGAGGAAGGCACGGAAGTTTCCCAAAATATCGGGGGATGCTCTCGCTACCACGGTACTCAGGAATGAGGATGCTGACAGCAAGCAGAGTACCGGAGGGCCAGTCGGTGGAGAGAATGCGGCTGCCTCAATCCAGCAGAGGGAGGAAGGAGTCGCCCGAACAGTACGGACCAACGTCACTCTTTGGGCCACCAGTGTGAGGACAGCTGCAGTGGTTGCGCATGCTGGCTCCAGGACTGCCCCAACAAGAGCTGGGAGACGGGGGGGACCAGAGCCTTCCCTTTCTGACTTGCTCCTGCATCATCCTAGACCCCCTACCCCCCAAAGGGGCTCTGTCTGGACCATGAGGAATTGGAGTTAAGCAGCCCCTCATGAACTTCTGGCTTCTTTTTTTTAAAATTTTTTCCTTCATTTTGTCTAAGCTGACAAGGAAGGGCACACGCTCCTGGCAGATCATGCTCAGAACCCTGAACTGTATGGAAGTGCTGACAAAACATACCAGAGGCCTGATCCATTTCACTGCCCTGTTCTGTCTTCCTTCCACAGCATTACTGTGCACATGCATTTTATTTGTTTAAATGAAAACGTTAAAAAAAAAAAAAAAAAAAAAAAGAGGAGCAGAGTTACAGGCCTCACTTTGCTCCTAATTAATTATAAGAAACTCTCTGAACCAGAGATTCTTCAGCTGTGAAATGAGGATATTAAATTATTTATGAGGTTTCATCCACATCAAAAAAAAAAATCTGAGGAACCGTTTTCCTGTTGACTTCCTTTGTAAATTCTAAGGGAAAACACCTTGCAAGGAACTGAACCAAGAACTTGCAAAAGAATTGCTGGGGGAGGGAGGGAGGGAGGGAGGGAGGGAGGGAGAGGGGGGTGGGGAGGTAGGAGGAATGTATCTCGTCCTGCAGCCAACTGAGCAGAGAAATATATCCAAAGCGTGCATTTTTTTCCCGAAGTTGCCATAATGATTAACATTTCCACTCTGGAGAAATGCAGTTGTATCACCCTGAAAATAATGTGAAAAATCTAAAATATGTTTTCCGAAGCCACGGTGCATGACAGAGGAGCCGCGGTTTCCTCCTGAGTCCTTTTCTTTTTTTAGTGAGCCCTGAATTAACCGGGCCAAGAGCCAGGGGCTAAGACACATTCTGGTCCCAAAGGCAGGGGTGGGCGGCGGCGGTTCACGGTGCCAGAGAATTCCAAACCACTTCTTTTGCTCCGTGTGGGGTTCAAGCTTTGCGTGATGAAGCTGCTGTTTCCTGCATTGCCCATACTGTGCTGACCAGTGTTTTTATATATTGAGATGATTCATTCCATACCAGATTTTAAATCCTTTAAATCGGTGCTTCTCCAATGGCGCTGATTTCGCCCCCGGCCCCAACCCCGGGACACCGGGCAACGTGTGGAAACATTTTTAGTTGCCAGGACTCCGGGGAAGAATGCTACTGGCATCTGGTGAGGCCAGGGAGGCTGCGGAACATCCCACAGCACACAGCATAGAGCCCCTTCCACAAAGAATTATTTGGATCAAATGTCAATATCACCAAGGTGGAGAACCCCGAATCTGAACCATACTAAAACTTCTATAATTCTGCCCAAGGTATATATACTGTGTACTTTCATTTTCCAAACCATTTTTATTCTTTTCAAAGTAGTACACGCACACAGGGGAGGCAAAGCACTCATTTTTCACGGCAAGCTTTCCAGCACCATCTATCCTCAATTCTACTTCACAAAGCAACCACTTTCAAACCTTACAACTGTTTGTTATTGGCAGTGCTCCCTAGTATGGACTTCCATGTTTCTAAGTAAGCTGCTTATAATATATCCTATCAACGTCAGATACCACTTTACTTGATTTTCTCACACATGGAAGAGGATTTTTGGTTTTTAAAATTCCCATCACCAATCCTGGACTTGCCCTCCCATGTTTCCCCGACAGTACAACATTTGGGGGGTTAGATCTAGAATGCACACGTATTATTTTGACAATGGAATCGGCACCGCTGAGCAAGCAGTGCAGTGTGATTATGATTCCTTTCTTATGCAACTCTTCAATTTTCCTGGGATTACTAGTTGCCTCTGCTTTTATTTTCTTTGATAATTCCTCCAACACCCTCCACAACCTTTCAATTTTTAACTCGGATAATCTGTCACAGTTCCATGTCTATCCTGCCCTCACCCCCACCCCCTCTCCCCACATATATACACACCAGACCTTCCTCTGGTCTCTGCTCCAGTCTGTACCCGTCAGAGGTGGGTCGGCTCAGAGCAGATGCCCCGAGATCACACCAGCATCCTGAGACTTCCTTCTGCCTCTTTCTGTTTCCAGGACCCCAAATCTTCCCCTTTCTTGGTTTACTCTCTCATTCTGATGGGACACATTCTCTAGTAGCTTCCTGAGAAGTGATGTATGAAATCTAAATTATACTGATATCCTGAACATGGACAAACAACTTTATGCTACTCTTAATTAACAACCAGTGAGGGAATGACTTCAAAATTCTCAGTGAAAATAAATTTTCATAGAATTCTAAGCTCAGTCTGTTTTCTAATTTAAGAAATATGATGTCATTCTGATTCAAAACCCTTCCTATGACTTTTTTTTAAATCTAGAAAGTGCTTAGATACTGCCTTTATCCCTGATTTTCTAAAATGACACGATGATGAGCCTTCATGTAGTAATTTTTTTGATGTGCTGAATTTTTATTCACTGTTCTAGTCACTTGGTTTGAAATTTCTCTCTTCTTCAGACTTGAGGTATTTTCCCCTCCCTCTCTTTCCTGGAATACCTGTTAGGCAAAAATCTAACTAACCATCTCTCATCTGATAAAGCTTTCTGCACTGTACCTTCGTTATCTAGTAAGGTATTCATTTAGCCACATGTGACTACTGAGCACTTGAAATGTGGCCAGTACAACGGAGGGCCTGACTTCTAAATTGAATTTAATTCTAATTAATTTAATTTAAAGAGCCACACGTGGCCAGTGGCTACCATACGTGACAGCACAAATGTAAAGACTACGACAAAGAGGAAAAAAAGACAGCAATGGAAGATCAGTGCCGTTAGCACCCACCCTGAGATGATATTAAACACGAGTTCAGAAGAAAAAATTGAGAGCAATTTCTAAATCCCCGCCGTTACTATTTCCAATACAAGGTTCTGTGATTTAATTCCTTAGGCCCTCCTTCCTCGTTAAGAACTTGAGGACCTTTTAGAATGATATCACACAAGCAGAATCATCCCTCTGCACCTAAGACTGGATTTTATTACACCCAGTGTGTAAACAGGGCAACCGAGGGCCCTCTTTCATCTGAGGTGAGATAGGAAGGTCCCTCACAAAACAGAAATTTGTACCGTACTCACAATATCATAGCAGAAAATAGCAGCAAAACATAAAAAATAATAAAACACAAGGGACAAGACAACGGGTAGGTTGCTAATGGCAACTTCTTTGAATGCCACCTCATGACGGCAGTCAGGGAGCCCTCACCCCATCACACTTGGGTGTAGAACACAGCTCTCTACATATGCTTTGGCAAGAAACACTGCTTCTGCATAGTGGATGCTCCAGGGGATAGAAACTAGAACAGCACTCAAGGCCTTCTCTGTGCATTCATTCATTCGCTTACTCATTCAACAAATGTCACAAATATCGTAAACTGTCATCTATCTATTAGCAACAACCGAGACAGAAAACAGAACAAAACCAAACTGCACAAGTCCAATGCACCTGCCACAAAGCCAAGCAGCCTCTTGTTTCATCAGAATCACTGAGAACCACTTTATTATGGCTGAGTACAGAATACAGCCAGCATGCCCTGGCTGTGCATTCAAAACAAACAGCAGGATCCCAACCAAAACAAAGTCACTCTTCTTTTTTAAACTTTGAGGAAAAACAAACGTAGCACTGTAGGTATAGGGAAATAAATATTCAGGAAACATCCTTCATTTTTAATTTAAGAATCAATGGGGAAACATATTTGCTTCATATACTCTTCAGGTAAGTCATTTAATATCCATTCGTTCCTGCAAAATGACATTTTATTATGCTTGCAGGTTTTACAAGTTCAGTGCAAAAGTATGAGTTATTCAAAGGAGGAGAAAAAGAGACACTAACCAAGACACATATAAACTTGATTTCTTCTTTAAAGCATTATGACACTAATAACAAGTATTTAACGCTTGTAGAATTGGCGAAATCAGTATTGTGAGCATGCATTGATGTATATGAGCATATATATATAGACATGTGTATCATTTACCCATCACCCCACGACAGCAGATTCAACCATATATATGTCACACGTGACGAATGAAAAGCACTTTCCCAACTCACACCATGATATGCCAAATAAATCCCGTATACAAAGACCAAGATAGGACTTGTCACATGAAAATCTGGTATGAGAGAGGTAACATAACATGACCCAGTTGGGCTTACAACTATATAATCCATCCAGAGCTAATATCAACGGAAAAAAAACCACGAAAAACTTCAATAAGCTATCAGTCGCACAATATTTGTTTGTAAGCGTTAAATTTTATTCAGTGGCATGAAATTTTATTTAGTGAGAGAAAAAGAATCACAACGTTTAAAAATGATACATTAAAGTATTAGGATAGGGACTTCCCTGGTGGCGCAGCGGTTAAGAATCCGCCTGCCAATACAGGGGACACGGGTTCGAGCCCTGGTCCGGAAAGATGCCACATGCCGCGGAGCAACTAAGCCCCTGTGCCACAGCTACTGAGGCTGCTCTCTAGAGCCCACGAGCCACAACCGCAGTGAGAGAAGCCACCGCAATAAGAAGCCCACGCACCGCAACGAACAGTAGCCCCCGCTCGCCGCAAGTAGAGAAAGCCCGCGTGCAGCAACGAAGACCCAACACAGCCAAAAATAAATAAATAAATAAATTTATTAAAAAATAAAGTATTAGGAAAGCATGATCTTTCTTATTCAGCAAATTGTCAACCAACAGCAATCTGAATCTCTCCCCACAGATATAACACCAAACTATCAATACAATCTTCAGGTGACACATCAGTTTCTGGTCTATAGCTGACACAATGAGGGTACCATGGGGTAGAAAAGAATGCCAATGAATCTCTTCCTCAACTCCCAAAGCGCTCTCTCCACATTTTGCAATGAGCACTAAGTGTACTTTTAAATGTGATTTTCAAGCACGTTACTTATTCATTGAAATTATCATAGAAGTTTCTGAACGCCATATGGTCCTGGTGTTCATGTTTCAGTTCCTATGATTTGCAAACACATCCTACTCTCCCACCCCTCACCTGGAAAGGTCAAGTGTACCGTCCTCAATTTCATTTAGCAACACAGCAAGCAAATCCCTTTGGGAAAACAATTAAATTCAACTCTGTGCTTACCTAAATACCTCAAAATCTAGGACACCAATGGCAATGATCAGCTAATTCAAGAACAGAGTATTAAAAAACATGCACACACACACACAAACAGGCACACAAACACATCTTCTTATTCACAAACCAAAGTGCTTCTTCAAGTGTCACCTCCCTATTTAAGGACATCAGAAAGATGTCCTAAGTAAAAATAAAAATTTAAAACTAAAACCAAAACACCCAACACTCTCACACAAATACACTAGAGTTTCACTATACTGAAAGAAGCTCAAGAACCCTCATAAGGCAGGGACCAAAATAATGCAACTCTCTGATCCTTCCCCCTTTGGAAACAAGATGCCCTCAAAATGACTTAAACCCCAGCCTTTTCCAAAAGTGGGAAAAAAATTTTTTTATTTGTCAAATTAACGACTGGGTCACTAAGAATTCTGTTTCAGTTTGCACTGAGGGTCGGTCCTGCCCCCAAGTCTTTAGACCAGTGGCTCCCAGCTGGGGATGACTGCGGTCCCCAAGAGATGTCTGGCGACGTCTGGAGACGTTTCAGGTGGCCACACCTGGGGCTGAAACTGAGGGTTTCTCCATCGCCAGCAAGCTCAGGCAGTTCAGCTAACAAACACGTCTCCAGTCTGTCTACAGCTGCCTTACGCAAACCACAGACTCTGTCTGGCCCTGCCATGCCTCACTCCTGACCCCCAATCTTTTGCCCCGGCTGTTAACAAGCTCTCCTAACTGGTTTCACATTCCCCAGCCTTGCGCCTTTGAGAGAACCCATGCGTTCAACCCTGAGAACTGTATCGCTGGTAGCATCTCCAAGTCACCTGTCCTTCTCATCCTGTCTGCAAGCTCCCCACTGACCCCACGCCTTGCTGCCAGGGGCATTTCTTCCAGGCACACCCCTCGGGTCCCATAATGAAAGTGAGAACTGAGATGCAGCTCGGCCTTAGCAGCTCTTCTGGTTGTGATACGGACATGTCCTGTTATTCTATCCAGGATGCAGTTGGCCTGGCAACTAGAGTGGGGTAGCTGGGGCCAGAAGGGCTGTAACAATCCACCCCCGGCCGGCTGTACGCATCCTTGGGCCAGGCTTCCCCACACCTGCAGTTCCACATCTGTACGAAGGGGACAGGTAATGACGGAACCCTCACAACAACATTAGGGGTGGACCCCACCATGCACACGCACAGAAAGGACAGAGAACCCTCCCTGGCACAGAGAGAACACCACCTAAGTATTGGATAAAACTCCTTTCACCACTGTGGTCCACACATTCCGGAATCAGCTTACAGCCTCGTCACCAAGTATACGTGTGGCCCCAGACAAGAACCTGTGAGCCTCCTAGTTCCCTCTCCCTGTAAAAACGGGACGAAGGACGCCTACGTTACACGACAGTCGGGAGGAATAGAGACCTTGATTGTGAAATACACAGCACAGCTCCTGGCCCATCAAAGCTATTAATCAGAGGCCATTACTACTGGCTGTTATTAACGGGGAATAGCCAAGGCCCTGAACTGATCCAGAAAAATCATTCCAAATCTTTCCTTCTCATAAAATCGAGAAATAGCTATTCTTCCTGCACTAATTCTTTATACTTGTTTAGCGGAAGACCCATAAGAACTTTTACTTCAATAACCTTGATTTCATTTCCTGCTTTTCAACTAAAGTTATGAAGCATAATCAAGGCTCTGAGCCCCAGTTTTCAATGGAGTTTAGAGGAAAGTGCTCTACCACTCTGGTAGAGATAGAAAAAGAATTTCCGCTCCATTCAATGTACCTTTAAGCCCAGGAATTTGTTTTTTAATGGCTTTTTTCCCCCAGTAAAATTAAATGATTCAGGACTTTTGTTAATTGTTATGAATCTTTCTTTCATAGATTTGTTTCTAAAGAACTTTAATTTTCACGCTTGAAAGGCCTAGAAAGTTTAACTAGGGTCTGCTCACCAGCTGCTTTTGACTCAGTCCTCATCATACTAAATTTAGACATACACTTTGCCCCGACGGACTTCAACAGCAAGCAGCCACATTAAAATAAGATGCTGCTAGCGCATCAGAACTCAAAAGCCATTGTAAGCCGGCAACTTCCAAGAAGACACAGCACTCTCTCATTCCCTAAAATACCTAATAATTTCCCACCTGGGAAAAGAAAGGAAGAAAAAGATTTGAGGTGGGTCCCAAACACACACACGCACAAAATAGCAAAAGTAACATAATTAACCGGGTAAATCAGGGCAAACAGAAGTTAATGGCACGAAAAATTGAGATAAAGCTGAAAGGTGAGGACAGGACCCAAAGTTTGCCATCAGACACAACTTTACATCAGTTGGAAGGGAACTATATAAATCCGATTCCGAATTTCCTAGACATCGATTCAAAGAAACAAATATAATTAGATGCTTGATTCACAGTATCCAAAAAATGAAGGAGATACAAATATCAAAAACACAGCCTCTAGAGTTTGATACACATGTAAAATTTCTCCCATGGGTCCCAGAGAGGAAACTGTGGACTCCGTACAACTCTACCCTCAGTAAATGCTGCCCACCAGATTTTCATTGGGTCACTTTTAAAATAACCCTCAGTGTTAGATAACCATACAGCACCAAAGCACAGCTCAGTAAATCAAATTTTCAAGTGGGTAACAATATGGTAGCAGCATGTAGATCTCCGCACAGCCCAGTTTACTCCAAGGCTACGTCTTAGAAGTGCTCCAAGTCCCAACTGGGGGGCGGGTCTCCTGGGGTCGCAGAAACACATTACAGTATATCGTAAACACATTTCGGTGCCAATAAATATACCACTTCTACACTATTGCTTCTAATGGTTGCCTAGTAACCGACTGTATGGGCTAGATCATACTGTGATTTTCACCACTGCGTTCAACTGCTTGGTATTGTAAGCGATGCCCCAATAAAACAAGGAGAAACATTTTGTAAGTGTCAAAAACTTTTGCGAACCACCTACACTAAAAAAAAGAAAGCTGGGGCTTCCCTGGTGGCTCAGTGGTTAAGAATCCGCCTGCCAAGGTAGGGAACACGGGTTCGAGCCCTGGTCCGGGAAGATCCCACACACCGCGGAGTAACTAAGCCCGTGTGCCACAACTACTGAGCCTGAGCTCTAGAGCCCGCGAGCCACAACTACTGAAGCCCGTGTGCCTAGACCCCGTGCTCCGCAACAAGAGAAGCTACCGCAATGAGAAGCCCGCGCACCGCAACGAAGAGTAGCCCCTGCTCGCCACAACTAGAGAAAGCCCGCACACAGCAACAAAGACCCAACGCAGCCAAAAATTTTTTAAAAATTAAAAAACAAAGCTGCATTTTATTACCTAATGTTTAAGGGAAAACACCTAATAGCAAGACTACATAATGGCAGTTAATTCCAAGGTGCCTTTGAAATTGTTTATGGTTCTGTTAATCACAATAGGGTCTAAAGGTATTTGCAGAATA
The DNA here is from genome assembly GCF_028564815.1 of Eubalaena glacialis. Classification (NCBI taxonomy): domain Eukaryota; kingdom Metazoa; phylum Chordata; class Mammalia; order Artiodactyla; family Balaenidae; genus Eubalaena; species Eubalaena glacialis. Next base: position 7,172,600 of record NC_083736.1, on the reverse strand, counting down.
GCAGCACACACGACACGTGAACCACGCCTGGTATGTGTGTGAACAAATTTCCAGGCTTCCTGAGAAATAATTACAAAATATGTGGCATTAAAACTTTTCCACAGGGCTTCCCTGGTGGCGCAGTGGTTGGGAGTCTGCCTGCCAATGCAGGGGACACGGGCTCGAGCCCTGGTGTGGGAAGATCCCACATGCCGCGGAGCAACTGGGCCCGTGAGCCACGGGTACTGAGCCTGCGCGTCTGGAGCCTGTGCTCCGCAACGGGAGAGGCCGCGACAGTGAGAGGCCCGCGCACCGCGATGAAGAGTGGCCCCCGCTTGCCACAACTAGAAAAAGCCCTCGCACAGAAACGAAGACCCAACACAGCAATCAATCAATCAATCAATCAATCAATCAATAAATAAATAACTTTTCCACAAATTTGAGTTGAGAACTTCAGGAAAAACATCATGAGCTAACCATGACCTTCATTTCGGGACAGCAAGATATTCACCTGTCTTTCTGCTTGAGACGATCCTGGTTGATCCCCGCCGTCCTAAGGTAATTATTAACAGTGCTGCCTTTCCCTCTCAGAAGTGCCCCAATTTGGACAATAAATTATATGGCCGCTCGAGTCAACAACCAAGATGGCCTAGGTTCCAGAACAACAAGCTAGGAATGCTAAGGTCCCAGACATGGGTTTCTGCATAAAGAAGAAGGAAGTTATTAAATCTGGAGATCCTAACACAGCGAAGGTGGTGGAAACGGCCCTCGGTCAGAACCATGTGAATTGTCAAAGGAAGCTTCCTACTCTGCTGTCTTGAAATAATCCACTCCTTCCACACAGCCAACAAGTGTAATGACCAGGCCTCATCCTTCCCACTTCTCAGGGACATCTGGCATTACTGTTTCTATAACCCTCTCCTCCACTGGCTCATGTAACAGTCACCGTTATCCAAGTGAATGGGTCCAGAGCAATCCAGCTGCATACAACTTGTTGCATACAACTTCCCCCTGCCTCATCTTTCCCTCTGCAAAGCCGCATATAAATCTTCCTAAACCAGAGGTTTAGGAACTCATCACTCAAAATACGTAATGGAAAACATCACTGCTCCGGAAAACACCCAACTCACTCCTTGCAGTTCCTGACTGAACCCCTGGTTCCTACACCAGAAAAGCAGAAAAGCAGGCGGTAGGGACTAATAAATACCAGGTCAAGAATAAATTGTTAAACTACTGTAACCGATGCCATCTATGGTAGCAGAGTCACCCCTCCGCACCCAAGTTGTGCCCATCCTAATCCCCAGAACCTGTGAATATGGTAGGTTCCCTGGAGCGGGGGAATTAACAGTGCAGATGGAATTCAGGTTGCTAATCTAACCCTAAAAAAAAAAGTTATCCTGGATTACACAGGTGGCCCAAAGTAATCAGGGGAGTCCTTTTAGTGGGGAAGAGGGTTTCAGGACAGCCAGCGTCCAAGCAATGCAATGTGAGAAAGACTCAGCCATGGCTGGCTCTGAAGAGGGAGTAAGGAAGGGGCCAGGAGCCAAGGAACACAGGCGGCTTCTCGAAGCTGGAAGAGGCAACTGAAAACAAAACAAAACAAAACAAATATTTCCCCTAGAGCCTCCAGAAAATAAGTGTCCCTGCAGACACCTCAATTTTAGTCCAGGGAGACCCGTGTTGGACTTGTGACCTCCAGAACCGTGAAGTACTAAATGTACGTCATCTTAAGCCACTACATTTGTGGTCATTTGTTCCAGGAACCACAGGAAACAAGTACAGCCTTCTGCTTGCTGAATACCAGTTCCCTCTGTACTATAACCCCTTTAAGAGAGATTATAATCTGGGCGTCAGGGAACGTACAGTGCGATCCATGTGTGGTCTCTATAGCTGCTTGAGAAGCTGCAGCATCAATGCTGGCTGCAGGGAGGACTTCTGTCACTTGGGGTGGGATGAGGGGGAGGCGAGTGGGGACCCCGAGAGTGAGCACCTCCTTAAGTTTCATGCCTCTCCAAGGGGGCTCGCTCACCTCACCCCTGTCGGGGCCTCACTTCCTCAGCATCTGGCCCCAACTCCCTGTGGCCCCCGCAGTGCCAGGTTTCGTGTCCTATGGCCGTGCTGTCTATTCCCTGATGAGGATTCTGTTCTGAAAACCTGCACTCTCCTTCCCAATGTTTCACCCCTCAGCCCGTCCCTTTAGAGTCCAAGCGAGTCTTGTTGCAGGGGCTTTGGGAATGGACTCGCCCGTCCTGACTCATCCTTTGTGCCAGAGGAGCCCTGAGTCTCTGCGGCCTCTGGGCGGGTGCGGGGGGGGTGGTGGTGTCAGTGCCCACCGTTTCTTCCTCTCTTGGGCATCACTCGTTAATTCCTCTACTCTCCCATCTGCTCAGACCAAGCTTTATGAGACGCTCATTACCCTACAGAGACACAGAAGATCCGCTCAGCTCCTTTCTTCAAGGAACTCGTGATCTTTAAAGCAGGCGATGAAAACCCCTCATTTCCTACTCAACAAGCGACGCTGTGGGCCTTACAAGTGAGGTTGAGGAAGTTCTTTGAGAGATGATGACAAGTGCTGGTGAGGATGTGGAGGAACTGGAAAGTTCACACATCGTGGGTACGAACATACAACGACACAGCCACTTTGGAGAACAGTCTGGCTGTCCCTCAGAAAGTTACACATGGAGTGACCGTATGGCCCGGCAATTCCACTCTGAGGAACAGACGCAAGAGAAATGAAAACAGACGTCCACACAAAAACCTGTAAACAATGTTCACAGCAGCTCATTCATAAGAGCCAAAAAGTGGAAACGGCCCACACACCCACCAACTGATGAGTGAATAAGCAAAATGTGGCATATTCATAACAACAGAATATCATTCAACAATAAAAAAAGAGTGAAGTACTGATTCACACAACAACATGAATGAACGCTGAAAGCAGTATACTAAGGACTCCCCGGGTGGCGCAGTGGTTAAGAATCCGCCTGCTGATGCAGGGGACACGGGTTCGAGCCCTGGTCCGGGAAGATCCCACATGCTGCGGAGCAACTGAGCCCGTGCGCCACAACTACTGAGCCCACATGCCACTACTGAAGCCCGCGCGCCTAGAGCCCATGCTCCGCAACAAGAGAAGCCACCGCAATGAGAAGCCCGCGCCCCGCAACGAAGAGTAGCCCCCGTTCGCCGCGGCTAGAGAGAGCCCACGTGCAGCAACGAAGACCCAATGCAGCCAAAAATAAATAAATAAATTTAAGAAAGCAGTATGCTAAATAAAAGGTCAGACACAAAAGACACATATTATATGATTCCACTTGTTTGAAATGTCCAGAACAGGCAAATCCATAGAGACACAAAACAGATTGTGTTGCCAGGGGCTTCACGGGTAGGGGAGTAGTGCCAATGGGCACGGGGATTCTTTTTAGGTCATAAATGTTCTAAAATTGTATTGTGGCGATGTCTGCACAACTCTGTAAATTTACTAAAGATCACTGAATTGAACATTTACAACACGTGAATTGTGGTATGTCAATTATGCCTCAATAAAGCTGTTTTTTAAAAAAACCTCTCTGAGATCCTTAAAGCAAAGATTATCTATGTATATGTGCACAAATGTACAACAAAACATACAGTTACATTGTTATCATACAATCTAAAATCTAGAGACAACTTCCAATTTTTTTAAAAAATGAAAACTCTTTATTTGCTCTGTTACAAAGGATTTAAATAAGCTCACTGCCTCTAATGTCAAATGCCTAATTGCATAATTTAAGTTGGTAAGAGGCCTATAGATAGGCTTTCTCATTCAAGTTACACCTGAACATTAAGTTTTATTGCATCAACTCATATTTACACATAACATGATTTTCAGCCGGTTTAAGATGAAAACTGAACACGTAAAACATTTCTTCTTATAGTCACAACAGAATCCAGAAGACGAAACTCACTAGAATATCTGCTTATTAGGACTCAAGAATCCTAACACCTGAAGCCCTAGTTTAAGTGGATTTGAAATTCAGTATAAGTGGATTAAGAAATTCAATTTTCTGGTGTCATACATGACAAAAGCTTCAAGAATGACAGTAAAATGTATTTTTTTATATTGCCCAGTAGCTAATAAACCTGTTGTTGGGCTTTTTCCAGATGGCATAAATTTCAGCACCGCTAAAAAAAAAAAAAAAAAAAGACGTATGGAACTCACACACTTTAATGTCAGCTCGTTTCTGTGAAAGTACTCTTCTATGTCGGACTGAACCATCATTATAAAATCAGAATTTTGTAGGGCTATTATTTTTCCCAGGTTCTGCAAAAGAACATGGTCCAATCTGGTCAATCTTGGCAGCACACGTCACACTGGGCAGAAACAGGATCTAGGAAAATGGCAACAGCAAACACCGCCAGGCTGTATGTCTCACTGCAAGAGGAGGAAGCAAAGTCCTGGACCCTGACCTCCTACCACTTGCTAGCTGAACCCCTTCGACCCTGCGTATGAAACTCCTGACTGGAGCACCTAGACGGGTGTGTCCCCTATCTTAGTTTGCTACGGCTGTTGTAGCAAATGACCACACACTCAGCAGCTTTAAGCAACACAGACTGACTGTGTTACACTCTGGAGGTCAGGTGTCAACGGTGGGTCACAGGGCTGTGCTCCTTCTAGAGGCACCAGGGAGGGGAGAAGCTGGGTCCTGACCTCGTGCAGCTTCCGGAGGCCGTCCGCCTTCCTTGGCACATGGGCCCACATCACTCCAGCCTGTGCTTCACTGGACACGTCCCCTCTCTGATGCTCACCCCCTCCTCGTCCACTCTGACGTACCTCTGTGGTGACGACTCTGGGCTCAGGAGGATCATGTCCCCACCTGCAGATCCTGGAATCACATCTGCAAAGTCCCTTTTGCCGTGTGAGGTCACACGTTCACAGGCTCCAGCATCAGGCCTGGGACGTCCTTCGAGGGCCATGACTCTGCCTACCACAAGTACCAAGGACCAACTTGAGAAATGAGAAAAGAACCTGGAGTCTATGAAACATGACACAAGAGTAAGGCACGGCGGCGGGAACAGAGATTGGAAACAGCAGTGTTCATTTTTACAACGTTGACCGGTGGTGGTAGTAGCCTTTCTTTGCTTTAGGCCAATCCACACATTTCTGCCTGTTTCTGGTGGCCTCTGGCCTCCACCTCACCATCTGTACAGAACTGTGGTCAAGGGAGCGGGCAGAGGTGGGCTCTGCCTTGTGAACTTCACGTTTCAGGCTGGAGCGATCCTGTACCCCAGAAGTGGAGGCAAGCCCGGCCAGCTCCTACTCACGGGAGCTTGCCTTGGAAGGCACACAGACGCTTACTCAACTCTTGAGTCTTACCCTATCTAATCCTCCCACGGACTACAATCCCCACATCACAGATAAACAGACCGAGGCCAGATGATTTTCACAGGATCACACAGCTACGCGGCAGCAGAGTCCTAGACCGGTCCCTCGTCCACTGCACAGAAAGGCCATGGTATCTTCCTTCCTCAAAGGCTATGGGGTCAGCCCAGTCCCTAAATGCCTCCACTCTCTTTTTCCTAAAACACCCAAACCAGAAACACGTGACCTCATAGCCAAGAGAAATACAACCACGAGATTCACAGCCCCAAATGGAGGCACAGTCGAGGCCCCCTCGGCAAGCTGGGCCCAGCTTTGCATGACGTGGTCCTGCCCACTCGGGGCCTCACACACCTGCCCTGCTCCCTCACCTAAGGGCCTTGCAACCACACGTCCAGCAGGTCCTTCTCAGGGCACACGGCAACACCCACACCTTCACGCCAGCTCTGCCCCCTGCAATGGGGGCCACTGGCACCACGCCCGCCTCTCCGAAGAGCTGAAGTTCTCAAGGGGAGCGATATGCTTGTTCTCTACGACTCCAAGCCAGCTGAGCACCTGGCACAGCACGTGCTTCTGAAACGTAGGCACCGTGAATCCACATTCTTAACCTCCACGGTCAAAGCTGAACATGGACAAATGTCCCATGTCCTCTCCACAAACATTTTGGAACACAAGCATTTCCAAAAACTAGCATGTGCCAATACAGTTCTTCCTCCATATTTACAGGGAGCTATATGTTTGCATAAGAGCCCCTCTCTCTTTACCCGTCTCTGCTTCTGGACCAGGAAGTTGTATAGGAGAACAGTGCAACATAACCAACTTACGTGTGCAAAAAAAATTTTGTTGAAATGTGCCACGCTAAAAATTAGAATGTTGTAAACTACATTTTGAAAATATGAAATCAACTCTACTTTGGACCCTTGAGCGGAAGAAGAAACGAGGCCCTTTGGTCTTAATGTCACTACCACCACCATCATCAACGAGACATATGCAGCAGCATACAGGAAATTACAATCCCTGGGGAAATGCTGGGGATTCATTTTAAAACCAGATTTCAGGGCACAGTCCCACAGCACACGTCCTGTGTACAGTGGCAGTGTTGTGTGTGTGTGCGTCTGTGTGTGTGAGAGAGAGACAGAGTGCATGCCTGTGCACATGTGTATATGTGTCTGTGCATATATAATATCTTACATTAAAAAAATCATGAAGTGGAACTTCCCTGGTGGCGCAGTGGATAAGACTCTGCACTCCCAATGCAGGGGGCCCGGGTTCGTTCCCTGCTCAGGGAACTAGATCCCACATGCATGCCACAACCAAGAGTTTGCATGCCACAACTAAGGAGCCCACATGCCTCAACTAAGGAGCTGGTGATCCACAACTAAGGAGCCCGGGAGCTGCAACTAAGGACCCCGCCTGCCACAACTAAGGAGCCCACGTGCTGCAACTAAGGGGCCTGTGAGCCACAACTAAGGAGTCCGCCTGCCGCAACTAAGACCCAGTGCAAATAAATAAATAAATATTTAAAAAAAAAAAAAAGTCATGAAGTGAGGCTCCAAAACACCCTCGAGTCCCGAGTTTGCGAACCTCAGCACTATGAACATTTGGGTCCAGTTGTTTCTGGGGGTGGGAGCTGCTGTGTGCACTGTAGGATGTCTAGCAGCATCCCTGGCCTCCACGCACTAGAAGCCAAGAACATTCCTCCTAATCTCCACCTGTGACAACCAAAAACGTCTCCAGACATTGCCAGATATTCCCTGGGGGACACAGTTGTCCCTGGTTGAGAACCACAGCTCTCAGCTACCAAAAAGTCCCCAGGATGAGTGTGGCCGGATTATTTAAAGCATACAGGGTCCCTGAAACCAGAACAATCTACTTTCCCAGATTATTACGAATTACAATGAGAATTATCTTTCTTTGAGGGGGTCTTAAAAATGCAATAAATTCTGCATTACACTTTGTTGACCTACATTCTATTAAAACGACCAAAATGTTAAGTTCTTACAAAGGAAACCTTTAGAAGTCATTTTTCCACACAACGAAAGAGTCAGTATTTTACTGAGATGATTTTGAAGAGTCTAACAAAAATCAAAACTGCTTTCTTTCATTAGTCTTACACCGAAGCCTGTAATCAGGGAGAGAACGCAGTAGACAGTCCTGCATTAACCCAGATTCCATCTTTCCCTCGTTTGACCGGGATTTTCGTAGGTTACACAAATATTACCTTTAAATTAGTGTTTATCTTCCTCCAACATGTGGACAAAGAATGAAATGTATTGCTGGAAATAGAGTCTACATAAAAGCTTTAATTTTCTCCTTTATCCAGAATGCCAATAAGAATTCTCAACGCTTTCGTCTACCTGACTCTTCCCCCACCACTAATGACACAGAGCCTTGGGCAGGATCAGAGAAGAGTACTTCTGGGATCCCAGGCCCATGGCTCCTCTTAAAAACAACTGTGATCCGAAGCAAAGGGGCTCTGAGAGATTTCTAAGATGGATCCTCCAGGTGGGCATGGAGTAGGGGAACGGGCCACGTCTGCCCATCGTGCCCTGAACCCTCCGAAAGCTCTTTGATCTGTTCCCGCCATCCCTCCAGGCTTCCACCCCACACTGAAGGCTGGATAAAGTGAAAGCTTCCTTCACAACTACTTTTAGAACCTGGGTAGAGGGGAGCCGACCCCGTACTCTTTTTCTCCAAAGTTTGAGAGGGAACTGACTGGTGCACATGACTAAGTCCAGGCCGTGAGGTGTCCAAGTCACGTCCGACCCCCCAACACACACACCCCCATGCTCAAAAACCACTGGCAGGTGAAAGCATCGCAAAACGAACTCTGCAGGGTGAGCCCAAGGTACGACGGAACTCCCGCTCGCAAGAGGGCCTGCTCGGTACAGAAGGAAGCAAACCATTCCCCTTATTTCTACTCATAAAGCGTAAGAATTGGGGCAGCTTTTATAACGTCTTGGGACGCACAATCCGTAGCATCTGTTCGGAGGGTCTGATTCCATACAGTTGGAGTCAGTGGATCTTTCTGGAAAGGGCGAGACAGGAATTATTTTAAGGTTGGTAATTGAGAATATAGTGTAGAAATTATATAACGAGAGAGAAAACAAATTTTCCCCAAACTTTCACTGACAAAAATCAAAATTTTGTGAATTCAAAATTTGAGTTTCCTATCATTTTCATGCGTCATGAAATATTCCTCTGTGATGTTTTCCCCCCAATCATTAAATAATGTCAAAACCATTCTCAGCTGGAAGGCTGCACAAAGACAGGCAGTGGGTGGGTTTGGCTTGGGGGCTGCACAGGTGGACCCCACCTCCTGGGGGCAGATCCTGCAGGCCCAGCTCAGGGCCTGGGGAGGACAGAAGGCTGCGCAGGCAGCCACAGGCAAAGACGAGAGAAAGAAAGGGAAATCCAGACGGAGACATCACCGGGGCAAAGGGCTTTCTGAGCCCAAAACGCTATCTTTGTGTTGTCTGTGCTAAGAAACCTGTATCAGGGGACAACTGATATCTTCAAGTGTGAGAAAGGCGTGGTATTTTGTATATAAACAACACTGCTTACCCCCATAACTTTGCGCCTTTCAGTGTGGCTAGCTTGTGATAACTTCTTTTATGTGTTACACACACATAATTTGAATGCTGAGTGATCACAAATGGTCCTAGTTGTACATCTCTTCACCACGTCACTGGAGAAACCCTTATAATTCCAAAAGAGCACTAAAAGTCCTACAAACCAAGCTTAATAAACAGTAAAACATGTGATACTAAAGTGGGATGCATCCACAGGTTAGCCACTGACTTTATGAAATGTACACCCAACTTGAGCAGGTGTCTGACAGATAAAAGTATGTTTTATTGACAGTTCTCACGAAACTGGTCTCCAGGTACAAATGTCCGCACCCTTTCAGCTCTGCACACAGCCTAAGACCATTGTGATGGGAACTCCCCAGAGGGCCTTTATCAACGTTCACAATTTTCATGCTTTCATAATGATCAGTCACAAACCCTACTTAAAAAGGTGACATTCTGTTTATATAAGAGTCATCAATAGGGCTTCCCTGGTGGCACAGTGGTTAAGAATCCGCCTGCCAATGCAGGGGACATGGGTTCAAGCCCTGGTCCGGGAAGATCCCACATGCCACGGAGCAGCTAAGCCCGTGCGCCACAGCTACTGAGCCTGCACTCTAGAGCCCGCAAGCCACAACTACTGAGCCTGCGTGCCACAACTACTGAAGCCTGCGCGCCTAGAGCCCATGCTCCGCAACAAGAGAAGCCACCGCAATGAGAAGCCTGTGCACTGCAACGAAGCCCGCGCGCAGCAACGAAGACCTGACACAGCCAATAAGTAAATAAGTAAAATAAATTTATAAAAAAAAAAAAAATCATCAATAGATCTTTAAAGGGGGGCTTTTAAACACGTTAAAGAAATGCAGAAAGGAACAAAGAAAAGAAGGAGAAAGCCATGAGGATGGACTGAACAGGTGAAGTGAAAATAGTGTGGAAGTGTAAGGACAGAAAAGGGACTCCTGAGTACACATACACATAGAGTGTCAACTTTTGGACCATTTAAATGTTTTTTTACATCCAAAAATATCCTTACTCTCCAAAGGTTCAGGAAAGAAGAAAGAGGGAAGGGAAAGGGAGAGGAAGAAAGAGAAAGAAAGGCAAAGAAATTTACTGTTCAAGAGAGAGAAAGCAAATATGGCAAAATGTTAACAAGTGATGAATGTATTCTTTACGTTTTCCATGGGTTTGAAATTTTTCAAAATACAAAGTGGAGGAAAAGAACGGAATAAAGCTTGGCTTCTCTGACACCAGCTCCACTGGCTACTATTTGTCTTCAACAAAACATCCAGTTAGGTCAGTCTTAATATTGAAATAAAAGTTCAAATTATTCTTGTTTAAAAAAAAAAAAACCAAACCCACTGACTTGGCACTTGTGTCGAGCTGGATATTTCTGGTTCACCGTGTGAGTGTTACTAGTTTCTCCAAGTCTCTCTGGAGAGCCGGGCTGGCGTGCCCATCCTCCCCCTGCAGACTCCGTGAGGCCTGGCCTTGGGCAGGTGACCTCGAGTGTGGCAGAGTGAAAACCAGGCCAGAATCTCCACAGACATCATGCACCCCCAGATCCCCAGCTAGAACACCTCCCCAGAAAGTCTCACAGATCCCACAGGGTAGCAAGAGGCATATTTCTCGTGCTCCTGACTGAGCAAATACCTAATGATTAGTAGGAGTTAAGAATATATATTATTTTTGGCTGTGTTGGGTCCTCGTTGCTGCTTACGGGCTTTCTCTAGTTGCGGCGAGCGGGGGCTACTCTTCATTGCGGTGCGCGGGCTTCTCACTGCGGTGGCTTCTCTTGTTGCGGAGCACAGGCTCTAGGCACGCGGGCTTCAATAGTTGTGGCTCACGGGCTCAACAGTTGTGGCGCGTGGGCTCTACAGCGCAGACTCAGTAGTTGTGGCGCACGGGCTTAGTTGCTCCATGGCATGTGGGATCTTCCCAGACGAGGGCTCAAACCCATGTCCCCTGCCTTGGCAGGTGGATTCTTAACCACTGCGCCACCAGGGAAGCCCCCCAGATTAGCCTTTTAAACCCTAGTGAAAGCTGCACAGAACTTCTCATTCTCGCCCTTTGTTAGTGACCTGCTCCTTAGACAAGCCTTCCTGGAGGCGACATGTAAGAAAGAGCACTTAGAATCATCTCTTCCTTAGGGAAAGCACTTCCTTGAGAGAAACCCCGAATACCTCAGAGTTGTGCCAGACCTACAACCTCAACGTATGACAAGACACTCCCTGCACGTGGGCTGAAGCCCGCTGGAAGGCTCTGCGCTATTTTGGAGACGAGTTTAAATCGCGTACTGAGCTTTACAGCCGGGCGGAGCACTGCTGTCTGGGGCCCGAGAGGGCTCTCATTCTGGCTCCGGTCCTCTTAGTTTTCACCCTTGTGGGACACTTGTGTTGGTGAAACGCTTAGTTCTCCTAGTTTAGAGTTTCTTTTTCACATGTGATCTTCGAGGAGCTGCATTTTCCCTGGCACCTGGCTGATTCAGATACCACCTCAAGAACCTTTCTGGGCGGCTGTGACCTGGCCATGATGGAGAGCAGGGGCACGCGGTTGTTGGTTTTTGTACGAGAATCTTGTGTTTGTGTGAGAATGTACTATTTCCCCCTTTCCAGGCACCACATCTGGCACCTAGAAGACCTCAGCTAAGTCCAACCAAATAAATTAGAGAGTAAGATTTAACAGAGGGTCCTCACGCTTGTCCTTTACAACCACTGACAGAGCAGGAGAGCTGCATGCCACCAGCATACAGACGACACATCCTAATGTCTCTGCATACCCTGCCTCCTGTCGTTTGCTTTCAATCCACTGGACAGGCTTGCATACCCCACCCAGGATGTGAGCTGGTCCGAGAAGGGCCGGGGGAAGAGGAGGAGAGAAAAAAGGACCCAAACCTCTTACTCACAATCAGGAAAACATACATTTGATTCCAACAGCACCAGCATCCCTGCTGCCTTAAGAAGTGAGACCCACAGGGGCCTTCACGGTGGCAGAGATGGATGGCCGGCGCACCTCTAAGTCAGCTGATTTCCTGCTCCGTCCCCTGGTCCCACCCACAAAAGACACTCACGCAGGCACCCAGAACAGTCATAAATCAAGTCCAGGGAGGCACAGAGGCAGCAGGGACATTCAACTGGAATGCCAAGGCACAGATGCTTGTCACCACTCACCGTGACTTTCAGACCCGTGAATTGCACTTTCCTTGCTCCTCAAACGGGGTAACAAGGCCTGGCCTACCTGTCTCATGGGGATGCACAGAGATGTGCTGAAAACCACAAAGCACGGCAACTGTTCGCTATGATGAGCACTGATGGGGGAGACAGGCCGAGGGCTCACGCTGCATTCGCCCGACGAGCGCCCAGGGACTGAACAGCTGAGCTGTCACAGCACGGGCCCACTGACAGCTTCTCGGGACACCACAGTTCCCTGCCATCTGGGGCTCCCGTACACACCAAACACACAGCGTCGTGCGAAATCCCATCCTCACTCTACAGTGCAGTCTGAGACAGTCTAGCACGTGGACGTTTACCGGGTTTTAACTGTCCCTGCCCTAGCCCTCTTCCTAACTGTTCCCCAGTTTCTTTACGGGGAATTGCTTTTCCTCTTCTGTCTCACCCCCCGTAGTGCTGGGAACAGAGGAGAAGTGGCCATGGCACGAAGGACGAGCCAGCTCCCTCTCACTCTGGTCTCTCCCAAGGTTTTAGGAGCAGTCGAAGCACAGTGTCCACAAGCTCGTGTGATTATGAAAATCTGCAAAAGCAAGACATGCTACCATCAGTGATCAGGTAAGTCCTCTGCCCCTTGCACTCTCTCTCCCGACCAAGAGAGGACGAGGGGAAGCGGAGCCATCTCGATACATCCGCCCTGGCTCAGCGGGACACAGCTGTGAGATTCGCACACGTCCCCTTGTACGGCTGCGTCACTGCTGGCTGTGCCGGAATTAAGAATGGCTTCCAGAAATACGTTATTTTAGGACAAATTACCCAATGTCAGGGCACAGTGGGCCGTGGCAGATGGACCATCATGATATAAACCGCATGAGGGCAGAGGAGAAACAAAACTGGAAACTATCAAAGCCAGAAGCTAGCCTATGGAAAATTCTTCCACAGAGTTTTTATCACTTATGAAATCATTTGTCAATTTTCACCATTTATCTCATAAAATTACTAGAGACTTTCCAAAGTTTAAGAAGCCAAAAAAGTTCACACCACATTACCAATAATGGGCCATGAATCACCATAACAACAGCAGCAGCTGGTCACCAGGCTACAGGAAACCCTGAATGGTGTATTTCCTCTATGGAAAATGATACTGTAAAGCCAGTCATAGAAAGAGGTCACACCTAAGAATACACAACTTAAGAAAAAAAATGGAAGAAAATAGAGAGGCATGTCAGGCCATGAATTCATTCATAAATGTTATTTTCCCAGAATGTGCTATCTGCAGTACCTGCCAACTTTGAAAAATTGTCTAAGTACTTGCTCCCCTCAAAACCTGGCGAGGGCAAGTCCTTGTGGGAAGACTGCCAGGCTGGCTCTACTGAGCCCCTGGTCTAGCCTAGAGATAGGCACATGCTTCCAGGTCAGCCAATTAAATACGCACATGTGCACGGGCACGCACACACACACACACACTTTGAATCTTGAGGTACTGACACAGAACAGAGATGTAGTTGGAGTTTCTTTTATGGTCTTGGTTACACTGGCGTGATGATATCTCGTTCCTGCCGGAGCGAGAATTCTCAATTCTGCAGACTGTCCTTGATCCCTGCTGCTCCCAAGACTGGTCTCACTGCCCCTCTTCAATTCCCAAGGGTCCAGCTTAAGTCAGGCAGGAACTGTTTCTCTTGTTTAAAACCAAGAACCCTACAGGATACTCACTGGATCTACAAAGGGATTTATGTCTCCTGGTATACCAATATGCCCAAGATATATGTGCTTATGTGTGTGTATTTTATTAATAGGTTTGTTTTTGTTTAAAATCGAGCTGTAAATAAAGTACACACAACACACATGCTTATAATTGCATGCAAAACATCAGGAAAAATACACAAGAAACTATCAACAGTGTTTACTCTGGGAAGTGAGGTTATGAGGGAGAAAGAGGCTTTTACTTCTAACTCATACCCTTCAGTACTCTTTGAATTTTTAAGTAAATAACAGCATGTACTATAATAAATGCATACAAAACTAAAAGGAGGGCCAAACCTACAGGATAAACTCTCACCCATGAGAAATGCTTCATCTCCTCTTGAATCTTTTTTTCCCCCCTTCCTTGTAAGGCAATTCCCTCTGACAATATTCACCCTGAGGCTCATCTCCATCCGTGGGCCAAGTTCAATCTAACCACCCAGTGTTCCAAGGAGCAAGACAGAAACCTCTTTCTGTCAGAGAAGCAGAACTGAATTGCCAAATCTAGCCTTAGTAGCTCAAGCTCGACACACCGACTTTCCCACGTTAGGTGCTTCACATTTAATGAATAAAAAAATTCACGAATGAATGAGTTGCACCATAATGAATGAGTTGGCCTTATGATCATTTGTTTCTACAATATTGAATTAGTACAGCTAATTATAGTTAAATTCCACCAAAAACACCTTTGCTTGTTTCGTTTTGTTCTTACATTGCTTGATTCCCAGCGTCCTTCTTTATCCTGGTGAGTGAAATTCTCTCTTTAATTGTTCGTTACTTACACCTCATACAAACAGTACATTCTTAACAAATGCTGGAGAGGGTGTGGAGAAAAGGGAACCCTCTTGCACTGTTGGTGGGAATGTAAATTGATACAGCCACTATGGAGAACAGTATGGACGTTCCTTAAAAAACTACAAATAGAACTACCATACGACCCAGCAATCCCACTACTGGGCATATACCCTGAGAAAACCATAATTCAAAAAGAGTCACGTACCACAATGTTCATCGCAGCACTATTTACAATAGCCAGGACATGGAAGCAACCTAAGTGTCCATCGACAGACGAATGGATAAAGAAGATGTGGTACATATATATGATGGAATATTACTCAGGCATAAAAAGGAACAAAATTGGGTCATTTGTAGAGACGTGGATGGACCTAGAGACTGTTATACAGAGTGAAGTAAGTCAGAAAGAGAAAAACAAATATCGTATATTAATGTATATATGTGAAATCTAGAAAAATGGTACAGATGAACCGGTTTGCAGGGTAGAAACTGAGACACAGAGGAAGAGAACAAACGTATGGACACCAAGGGGGGAAAGTGGCGGGGGGTGGTGGTGGGATGAATTGGGAGATTGGGATTGACATGTATACACGAATATGTATAAAATAGATAACTAATAAGAACCTGCTGTATAAAAAAATAAAATAAGATAAAATTGAAAAAAAAAATAGTACATTCTGCCTTTATTACCAATTAGAAAGGAAAAGCAAAGTTAGAGACTGGGAGAAAATTAACGCTGCATTCATACTTGATTAGACTGGTAGAAAAAGCACTTTTACATCCTTAACATGACAATGAGAGAGCGATACATATACAATATGTTAGACCAACTAACAGTAACAGTCCCTGGGGCTTGTCATTAAATTGGAGGGTTTTCCAAAGAACACCCCAAGCATTAGTGAATGCATAAGCATCTTCTCTCCCACTTTTATCCGTAATAAAAATTATGGAGAAAAGAAATCCTGCCTAACCCACTGAATCTGGATTTGATTGTAATTAACTGTCCTTTCTCACACCTGTTAATATAAAGCATTTTGCTATTTCTAAATTAGCACATATTGGAAGGGAAGATCATTTCCTTGGGCATCACTTCCCTCAGCTGCTCCAGCCTTCTACTAATGAGCCCAAAGTATTTAAATTTAACCCTGGCAAAGGAAGATTAACTTTATAAGGAGGAAAACACAGCAAGACAACTTCACAGTTGTCTGTGAAGGAGCCAGTGCCAGAGCTGGGCCTTTCTGGTTCACAGTTTCTCTCTGGCTTCACCTGCCAAATGACTTGATCTCTCCAGTACAAGAAACAGATTTCAACAACCGTTAATTTGGGCATTGGGAAGCCCGGGTGGACCGTCTGGCTCTGACCATGTCCTCTGAGTATGATGCTCAGGCTCTAGCATGCCTTGGTCCTATGACTCAGTAGCCACCCAGGGTGTGGTTTCTTTGTAACTTGCACTCCATGCCTCATCCTTTGTCCTGGTAACCCACCTAGTACACTAGACCCTCTAGAACCCGAATCCTGCCTGGCACATAGTAAGCGCTCAATGCGTGTGAGCTCTGACAATGAAATAATGATGATGCTGATAAGCTACTATGATCTCTGTCCACAGGGTCCACAACTTAACTTCTTGTGCCAAATTCTCCCCGAGCTACACCTAGCACTTGTTGTATCTGTACAAACTCTGGATGTTCTGTTCTACTGCCAACTATGGATGTCTTCTAAGATTCCACCCAGAACCAAATCTATCTCCTGGCACCTTTCTGAGCCCACTGGGTCAGTCTAGTTCTAACTCAGCCTACTGTCTACATGGATTATCTGCAACTGATGGGACATGCCCTTCCCGTGAATTGCTAACACGGGTGGATGAGAAGATTCAACCACCTGGTCTTCACCTGTTTGCCCGAGCACACGCAGGTGCCAGGCTCTGTGGGAGGTACAGGACTACACGATGAATGTGACGCAGCCCTGGCTATGACACAAGAACAGTTTGGTGTGGAGAGACATATCTCTATAGACTATCATAAAACAACACAGAAGTGCTTATAACAAACTGCCCCTGGCATATTATAAAACACAGACCAAAAAAAGCCATCTGGGTGGGAGACAAAGGCCTCCTGGAGAAGGTGATACAGGAGCCAAGTTTTAAAGAAAACACAAAGTTAGGAGGAAAAGGGAGTAGGGACCATCACAAAATGCCCCTCGTTTATAACAGAAACTAGCCTTTCCCAAGTGCCCATGTACCAAGATTTTCACCTGTGTCCATCTCATCTCATTGAGTTCATTCAACTACCTTATAAAGTAAATAGCGTCAACTCCATTCTCCTGATTCAGAGACCAAGGCAGAAAGAGGTTACCTCGGCAAGGCTCCAAACCTATTCAATGGAGGAGCCTCATTCCACCCTGATCCGAGTCACTCCCAGACCACGCAACTTCCAGGATACCTACGACCTTCGTGGGACCACAGTATCGTGACGAAGGTCACAAGAAGGGCTTTGTGCCTTTAAACAAGTGCACACGTGCCCAAACATTCCTCTTCATCCCCAAACACAATCTCTCCTTTCCCTCGTTGCAGCCACTCAAAGGCCCGTGAAGGGTAAGAAAATCAACACCCTAATTCCTTGTCAGTCCCCTTCAACCTGAACTCTAACCTGCCCCTCCTCGGCCCTTCCGTTCCAGTACCACGTTCCCTGAGCGTCGGCAGGCCAGGGCCACCACGCACTCCACCTGCCCGCCGTCCTCCGCCCGAGCCGGCGCTGACGGCAGCAGCCCCGCGCCTGCCTCTCCCAAAGGTGCACCCACACCTCAGCATCCAAGCATGCAACTTCTCCCCTGGCCACCTTTACCCGCCAAAGGTTCATTGGTAGATAACAGACGTGCTCTGGGGTCTGGACACGTGACACAAAAAATATAAGAACAAATACCACTGAGGAAACTGATACATAAGACAGAGCTGGACGCTCCCGTCAACCCTTTACTATAAGAAAAGTCACATAAACCAGGCAGAAATTATTAAAACTAAAAGAGCAGCATGACTGTCACGAAGACAGGACCCTTGAGGGAGGAAAAACAAAACAGAACAAAATCCAGACAAAATAAATCAATCTCCATACATCATTATGTTTAAATAATTAACGGAACCCTCAGACATCAAACAGCACAGATGCACCAGTGGTTAACACTTAAACTCCTCGAGTCAGTGTCCCGACCCCTCCATGGCCCTCAATGTCAATGACCCGATCTCAGCTGCACAGATGCACTCCCACCACCTCGAACGGGGGCACATCTTGAGGCTGCTCGTGGTCACAGAGAATCACGTCCCTTCCAAAGTCTTCAATGCTGCAAGTTCTACCGTGCCACCCACCTCTCCCACGAGCGGCGCCACAAGCCCCCATGTGCCTCTGCAAACTTAAATTTAAGTATAAATTGAATTTAAGTTCATAGCAGCATTATTCACAGTAGTCAAAAGGCAGAGATAACCCAAGTGTCTATCAACAGATGAATGGATAGAAAAAATGTGACTTATACCCACAATGGAATATGATTCAGGCTTTCTCTCTCTCTCTCTCTCTGTCTCTCTCTTTCTTTGGCTGCGTTGGGTCTGCGTTGCTGCGCGTGGGCTTTCTCTAGTTGCAGCGAGCGGGGGCTACTCTTTGTTGTGGTGCACGGGCTTCTCTTTGCGGTGGCTTCTCCTGTTGTGGAGCATTGCTCCGCGGCATGTGGGATCTTCCCGAACGAGGGCTCGAACCCGTGTCCCGAACCCGTGTCCCGAACCCGTGTCCCGAACCCGTGTCCCCTGCATTGGCAGGCGGATTCTTAACCACTGCGCCACCAGGGAAGTCCCTGATTCAGGCTTTAAAAGGGAAGTCTGACAAATGCTCCAACACGGAATGAGCCTCAAGGACATGATGCCAAGTGAAACAAGCCCATCACAAAAGGATGAATACTGTAGGATTCCACTCATATGAGTCACCCAGAGTAGTCAAATCCATAGAGACAGAAAGTAGAATAGAGGTTATCAGGGGCTGGGGGAGGGGAGGAAGGGGAATCATTGTTTAATGGGGAGAGAGTTTCCATTTGGGCAGATGAAAAAGTTCTGGAGATGGATGGCTGTACAACCATGTGAACGTAGTTAAAGCCACAGAAGTCTACATTTTAAAATAGTTAAAACGGTAAATTTTGTTATATTTGTTTTGTCACAATAAAAAAGGTAAATGAAATTTAAAATTCAATTCTTCTGTCCCAGGAGCCCCATCTCAGGTGCTCACCGGCCTCACCTGAACCACAGGGCCAGCACAGATTACTGAAGGTTTCCGCCCCTGCAGAAAGTCAGCGGGTAACATTGGTTAGTGGCTGCTGACCACGTTTCCCTGGACTAAGGAACTGGCCTGACCAGTACCTCTAAAAAGCTACATTCCCATATTGAACCAGCCCACTGGGCTATCCAGCGTGCATTCATTCATTCAGCAAGCATTGCTGAACACCATTCATCTTGGTGCCAGGCACTTGGTCCGAGTGCTGATAAATAAAAATTATCAAGACATTCTTGGCAGCTAACACTTCCTAGGATGGCAGAGGAGCACACAGTTTAAAGAGAAATCACAATGTAATGCGACATGTGACCTTTCACCCATATAAGCCAAATGCTAACTGCCTCCGGACTTTGTTCTTTCCAGCACACATTCCAGAATGCTCTACGTTGCTCAAGGGCCAGCTCCCTAACCCAGTGCAGGTCACGCTGCACCTAGACTTCTACAGAGTCTCCACTTCTCTCCTCCCCACCCAAGAGCTCATCTTCCCTCCCACTGTCTCAAAGGAAGAATTAGCCTTTACCTTCCCAAAGTTAATCCCGCCAACACTTCTTGATTCCATCCTCTCCTGCCTGTTCTGGGCCCCTCTCCATCCTCATCTCTTACCTCTCCGTATCCATAATTCCAAAGGACCCCCTACCCTTAGTCTACAGACAAGCTCAGCTTGCTCTTAGTATAGGGAAAGCCAGCTTGTCTTCTCCTTTCCAATCCAGCAGGGCTAGGCAAACTACTTCGGAGAAGGGCCAGGTAATAAACTTTGCAGGCTTTGCAGATCACAGGCCGTCTGTGCTGTATATTGCTCTTTACCCTTCTTCCACGACTCTTTAAAATGGAAAAAGCGTTCTTAGCTTGGGGGCAGGGTGGAGGCGTACAGGGATCTGGCCCGTGGGACACAGGGCGCCAGCTCCATCTACATGTTCCTCTCAGATCATTTTTTCTTAGGTACAGTTTTTGATGTGTCCCTTCTCTGTCCAAAAAGACAACACTTGGCGGTCTCCCCTCTTTCCATAGAGTAGAAAGGGTGGGCCTTCAAGACCCCAACCCACCCTCTGAAAGTCCCAGCTCCCTCTCCCCTTCAAACACCTTCGAGCACCGCCCAAATGGCCCACTCCGTGCCACCCTCCTTGTCCTGGCACCGAGCTGCGACCACACTGTCTAGTGATCCTTGCCCAGATCCATCACACGTGCAGAGCCCCGTGCAAACGCCACCACGTTTACAAAGATCACTGTCTCCAGTTACAGTGACCTTCCTGTGCTGCTACTATCCCAAGCTTCCCTAACCTATCGTGCTATCTCCCCAAGACACCGAGAACAAGTTATTCCTGATACGCTACAGTTGCTCAACGAAGGTTTTCTTAAAGAATGACAACTCTCAACGTATACAGTATTGTAACTCAACTATACCTCAATTAAAAAGATGAACATAAAATGCACCTGCCCGCACAAAGAAAGAATGAGAACTCTCATCTCCACGGGGGCGTCAGAAGCAGAATTTGCGCTGTTCTCACCCTGATCACCACTAGGCACCACCACAGCAGGGCTGCACAATTCCTTGCCTGACCTGTGAATCAGAGAACCGGTTCCATTCCTCTGTCTACTGAGAGTGCCTCTCAGGAGAGGGCATACCCGATAGGCCGTCACCAAAGTCACCTCTTTTTATATGATCACTGCTATGGACTGAACGTTTGTGTCCCCCCAAAATTCAGATGTGGAAACCTACTCCCCAGTGTGACAATATCTGGAGGTGGGGCCTTTGGGAGGTGATTAGGTCGTGAGAGCGGAGTCCTCAAGAACAGCAGTAGTGCCCTTATACATGAGACCCCAGAGAGCTCCCTCAGCCCTTCCACCGGTGGGGACACAGCAAGGAGATGATCATCTGTGAACCATGAAGCAGGTTCTCACCAGCCACCAAATTTGCCTGCACCATGATGCTAGACTTCCAGCCTCCAGAACTGTGAGAAATAAATTTCTGCGGTTTATAACCCAGCCAGCTTATGGTATTTTGTTATAGCAGCACGAAGGGACTAAGACAAATCACCCCTGGGCAGATTCAAAGCTCTCAGGTGTCTGGGTAGTCATCAATGTCAAGACCAGCATCAATTAACAAGGATCAGGGGTTAATGCTCCTCAACACAGCCGAAGCCTTTCACAACACAGTGCAGACTGCAGGCAGGTCAAGGTCATTCTTCCACTCACTCCATAGGTACTTATTAAGCACCTACTATATGCCAACACAGTACTGGAGAGTGAGGTACAATAGGAAGCAAAACCGCCTCTAACAGCAAACTCTTTAATACAGCCAAACAAGAATGCGAGGACATTTCTCTCACCAACATACACAGATCACGCAAGACAGTACACGTCTCAACGGTAAGGACCAAGATCCCTGAGACGCCCCACCTGGCCACCACGCTGTGCTTCGCTCAAAGTGAGCGCTCAATAAATACCGGCCACACAGAACCGCGCTCCAAATGATTACATCAAAAGCCTTTGGTAACTCTGGAAGGAATGAGGACTGACCTTTGAGTAATTACTTCAAGACTGAAAAAGAAACAGCAGCAACGCAGAGCCTCAAAACCACTCCAGGAATAATCAAAGTAAGAGAAAGATGTTTGTGAACAGATTCTGCACTTCAGTTTCTGTTAAAGGGAGATGGCTCTCATCCTTCAAGCTGAAGAGAAATTAAAGTCATTGCCTCAATCCAATAGCTGGAAAGTGTCTTTATCGTGAAAATTCAATTAGCAGTCTGTGACCTCCACGTCATTTCTCGGTCTGTAGCTCCACTCCCTTCCCGCTGAGGTTAAATGCACCACAGTGGTCGGGAAGCGCCCCATTTAGAAGATGTGCCCTCGCCTTTTTAGAATGAGCTGTGCTTTGATTCTACAGCTACGCTAAAGAGGCTGCTGGGTCAACATTTATACGCGGGTTCCATGGAAATTATTTCGCAATTATTACCTGTGTGTACCAAACAGAACTTATTTAAGTTTCCAGGGTATTGGCAGTACGACACCACCACCACATGATAAAAGTGCCCAATTCCAATGCTTGGCCAAACAAGAATTGTCCAATACACTTAAAATCTGATAGCTTTTATGTAACAGCCACTTAATAACTATCGTAATACCTGCTTGTAAGGTACTTTAAAACATAGAGGGCATGGACTGAACTCATCATGGGATAAGAATGCCTGTTGCTGTGCACTTCAAGTTGTCAGACTTCATTAAAAATCATGGCACAACTGGGTATTTGACTGGTATAATATGGGTGCCAAGGCGCTCGCTGGCTAACTCAGGCTGATCAATTTCAAGCCATTCTAGCGTAAAGAGTGAATTATTCATAAACGTTTAGGGAATAAATCATATGACCTTAAACATTCATGCCCCCCACCTCAATTTCACCAATCTTTGTCACTGATACTCTACTCCTGGTCTGTTAAATGTACATCACTGTAATCCTCCCACACCCATAATTCCATTAAAATAGCTTGCTCTAAATAGTCTTTTCACAGTAGGAATGCACAGAGGTACGCCTGGATACAGAACTTTGTATAGAGACTAGTCTATCTATTTATACCCAAACAAAGAGAATATAAAGCACGCTGTTCGTTAATACTAAGCACTCAGTATTAATGATACCCATTAATGATGAGTCTACTGACTTCTAAACCAGTAATATACAAAGCACGGATCTGGGTTGAACTCAACCACAGCCAGAGAAGGTCTGCTGGGTGCTCCCCTCCTCTCCAAGGAGCACCAAGTATGACAGCCAGAAGCAGAGCCAGTGACCAGGTCGGAATTTCTGGCAACTTGACCCTTCTGGCCTGGTAATTTAGCATCCCTCATGTTTTCAAAATACCACAAAGCATCACTCTGTCCTTACTTTGGGTCTACCGTATTCGAGGCAGTCCCTTTTTGCCTTGGAAATTGCGCTGGCCTTAGTGCCGCCAAACACGCATCAGGAATGTCCACAGAGGAGTCCAGAGCAATCTGACGATTTTCTTTGTGCTTAGAACTTGAAAACTGCATTTTCTCAACACCGGGAAAAAGGGAAGTATGTCTCTTCATTGAAGATTTTCACTGAGAAGGAAACCAAAGCTTCGCAAAAATTGTCTTCCCAATTTATCTCCCTAACATCAGAACATTTCTCTGAAGTGTAGCACTGACATTTACAAAATTTCATTTAGACACCATTAAGGACCATAAGGTTTCTCTGAAAAACCAGAGGGGAGGGGGAAGGGAATGCATGGTTACAAAATAAGAAGGTAGAGAAAACCATCCCAAAGGACGCAGAAAGGAAACACGCTCTCCCATATCCGACACACCTGTGTCAAGTGTTCACGCTGTTAGAGCTGAACTGTGTCTCCCCAAAGCTCAGATGCTGAAGCCCCAACCTCCCAGGACCTCAGAATCTGGCTGTATTTGAAGACAGGTCTTTAAAGGGATGATTAAGTTAAATGAGGTCACTAGGGTGGGTCCTACTCCAAGAGGACTGGTGTCCTTATAAGAAGAGGAGATGAGGACACAGACACACACAGAGGGACCACCACGTGAGGACACAGGGAGGAGACGGCCGTCTACACGCCCAGGAGAGACGCCTCAGGAGGGACCAGCCCTGCCCACACCTGGATCTCACATTCCAGCCTCCAGGACGGGGAGGAATAAACGTCTTGAAGCCTGCCCCACCCCGTCTGCGGCACTTTCTTACAGCAGCCCTCACAGACTAATTAATACACGCTATGCCATGCTCTGTGCCAGGCCCTGCTCTTGCTCCGAGGTATGGACAGAAAAAGCAGAAGGGAAGAGGTTTCACGATTTGTCTTGCCCTGGGCCCTCGTGTGTTTGGGTGGAATTCCTTGTTTTTCTCTACGCCTCTCTTTTCTCACCTGTTTAATGGGATAATATGACATGAAGGCCATCAGTAGGATTTCATGAGAGAGTGAATACGCAGTACCCAACAGAACTCCTCATACATCCCAAGCACGCAATACACACTATCGTTTTTAAAACTGGGCCGCATCCAGGCCAATTAAACCTGTCTCTATGAGGTAGGAACTGGGCACCAGAAAAATCTGTAAAGCTCCCAGGAAATTCCAATGGCAGCCCGGTTGAGCAGTACAACTGACGTAGAAGCAGCGTCCTCTGCCGTGGGGAAGGGAGGATGCTCGGCGGCCGGGATCCCTGGGGGCTGGGGCAGAGGTGGGCACACAGGTGGAGCAGAAAGATGAAGATCAGGAAGCCCGCTGGGCCCAAAGGCTTTTTTACCTTGAATCTCACGATGCCCTTGTTAAATCCACACTATTATTATTATTCCCAAATTAAGAACAGTGGCCAGAGCTGGGGCAGTTCTGGCAGGGGGTGGGAGAGGCGGAAACAGAGGTGAATAATCTTTTAGGTGCGCTGATCCTACGGGACAGCCCAGGGGAGATGTTTGGGGACAGCAGGTGACATTGCTCTGAGCCCAGCAGAGCCAGGGCGGGGAGGAGGGTAGCAGATCAGTGAGGCCTCACCCCTCAGGGGGCTCTGGAGTACCCCCTGGGCCTCTCCTGCTCCTCATCCAGTACACCAGCCCAGCCGGCAACGTGCCCACATCAACACGCCCGTCCCTGCTCCAGGGTTACCTGCTGATTGCCTATGGGACCGCTTTACAAACAGCCCAGAGAAAATGCTCTTACAGTGACTGTGTTTAATCTTTAATGTGAAACATTCCATTGTTTGAGAAGCAGAGCTGTTTCTAATTGAATACATCTAAAAATACGATGAGAAGGTATGAATTAAGGTGAAAGGGTAAAATGTGCCATTGAAAAAACAGATGTATTTTGGAACAAATCCAGAAATGTCTTCCTCCTGTTACATGTTAAGATTTCATGGGTTGAAGTCAAGCCAGAAACACGCATATTTGTGATGGAAAGGCAAATACTATTCCTTAAAATTGAGAGAACAGCAGGATTTTCTCACTTTATTCTGAAAGAAAAATGTAAATACTTTTGAAGGGGTAGCAGGGAAAAAAGGAAACATGCAGTACTTAAAAAAAAAGAAAAAGAAAAAAAAAAGAGCACTGTTTTACCACTTTAAAGCCATGGATAATTTAAGAACATAAAAATATGTGATGTGGTCTGTTCATTAAAGTGTAAGATTTAGTATAAATTGAATTTTAAACTATAATTTACCCAGCCAACAATTTCAAATGTAATGACTGAATATGCTTTAACTGCTTCTAAATGCTGCTGGCAAAATTTAAGGAAATGCTTAATTTCTGCCAATTTATTAAGAAGCAGGCAAACTTGAGTAGAGAAAAAAATCATTAATAAAAAAGTTTTCTGGACTTGGTGACCCCACAAGGTCAAGCAGACCCAGAAGCTACTTGTTTAACAAAAGAAGAGGAGCCAAGATGAGAGAAAAGACCACCTCATTCCATTAAAATAACATCTGGCTTCTTATCAACATATGTTCATTTGAAAGACAACGATAAACAGGATCCTTCTCATGTTCGCTTTTCAAAATTACCCTTTTAAGTCGAGGAATTCATAAATGCTTTCCCTCACATTTACGAGGTTTTCTATTCTGTCCTGGGTTGTGTTTACGCCTCCATGTGGTGTGTTTCTAGACATTAACCTGTTCATCCACGTTTTGGAGAGGAAAAGCATCTGGAATGGAGGTTTCCTACCAGTTTTCACCCACAGCCTCCTAAGCCCTTCTTGCTCTTCTTCCCTGTCAACAGCCGAGGAAATGCAGCGCCCACGACCGAGGGTGGTGTGTCTCAGCCCTGGAAACCAGCAGGACTCCGGCTACTTCGTGGGGCAGCCGTGCAGAACCGCAGACTGCACTCCAGCCCCCCGCGCCTACGCGGATTCTGAGCTCATCGCACCCCTGGGGGGACCATCCTTCAACCAGCCTGAAATTCTGCATCGCGGGCCAACGCTGAGTGTGCGGTCACCCCTCCCAAGACGGGTGAGGGATGAGTGAAACAGGAAAGGGAAATGAAGAGGGACAAACTTCCCTTACAAAATAAGTGGGCCACGGGGATGAAACGTACAGCGTGGGGAACACAGTCAGTAATAATGTCATATCTTTGCATGGTGACAGATGGTAGCTAGACTTACCGTGGTGATCATTTTGAAATGTACAGACATAGTGAATCACTATGTTGTACACCTGGAAATGATACAGCGTTGTACGTCAATTAAACTTCAAAAACGATCAAACAGACAATCAAAGTCACAGAAAAAGAGATCAGATTTGTGCTTAGCAGAGGAGGGGGCTGGGAGGAGGGGGAAGTGGACGAAGGCAGTGAAACAGTACAAACTCCCAGTTATAAAGATAAATAAGTACTAGGAATATGTAACGTACAGCATGGTGAATATAATCAACACTGCTGTATGTTACACATGAAAGTTGTTAAGAGAGCAAATCCTAAGAGCTCTCACCACAAGGAAAAAGTATTTTTCTCTTCTTCTTTTATTTTGTATCTATCAGAGATGATGGACGTTCACTAAACTTACTGTGGTCATCATTTCATGATGCATGTAAGTCAAATCACTGTGCTGCACACCTTACACTTATACAGTGCTATATGTCAATTACATCTCACTAAAACTGGGAGAGAGGGGAAAAAAGAAAAAAAAAAAAAGACTGCCTTTGACTTCTGGATCCCAGAAAGCTGTGGCCACTGCACAGAGCAGGGCTGGCAAATGTCTCCTACAAAGGATCAGATAATAAATATTTTCAACTCTGTGATCGGGACAGTATCTGTAGCTACTACCCACTCTGCCCCCAGGGAAGAAAGTCTTGGGGAAAACAATGCATGTGGTCATGTCCCTATAAAACTCGATTTTCAAAAATGGGCCACAGAAGTAAACACTTTCCCCTGACACAGAACCTTATCAAAATCTCACTTCAGGCACTTCCTTTGTGATTAAATTTTAACAAGTCATACCCTGATTTTTAAACAGCTTTCCAAGAGAAACAAAAAACAAGTGAAACAATCAGAGAACTTCCCGCCTCAGTAATTTTTCGATGCCGGTTTCCCGGGAATGGTCAACAACAGACTTCATGGGGGCAATGGGAGCTAGACTGTGCAGCTAAGATACCCCCAAAGGGCAGCAGTGGCCTTCAGCCAAGGTCAGGCGCCAGCAAACGGCCAGTGGGGGGCAGTTACAAGGGCGTCTAGACTGCAGTGGGGTCACCCGAGGCCCTGTGACTCCCTCCCAGCCTGGCTTCCCCTTCCCCCGAACCTGGCCTCTTCCCGCCTCTCCCACCCACAGGTGCTGATCCTGAAAGCCCTCACCGGCAGCCCGAGCTTCCCCACCTCGGAAACCCAACCTGCGCAAGTGGGCTCGCCTTCTCAGGGGGCCCCCAACTCCGAGCTAAGCCAATGAAGAAAGCCTGGTAAATTCTGGGTACCATTCTCGGTGTTCCCTCCTAAGCTTCTATTTCACAGGTGTTTTCCCTCATTCAAGACGCCAACACCGTACAATTTGTACTTCACAATCAAGTGAGCTCCAGGGCCTCTCAAGGACTCCTCACTGTTCAAATGGGAAGTCTGTGTGTTCCTAAGACTTCCTTCCATGAGGACAATGCCTAGGAAATTGTGCTGAGCTAAGGTGGAACTTCCCTGGTGGCGCAGCAGTTAAGAATCTGCCTGCCAATGCAGGGCACATGGGTTCGAGCCCTGGTCCGTGAAGATCCCACGTGCTGCGGAGCAACTAAGCCTGCGAGCCACAACTGCTGAAGCCTGTGTGCTCTAGAGCCCATGTACCGCAACTACTGAGCCCACACGCCGCAACTACTGAAGCCCGTGCGCTCTAGGGGCTGTGCTCCACAACAAGAAAAGCCACCGCAATGAGAAGCCCACGCACCACAACGAAGAGTAGCCCCTGCTCACCGCAACCAGAGAAAATCCCGTGTGCAGCAACGAAGACCCAACGCAGCCAAAATAAAATAAAATAAAATAAAGCAATAAAAATGACTTTAAGTAACCAAAGAAAATCCACTTTCAATAACTTATTTGCTGGTATATAACAACAGTGGAATATTATTCAGCAGTAAAAAGGAAGGAAATTCTAACACCCTACAAAATGGATGAACCTTGAGGACATCACGCTCAGTGAAAAAAAGCCAGTCACAAAAGGACAAACACTGTGTGACTCCACTTCTATGAGGTGCCGGAGTCATCAAATTCACACATGCAGAAAGCAGAACAGTGGTTGCCGGGGGTTGAGGAGGGGAGCGGGCAGCCGTTGCTTAATGGATACAGAGCTTACTTCCACGCCGGGAAAGAAGTTCCAGTGACTGGCTGCACAACAGTGAAAATGTCTGTCCATATAATCAATGGCCACTTTTTGCCACACAGTGTCTAGACATCATATGGTCCGAAAAACCCAAAATTCTGACCATCTGGCGTTTTACACAAAAGTTTGCTGACCCCTGAAAAAAATGAACCAAAATATCCAAAAAAAAATTTCTAATGCACATGTAGGGTCAGTGACTAAATCCAGGCTAAAGGGATTATGGTAAACCTTTTCTTTTTTTAAGTCACACTACAATTAATAAAGCAGTGATGAGATCTGAATAGTCCTTTTCCTCAAAGGGCCCCGTACAACAAATGTGTCTCTGGTCCTTTTTCCTCTCTTTCATTAAGAATAAACCACGGTAGGGACTTCCCTGGTGGCCCAGCGGTTAAGAATCCGCCTTCCAAAGCAGGGGACACGGGTTCGAGCCCTGGTCGGGGAACTAAGATCCCACGTGCCGAGGGGCCACGAAGCCCGAGCACTCTAGAGGCCACGTGCCACAACTAGAGAGCCCGCGCGCTGCAACCAAGACCCGACACAGCCCCGGTATCTGAGGAAGCACGGAGGACATCTTCAGATGTGCTGGGTGGTGTGTTTCTCAGCTACAGTCATGCTTCCAAAGCTCAACCTTTAGAAGTCACATATGACCCAGCAGTTCCACTCCTGGGTAGATGTCCAAAAAAACCAAAAACCCTAATTTGAAAAGATACATGCGCCCCAATGTTCACAGCAGCATTATTTACAGTAGCCAAAATACGGAAGCAACCCAAGTGTCATCAACAGATGAATGGAAAAAGATGTGGTATACATACAGCGGAATATTAGCCATAAAAAGAATGAAATCTTGCCATGTGCAGCCACATGGGTGGACCTGGAAGCTATTATACCAAGCGAAGTGAGTCAGACACAGAAAGACAAACACTGTACACTATCACTTATATGTGGAATCTAAAAAACCAAATGAACGTACATAACAAAAAAGAAACAGACTCATTGATGTAGAGGACCAACTCGTGGTTCCCAGTGGCAAGAGGGAAGGGGGGAGGGGCAATGGAGGGGTAGGGGAGAAAGAAGAACAAACCACTAGGTATGAAATGAATAAGCTACAGGGACATTGTTCCAACACAGGAAACGGAGCCAATATTTTATAACTGTAAATGGAGTATAACCTTAGAAATTGTGCATCACTGTGTTGCACACCTGAAACTACATTCAACTGTACCTCAATTCAACCAACCAACCAACCAACCAACAACGACCTCCTGCAGACCTCCCACCCAGCTTACCAACAGGGAAAGCAGCAGGGGAGAGGGAAGAAGAGGGCCAGTGGGCGAGCGTGCAGGGGTCACTGACAAGCAGGACTTGCCCCCTCCTGGCCCACTGAACTCCCACCCAACCTCCAGGTCTCAGCTTTCTCGTGGCTCTGCCCAGGGGGAGAGCCCGTCTAAACCTCTAGAGCAGGGCAGCTCCGAGATCACCGGGTGCTGCCCTCTGGTACCCTGGTATGGTCTGTAAGTGCTTTTCCATACCTGTCTCCCCCACCTGCCTGTCACCTCCAGGAGGGCAAGAACCGACGCCCTCGTTTCCCTTGACATCACCAACAGCAGGCCCCCGGCTTGCACAGATTCAGCTACCAAAAGTATTTACTGAGGAAACTCACCACCTGACCTATGGATGAACAGAGCAAACAGAATTACGCTGAAAGGAAACCGCTTCTTCCCAGAACACACGTATGAACAAATCCATCATCCGCAGACAAGGACACTTCGTCCAACGCAGGTCAAGAAGATGAGGAGAGACTGCTCTAAGAAAGAGACAGCCTAAACACGTGCACTGAGACGCACACAGACCTACACAGTCAACGCGTGTGTGGGCCAGAGGACCGCCAGTCACAGCCCGCGGGCCCAACGCAGCCCACTGCCTGTTTTAGACAGCCCACGAGCTAAGGATAGTTTTTACATTTTTTAAGTGGTCGGTGGGAGGAAAAAAGCAAAAGAGGAATAATCTTTCATGAGACATGAAGACTACATGAGATTCCAATTCCAGTGGCCATAAATGGAATCTCACTGGGGCAAGGCCACGCTCAGTTATCAGATGGGTCAAGGGCTGAGCTCCCACTCCAGGCAGCGGGGAACGGAGCTGCCTGAAATGTGCGGACTTCCAGGGCCAAAACAGTTACGACTCGGCCCTACACAGACAAACGTCAACCAGCCACGAAGACAGAGATCCCGGGGCCAAGCCCAGGCCCCAGCACTGCCTGTGAGGGAGCCGGGTAGGCCCAGGGGGCAGGCTCTCCCTCCCCAGGCTCCACAGCCACGCCAGGAAGGGACCAGGCCGGACAGCCATCCACAGAAGGGGGAAAACAGGGGCATCATGTGTAAAAGCACACAGTCTCTTCTGCTAGTTTTGTGTGCTTAGTTTGAACTCATCTGCACCTCTCACCCCAAAATGAGCGGGGAGAAGTTCAGTAAAGCTCCCAGAGCCAGACTTCTGGTGAGAGCTGGCTGGACTTTACAAAGAGACTGTGTTCTCTCTCTCTCTCTCTCTCACACACACACACACACACGCACACACACACACCCCCCCCTTCATTCTGAACCATGGTGCACTCGTTACTCTTATTTCTTCCACAGGAAACAGGACTAGAAGGAAAAATAAGGCAGGAATGTCCCCGCGCGCACTCACATCGCTAAATCCTTCAGCATTCAACCCTCTCAGGCAGAAAGAGGAAAAATAAAGCCAAAACAGCCTGCACTTCAAACAGGATTGGGCCTTGTTTTAACCCAAAAGCTCTCTGGGAAAAATTATTTACCCCATGCGAACAAGGAAAAATACAGAGAGTGCGTGCACGCCAAAATATTTGATTTACATAATGACTGAAACGGCAGCCTGGCTGGTATTGTTTTATGGGTCACATACACTTTAAAGACCAATACACATTTATATTACAGACGAAACGGGTTATTTCCTCCGGCTCATAATCAGCTCTTAGAACACAACCGAAGGCAAAACACCACTCAGAGGAGACTATATAGTTTTTCCACTAAAATCCAGATAATTTCTTTTTAAAAAGCAAAATCTATAATGTAAATCTCAGTGAAAATGTCTCCTTATTAAGCAATCATACCCCACTTGGATACTCTCGGGAAGGCCTCAGAAGCTCAGGCTCACAGCATTCCCCACAGTATCTGCTGCTATAAGTTAGAGTTATGTTTTCACTTTTCTCACTGGGAAATGTGTCCAAACGCCTAGGAATGCAGGGTCCAAAAAAAAAAAAAAAAAAGCATACATTCAATTCAATAATTATGGATAATATCTTAAATACTCAAACCAAGTAAAGCTAAGTCTGTCTCTGCCCTCAAATCTAATAGGAATTTAAAAGGAATACACTTTAAGACGGGAATATAAGCGCATAAGCGGAATAGAGTGTTACGGGTTTCACTGGAAGGGGAGTGAGGGGAGAGGAAAACTGACAGAAATCAAGAAACCTAATAAATCCCAGAGTCTGGTCTCTAACTGACACCCTCCTCCCTGTGTCCTGGACCACCCCCTGGGCCAAGTAACCACTCCTCTACAATATTCTAGTAGGTGCCATCGGTCAACCCACTTTGCTGTTGACTTCCTCCAAATCGTCCTCCACTGAGACGCCAAAGCCCACCTCAACCTGGCGTTCCCCTCCACCGACGCTGCCCAATACTCCAGGGTAAGAGCTAACTGCCTAACTCAGCTCACAGAGGCACGGCCAAGGGGCCCTGGCCAGGCTCTCTCTCCCTCTGCTGGTCCACTCCTGGCCAACCTCAGGACCTTTGCATAAGCTGTTCCTTGGCCAGGCATCCCTTTCCACTCCACTCACTCCTCAGGTCCCATCTTAAACGCCCCCGCCCCTGTGACTAATGAAGACAGACTCTCACAGCTGCCTGGATTTCCTCGTGATGCTTATCACTGCTGAGATCCCGTAATCTTTGTGTGCACATACTGGCTTCCCTTCCCCCTCTCCGGTGGGGCTGTCCACACCACGTACAACCAGAACCTCATGCGTTTTCCTCACCGCTGTGAACCCCGAGCACCTAGCGAAGCACTCATCACACAGAGCTGACCAAGTATCCGTTGAATGAATGAATAAATGAGTGGGTGAGAGGAAGAAGCCACAGCTAAGCAAGCATTTTCAGTAGGTGGGATATTAGTTGGAGGTAACAAAGCAGAGGGATGCGGTCTCCGCAGCGACAGAGGTGGAAAGTTTCACGTGGGTTCCGGGAAAGTCAGTCTCCCGACTTGGCTGGAATTTACGTGCGGGCCGAAGTTCAACAGGGTCAGTAACTTTGGATGGGTTTTGCGGAGGGAGGGGAAGCAACAACTTTATTTTCACTAACCTTTCACCTAACTCCATTAGAAACGTAGGCAACAAGCCCTTGTGGAAACAGAAGACCCCCAAGATTTTCACCAATAGGAACTGCAGACATTTTCATATCAGGTTACAGATGCCTCAGATACTTTAAAATACTGCTGACACTCACCACTACTTGGAAATGATGGTAGCGGTTAAAGCCATTGCTAGATAGTGCTATTTAAAATGTTCAAAAAGCACCTATCAAAGAATTGAGGACTTCCCTGGTGATGCAGTGATTAAGATCTGCCTGGCAATGCAGGGGACACGGGTTCGAGCCCTGGTCCGGGAAGATCCCACATGCCGCAGAGCAACTAAGCCCGTGCGCCACAACTACTGAGCCTGTGCTCTAGAGCCTGTGAGCCACAACTACTGAGCCCACGTGCCACACCTGCTGAAGCCCGCGTGCCTAGAGCCCGTGCTCCGCAACATAAGAAGCCACCACAATGAGAAGCCCGCGCACTGAAACAAAGAGTAGCCCCCGCTCACCGCAACTAGAGAAAGCCTGCGCGCAGCAACGAAGACCCAACACAGCCAAAAAAAAAAAAAAAAAAGAATCGAAAGCAGGTCTCAAAGAGATGTTTGTACACTCAGATTCATAGCAGCATCATTCCCAATAGCCAAAAGGTATAAGGGACCCAAATGTCCATCAACAGATGAGTGGATAAACGAAATGTGGTCTATCCATAGTGGAATATGATTCAGCCTTAAAAATGAAGGAAATTCTGACACAGGCTACAACAGAGCTGAACCTTGAGAACATCATGCCAAGCAAAATGAGCAGACCTAAAAGGACAAATGCTGTATGATTCCACTGATAGGAAGCACCTAGAACAGTCAGATTCATAGAGACCGAAAGTGCAGTAGCGGGGGCCAGGGGCTGAGGGTGCAGGCATGTGGAGTTAGTCTTTAATGGGGACAGACTTTCAGTCTGAGAAGACGAACAAGTTCTGGAGACGGATGGTGGTGATGGCTGCACAATAATGGCAATGTACTAACGCCACTGAACTGTGCACCAGAAAATGGGTAAGATGATACATTTCACATCAGGTATGTTTCACCACCATAAAACAAGGAAGACGGCAGGAGGGTGACAGCACATAGGAATTTTGTTTATGACAGTACTGGTAATTGCTTCCTTTGCTAACCTATCTATCTTTCAATGCATTTGAAAATCCTACTCTGAGATGCCTCCGAGGCTTCGATGGACAGCTGAAGGGGGTCCATACACAAAAAAGAAAGTTTAGGATCCTGGTCTCTGAGAAGGGGACAAACAAGGAAGCTGTTCAGAGCCTTGGGCGCAGGAGTCTGAAGTCAGTATCGCCGAGTGGGGACTCACCGCAGTGCCTCCCTGACACTGCTGCTTGAACACTGGGGTTCTGGGGAGCTCCTTGGGCAGCTGGGGGACGCAGGGGGGGGGAACGGAGAGGGCAGGGGGGGGGAACGGAGAGGGCAGGGTGGAGCCGCGGCCAAGGGTCAGGGGCCCCGCGGAGAGCGCTGGCGGAGCCTGGGAGGTGGGGGGGGGGGAGCGGTCCCCACAGTCTCGGGGTCACGGCGACTCGGAGGAGTGCTTCTTCGAAGGGGGGGCGGACGCCAGCCTGCACGCAGTCCAGGAGAGTGTGGGGTGAGAGGGGAAAGGCAGGGGAGTGTGGAACTGTGCTCTGAAGAAGTGTGATGAGGGGCAGAAAGAAATAGAGCGAGAAGCTAGCGGATCAAGCAAAGGGTTTTGCTGATGTTTCATAATGCTCTGCTTGTGTTTGCAGCGCTAGACTACAGGCATTAGGGAGTCTGCAGAAGATAGAGGTGCGAGAGGTTTTGTTTCCTTACAAAGCCTACAGTTTTTAACAGATCCCAAACCACATGAATTCTTACTGAGCTCACAAAATTAAGCCCACGTTTTCAACATGTTCAGAAACCCCTGCTCACAGATGGAAACTTTGAGATGGCCTTTTCCTTTCTGAAGGCTAAATATCAACAGAGAGGAGGAGAGCTTGACAAGAGTTGATATTTAAAGATGCGAGGCGAGCAAGTGAGTTAAATGGAGGAGGTGTTTCTGGCGTGGAGAAGTTCTTCTGCCCTCCCTGAACCCAAGGAGATCAAGCCATCTCCCCAGTGCTTGTCATTAGAGACGGCCTTCAGTGATCCATTAGCGAAGAATTAGCAAAAGGCTGCTGGGGCCGATCACTTTCCCAGGCTTAGCAGAAAAACCGCAGAGTCCCAAACTTCCTCTGGTTTACAGCATAATTAATAAGTAAGAAGAAATATCAATAGAAGCAAGTAAAATATAGTTAGCCCAGCTTTGGTTCATGGGGGCCGTGAGCACCTAGACTTTTCCCCCTACTAGTCCTCTGCCCTCACCCTGCCCCGGCCACTTCCCCGCCAGCCACTTTCAGCCTTACCCAAGCCACGGCCCCTGGAGGCTCTGCTGACAGACCATCCCACTCAGACATTTACATAAGCCCTCGTGGGCTTCCCTGGTGGCGCAGTGGTTCAAAAGCTGCCTGCCGGGCTTCCCTGTGGCGCAATGGTTGAGAATCTGCCTGCCAATGCAGGGGACACGGGTTCGAGCCCTGATCTGGGAAGATCCCACATGCCGCGGAACAGCTGGGCCCGTGTGCCACAACTACTGAGCCTGCGCTCTAGAGCCCGTGCTCTAGAGCCCGTGAGCCACAACTACTGAGCCCGTGTGCCACAACTACTGGAGCCCATGCGCCTAGAGCCCGTGCTCCGCAACAAGAGTAGCCACCGTGATGAGAAGCCCGCGCACCACAACAAAGAGTAGCCCCCGCTCGCCTCAACTTGAGAGAGCCGGCGTGCAGCCACGAAGACCCAACACAGCCAAAAATAAATATAAATAAAATAAATAAATTTATTAAATTTAAAAATAGATAAATAAGCCCTCCTTGTTGTGCCCTCTCACTAGAAGCCCAGACAACCCACAGCCACACATGGCCAGTGGCTCTCCTACTAGACAGTGTGGCTACAGAACACGTCATCACGGCAGAAAGCGCTGCTGGAGAGTGCTCGGTGAGACCATCTTCAAGCAATCCTTTTCAGTCTGCCCTGGTTTATGCTTCAGTCCACCGATTTTTTTTTTTTTTTTTTTGGGCTGCGTTGGGTCTTCCCTTAGCTGCTCTGCAGCATGTGGGATCTTCCGGGACCAGGGCTCAAACCCATGTCCCCTGCATTGGCAGGCAGACTCCCAACCACTGCACCACCAGGGAAGCCCAATCCATCGATTTTTAAAAACCAAACGAATGAGTTCAAATAACCTCTTAAACAGAAAGCCTTACCTAGGGTAGGTTAAACAGGGCGCTTACGATTCCAAGTAGGGTTGGTGATAGCAGAGGGGGTGAGGCAGGAAGAAGAGAAGCTGCCAAGCTCCCCAGCCCAAGCTCACACCCTCTGTTCCCAAGGACAGCCTGAAAGCCTAATCTGTCTCCTTGCATCAGCTTATCCTACCATCTCTGGCTTCCCTTGAGTCAGGACCCCCTGTTCTCTTAGAAAACCAAGACCTTCATCTTGGTAAAACTCTTAAGAGGAATCATCTTCCTTTCTGCTCCCAAAATCTATGCACTTACCACCTTCTCATCTGTCCCAAGAGCAATGTCCCCACTACTCCTTTTCCAAGGCAAAGAACTACAGCCCCCGTCCTTTATCTCACCTCCTGAACCTCTCACTTCCTGTTAGCTTTCACTCAAACACCACGTCTTCCCCCCACTATAAACCCCTTCCCCCATACTGGCTTCCCTCCCAAAGGCTGTTCTTCTCCCCTGACCTTTGAGGTTGGACCTCTCCCCCGAGATATGTGCACCCACTGCCTCCAGCCTTTCACCTGTCATCACACATATTCCATCTTCAGCTGCAGACTCACCGCTCCTACCCTGAAAACCACACCTGGATTCTCACAAGTCATCCCCAGCCTCTATGTGCCAAATCCCACCTCGGCAGCCCTGACAACCCTGCTTCTCTGGCTCCTCTTCCCACATCTTCTGACTCTGTGGGCTCTTACGGACACACTCCTTCACAGCTCTCCTCCACGGAGGGTTCCACCTCATCTCTGCCCCTGGTTCCAGGCCATTTCACCAGCTCTCAGCTGATGCAATCCCCACCTCCACGCTCCAGGGCACTCCCGACACCTCTACTACACGTGATATCCAATCCTGCCATTGTGTTCCCCCCGCTAAACCACAGGGCCTCTGGGAGTCAAATATTTGTTCTACTTCTTCTGGAACAGGAGGCCCTCAGTAAAACAGCTAACAAATCCAGTCCAACCGTTCTCTATAAAGGTGGGATCTGTCCTGTTCCAGTCTTCCGTACACATGTTCCAGCTGGTGGGACGTAAAGGGAAGGTGTGCAGAGAGAATATTTAGAGAAGCAAGAAATGGAAAGCAGGGACAGACCCAGGAAGATGACAGTAACAGGCCCCACCCACCGTCCCCCGCTCCCTGCACGCTCGCTGCGGAACACCGAGTCCCTGGGAGCCTCTGCTCCTAACCAGAAACATCCCAGGCCAAGGAGATCAAAGGGCCATGTACCCAGCTCCTCCTTAAGTTATTTTTAGATCTTACCAGAGGAGGACAAGAGAAACCAGAGAATTTCCACTCTACCACTGTTCTGGCAGCTTTCAAAGTAGGTTAACAGGAAAAATGATCTGGATGTCACTGTTGCTCTTAAATTCTGGCTAATTTTAACCCTTCTCCCAACCCCCTCTCCCTGCCACTCCCAACCAGAAGACGTAGATGCCTCCACCACGTTGTCCTAAGGGTTTGACAAATCCAGAAAGAAAACAGAAGAACTGCGAAGGAAAGAAGCCGCCCTGGACACCACAGCTAATGGAACGCTCTGGCTTCCCACCATGCACATCAAAACGAGACAAGTGTAAAGAAGAAATCTTGACAGTAGAGCGGACTCCAAATTACAGATGGGATACTGTCCAAGGCTTCATTGGTTTCTCACTCAGAAATGTTTTTCTTCTAGAAACAATGCTATAAAACTATGATCAAGTTCCCAGCCAGTCTAGAATGGCCTGTAAAGCCTGCAAATGTAACTGAAATGTCAACTGGCCATGAAAAATATCCAAGTAGCACACCATAGTGTGGCGATCGTTATGCTTCAATGCCGAGCATCTGAATCACGATGCTGTTTCTGGGGGAAGTGGGTTTTTTCCCATGTGTGGGGTACCAGGTACTACGGGCAAGACACGAATTAGTAACATTTCATCTTCCCCACATGTTTTCACTGTTGTCTAGGCTTCAAGAGAAGCAACCATCAAAAACAGCGGGTAAAAAGGCAAGAAGTGGGTCACCACCCTTAGTATGTTAAGCCAAGCCTTCCACAGAAGGCACTGGAATGTAGTTAGCACCAGGGGTCAGGAAGAAGACTGTGCAAGCCAAATGCCAGTGGTACCACTTCCTAGCTGTGGGCCCTGCCTTACAATTCCGCTCTGAGCAGCCCAGGCATTTGGCTGTCACCCAGGCCTATGGTGGGCAGGGCATCTTCCGGGGAGAAGGGGCGCTTTGCTGTGGCCTTCGTCCACCAACACTGCCAGCCTCTGGGTGACTGAGATGGGGATGCAGAAAAAGCAGGACATGAACAAAGGTCTCTTCTGGATGACCCAACTTCTCCTCTTCTCCCACCAAGCATAGCAGCACCCTGTACCCCTTCCTTTTATGCTACAGCCCTGCTCTGCTCTGACAAAGCCAGCACCAATCCCTTCCAATCCTGTGGTATAAATGACTGGTAGAGTTTAATGTATTACCTCTCCTGGGACTCCCAGGATTTTAATTGGGACAAAGTTTCATGCCAAACAAATGACTCTCTAATTGTGGAATACCAGGCTCCAGCAAGCAAGGTTAGATGGGAATAGGGTGCAAATGAAGATTAGATCAGGAGAGAGGAGGAAGTGCGGGTCACACCAGGGAGGAGGTATGGGCCTCAGAACAGGCAGGGATCACATGCCGGTTCTGGAAAGGGCCAGAGAGTCAACACTTCAGGCTTCCAGGGGCCAGAGGGTCTCTGTTGCAACAGCCTGTGTAGGGAATAAGCAACCACAGACAGTATCTAAATGAGTGGGTGTGGCTGGGTTCCAAGAAAACTTTGAATTTCATATCATTTTCATGTGTCACAGAACATTATTCTTTTTTTGGCCGTTTAAAAATATAAAACCATTCTTAGCTCGCAGGCTGTACAAAAACAGGTGGCAGGCCAAGTTTGGTCCCTGCCTTCAAGGAAGCCTATCTCAAGCTTTGGCTCAAGAGACGTTTTTGGAATCGGACACCGTCATTTTTCCAGGGCTCCCACGTACACAACCCTGGCATCCAGCCACCGGCCCGTACCCCAGGACTCCCGAGAGCCCCTGTGGAATCCTAAGACTGAATAGTGTAATGAACTCAGGGTAAAAAAACCTTCCACTGTTGAGAAGCACGGTGCTGCCCTGGGAGAGAGCGTGGGCTTTGAAGTCCCAGTTCCAAGTGGTAGACCTGGTACGTCACTGCCCTGACCTCAGTTTCCCCACTTGCAAAACGGGAAGAGACTTTCTGGATTTGGATTTGTTGTGCAGGCTCAAAAGCAACTACATAAAGTACCCAGGACACTGCCCTGCGGTCAGCGGGCACCCAAAAAGTCACAGGTCCAACACGAACGATTTTTATCCTTATCTCACGCCCTCTCTCCCACCCCACCCCCGCCTCGAGGCTCAATTACATCCCTATTCAAGCCCCAAAGTTCAGGTTCAGATGTCAACCTAGGGATGTGACCCTGGCACTGAGAATGAACCAGGTACACGTAAATGAAGCCACAGTCCAAACAGCAGAGGTCAAAGGCAGGACAGGCCACTCAGGTTTCAACATGCAGGAAGTCACAAAGAAATCCCCTCTCCGCAGACTAAACTCTCACACACACAAAGGAGCGCTGGTTGGTTCCACCAGGGGGGCCCTGCCTCCCCACTCTCCTGGGCCACTTCCTCGTTCACTGCTCTCCATCCAGCTATCTCAGTCTCTAGCCTCTATCTTCAGCTCTCCCTCACCGCTGTATAGCAGGTACAGCTTGCAACAAGACATGTTACCACATGCAGCAACAAAAGAGCAAAAGATAGCTGTTGAGACAACGTTTCTTTAGGAGACTAAGTGCTGATGGTTTTTTAACCTGACCGGCAATTGGGCAATTTCAGTCATTCTGTGACTAGCTTAAGCACCCGGCCAATTCCACAAAGCTCATGGCAAAATCACTGAGTGTTAGGAAATATTAAATGACCACCTGGATGTGCTTTTTATTGAGCTCCGTTTATGAATGGAGAAATAGTTCACATTCCTTAGAGCGATGCGCTTCTAATCATCTCCAAGCAAGATTTCCTGGAGAGCAACACAGAGAGAGGCCATCCATCTGCAGCACGTGCGCTGTATACATTTCCCTTGCCCAAGGAAGGAAAACCACCTATGTCGGTTTCAACCGAGGTGAAAAGGGTGACTTGAGATACTATTGTTTTCAAAATTTTCCTTACCTCTCAGTAGTCAGAAGGACGCATTACAAGTCTGCCCTCTGCTATCTCCATCTTTGTCTCTATGTTGGCCCTTGAGAAAGGGTGGGCTGCTGTACGTTGGCTTTATTTTCCCTCCCGTATATATGCATTCTTCTAACAAGATGCGGCCATTCAGCCATGCCACATCCCCATCTCACGCTTTCTCTTGGTTGTTTGTTTGTTTGTTGTTTGGGGGAGGGGAGGAGGCTAAGAAGGGTGAGAAAAGGGAAAATATACAACGGAGAGGACAGCGCCCCACTTCCTCCGATATCAGCCACACTCTGCCCGCTCACCGCGGACGCCTGGTTCTTAATTGTGGCGGAGTAGAGATAACAGACAGGGACACTTTTTCCGGAACTGATCACTCTGAAACTGCTCTCCCCACACGCAAAGTTACACCATGTCCATGCACGAGGAGCTTCTACCACCACGTGAGATCACGTGACGTATTTTCAGAGCAAGCTTCAAAGTATGAAAGCGGTTCCGAACCCTTTGTAAAAGAGCTTTATTGAGATACAGATCACATACCCCACAATTCACCCGTCGGAAATATACAGTTCAATTGCTTTCAGTATATTCACAGAGCTGTGCAACCACGGTCAGTACAATCAACCTTGGAACATGTGCATTATATCCCCAGAAGCAGCCCTGGACCCCCTGCTTCAGCAGCCACTACCCAAACCCCCGGTCCTAGGCAACCACTCATCTACTTTCTGACAATCAAACCCTTTTTTGTTCAGCCCGCAAGCCTCTGTAAGTGTCTGACAGGCTCCCTGGTACCAACGGCCCTCACAACTAACTTCCCAGTCTCATCACATCTCAGGGGCG
Organism: Eubalaena glacialis; assembly: GCF_028564815.1. Taxonomy (NCBI): domain Eukaryota; kingdom Metazoa; phylum Chordata; class Mammalia; order Artiodactyla; family Balaenidae; genus Eubalaena; species Eubalaena glacialis. The sequence goes on along the minus strand of NC_083736.1, from coordinate 7,131,673 downwards.
CGAGCCAGTACAGCAGCCCGGCCCCGGTCTCCATAAGCCACCATGGCTTCTGCAATTCCACTCCCCGCCTCACTCGCAGGAGCTTCTCAAGGCCCAGACCGCAAGCTACTGCCCTGAGCTCCTGAGCGGCAGCTCGCGCAGGACCCCCAGGCGGGGAACACGCCGCGACGTGGCTCTCGAGATACAGTGCTGCCACCCCCCAACAGAGAGCCACACAGCTCGGGGCTGTCTCATGACTATCACTAACCATTTCCAACTCGTCACCTTCACGGCAAGAGAGGTGGGAAGGAAAAATCATTCGGCCACATTCCATGCAGTGGAAGATTCACGTCCATTATACGCTTAGTTTACATCTCCACTTTCCTAGCCAGACATGTGGCAAACCATCCAAACGGAAGAGAAGAAAGAAATTCCAAAGTGAGGTCCAAGTGGGGTGGATAACACCAAACACAATAACTACCGTCACCGAAGGGGAGAAAAGAGGTCGTTCCATCGTTTACAAAATAAGGGGTATGGGAACTGATTAAGTAACTGAATCCGGGGCCAGTGATTTCGGGTTGTGATGGACAAGCTGGGGGGTTTTCCTCCCCATTATATTCTCCATCAATCTGCCTGGAGCTTGAAGAGGAAATGGTTTCTCTCATCTGAGCACTGAAAACAAAAGGAGCATGCCCCACATGGGGCTCAGGCACCGCCCGCATCCGGATTTTAACCACCCAAAGCATCCTCTTGCCTTCCAGGGGGGCTGCTGCCACCTGCCCCGTCCACTTCGGCCGCCAAGAAAGTCAAGGGGATCTTTCACGGGTGCTTGTTTAACAGCCTCAACTCATTCCGTCCCTTTCTGCTCAATTTATGCTCCACTGGAGTTTTGCAAGAGAAGATATTACTCATGCTTATCTTAAATTCATAAATGAGTACAAGCAGACACTGGTGAACTCCCAGCAATGACTGCGGATGAGGTAACCATACTGCGCCGTACCGATGTCCTGGTTTTGCTGTTGCTCTAAGCTTATGTAAGACGTCACCGTTGGAGGAAGCTGGCTGACAGCACACAGGACCTCTCGGCGCTATTTCTGCAACTTCTTGTGGTCTATTATCAACCAAAATAAATCGTTTTAAATGAAAATTACCTAAATAAATTTTTAAAAAATCGAACACAGTCTCTGTTACTGGTGCCCTGGAGAACTAAAAAGCGGCAAACCCAAAGGAAGCCAACGAATCCTCAGAAGGTCTTCCTGGTCGTTAAAAATGCAGTGCCACAGACACAGGCAGTGAACCAGGAAAAAAATCTCTTTCTGTAACTAGCAAGAAAAAAGGTCTCCTACTGCCTTAAAATGTAATATCCTGCAAGTACTTGACGTGAACAATCTGAAAATGAAATTAAGAAAATATCATTCACAAAAGCATCAAAAAGAATACACCCAAAACTCTAAAACATAAACCACAAACAAGCGCCAACATTACAACTCAACCTCCACTAAGCTTTACGTTCCACAATGCTGAGTCACGCTCAGCTAGCTCCCTTCCCGGCAAGGCTCTGCAGGAATTAAGCTGGTCTTCCATCAGCATCAAAAGCTAAAAGGTGACACCAGGACCACATCCAGTTGTTACAAGGCATGGTATTAAAAATGAGTGATCATTAAGAAGCACACACCCACCCAATCAATCACTCATCTAGTCTCTCAATCATGTATGTATTAAGCAATAGAGAAAAGCAGCCACTGGCAGCTGGGAGCTGGCCTGGCACTCAAGGCTAGGCTGCAGCCTTCTCCTGTTGGAACATAAACAATTCAGAGACCACTAATCTCAGACAGGGACCCGATTCCTTAAACCCTGCCCAACTCTTTTAAGGTCTTCTTAGCACCCTGTGACTGAGATGTCCCACGGTCCCCTCAATGCAACAGGTCAGCAAACCCAACCTCGTCCAACTACAGCTTTGTGTGTTCCTGGAGACTATTTGGCTGAAGGACATTGTACCTAGGAATGCAGGTGACGACAAATGCCTTTTAAAGAACGAGTCTTAGCATACAGATGGCCAACAGGCACATGAAAAGATAATCAACATCACTAATTATTAGAGAAATGCAAATCAAAACTACAGTCAGGTATCACCTAACACCGGTCAGAATGGCCATCATCAAAAAGTCTACAAACAATAAATGCTGGAGAGGATGTGGAGAAAAGGGAACCCTCCTACACTGCTGGCAGGAATGTAAGTTGGTGCAGCCACTACGGAAAAGAGTATGGAGGTTCCTCAAAAAACTAAAAATAGAGTTGCCATATGACCCTGCAATCCCACTCCTGGGTATATATCTGGAGAAAACTATAATTTGAAAAGATACACGCACCCCATTGCTCACAGCAGCACTCTTCACAATAGCCAAGACAGGGAAACAACCGAAATATCCATCAACAGATGAAGAGATAAAGAAGATGTGGTATATATATATACAATGGAATACTACTCAGCCATAAAGAAGAATAAAATAATGCCATTTGCAGCAATAGGGATGGACTTAGAGATTTTCAAACTAAGTGCAGTAAGTCAGAAAGAGAAAGACAAATACCATAGGAAGTCTAAAATATGACACAGATGAACATACCTACTAAACAGAAACAGACTCACAGGCATAGAGAACAGACTTGTGGTTGCCAAGGGGAGGAAGGGTGGGGGGGAGGGATGGATTGGGAGGTTGGGATTAGCAGATGCAAACTAGTACATACAGAGAATGGATAAACAACAAGGTCCTACTGTAGAGCACAGGGCACTGTAGTCAACATCCTGTGATAAACCATCATGGAAAAAAACATGAAAAAGAATGTGTGTGTGTGGGTGTGGGTGTGGATGTGTGTGTCTGTGTGCATATAAATATATATAAAAAACTGAATCACTTTGCTGTACACCTGAAACTAACACAACATTGTAAATCACCTATACTTCAATTAGAGTCTCACACTTTATCTCACCTGAAACAGACAAAACCAAACTGCTTATAGAACTTATCTATATGAACTGCAAATCACAACAAAGCACTTTCCTTTCAATTTTTAAAAATTGACTCTCCCACCATTGGAAGCCACCCATCCTTTACCACTTAGGTATTTTTAATGAAACGAACTGCGTGTATTTGGTTTTAAGACCAAGTTGAGAAGTTATTAACTTGACACAGTGGTGGTTACACGTTCAACCAAATGGCACTGAATATTCCCCATCACTGCAGAAGCTGTAATTGTAAATCTGCCGTTTGTTCTTAAAACACCTACTCAATGACGGAGCTCCAGTGTCCAGCACCCACAACACCTGAAGGCAAAGGAAGGAGCTGCTCAGAAAAGCTTGTGTTCACGGATTAAAACAACCTGAAACATACACACAAAGGCAGCACCTCCTCATACTACCTTGATTCTCTTTCTAGCATCATTTGGGGGAGGGGCTGTCCTGATAAAACCAAGCATCATCCGGGAGTCCGGACACCATGGACTGGCTTCCATGGTGGGTCAAGACATGTTTTGGATGAGGTACAGTGGATTTTTCTCAACAAGCAATTTAAGACATAGATGTTATCCTCATCTTAAACAATGTCATTAAACCTTGAAAAGATTCTGTTGGGTTAGACCGTTAGACGCTGCCGGTACTTGACTTTTGATCTGAAATGGTGATGCCCCTCCATTCAACCTAATATGGGTGCAAAATAATTTTTTAGTATATAAAACTGAAATCCAAAATTTGGTTTACAACTGCACCAGCGTGGAGATGCAAAGTTCTTCCTTTCAAGAAAGAAAGAACCTGCCCATCCTCCATGGCTCTGTTCTGAGCAGCCCCACGATTGAGCAAGGCCATTTCTCTCTAACCATCAGGCAATCTCCACTCCAGAGCTCACGGGCGGGCGGGCGGGGGGTGCGGGGGTGGGGGGCTGGCTCAAACTTTATCAGATACGTGTCGAGGTCCTGAGGCTTTCCTTACTCAGTCCTGTCCCCTATTTATCTCTCACAGGCCTTTGCCCCCCATTAAAACACTTGAACCTCTCACTGCATCTCCAGAGGGACCAGAGGACACAACTACCGAGGTTGGCCAAAAGGTTCGTTCAGATTTTTCCGAAACCCGAACGAACTTTGGAGCCAACCCAATGTTATAACGCTGACTGCTTTAAAGTCCCTGAAAACAGACACCTCTGTATGTGTATCTAATGCCAGGGGACACACACTGTGTATACACATAGAGTCAATTTTCATGATTTGAGGATACAGTATTCGTGAATTTGCCTATTTGCTAAAATCTATCTGTAACCCCAGATCAATACCTGAGGTGGTGTGGTCGCTGAAGGACCAAGCACGGGGTGAAAAGGTCGAGCCGCTCGGTGCACACGATCCCAGCTCAGATGGAATGAGGCCTCGCGCTACCTTCTTGTTTCAGCTGCCAGGCCGTAAACCAGTGTGCTCTCCGTGGTCTATTTACTGCCACGTTTTTCACATTCTGTGCGTTTGTTGGTGACATCTCTGCTTAGAACAGCCCCCAAGCACGGTGCTACAGCGCTGTCTGGTGTTCCGAAGGGCAAGACGGCTGTGCTGTGCAGTAGGGAGGGAACACGTGTGCTGGAGAAGCTTGGTTCAGGCATGAGCTACCGTGCTGCTGACCGTGACTTCAACATGGATGAATCAACAGTATACAGTCAATAAGGTGTCTTTAAGCAGAAACACACGTAAAACAAGGTTATGCAGTGATTGGTTGACGAAAATATTGTGACCAGAGGCCTGCAGGAACCGAACCCCTCTGTTTCCCCTAGAAGCAAAGCTTCTATGAGGTCTCAGCAACTTTATGTTTAACTACCGTGAATAAGGAAAACCAACCATAGACATAAGCCACATAAAGATGTAGCCATCACTCATCTCCACTCGACCTAAAAAAGACCCTAAAACCATTTTTCTGTGTCTTCCTATTCCACAGACATCCCTGTATGGAATGACACAGTCGCCCCTCCCACGCTCAGCTTTTCCCCTGTCCTCATCCCTTTATGATCCCTTCACTACATCAGGGCAAGCTAAGCGACTTCATGTGTAGGCCCTCTGTCCACAGCCCTTCTGTACAGGCGAAGTTTGGTTCCAACAAACAACAAGGGCAGCTACAAATGGAAAAAGCCGGAGCCAAAGAGAATGAAATGACAGACGATGGGGAGCGGAGATAAACCCCTGCCCTCTTTCTGGAGCGCATCCGCCCTAGCAGGCATCCCTGCGGCCCCCTTCCATTTGCACGCCTCCACCTTGCTCAGGAGGAGCTCTCAGAGAAGCGATGGACCCCGTCTGCATTTCTGAAGTGAGAAATGGATGGCAAAAACACAGCACCCAGGGCAAGAAGCCAACGTTGGTTACAAAACACTGGTGTGTTAACTCTTTTCTCCTCTTTTATAACTCCCCTAAGAACAGATGTAATAATGTTTCCAAGAAAGCAAACGAGCAGAAAAAGAGGGCTAAAGGTAGAAACTTCTTCTGTAATGTAAGCCATCCTAACAGTGAACCAGTTTAACATGGCTGCTTTCCTGGAGAATTGTTCTAACCCAAATACTGAAGGGACCAAACACAGCAACCAGGAAGGAAATCTTCTTAAAAGGCACCAAAGCCTATTTAAACAAACCTGCAAAAGATTACTGATTTTCAATGAAGATTCTCAAGCTAAATATTTTAATACAAAAAATTTAACTACAGCTTTTTTCTTTGTTTGTTTTGCTTTGTTTTTTGTTTGTCTGGTCGGTTTTGGTTTTATACCAAATAGTCTATGACATGATTCCCCAAGGACTTTTCAGGGAAAAAAGCAGGAAAAAAGTCCCTCCATATGTGATGCTTGTCACATGTGGTACAAGCTTGTATATCCTCCAAAGAAAGCTTAAATAATGAGGTAAAGGTAACCGTATTCCTCACTTCTATTTAGACTAAGTATCTGAACTTGATTTTCTCCGACAGGGTCCAAACTGGCCTTTAGTTAAGTCACACCCACCTGACTGGATAATCAAGAAACGCTCTCAGACCTCAATTCTAAGACAACCCCACAGAATGGAATCTGCTGGAAGGTGGGCCTTTCCTGGTTCCTGTTCAAGGCAGTTTAGTCATTAAAAGTTCCAGGGAACATAATTAGTTATTACAGCGCATTCCCTAATAGGTGACAAGAGAACATTTCAAAGACAGCTTTCTGGCCACTGGGTTTCACCATACACAGTTTTTACCGCTCCGAGTGATAGAGCAATCCCCCATAATACCAGTAACTCAAACCAGGGGCTGAGGACAGTCTTGAAAATGGATCAATCACATTGTGTGCTGGAACCTTTTGGAGAGCATGTGGCCCAAGTGATCAGCTGACAGAAGAAACAGGATGATTCCTTTATTCTCTTGGGGCCAGTGTCACATGGGTGGTTAATGATAGCATTAGGCCTAAAATTCAATCTTTCTGCTCCTATTCAAGGGCTCTTTCCAGGGAAACATCAGTCTTGGTATCGGACCAAAAAAAAAAAAAAAGAATTATAACCTACAGTTATATGGATTTTCTTCGATTTAATGCAGTAAATCTTGCATAAGGTCAGGAACTGACTTGCACTGGCTCAAATAACCCCAATTTCCAAACAGGAGAACCCACCTACCTCTAAAAGTCTTCACTTCCCATTACACGTGTTCCACAGGTGGACCGTGAGGGCGGGTACCCTGTGAGAAGTCAGAGCCAGGAAGATCACGGGCAACTCTCCACTGATAAATCACACAACCATCAAAGGAACGTGGAGACTGCTCATAATGCCAGTTCCCAGTTCTTTAAACCACAGTGAAGCGAGAGGAGAAATACCATCTCCATCGAGCATAAAGAGTTCCTAGAGAGTGTTCTGGAAAGCTGAATGAGACACTGCCCCGTGGCACCGATAAGAAGAAGGCTGGAAGCAAATGACCACTGGAATCTCCCTCAATCACACTGTCTGAGTCACAGGTCACAAACTCAGCCTATTGCCAAAAGTTTACTGTTTGTCCTCGAAAGCATATCTTCTAACATATTCCCTGCATTCCAAACGGTTTCATCAGGCTGCTCCTCTCTCCCCTTCGCGCACTCACACACTCACCCACCCCCAACCTCAACAACGTCCTACCCCGTAAACGACAGTAACGTGAATCACCTTCTGCTGTGAGACAAGAATCGGGGCTCAGAATGTCTTGATACAGGCACGCCAAACAGAAAGGGAAGTTCCATTTCCTCCCAAGTGCCTTTCAGCTCAACCTGTCCGCCATGAATAACAGTCCAGGTGCCTCTTGGGGGGAGGGGGGTGTCGGGTCTGACAAGGTGAGGGTCGCTTTCCCCAAACCTGACTCTAGTTTCCTAACCACTAAGTTCCAAGGGATGGGTTCATTTTCATGTAAGTTGTATTTTAGACAAAAGGACAGCTGGAAAAATTACCAAGGTTGGTAGCATAACATGTGACATTGCTAGACTTGCATGCGGAAATGTGGCAGCTCAGGGCCTTTCTCATTTTTCAGTTCACATAATTTTAATTTAGTTCACGTACTTCTATTTTCATCTCCTCTTTTACTACGTGTGACTTTCTAGGTCATCTGCTTTGTCAGACACACCAGCTCGGTGTCCTCACAGCCAAGGAGGTGACAGGGAAGGCAACAAGTTGGGAAAGAAGAACTGACACCTCAAAGGCACAGAGAACAGATGGTAGTGGCCAGAGGTGGCGGGAGAGGGGATGTGGGTGAAGAGCATCAAAGGTGCAGACTTCCAGCCATAAAATAAGTTAAGTCCTGGGACTTCCCTGGTGGTCCAGCGGCTAGGACACCTCACTCCCAATGCAGGGGGCCCGAGTTCCATCCCTGGTCAGGGAACTAGATCCCACATGCCGCAACGAAAGATCCCGCATGTGCAACTAAGATCCAGTGCAGCCAAATAAATAAATAAATAAATAAATAAATAAGTAAATAAGTCCTGGGGATTCAACGTAACACATGACTATAGTTAACAATACTGGAGAGTATATCTGAACATTGCTAAGAGAATAAATCTTAAAAGTTCTCATCACAGGACTTCCCTGGTGGCGCAGTGGTTAAGAATCCGCCTGCCAATGCAGGGGACACGGATTCAAGCCCTGGTCCGGGAAGATCCCACGTGCATCCCACGGGCGGAGCAACTAAGCCCGTGCGCCACAACTACTGAGGCCGTCTGCCACAACTACTGAAGCCCACGTGCCTAGAGCCCATGCTCCGCAACGAGAGAAGCCACCGCAATGAGAAGACCGCGCACCGCAACGAAGAGCAGCCCCCGCTCACCACAACTAGAGAAAGCCCGCAGACAACAACGAAGAACCAATGCGGCCAAAAGTAAATAAATAAAGACTAAAAAAAAAAAAAGTTCTCATCACAAGGAAAAGAAATGAGTAACTATGTGTGATGATGGATGTTAACTAAACCTATAGTGGTGATCATATCACAATGTTTACATATATGAAATCATTATGTTACACACCTTAAGCTAATACGTTATATGTCAATTATATCTCAATTTTTAAAAAATGAAATGAAAATAAAAAAGGACAGTTGAAGGATGGAACTGTCTCTGTGGGTCCTGACCCTCCCCCCACTGCATCCCACAAGCCAGGAGATGTCTTTTCTCACACAGGGAATCAGAAAGAACAAAAGCCTTGCTCTCACAACTACTGTACTAAAGACACAATCAAGGAGAACCATTTCATTTAAACAGCACTCAACCGAAGGAGAAAAGAAAAAGAACGAAAGAGAGAAATAGAAAGTTCTGCACAACAAAGTTATTTCCGTAACTTGCTGGTCACCCCAAGAGGTGATACTTGGCTGATCTGACGATAGCGAATTCTAGGTGACACAGCATCCTCTAGAGCAAATGCTTCCCCAGCCAGCTTTTTAAGAGAAAATCTCTATTTGCTTGCTGTGCACGATGTGGGTGGGCATAGACAGGCTTTCGCTCACTCACTCACAGCACTGTCCTCTGCTTGTCCTGCCAGCAAGTCAAATACCCTGATTTTTTTTTTCATACCCTCAACATTTCAATCACCAAAATAAAACAACACTTGTGTGGGAGGAGGAAGGAGGCTGTCAGCCTCTCAATGACACGGCTCCCTCCTCTAATGAGGTCAAAACTTTCTTTTAGCCACATAGCAACTGACTGTCAACACGCTAACCATCAGCCCCTAAAGACTGGAAACAGAATTTACAGCAAGATATAAAAGGCTGGTCCATGGAAACGTGATAAACGACCCTTAACCACGCAGCACAACGTGCACTGCAAAGGACACCATGAGCAACTGACCCATAATTACCATGTGCTCGCTACGGTGCAGAGCAGAAAGGAAACCTAAGGCATGATCTCTGCTATCAAGTACTTGCAGTCTTGCTGGTACGGAAGAAGAAAATACATGCGTTAAGAGAAACAGTGGGCAAAAGGCCACCTGGAAAAAAAAGAATATTAAGCTCATAATGGAAATCTCCTCATAAAAAACAGATTTTTCAACACCAAATAAATGCTCCATTTATTAGGCTGTGCAATAACAAAAAAAAAAAATTAATAAAACTTAAAGAATTAAGACAGTACAAAGCCAATGAGAATAAGTCACAGAAATCACAGAGACCTAGCCAAGACCCTTGGGTTGCAACTTGCTTCCACACAGCCATCTGTGAGAGATTAAACAACTCCTTTTTCCTCGGGAGGGCTTTATGTCTTTATATGGAAAGGACTGCCAACTGCCCTTCCCAGTGGAGACAGTCCTGCGAGACGTGGTACTCAAACTTCAAAGTGCACGACAGTCACCTAGAAACTGCATCTGTGCAGGGCTCTTCAGCCTGGGCACGTGTGGAGCCAGGCCAGGTAATTCCTTGTGGGGGACTGTCCTGTGCACTCTTAGATGCTGCGCAGCATCCCTGGCCTCTACCCACTAGATGCCAGGAGCACCCTCTCCCCTAGTTACTACAACAGAATGTCTCCAGATGTTGCCAAATGTCCCTGGGGGGACATGATTGCCCCCCCCACCTCCCCCCACTACCACCTCCCCAGCTGAGAACCCCTGTTCTAAGATGGAACCAAGGAAGCTACATATTTCACAAGCACCTGCTGCTTCCAACATCCACCTACGGGGCTATTTTCCTGGATACAACTGGGTGCCTCAGTCTCGTCCACTGGGGTCATCTTCCTTCCCACACACCAACAGGGCAGAAAGTATCACAATCCCACTTCTTCCCTCTTGCCCCTTAACACACGTGCATTTTGCCCCCTTTGCTGTGTGACTCTGCTTGACCTCCCGACTAGAACAGCCCTCCCCAGCCCATGGATGTGGGATCTGGCCACGTCACTTGTTCTGGTCAACGAGCATTAGTGGGGGGAAGAGGCAGAGGTTTTAAATGTGACTGCGTGATGTAGCTTGGCTGCTTCTTATACCAGATAGGAGAGGCAGAAGTACATGCTCCAAGAGCCTACTAGCCTCAGAAGGAGGAAATTAGGAGCTCAGTCCTAAACCCAGCCCAGAGCCTGACCAGGCCTCCCTGATCCCACCCAGCTGAGCCCAGAAGAGCCACACCTCACCACCCACTGACCAGTAAACAAGAAATAAGTGCTTGGTGCTCTTTTCAGCAGCACTTATATTAAAACTGGAAAGATACAGAGATTAACATGGCTCCTGTACAAGGGTAACACAAAAATTCATGAAGCATTCCATATTTTTGATGGAAACTAAACTTTCGGTGGTGAGCATGCTCTAGTGTACAGAGATGTCAAAATACAGCATTGTACACATAAAACTTACATGTTATAAGCCAACGTTACCTCAGTTTTAAAAAATTCTGTAAAGAAATAAGTGCTTGTTTCTGTAAGCCTTTGTATGCGGGGGTGCTGTTTGTTACGCATCATCAGCAAAGCAGAAAGCTGACTAATACACTCCCCAAATATTTCTGAACCAAAATGCTGATTAACAAGTAGATATTATTATGACTTTTCTGTCCCTACCCCCACCTGTCTTCCTCCACTCTTTTATGGAGCCACAAACCCACCAATTCAGTCCCCATAAAGGCACACATGGTATCTTTCAAGTCCTGGAGGCCAAGCCCCACTCTTCTCACATCATGGTGGTCTTTCCCACAGCTGACTCAGCCTCTGAGACACTAACTCCAGGGAATAGTTCTGTCAGAGTCCCCGAGAGACCCTCAAACTGACAGTGGCAGGGCCACCCACCAAGTATGGAGTTCTTGGGAAGAAGAGAGGGTCTAGACATACAAATGTGTTCGATTGGCACCAAAAATCCCGGGTCCTTCCAAGAAAGAAAACAACCCGGTGTCCTCAGAGGTAAATCAAGACTCAGCCAGTGGCTGCACCTCAGTGAAAGGCAGGCATGCCAACCAAACAGCTCCATGACTTCTGAATCACTCAGGAGACAAACAGCAAATATTAAAGAAATATACAAACCTTGCAGGGTTCAGAGGAACAAATTAAGAGACAGAAACAAAGGAAATAAGTCTCCTTGAAGACTGTCAATGGAGCCAGAGAATAATGGCTCCCAGAAAGTCCCATGCCCTAATCCCTGGGCCCTGTGACAATGTTACCGTGCACGGCAAAAAGGACTCTGCAGATGTGATGAAGTTAAGGATCTTGAGGTGGGGAGATTATCTTGGATATGGGGGCGCCCAATGTAATCACGTGAGCCCTAAAAAGTGGGCAATCTCTCCAGGCTGTGGTCAGAGAGAGATGTGACCAAAGAGGAATGATCAGAGAGATGCTGCACTGCTGGCTTTGAAGATGGAAGAAGGGGCCATGAGCCAGGGAATGCAGGAGGCCTCTAGAAGCAGGAAGAGGCAAGGAGTGGCTTCTCCCGAAAGCCTCTGGAAAAGAAGGCGGCCCCACTGACACAGTGAGACCCATCTCAGACTTGTAACCTCTGGAACTATAAGATAATAAAGTGGAGTTGTTCAAGTCAGGAAGTTTGGGGTCATCTGTCTCAAGAGTGACAGGAAACTAACACAGTCAGTTATAAGATCAACGGAGAAAACACACATGACCTTCAGCCTTACCAATAAGCTCTTTGTTCGAGGCACAGACACCCCAGAAAGTCGTGCCTATGGATAGCTGGAGAAAAATCAGCCTCCATATTCTCCCACCTGACCCTGGAATGGTAATTTATGGCTCTACACAGGCAGAAGGTTTATAAATTCAGAAAAGTAAACAACTCTACGACTCTGTTTCAGTCTAAGCCGGCATCGTGGCTTCAGGGAGGCCCCAGAAAGCAGCCAAAGTCTAGCTGGTTGGAACCCCATGACCCCAGAGCAAATTCACACCACCCCCTTGGGAACTACAGGCTTCCTATGTCTCACATCAAGAAAGGACACTCTAAAATCCCATCCAGGGACTTCCTTGGTGGTGCAGTGGTTAAGAATCCGCCTGCCAATGCAGGGGAGACGGGTTCGAGCCCTGGCCCGGGAAGATCCCACGTGCCGCGGAGCAGCTAAGCCTGTGCGTCACAACTACTGAGCCTGCGCTCTAGAGCCCACAAGCCACAACTACTGAGCCCACGCGCCACCACTACTGAAGCCCACATGCCCTGGAGGCCGCGTGCCACAACTATTGAGCCTGCGTGCTGCAACTACTGAAGCCCGTGGGCCTAGAACCCATGCTCCACAACAAGAGAAGCCACCGCAATGAGAAGCCCGCGCACCGCAACGAAGAGTAGCCCCCGCTCGCCACAACTAGAGGAAGCCTGCACATAGCAACACAGACCCAACGTGGGCAAAAATAAATTTTAAAAATAAAATAAAATAAAACCCCATCCAAAAAGGCAGCACAGAAGAGGGGTCAGCAGGTACAGCTTTAATTGACCAAAACTGTTTTCTATGTTGATCTTTAGGGGAAGAGATGGAACAACTAAAGAGAAGGAGAAAGCAGATACAGTTTATGCCCAACTGGAAGCTGAACTGGAAATGGTTTTATAAACATTGCTCCATCTATGAACCGTTTTCCATTTCAACGTAATCTGAAAGGAGCAGCCCGTGCCCCGGGTTTACCCAGCCCGTAACATTCTTCCACCTGATTCCCCACCCCCGGCCCCAAGCCCTCCTTGATTACCCAGAGATTCCACAAAATGTTTACCAAGAAACTGGAATAACACACACTGCAACATGGACAAACCTCAAAGACCTGATGCTAAGGGGAAAAAGCTAGACAGCAAAGGGTACATATTGTATGATTGCATTTATCGAACATGTCCAGAATAGGCAAATCCACGGGGACAGAAAGCAGATCAGTGGTTGCCAGGGGCTGGGTGGAGAGGCGATTTGGGAAGTGATGGCTTAATGGGTAAGGGGTTTCTTTCAGGGTGATAAAAATGGTATAGAATTAGACAGTGGCGATGACTGCACAACTCTGTAAAAATACCAGGGAAGTACTGAGTTATACACTTTGAATGAGTGAGTTGCATGGTATGTAAGTTATATCTCAATAAAGCTGTCATATTAAAAAATAGAAGAAGAAGAGAGAGGAAGAGGAAGAAGAAACAACCACTAGGATATTAGCCAATGATTACAAGTCACTGCAAACTTTAAAAAATTTAACCATCCCAAGGAGGTTAGTTTACTTAACAAGCCTGGAATCCTGCGCACCAACCCACTCCACAGTAAAGATTCTGAAACGCCTGAGCAGAGGTCAGTAGCAAACTGTGACCAGAGGTGGTTTATGGAACGGGCTCAGGAGCAAAGTGGGACAACTGGGGTTCACGATGAAATGCAGGAAGATGATTTTGCAAAAGTAACCGTTCTCAGTAAGTTAAAGCAACTCTCTACAATGAAAGTATTATCTCTCTCCAAAATAAAAAAATAGCTGTAACAAAAACATTGGCTACGGCAGCAAACGTCTACTGATAACTTCTGGCTGCTCCAAGTTAGCCGATTCAGATTAGACTCCTGAAAAGCAAACTGAAAGTAAAATACGTTTATTGGTTTGGGACTGGCTGTTTTAGATGGGAGGGGATGGGATGGAGAAAGGATGGATATTGTTCCCCTGTGAGAGCAAAGGCGGGTGAGCAGCCTTAAGATTCCAGTGGACACAGCAGCATGCAGAGCCCCTGGCGCAGGGCCTGGGTCCAATGCCGCCCCACCTGGGCTTGGACCATTTCCCCAGAAGGTGACCCCAGCAACCGCAGACAGGGCACAAGTTAGATCCCACAAGAGTCGGCGGGGGTATCACGGCTGGCGTTTGGCGTTCATCAGCACGCCGACCCACACATCCCGAGTTATTCTTGGTATTAGCCCCTTGACATAATAAGGAAGCCAAGAGGAAAGACTGACACATTCAAGCATACAAAAATGCGAAGCTTGGTGATTGAGACCATAAGCAATGTTAGAAGACAAGGAACCGTCTAGGAGAGAAATATTTGGAACACCTAACGATCAGAGTCTACAGAGACTTCCTCTAAGGCACGTGTGGGCCTCAGACCAGAAGCGTCAGCATCAGCGGGGAACTTGCTGGACATGCAGAGTCTCGGGCCCCACCCAGATTTACTGACTCAGAAATTCTGGGGATGGGGCCTGGCAACCTGCGTTTTCACAAGCCCTCCACAGGGTGCTGGTACACGATGAAGTTTGAGAACCACTGGTAAGGTCACAAAAATACTTAGAGCAACACTATTCATAGTAACCCCCAAAATGGAAACAACCCAGATGTCCAACAACGGGTGAATGGATCAATGGCGGTGCGTCCATACCTGATGGAATCCTACCCAGTTACAAAAAGGGATGAATTAGTGGCACAGGCCACAACATGGATAAAGCCGAAAATCTCCATGCTGAGTGAAAGAAGCCAGGCAAAATAATGAGTACATATTGTGTGATTTCACTGATATAAAATTCTAGGATCTGCAAACTAACCTATCTAGTAATAGAAAGCCATCAATGGTTGCCCGGAGGCGGAGGGAAGCAGAGAGAGATTACAGAAAGGCACAGGGAAATTTGGAAGCCACGAAAATACGTGTTATCTTGATATGCACGTGTCCAAGGAGAAGCCAGCACCACGATCAAGACAGCAAACATAGGAGAAAAGTGATGAACGTGCACACCTTACATACGCCTGGTTTACTGTACTTCAATTACACCTTAACAAAGTGGTAAAAAAAGCAAGCAAGCAGGCAGATGGAGCAAAACCCGTGTAATGTGACCCCGTATAGATGAAAACGCAGGACCACACAGCTGTACGTGGACAGCTGAACGTGCGAGAAACAGAATCTCCCACATCGCACTGTGGACTGTTAATAGCGGTTGTTCTGCCAGAGGAGCTGGAAGCTACAACCCCACAGTGCGGGAACTCAGGGAAACCAGCATGTTCTTAGGTGTCACCTTAGAAACAGGAACGAGCTCAGAACAGGAAGAAGAAACAAAAACCAGAATCTGTTCAGAGGAAAAGCCCTGCATTTTGGAAGCCCCCAAAGCAAGGCCGGCTGCAGGGGTGCAGGCAGGGAGAGGCCCCCAGGGTAGAAACACGCGCCGCGGGGCTGCGGGGCAGCTCCTGCTGGGAGATGCAGGACAGAGAAGGGGACGCACGCAGGTAAGCGGGCTGGGGCCCAGGCAGGGGGCCCTGAACTTCTCAGGGGGCTCAAAGGTTGACCAGACGAAGAAAACAAGGGGTGGAGGCCTGGCTATTATGACACCCTGCGCACTCCGGGAAGCAACTGAAAACCCTATAGAAACCAAGAGAAACCAACACCCCGGAGGGCCGAGGGCCGTAAGCAGATGCACTGAAAGGCTGGGCTCACAGCAGCCACTCCCTTCCAGCATAGTCATCATGTGTAGTCTCTACTCAGGCTGAGGATCTTTCGTCCTCCTTTCTCAGTTCTTGGGGAAGAGATAATAAGGATGAAGTGTGATTTCCAGATCAAAGCCAAGGGGTGGCCCCAGACGTCTCGTGTAATTTCGCTGTTTATTTGTAAATGAATACTTCTAAAGGAATTTCTTTTCCCTCTAAAGTTAGCTCCCAAAACCTTGCTTGTCCTTTGCTTTAGAAAAAGATCCATATTTCCCTGGAATGCATGAGGACGGAAAGATTTCTGAACTTCTTTTGTAAGTCTGATGGGGGTTTCAGTCCTTCAACTTTACTAAGCCTTTAACCACGAGATTCAAGCTTCTAAGGCAGGGTACTTGACCTCGGCACTAAGGACCTCTTGGGCTGAGTAATTCTTTGTGGGCCTCGGGGCCTCATCCCCTGCATTACAGGATGCCGGGCAGCACCCCTGACCTCTATCCACTAGATGCCAGTGACACCCCTTCCCCATTGGTAACAACCAGAAAGGCCCCCAGGCATCATCCAGTGTCCCTTGGGAGCAAAACTGCCCTTGGTGGAGGACCACTGAGCTAAGGTATTTCCCGACCAAGATGGAACTTCCGTCAAAGTCTAACATCCAATGCCATGAAAGAAACAGGACGGGATTTCAAGGAGGCAGCAGGGGCATGGAGGGTTGACTGCCCTATGGCTGTGTCCTGGGTTCTCCAGGAACTGAGCCCATCACTGCAAACGCAGTTCCTTTTCCAGACTCCTCACCTGTCCAATGCAGCCCTTTATGCACGATTCTTCATGATTAACACGACCCTAAATATATGATGCATTCCTCTAGATTCACAGTTTGCTGACTACAAGTAAACGTTTCTCTCTTTTTTTTGGCCGTGCGTGCCGCAAGGGCATGCGGGATCTTAGTTCACCGACCAGGGATCAAACCTGTGCCCCCTGCAGTGGAAGCGCAGAGTCTTAACTACTGAACTGCCAGGGAAGTCCCTAAACGTAAATGTTTTTGTCTTTTTACAGAGCTACTTACTTCCCGCATGGCTCCACCTTGAAAGCTTGCAACCAACCCATCACTATCCTGATTTTACAGGGAGGAAACCAAGGCTCCTCGTCCCGTCCTGCACTCTCCCCACGTATCCCTCTCCTGGAGAGGGGGCGGGGAAGGTTCACTAAATCACCTCTCACCGTGGGGTTCTGAGCAAAGGGAAATCTACAGAGACAGAAAGGAGATTAGTGGTTGCCTGGGGCTGGCAGGGGGAGCAGGAATGGATGACTTGACATTCCTGAAGACGTGAGTGATCTTATTGGGGAATGAAAATGTTTGAAACCTGGATGATGACCGATGACTGCATCACTCGGTAAACTGACTAAAAATCACTGAAACTGTACACTTGAAACGGGTGCTTTTTATGGTATGTAATTTATACCTCAGTAACACTGTTCCTGAAAATCAACTAGACCTTAAATGGGATTTAGAGATCTTCGTGAAATTAATCACCGCAAGTGGCCATCTACAGCCTTCCCAAGGCAAAGCAAACATCTATGGCAAACCCAAATAAAACAAAGTATCACACAGCTTGCAAAAGGAATGACAGCCCAACCTGAATCTACAGTGTGTCCAACTCAATACTAGGAACTATAGAACAACCAAACTGCCCAATGGCAGCAGTGTGAAGAGAGAGAAATTCTACTCTGATGAACATCTGGGCCATCAGAAACCCATACAGAAAAATACATTTCTTGTCCAAATACAGAACATTCAATGGAAAAGCAAACACGACAGGTAATTCAAGAAGGTTGAACATACTCTTAGACAGCAAACTATGAACCAAACCCAAACTTCCCTTAAAGCAAAAGCCACGCAGAAAAATGGGACCCCAGCTTACCCCTCTATTGTGCCAGGAGCTGAGAAAATTAAAATTCACAAAGGACAGCTTATTCTGTGCACCATTTCATGTTTAAATATGAACTGGGAAATAGTGAAAACATACAGTCTCTGGTTTTATTCAGTTAACTTTTCTGGAAACACAGGATGATCAAAAAATTACATAATGGAATTAAAAACTATTAACTATTGGGCGAACAGGAGCTGTACCTACTGAGAGAAAAAGGAACTATTTCCATGAGCTAATCTTATCCTATATTTAGTTTGAGTATACTCATGTAATTAACCAGGGGTGTATAATTTTGCTAACTTCAAATTTCCAGTTGTAAAGCCCCACATACAATTATCTGAACTACAATTGATTTTTATTTTTGTGGGAAAATGAAGATAGCTAATTTTAATAACCCAAGCTTCCCAAGAAGAAGTAACGGCCTTCCTTGACAGAAATTACGTGAATGGTAATTCACAACGCCACAAACTCATTTGTTTTTAGATCTTCCCTCAAAGGTTAGCATACCTGGAGATTTCATGTCCCGCTGAGTCAACCATTTGGTGCTACTCTTCCCCTGCTCTGTACACCTGTGCCTCTGTACATTCCTGCTCTGTACACCTGTGCCTCTGTACATTCCTGCTCTGTACACCTGTGCCTCTAATTCCCAGAGAGTGTACACAGATCTCTGCACTTCATGAGTACCTGAGGTATGCATTTAGGAAATAAAATCAAATTTTGTGCCCACTTCTGCGAACAGTCTCAGGATGGGGCTATTCTCTGATACATCTCTGAATATTATTTAGGGTAATTTGGCCGGCAAATAATCAAGTGAATAATTATTAGAAAATTATCAACAACAAAGACAGAAAAAGATTCCTGTCCAGAGCTGAAGCGATTGACCAGTGTCTAGCTGACCTGCTGGCAATAAGAAGTCAGGACTTGGACAAGGCTCAAGGAAACCGGCTAAAAGCAAAATACTTTGTGTAATTTCTCCCTCCTCTTAGATGGGCAGGCACGGGGCAGATAAAGGACATTCCCAAAGACTTTCATTAAAACTAAATTTGTTACAGGAGCTTAAATGTCCTGATCTCTGGAGAGCAGAGACAAAGGTGCACAATGTAGATGTCAAAAATTCTACTTCCTGGGAATTCCCTGGCTGTCCAGTGGTTGGAACTCCGTGCTTTCACTGCCGAGGGCCTGGAGGGCCTGGGTTCGATCCCTGGTGGGGGAACTAAGATCCCGCAGGCCACGTGGTGCAGACAAAAAAAAAAAAAATTCTACTTCCTGCTTCTCCTCTCTTCACAGTAGGTGCCTTCTAAATATTACTGTAAAGAGAAGCAATCTTTTTTTTTTTTAAGTAGGGGGATAAATATATCAGTTTACCAAAGGACAAATGAACGTCCACGTGGATCCTGACGAGCGTGAAATGACGTGTGGTCCTGGTGCCCCGACGGTACGGAGAACAAGACCATGGTTAGCTGCAGGCGTCTGCATGCACAGTGCAGGTCTCTGCTTCCCTTTACAAACAAAGCTACGCTGCAAACTCAGTATCCACAAAGGGAAAAACAGGCACAAACACCAAAACCGAAGCTAACGTATCAATCATTTCAAATTAAACAAACAAAAACGCTGCTGTGGAAACCTGGAACTACTTGCGGTCGACATTTAGTGTCATGAAAACCAAAGCTTCAGCCATTCTCAGCAAACGACCTCAGCCAAGACCTGAAGTTTGGAGGTGAGTCCTATGTCTCACCTCCACAGCCCACAATGTGGTCTGGGTTGTGAATATAACTTTTGTATTTATTTACTCTCTGTAACACCAGTAATACAGCATCAGCCAAAATGACAGTTTTCTCTTTTAAAAAGCCTCTAATGTGAAATGCAAAAAATAAAAAAATAAAAGATTTAATAACAACCATGATGGATGAAATATGTTTCTGGAAAAAAACAACAACAAATAAACAGCCAGACTGAAGGCACCCAGAGACTTTTATCACAACCCAGTTCCAGCGCTATCTCACATCTTTTAAAGTTTGAATCACATATTCGACAAAAAGCCTGGTTCTTGGGAGCCCTGAGGGCATCCGTCAATGAAAGCAGCTGATTTATAAACAGAATTAAGTGATTATGAAAACACTGCGGCGTCATGAAATGCTTAAAAAGCACAGCATTGTTCCAAAGTTTCCTCGTGCACCTGCAACTGGGATATTGTCATCTGGTTCTGAAACACAAATATTTTTTCAGCTTTAAAAACACGCACAATCCTGTAGATCCAAAACGTGCACAGTACCCTGTCAACGCTGTTCTTTCTTCCCCAAATCACATCATTAATAGCTGTGCCTCTGGAGGGATGTCCAATCTTTAAGCCGGCAGATCTCAGTCACAACACATGTGTGTGTATACACACACACACACACACACACACACATCGTGGCAGGTGAAGCCAGAGGGAAAAAGGGGAATACATCTGTGTCCCACTTTATTCAGGGACTTCAATATCAGCCCCTCATCACCTCTGGGGACCCCATCAGTGATCTCTAGATGCTTTTTCATTGCATATCCCTCTCAGTGAAAACCTTTTAAGCACTAACTCCAACTCATGTAACGTATTAACTAGAAATAACACTCAACGAACATTATATGCATTTTTCATAGACCACAGATAGGCATTTTGTAACTATTAAATAAAAATACATAAACAGAGAACTTAAGTTTCTTCCTGCACTCCAGTAAATCTCATTGTCACTGCCAGAGGATATGCAGTCCACTTGGGAGCCCACTTTGTGAATTAAAACCTGAGACAAGGCATTTCTGTCACCCTCTGCCCCAACTAAACATGGAGACTATTGGTTTCAACGAAATGTACTAGGAGGCCCATGAAATTTATCAGGCAAGTCTAATTTCCACAGGCCTCTCCCCTTGTTCTCATCTGGTCTACAACAATTTCTGTCATGCACTGGACACAGGAGATCATTACTTCTTATTTTCACCAACTTCTGAGCTGGGTGCCCCTCCAACGCTGTTCCTCCTGGCAAGGCTTTTTGAAGAATTACGCTACAGATCTCTGGAAATTGTTGAAACTGGCACAGAATCATCATGCATCTTAGAAATACAAACCTAATGTGATATTTTTTCATAATCAAATTAGGAGTTAAACCAAAGCGTGTCTCCCAAGACTGACCTGTGACCGTCAGGGACTGGCAACCGTTGTTCTTACGTTGATAACTGTGAATACTTGAGTCTTTACCAACACAGAGTTGGCATTCAAGTTTCAAGGGATTAAAATGCCTGATAAGATTCTGCTGGGAAAAGAACCTAAGGCAAAGACCCAAGTTTATTCTGTCTCCCAAATGAATCAAATGGTAGAGACATCAATTCTCTGCTCAGTTGCTTTTCTAAATACAGCCTAAAACTCGGCAACCACCTGGGACTTTATAGGTGCTGAGAATTATGTTTGCATACCAGTGCTACAGATGTCTGCATCATATGAACGGGGTAACATCCCTCCAACTCCACTTTCTCATTTCTCATCTTCAAACGCATGTCAAGATAACACGGGTACCTCGACGGGTAGAGCTGACCCGGCTAAGGCTAAAAATCACCCCAACGCACTAGAAACAAAAAGCATTGCTCAGTTACACAGAATTTTCTCCAGTTCCCAATCATGACTTACGTGGTCTTACCATATTAAAGTATTTGTTATTACTGATTTAAGAAATAAAATGGCATCACATACAGTAAGCTTCTTTTGCCCAAATTTCCATCTATCGGAAAGTTTAAACAAGCAGGAGTGTTTGCAAATTCGACACCGGATGTTCACACACACTCTAAAGCCCAATGACAACGGGCAAGTCTATAATAGTTATGAGTCAAGCTCTCCCAAGAAGCGGACAGTGTCCCTCTAGCCTTGCTCCAACATGGATGAGGTTGGGTGTCCAGGTTGCAGTAGACATGAGGAAAGTCTTCAACATCTTGGAGAGAGAGAAGGTGATCATCACGCCGGCGGGGGGGCGGGGAGAGTCCTCACCTCCTCCTGCCTCTGTATTCTCCCTGGGGGTTGGCGGTAAGTGTTCCAGAAAGGAAAGTGCTCCGGGCTGGCTATCTGGGGTCATATTCTGGGTTCCAGGCTCAAGGGAAGTAAGCAAAGAAAACTCTCATGTTTTCTTTTCAGTATTCCAGCTCCATCCACCACGATAGGAAAAAATGACAGGAATTCAAGGCAGAGACACTCTCTTCAAGAATAAACACTATGAATTTTGCCGTGAGCATTGTTTGTGCTTATTTTACAGGGTCTCCTGAGACTGGGAAACTACAACACACGTAGGAGTTATTCAGAGGCACCCCACAGCCCAAAGTGTCTTCTGAATTGCTGGGGGTTTTTTTTACAGTAAAACACGCAACTAAGCAATGTTAAGTTGAATATTATTTATTTCAATCATGGGTAAAACGACAGTTAAAGCATGGAACATAGTTTACCCAAACTGCTAGTTAATATAAAACCACCATAATCCTTAACCTACAAAAGTGTTAAAAAAAAAAAAAAAAAAGAGCCTACACAACATTTAACGTGGGCCTTTTCCACATTACAATCCGCAAACACAGGGTAGGAGAGGCCGCAAGATCAGCTCATCAAGCCTTTCACTCTACACGTGAGGACACACACAGGTTCAACAACTTCACACAAGCAGGCAGGCAACCCAAGGCAGGACACAAGTGACCAAAACGCCAGGCGAAGGATTCTCTAGAAAACATGATATTCCTTACTTGATCACAAATAGTGAAATTACGACCCAAGGTAAAATTCAGGTTAACAACCACATAGAAACACAGACGCAGGAATTTATTTCTACAACAAACTAATGCAAACACAACTGGATATTTTTAGTGTACTTTTTGGTCACGTTATCAACCCACTGGGAAAACCACACCTCTTAATGTGTGTCCTGTTTTTGAAACTAAAGACGTGAGTCTAACCTACTGATACATTTTACATAGTACTGCTCCAGAAACAGTCTCTGAAAGTGCATCCAAAAATGTCCCATCTCAACTGATTTGGCAGCAAGGATCAACTGGCATAGGAAATGTGCAAATCCTATAGGCAGCTCCAACTAGATACCTGATATTTTTTCACTATGATTTCTTACAAGTATTAAGAAGCTCTAAGTTCCTTGCTTTTGATATCCACAGTGCAAAATATCCACAGTGCAAAATCATTCTGACAAAAACACATGGGCCCAAGTGTGCTACAGTATAAAATTCAAGAGTCAAGGAAGGTGCTCGAAAAGTGGAGAGATTCACTGTTAGGCATTTCATCCTGAGTTAAAATGTGGTTACCAAGACCAGGAGAGCAGAGCTGATCGGCAGGTGCTCCGGGTTAGGGGCTGAGGGAGTGGGGAGTATGGAGAGAAAGCACCATGGACACCTTTGGGGCGACGGAATTCAGCTGTTTGGTATCCTGATGATGGTGGTGGTTACAGAAATTTAAGCATGCTGAAATTCATAATTTATCATATAGTAAATTTAGGAAATATAGAGAATACACATGTGTCTGTATATAGCACGTGTGTGTGTGTGTGTGCATATGCCAGCCCTGAAATTTAACTTAAGAAAAGCAAGCAAGCAATTGATGGAGACCACCGTAACTAAAAAAGATACATTATTATTGTCATTATTGGATATTTCCACACCAATTCCCAACTTCAGAGTAGAGGAAAACCTAAGGACACTGGGCTCCAAGCATAATAATAATCCTCCTTCTGTTAATACAAGCCTGAGAAACAGATTTTATTTTCTTTCTCGCTCAAGAAGAAAACTAAAGCTAGAGAAGGTAACATGTGCCCAGAGGCGGTCAGTGCATGGTGAGCTGGCTGCAGACCAAGTTTCCCTCAGAGCCGCGTCCCCGACCCCACGACCACCAGGAGCCCACAGGGCCCCCAACCAGGCTGGGCTTGGCGTTCCTCGGGGGGGGGGGGGGTCACAGGCCACGGGGCCACGGGCTGGCTCAGGAGGACCAGACTCCAGGTGCCAGCAGTGCCCATCCGTGGGAGAGGGCCCCACTGCAGGTCCGCACCCAGCTGCCCCCAGCCGTTCACAAATCAACTATTCACAGGAGAGGACAGGGCCTGAAACAGCATCCAGAGTCCTGCAGGCGGCAAACACCTCCCACACTGATGTGTCCCCGCCCTCCCAAGCACGGCGGTGGAGGTTACCCCAAGTCCAGGTTAACCGACATCTCGCTGGGCACAGAAAGGGTCCGAAAACAGTAGACAGGTACCGGGTGTTCCCCTGATAAATACCCAAGTCCCAAGAAGCCGACCAAAAGTGAGACCCGGTAAATCTGCAATGACATCAGCAAAACCAGCAGGAAGGAGCCACGCAGGAGCGCTGGCATCGGGGGCTCTAAAATACTCGAGTTGAGACAGAGCTCAGGCGACTCGCAGCCGCCCCCCGCCCCCAACCCCTCCTGGCCTTGCGCCGCTCCCGCCATCCGCTTCCCACCTCCTCCTCCTTTCCCTTCTCATTTACTTCCTAATGTATCCCAAAATGGCCTACGGGAGCCGTGAGAACCACAGCGCCGGATACCTATCTTGACATCCACCTGCCCGTGGACCTTGCTCAAGACAGGACTGCACGGTTGACAGCAGAACTCAGGGCTGGTGTCTCCACCCTGGCATCACGGGCATTAAGCGCCGGGTCGCTCTCTGGGGTGGGTCCGTCCCGTGCACTGTGGGATGTTACGCAGCATCCACGGACCCCCCCCCGCCCCCCCGGATGCCAGGAGCATCACCGTCCCCCTCCCCCAACTTGTGACAACCACACGTCTCCAGACATTGCCAAAAGCTGCTTGACGGTAGGGGACAAAACTGCCCTGAGAACCATGGGCTGACCACAAGCTTCTAGAGTCCAACGCTGAAAACACGGTTCCAGTAAACCACCATCTCCGCTACCTTCGTCTCTACGACTTCCCTTTCTCTTGAACCTGCGAGTCACGCTCCATCTCCACCTCTTCCTTCCCAACTACCAAGAACAAACCAAAGCCATGGAAATGGTACCCAACTTCCTCCATCAGAAGAAAATACTCTCTTCTCTGTTTCCAAGTTTAAATTTGCTCCAATTTAACTTTTCAGTGGCTTCCAGTTCACATCTGCAATCTTCAATCAGGCAGCGGATTCTCAATAAATATTTGATGACGGCGATAATGCACAGAAGGGCTTTGCAGGACGCGGCCACCTCCATGGCCAAGTTCCCAGGGAGCACATTCCTTAATGACTGAGTTTTTTCCCTGAGGTTTTAAACTCATTTTCTCAGAGCAGGCTCTCTTTTCCTCTACAAACATGTTGACTGTTTGTCCCTTCCCACATCCAGCGTTTATTTTGGTTGCTGGGTCTCCCTCTGGTCACGTGGCCAGGGCCATCCAGTTGGTCGAGCCCCATGCAAAGGATGGACAGGAGGGAAGGCCAAGGAGGGCAAGACCCGAGGGAGAAACTCACATCCAGTCTCCACTCAAGAGGCCAGTTACTTCCTTCACGCTAAAAATAGGTATGGAAAAAAAAAAAAGTTTATCTTTCCAACTTAAAAAAAAAAAAAAAGTTTACAAAATGACTTTAGTCTTGCTTCCTGATTGAAACTATTTTTTAAATGTCTTGGGTGGTGAAAGATTAACAACTTATTAGAAGTCACGTACTATTCTTTTTTAAGGGAGAAAAAGGAGGCAAATGCAAGGTAGCCGGGGACACCACACCTGGGACAGTCTTGCCTCACAGGGCAGAGTGATCGTGCTTGTCCTCTGGCCCAGGTCAGGCCTCGCAATACCCAAGACCCAGACACCTGGCGGAAAGCTCAAAGAGGGGGCAGCCTCAGGGTTGGGGTGTGGGGTCCTCCCTCCCAATAGGTAACTGATGAACGGTCTGAATTCCTGACACTCAGGACCTACATGAGATGGCTCTTGTGGGTCTGGCTTCCCTCTGCAGGAACCCATTGCCCACCTCTGGAAGAGAATCATGGATATCCCAGGTGTCTCAAAAGCTTGACAGGTCACAGCAGTCCTGAGAGAAAGCAAGAGTGAGGACAAATGGCAGAGGGGAATCTGGGAAGTCACCTCTCTCACAGATGCAAAACTGGGTTTTTCCCCCCAACCACAAATAAAATTTCTAATACGTTGCTATAAAAAAATGCAAAAGACTATGCAAAGAACACACCAACTAAGTAATAAAAATAACATCCTGACTCAGGGACCAGTATACAGGAAACGGCCAACACTCAGCCACTTTTTAAAAATACTTTGACTATTGTTAAGCCTCAGTTTGTTGGAAGGATTCCTGATCAGCCTTTTAATAAGAGAAGATTTTACCCTCAAGAAATTAAACCTTAAAACTTAAGACATAAACTTGGAGGGACGGGTAGGTAGCCCATGGCGAACAACGCTTTAAACATATCAGATAAGGCCTCTAAATCACCTAAGGCCTCTAAATCACCTACGAGGGGCTTCACTGACGGTGACACCTTGGGCTCCCCACCATCCCAAGAGATGTTCGCCACGACACACTCAAAGGCAGGCAACATGGGGACTGGCTATGCCATTTTTCAGATGGGGAAACTGAGGCACAAAGACACTAAATGCCGTGTCCAAGGTTAAATACTCAGTGAGAGACTCCAGCTTGGAGTTCTGGTTTTCTAATTCAAAAGTGATCCAAACCACCTCAATCTAAAAAACCACAGCTGTCAACCTCACTGAAATCACTTTCCTAGGTCACCTGCTAGCTGAAATGGGCCTGCCTTTTTTTTTTTAAAGTCTACCAGTAAATTATTTCAAACTCTTACAGCCTCTCCCCTCCTCCCACAAAAAGTAGACTAACTCTCTTTACTGCCTTCTTTATTAATCCTTACTTGCAGTAACTATAGAGAATCGCCCTCCAATAGAACGTTCTGCAAGTTCTGTGCTGTCCCAATATGGCGGCCACTAGCTACACACATCTATTGGGTATGTGAATTACGGGTTGAGCACTGAAAGAACAGAATTGTTTATTTTAGTAACAACAGAATTGTTACTGAATTTTAGTTAATTTGAATCTAAATATGCACATGTTGGCTAGTGGCTGCCACACCGGATAATTAAGCTATAGATGAAAACAATCTTTCCACTGTGGTGGACATTTCATGATTTCTGTTGAGATTCATCTAGGTGTATAAACAGATTTCAATGTAGGTTCTTCTGTGTGGGAGAGGGAGAGAAAGAGAGAGAGAGAGAAAGAGAGAAATTGTGTGTGTGTGTGTGTGTGTGTGTGTGTAATTTAACGAGCTTGTCTCCAAGTGGGAAGATTCACACTATGTATACACAGGAAGGTAAAATAACACCAAGCTTAAGAGCTGGGCTTTCAGAATCAAACAATCCTCCCTCCACCATATATTAGCAAGTCAGTGTCCTCTGAAGCAGAATGGAAATAATTGCTGCACACAGGGCATTAAGTGCCTGTAAAATCCTCACTGCATGGCATTAGAGTAACATTAGGAAAATTATTCTACCTGCACAATACCGTAACAACTATAACTTACAGGCAGCATTGTAGTTTTCAAAAAAATTACACGTACATTCCCTCTTTCTGTCCTTGCACTACCCAATGAGTACCACGATTTCAGTTCCCGTTTTTATTTTTACACATACAGAAAACGACACTCAGAAAAGTTACAGGACTTGAAGGTCAACGGTAGAGCACAACAACAGGGTGGGCCCTTTCACTAGTTCAGGCCAAACGGGGACAAAGGCTGCTTTTCTAGCAAAGCGTTAAGTGTCCTGATAGAGTTGGACTCAGGCTCTATTCCCCTTTCTGCTGGCTAGCGCTGAAACCCTCCTAACAGCCCACCCAGGTAGACTCATGATGCCATCACACAGATGAGAAAACTGAGACTCCCATGGTTAAAGGTGAGATTCGAGACCAACTAGGACACCACACACTTCATTTAAACACCCAAACTTTCAGGAGGAGTGAGCTTTGGGAGATTTAAGGGTCAAGGTGTGAAATTTAAATGGGGGGGTGTTGACAATTCCTGGAGTGACTTAAGCCCTGGACAGAAGCACAAGAAGAGCCAACCTCAGAAGATCCAATGACACACACCCTGCTGTGCACAACATCAAATCAACACCTGAAGTCTCCATTTTCGTCCCACAGGTGTGTGTTCCCTTCAGGTCTAGAATATCCTTAAGGGGCTGTATCTTAATAAGTGGGTCAAGTGATGCACTTCAACTTTCATCCCTGGATTCATCATCCAGCTGGGGGTTTTCCACGAAAATCTGCCGTACGTTTGAGATATTAACATCCCTTAACATAAAAGAGTCATCTTCACGTCTCAACTGTTCCATACTCAACATTCGCGCCCCCCTCCCACCCATCGCGTCTTTCCTAGGAATGACTAGTTGTAAACTTTTCATAAAATCGTCCTGGGCAATTTCCTACACCGAGGCCACCGTTCAGGACTGAAGAGTGGCGCTCCCCTCCCCCTCCCAGGCTGGAGTCCTGCCCCTCCCCTTTCAGGTTAATCCAGGGACCCAGGCGGCGCGCCTGGAGAGAAAAACATCCAGCAGTCAGGTCAAACCACATGTGACAAAGCAAAGCAAAAACCGTGGCACAAGGAATAGGGCATGGGTTTCTGTTTCTTTTGGAGTTCTGCTCTACAACATCAGCGACAGAAAAGAAAGAAAGAAAAAAAAAAAAATCCCACCTCCGACTCTTAACTTTGTGGAATTTCCAAAGCGAGGGGCTCGGAGAAGGCGAGGCCGTGCTAAGAACGAGCCCCGGCGCGGGCCTCACCGCGCACGGACAGCGCACGTGAAGGGCAGGCCCTAACCCAGCGCCCGCGGGCCTCTGGCAGCCCCCAACTGTCACAGACCCGGCGACCTCCGGTGACCCCCGAAGGCGCGCCCCACCCCGTTCCGAACACCGGCCCCCGTGGGCAAGGTGCCCCTGGGGAGCAGCGCCCGGGACGCGAATCTGGGGGCACCCCTCCCCCCAGCCCGGGAGCAACAGGTCTGCAGCCTCCCCAGGCCGCGCTCCGCAGACCCGGCCAGACCAGGGACGCCCCACGTCCGCCGAAGTCGCCCCCAGCCCGCACTCCTCGCCCGGGCTGGGGAGCTCCCGACTTCCTTGACAGTTTCTGCACCTCAGAAACTGAGGCGCCCAGGGCCCGCGCCGCCGCGCTGCCAGCCGGCCCGGGGCTGGCCGGCCCGCGCCCGGGGATGAATGGGGCTCCCCTCCCCCCACGGGGTTCCCGCGGCGGCGCAGGTCCGTCCAGCCAACCCCGGGTTGGGCAGACAAAGGGACACCGGGGTACAAATCAAGCGCTTCCCCAAACTTGCCGGCCACCTCCCCCTCCCCGAAACAAAGAAGCCCCCCAGCCTCCGCCCGCCCCCAACGCGCCGGCACTTTGGGGAGCAGCCAAAACGGGGTATTGTGCAGCCTGCAAGGAGCGCGCCGCACCCCAGCCCAAGCCCGGGAGACACTTGGGGACCTGCCCCTCCAGAGCCCCGGAGGCGGGCGGAGCGTGCGGGCGCCCCGGGCCGCCGGCCTGACCCCGGAGGCAGGGAACCGCCGGCCCCCACGCGGGACAAGTTGGCGCCCCCCCCGCCCCACCCCGCGCCCGGCCGGCCGGCCGAGCCCCGCGCACTCACCTCGCCGCGAGCAGCGCAACTTGCGGCGGCGCCGCCGCCCCGAACCTCCCTCTGGCCGGCCGTCGCCGAGCCCGGGCCGTGCCGCGGCCGAGGAGGGCCCGGCGCCCGGAGCAGCCGCGCGCCGCCCCCGGGCCGCCCCCGCCCCGCCGCAGCCGAGTCCCCGAGAGGCGCGGGCGCTGGAAAGTTTCGGATGCCGAATGGCGGCCGAGGGCGCTGCGGCTGCGGCGGCGGCGGCGGCGGCGGCGGCAGCGGCGGGGCGGGGGCGCTGGCGGCACCTCGCTCCCGAGCGCAGAGAGTGCGGGGGGGTGGGGAGTGGGGGGGGGGGGCTGGGGCGGGAGCGGTGGCGGCGGCAGAGGGCGGGACGGCGGGAGGGACCGGCACGGGCAGTGACCTCCGGGGGGAGCGGCCGCCAGCGCGCCGACCCCGGCCGGGAGGACTGCCAGGGAGGCCACCTCCGCCGCCGGGCCGGCCCCTCCCCCCACGGCCCCCAGCCCGCACCCTCCCCCACCGCCGGGGAACAGGAGCCCGGGTCCCCCCCCGACACCCCCCACACACGCCCCGGGGGGAGGGGCGCGTCCCAAGCCGGTCCCTCCCCCACGGAGGGTGAGGCCACCAGGCCTGCCCTCCCCCACAGCCAAGAGGGGGAGAGTCCGCCCCCAACACAGCCCCTCCCCCAGGGCTCCAGGGAAGACTCGCGTCCCGGGCCGCCCCGTCCCCACGGCGGGGGAACCTGCGACCCTCCCCCGTCCCTCACCCCTGACTCTGCTCTCCCCGCCGCGCCCGGGGTGGCTGAAGGGAACCCGGGTCTCCCTAGTGTATCCGAACCCCGTCCCTTCCTCGTGGCCTCCATGCGGGCGGAAGGAGACGCAGGCCTGTGCCCACCCCGTCCCAGGCCCGGACCCAGCCAGGAGGGGACAGGAGCCCGGTCACCAGCACCGCGGTTTCCAGGGGAGGGGGGAACCGGGCCACCGCTTTGTTACCCTCCCCCACCTCCAAGAAGCAGCCGCCCAGCTGCCCTAGCAGAACCCCTGCAACCTGCCTGAGGACGCCGCTCCCTCAAAATCGGCGGCCGGGAGGGCACCCCAATGGTCTCCTCCCCTCCCCGGAAAAGTGGGGGCCCAGGGGGAGCCTCGACCTTTGCAAAATGCCTCCAGCGAAGAGCCGGCAGTGCGTGGGGAGAAAGAAACTCGGGCCCAGCGGGGTGGAGGCTCCCGGCGGGGGCAGGGGGAAGAAGCCGGGCCCTCGGGCCTTCTCACCCCCGCCCCCGCCCGGAGGCGTCGGGCCTCGGGCCCCGGCCAAGTGCTAAGGTTGCCGCAGCTCGCTCGGCCCAGCTCTGGTGAACCCGAGGCCCCAGCGCTCCTGCCTCCCCTCCTGCTTGGTGACAACTGCCCCCCACTCGAGGCCTGAGTTCACTTAAACAAACATCTGCACCCACCCGCTGGCACCTTGGGTGTCTGCTTTGCCGAATATTTTAGAATAAGTTTGCCCCTCCCTTTGGCGT
Source organism: Eubalaena glacialis (assembly GCF_028564815.1). Lineage (NCBI taxonomy): Eukaryota > Metazoa > Chordata > Mammalia > Artiodactyla > Balaenidae > Eubalaena > Eubalaena glacialis. The sequence goes on along the minus strand of NC_083736.1, from coordinate 7,100,840 downwards.
ATAAGGAGCTTCGCCCCAAGAGCCCAGTACACACTCAGCGTTTTACACTGGAACCTCACTTGCTCCTTGCTGGGGACACCGGGCCATTTGCTGTACTGGTTGTGCGGAGAGGGGGCCCGAGGTGAGTGTTTAAGGGGCTGGTCCTCCATCAAAAAGGCAGACTAAAAATTATGCTGCCAAATATTGCTGTGAAACGTCAGTGATGTAAAACGACGGTTGCTGCACATTATTATTAGAGCACATCAATAAAAGATACACTTACACAGTCTCCATAATTGTGAATCAGCAGAATAGATTTTGCCTTATTTTGTATCAGTTGCCATTCAAGGCCCCCCAAAAGGACGTGGTGGGACCTTCCCTCGAGCCTGCCCGTCGTTGCTCCCGGGCTCCCTGGGCTTGTGAGGACTGATGCTGAGGTATTAACAGGCAATCGAAAAACCAGGGGGGCAACAGAAAACCCGAGCGAGCTCCTGATGCAACCCTGCCCGGGTTACACGTGCTTCCCTTCCCCCACCGCCTGCTGGTGGGAGCGCTGCGTTTTTTCCGCCTGTAGGGTCACATTGTGGTTGATTGATTCTCCTTTCGCCTTGCTCAGTCATTCAGATTTGGAAAGTAAATAACAAGTTGACATCATTACAGCTCTCGGCTTTACTGGGACACGGCCCCCGGCTACCGCACACTCTCGAGTAGCCGCGCAGCCAAACTGGCCTGGCTTGCCAGCCGTGCTTGTCGTTAGCCGCTTGGAAATTCCGAACTGAACACGATGAAAAGGTTCCTTGGTATGTTTTGATTACTTGGCAGACGCCAATCATTTAAAGTATGAGAAAGTGGTGGAAATCCTCGCTTCGAAACTAGGACCCGGTGTGACCACTTTTTTTTACAGCTGGTCTTCCGTAGCTAACAATGCAAGGGAGCTTGGAATCCATCTTGCCTGTTTGATCGTGTCCCAATAATCCCAACGGTTTTCTTGCAAGTAAGGAGTCGAGCACTTTTATCACAGACTCCTAGGAGCCCCCAGGGACTCTGTAAGACCTCAGACAGGAAAGGCGACCCCCTACATTTATCCTAATAACACCTAGAAATTCCACCTTCTGAATGCTAGAAGGGTGGTAGGAACGTGTTAAATTAGACTATCTTATTTAATCTGTTTTGCAGATTTTTCGAATGGTGTAAGGAAAAAGGAGAAAAAGCACATTAAAGTAGAGCAGGAAAGGAGCTAGTGCGTTCTGACAAAAGTATAAAGGTTAATTTGGAGGCCGTGAGCAGCAATGATCTACACAGGTATCCACTGCACAATATCTATATTCCAAACAAGTATTTTTGGTTGCTGACTGCAGGGGGCTGGAATACAAGAATCCGCTCGCAACAAATGCTATCAGTAGTCCCCCTAAACAGTAGCCAAATGTTTAATAAAAAGGCAGCAGGAACCCACACAAATATAGTCAACTAATTTTTGACAAAAGAGCAAAGGTATTTCAATGGAGAAAGAATATCCTTTTTAACAAATGGTGCTGGAACAACAGACATCCATAGACAAAACAAACAAAAAAATTAATCTAGCCCAGACCTCAAGGCTTTTCACGGAAACTAACTTAAAATTGATCATGGGCCTAAATGTAAAAAGCAAAAACATAAAACTCCTAGAAGATAATGTAGGAGAAAATCTAGACGACCTTGGGTTTAGCAGTGAGTTTTTAGATACAACACCAAAAACATGATCCATGAAAAAAAAACTGATGAATTGGACTTACTGAAATTAAAAACTTCTGCTCTGCAAAAGACACTGTTAATGAAAAGACAAACCACAGACTGGGAGATAATATTTGCAAAATCCATATCTGGTAAAGGATTATATCCAAAATATGCAAAGAACTCTCAAAACTCAACAATAAGAAAACAATACAGAATAAAAATGGGCAAAAGATCTGGAAAAAAAAAACTCACCAAAGAGATATACAGATGGCAAACAAGCATATGAAAAGATGCAGAATATCACATATCACAATGAAAACGCACATTAAGACAAAATATGGGGAATTCCCTGGCAATTCAGGGGTTAGGACTTGGCGCTTTCATTGCCGGGGCTGTGTTCTGTCCCTGGTCTCGGGACTAAGATCCCACAAGCCATGCAGCTCGGCAAAAAATCAAATGCTAACAGGATGCTGAGCAACAGGAACTCTTACGCGTTGCTGGTGGGAATGCGAAACGTAAGACCACTTTGGAAGACAGTTTGGCAGTCTCTTACAAAGCAAAACATACGATCCAGCAACCATGCTCCTAGGTGTTTACCCAACTAAGTTGAAAAGTTATGTCTACACAAAAACCCGCACAGGAATGTTCAGCAGTTTTACTCACCAAACACCGAAAGCAACCAAGATAGTCCTCAGTAGGTGAATGGATAAACAAACTGTGGCACATCCATACAACACAATATCATTCTGCAATAAAAAGAAATGAGCTATCAAGGCACGGGAAGACAAGGAGGAACTTTAAATGCCTATCACTAAGTGAAAGAAGCCAATCTGAAAAGTCTACATACTGTATGAGTCCAACTCTACGACATGCTAGAAAAGGCAAAACTGAAAAGATCAGTGGTTGCCAGGGGTTCTGGGGATGGGAAAGAAGGGACGAATACGGGGAACACAAGGGATTTTCAGGGCAGTCAATGGATTCTGCATGATACTGTAGTGGCAGATACATGACATTTTGCATTTGTCCAAACAGGTAGACCTGTACAGAAACGGAAGTGAACTCTAATGTCAGCTGTGGATTTTATCAATATTGATTCATTCATTGTAACAAATGCACTACTCTTACACAAAAGATGTTAACACTGGAAATGGTGTGTGGGAGGAGGAAAATTGGGAACTCTCTGTACTATATGCTAAACCGTTCTGTACATCTAAAACTGCTCTTTAAAAAAAAGTCTATTATTTTTTTTTTAAAAAAAGACAGTAGGAAGAGGTGTTAAACTTCTCGTGAGAATTACTGCCCAGTTTTCATTGAATCCAATATGTAATTTCATCGAGGCCCATCTGACGGCTCCTAGCACATAGGCCAATATTTGTTTGCATGACTGGCCTACTCAGAAAGGCCTGAGAGTCCAGGATTCGTGTGCTCCATGCCACAGTGACCTCTCGGTGATGTTTGCAGAGCATGTCTCAGCTCTGAGGAAGCATCTGCCACAAGCTTCTCTTATGATACGAAGAAGGGAGGTGTGCTTGCCAACTTCACTTACAAACCTCTGGCCGAGGTTTGCTTTGGGGCTTGCTTCTAATTTTCCTCAGGGAGACTGGAACCGAAACTACAAAGGGAGATGGTTGTATCAGGTGGTAGCACGTGGTGAACGTACTTGGAGAAGTAAACAGGAGTGAGGACAGAGATGTCCATCACCTGCCTGCCGTGGATGTGACATGAGGTGGGTGGTCGCCCCTCCTGCTCCCCTTGACCTGGGTAGGCATCCAGTCTTCTTTTCAAGATAGGATGAATTGTGTCTCCCGCCTCAAATTCATGTGTTGAAGTCCTAACCCCCAGCACCTTAGCATGCGACTGTTTTTGGAAAGACAGCCTTTAAAGTAGTAAATAAATCAGTCATTAGGGTGACCCTTCCTTATCCAATCTGACTGGTGTCCTTATAAGAAGAGGAGACTGGGACACAGACATGCACAGAGGGAAGACCGTGTGAAGACACAGCAAGGAGGGAGGACTCGGGAGAAACCCACCCTGCCGACACCTTGACTTGAACTTCCAGCCTCCAAGACTGTGAGAAAATTAATTTCTGTTTGTTTGTTATTCTTTTTGGCTACGCCGAGTGCAGGATCTTAGCTCCCCGATCAGGGATCGAACCCGTGCCACCTGCATTGGGAGTGCAGAGTCTTAACCGCTGGACCGCCAGGGAAGTCCTAATAAATTTCTGTTATTTAAACCACCCAATCTTCGGTGCTTTGTTATGGCAGCACGAGCACACAAATGCATGTGAGTTATTGCTGTTTTCTTCCTATTTGGAATGTCACACTCAGTTCACATCCTTTGAATACTGAAAACACCTCGCATTGGGCATGAGGGTGTTCGTGCACAGTGTCGAATTTGATCCTCCCAGTAATACTGGAGGGCAGGGATTTTTATCTCCAATGCTCAGAGTAAAAGACTTGGCCCAAGAGGTTAAAGGATTGAGAGGAGGGGGTTTGTAAGCACTTCTACGCCCCAGACCTTCTTTGGCAAGTTACTGCCTATATTGATTACCACTGCATAAATACATAAAATAATATACATAAGATTACAAGGAAACTCGATTCTGTAAAAATATGGTTAAATTAAAAAAAGAAATTCCAATGTCATAATACATGTGCTTCTTTCTCAGTACTTCCAATCATAAGCTCTAGAGGTGGTACTAATAACTTCCGTCATTTCAAACTAGTCGTGGGTACAAATAAAATCTGCTTCAACTCTAACCTGCTCTGAAAATACATCAGACTTCTCTTGGCGACAAATTGGTAACAAATCAAAGATACAGTTAATGCTACTGTCACCTCCTCTGTAGTCATAGTTGTCAGAAATGCTCTATTTGGGTTAACTGCAGAGGTTTTCCCCATCCATGTTCATGGACCCCCTGCAATCTCTCCCTGGGACCTTCCTGCCAAGGGAGGAAGTGCAAGCTGCATCCCATGACTCTCTATGGCCCTTCTGCCTACCTAGACTCATCCATGCCACCACCATGGACCCCCTCCCATGGCTCATGGGCCGGGACCCTAGAGTGAGGTGACTTTAAGGGGATGCCAAAAACTTACTCATCAAGATAAGTAATATGGGCTTCCCTGGTGGCGCAGTGGTTGAGAATCTGTCTGCCAATGCAGGGGACACGGGTTCGAGCCCTGGTCTGGGAAGATCCCACATGCCGCGGAGCGACTAGGCCCGTGAGCCACAGTTGCTGAGCCTGCGCGTCTGGAGCCTGTGCTCCGCAACAAGGGAGGCCGCGATAGTGAGAGGCCCACGCACCGCGATGAAGAGTGGCCCCCACTTGCCACAACTAGAGAAAGCCCTCGCACAGAAACGAAGACCCAACACAGCCATAAATAAATAAATAAATAAATAAAATTTTAAAAATAAATAAAGCAAATAATTAAAAAAAAAGATAAGTAATATTATAACGCCCTATTTTAAAACTCTAAATTAATGCCAAAAAATGCCTCCCTGATGAGCAAAATATCAAAAGGTGTTATAAAGACAGGTTCTGGGAAGGAGTAATTAACAAGACAGGCAAAATTCCCTGCCCTGATGGAGATTCTGTGCTAGGACAGGAGTTGGCAGAGGACAGCTCTGATACCTGTTTTTGCACAGCCTGCAAGCTAAGGATACGTTTTTTTAAAGACTGGGGAAAAAAATCAAAAGAATAATGATACTTTGTGAGATGGAAATTGTGTAAAATTTGAATTTCAGTGTCTGTATAAATAAAGTTTTATTGCAACACAAACATGCCTACTCCTTTCCAGCTTACAGTGCTGTAATAGCAGAGCCAAGTGGCCCACGAAGCGGGAATAACGTTGACTATTTGGCCTAGAAACCCTTGTTTCTAGGAGACTGAGGGACTCAAGGTTGCTAACCTCTTCCTAGGAAAATTGTTTTCTTTATTATAGTGTGTTTTCAAAAACTTTTCAGAAAAAGTTAAATTAAGGAACACCCTTTTTTACATATTTAAGAAAAAGGAGGAGGAAAATGATGGTGGAAAAGAAGCAGAGAGTGTCTTTAGGAACCAAGCCCATCCTGTTTGTGGGTGGGGACGGATCTTAGAAGAGCAGAAATGCCTGGGGACAGCCCCTCACTCAAAGTGGGTAGGGGCCATCCAAAGGACTCCGCAAAATTAAATGTATCTTGATAGGAGCAGATGCCGGTAAGCAAAGGAAGAACCGAGCGGACAGCAGCTGTATGTCTTTCCTGTGTGACAAAGTTTTCTTATAGTTTTCTAAGCGTTTTCAAAGACAACCTCACCCATTGTCGTAGCAACCTATGATGTGACTGGGGAGATACAATTGCCATCATACTCATTGTACAGGGGAGGAAAGTTGAATCTCACAGAGGTTAGTGGCTGTATCAGTTTCCTCTTGCTGCTGTAACAAATTACCACACACTTAGCGGCTTAAGAAAAACTTATTATCTGACCATTCTGGAGGCCAGAAGTCCCACGTGGGTCTCACTGGGCTAATTAATATTGAGTTGTTGGCAGGACTGATTCTTTCCAGAGGCTCCAGGGGAGAATCTGTTTCCTTGCCTTTCACAGTGTCTAGAGCCCAAATTCCTCGGCATGTGACCTCCTTCTGGTCCTGTCCTTCTCACAATCCCCAGCTGCTCTTCCCCTGCCCCACCCCCTTCCAATTTCAAAGATCCTGGTGATTAGGCTAAACTGTCTAATCCAGTCTAAACTCTCCATTGCAAGATTCTAAATTTAGCCACATCTGCAAAGTCCCTTCCGCCACAGAAGGTGGCATTTTCACAGGTTTCAGGGCATTCAAGTGTAGACACCCTTAGAGGACAATATTCTACTTTCCAGAGTGGCCCAACTCCTCTGATTCCAAAGCCGATGGCCTTCCTAACACAAACCAAGTTGCCTCTCAATCCGTGAATAATTTCACAGCCCACCCACCCAGCAACAACCAGAACAGCAACAGAAAAGGCTGCTGCACATGATGGGTAAGAGTTCCGATTTCCCCCAAATAATACGTGGCTGTTACAGTTACAAAATAGCAGGAGATTATAATTTTCAAAAGGCCGTTCCTCCACCCTCTCTCTTTTGGTAACCATATTTCATTATAAGACATTATGTGGTTTTTTTCCCCTCCCTTTGTTTCCACTTCTGCATTTAGTGTTTAAAACTCGCTGTGGAGAACAAGCCTGGGGGAGAGGACGATTTTATAAATAGTTGCCACGCAAAAATCATCTCCCACATAGTCAAGCTCAACACCACATTGACAAAGAAAATCCAGCAGGTTCAAGAAAAGCACAGGTGAAACTACATGGAGGTGGAACATTTGCATTTTTCTCCGGTGCCTTTGTCAGAAGGCCTTTTTGATGTTGTTTTTATGAAATGAACAGCCACCCGATAAGATCATACATATATATGTCATGCGCACAGACAACCCAGCCATCACCTCCTACTTAGCCACCTAAGAGAAGTGAAAATGTAGGTTCACACAAAAACCTCTACACGCGTAGGTTGTTTTATAGTTGCCAAAGCCTGGAAACAACCCAGATGTCCTTCGGCAGGGGAAGGGATAAGCTCACTGTGGTATATGCATGTGTTGGAGCACTAATGAACCCCAGAAAGGAACAGCTTTGGCCTGTGCCACAACATGGATGAATCTCAGCTGTAAACTGAGAGGTGAGAGAAGCCAGACTCAAAGGGCGACATTCTCTAGGATTCCATTTATCCGGTGTTCTGGAAAATGCAAAACCACTGGGACCGAAAACAGATCATTGGTTGCCAGCGTTGGGCATCAGGAAAGAGGTGGACGACAGAGGCCCACGGGGATGCTTTGGGGGGGTGACCCAGTGGTTTTGTATCTTGATTTGGGTGCCGTCACATGACTGTAAGTGTTGGTCAGAACTCGTAGAACTGTATTCTAAAAGGGTGGACTTTATGTAAATGACACCTCAGTAAACTTGACTTCAGAAAAAAAAAAGAAAAGAAAACCCAGCAGATTCGAGGAACGCACCATAAAACTCAAAGGAATTTGAACACAGGGCTTTTCTCTAGTACCTGTGTAAGAAACGTTTTTTGTTTGCTGTTATTTTCACTAGATCGAGGACATTTACTAAGATCAGATATATGTCATCTGTGATTCTTAAAATGTCTGTAAGGGAGAGAGGGAGGGAAAGAACATCTTAATATATTTTTGAGATAGTAATGGGAATCTATCACATTTCTAGAAATAACTGTTTTGGATCAAACCCTCCCCAGTCACAGAAGCCCACAGTGGTACACTGCCGTCTAGTCGCTCGGGTGTGGGGCTGACTTGTGCAGTCAGTGGGTTTCCAAGGCATGGTCTGAGCCGTGGCTAAGAGCACAGAAGTGCTCTCCTAGCTTTCCGTATTTTTATGGAAAGAGGACAAAGATAGACGTGATGGCCACTAAATAAATGATTCTAAACGAATGATCACAACTACTAAATACATGATTTCTAGCTTAAATATGATTCTTGTTTTAAGATATATTAATGTCTGTTGAAACATTATAGACAAAGAAACGTAAATAAAAACTTGAGCGTGTCCAAAACCCCATAAGCCCGGTCTAATCATGAGAAAAACAGGAGACAAACCCCAATTGAAGGACATTCTATAAAATACGTGACCAGCATTCCTCAAAACTGTCAAGGTCGTCAAAAACAAGGAAGGATGGAGACCCTGTCACATCCCAGAGGCACGTAAGGAGACAACTAAACTCTGTCCTGGGACAGAAAAGAACATTAGTGGAGAGACTGGGGAAATGCAAATATAGTCTGGACTCTAGTTCATAGTATTGGACCAAGGTTGACTTGTTAGTAGTGAGAAAAGCATGAATATGGGGAAACTGGGTGAGGGGGTAGACGGAGCTCTCAGCCTTAAGTCTGTGTCACTCTACAAGTACTCTAAAATTGTTAAAGTTTGCTTCAACAAATCAGAATGCTCTATTTCAGTTGACTTGACAGATGACTATTTTTAAATATAAAACACTTCTACTTGTACACACAGACACAATCCCATTTTGAAGAAACGGAAAATGAAAGGACTTGAGGATAGTACTGGCCTCTGGGGAAGAGACAAGAACAACATTTTATGTAAAAATTTCAAGCCATACAGACAGAGGATATATACAAGCGTGTAGTTCATGTATATTTAAAGACAAGTGAAAATTAATAGGAGGCAGGAGACTCTACTTCTCCCACTTTCCCTGCACCTACTTGGTTCCTGCCCTGCCTGCACCCAAGCCTGTGCTGTTCCCTAAATTTTCCCAGCTTGCTCCTGCCCCTGTACCCACTGTTTCTTTGGCCAACCGTTCCTCTTCCTGTTACCCCAGGCCCCCTCACTGCACTAAGGGCTCTGTCAGGATGTGGGACCCCCGCCCCCCATCAATCTGTCTTTCATGAGCCAACACGTTGATGTTTATTTGTTTTCGTTGGCTTTTCTACCAACTAGGATAAGAGCTGCGTGGAGAAGAGGAAGATTAGGACAGAGGGATAAGAAAGGAAGGCAGGTGTCATGGTCTTTTGTTGTCTCAACTTCGCATATCACACTGTTGGCAGTTATTCAATCAGACACTGTGTCTATTTGCTAGGGCTGTTGTAACAAAGTACCATATACCGGGTGGCTTAAAACAATACAAATTTACTTTTTCACAGTCCTGGAGGCCAGAAGTCCAAAATCAAGGTATTGAGAGGAACATGTTCCCATGGAAGGCTCTAGGGGAAAACGCTTCCTCGTCTGTTCCGGTTATTGGTGGAATCTGACAGTCCTTAGTGTTCGTTAGCTTGGAGCTGCATCATTCCAATCTCTGCCTCCATCTTCACATGGCTCTGTGTGTGTGTGTGTGTGTGTGTGTGTGTGTGTGTGTGTGTGTGTGTGAGTCTAAACTTCCCTGGATTTAGGACCTACCCCAAGAACCTGTATTTAGGACCTACCTTAATCCATTATGACCTCATCTTAATTTGATTCTACCTGCAAAGACCCTATGTCCAGATAAGATCACTTTCACAGGTACCAGGGGTTGGGATTTCAACAAATCTTCTTTGGATGGGACACAATTTAACCCACTGCTAACACTATCATAGGTATTGCTGTGGAGGTATTTTGTAAATGTGATTAAGACCCATCATCATTTGACTTTGAACGAGGGAGATTATGCCGGATAATCTGGGTGGGTCTCATGCGGTCAGGTAAAAGGCCTGCTGCGCTGGGCTGAGGTTTCTATGAAAAGAAGAAGTTTCTTTTGGGGACGGCAGTTTCCGTCAGTTCCCAAGGACATTCCAGCCTGCCCTTCCTAACTGCAGGCCCTACAGATGTCAGCCTTGCCTACCCCTCCCACACAATGGCATAAGCCAATCTTGGCAGCAAATCTCCTAGCATGTGTCTTCTACCGGTTCTGTTTCTCTGGCTGAACCGCAACTGCTACATCCAGATTGAAGAACTGCGTTGAATTTATCAGACATATATATACACATAGAATCACAAAGCAGAATATCTTTTTTATTTGCTACAGTAAATTGCATGAAAATGTTTACGCTATGCCTTGAATATAATCCAAAATACTGTGGATGAAAACACTAAGTCATTTATAAAGAGAACTAGAAATAATCCTCAAAGCTAAAAAGCGAAAGCGCTGGGGAAATGACTTTTCAAACGCTGTAACGTATTTCTGAGCCACTAGGTTCAGATCTCATATAACCTTATACCTTAAAGATCAAATTATCATCTTGGTTCTGCCTCAACAATATTTCAGGGTTTTCCTACAGCCGCCCCAGCATATGAATGACCACTGGGACTGGTTGGCAATAGTGGCCAGGAACTAGAGGTTTTCCAAAGAAGAAAGTTGATGAGACCCCGAGACAGGGGCAAAAAGGAGGGTGAGTTAGGGGTTTCAACCAGTCTGAAATCAAGGGAAGGCCAGACCAAGAAATCACATGCTGTGTGATTCCATTTATACGGTGGATCAATCTGCGAGGGCTGCCATAATAAAGCACCACAGACTGGGTGACTCCAACTGCAGACATCTACTGTCCCCCGGTCCTGGAGGCTGCAGTGTGAGATCCAGGCATGGGCAGGGCTGGTTCCTCCTGAGGTGAGGCCTCTCTCCTGGGCATGTGGACGGCCGTCTCCTTCCTGTGTCCTCATGTGGTCATCCCTCTGTGTGTGTCTGTGTCCTGATCGCCTCTTCTTACGGAGGACACCAGTCCTATGGGATCAGGGCCCACCCTAGTGACCTCATTGTACCTTCATCCCCTCTTTAAAGACCTCATCTCCAAATCTGGTTACATTCTGAGATACTAGGAATTAAGATTTCAACATGTGAATTTTGAGGGACGCAATCCAGCCTGCAACATATGGAATGTCCAGAATAGGCAAGTCCATAGAGACAGAAAGCAGATTAGTGGCTGCCAGGGGCTGGGGGACTGCGGGGCATGGAGTGACTGCTAAGGGGCACAGAATTTCTTTTTTTTTTTTTTTTTTTTTTAATTGGAGTACAGTTGATTTATAATGTTGTGCTAGTTTCAGGTATACAAGCATAGTGATTCTTTTTTTTTTTTTTTTCAGAGTTTCCTTTTGAAGTGAGGAAAATGTTCTGGGACTAGACAGCGATGGCACAACCCTGTGAGTATATGAAAAACCACTGAATTGCACACTTTGAAAGGATGAATTTAATGGTACATGAATGACAGCTCAATAAAAGTTGTTATAAACAAACAAAAAACCCAAGGGTACAAAGAGGAAGGGAGTTAAAAGTAGCATCACGTATAAAGGATTTGAGGAGAATATAGAGGTTTTCTTTTCACGACTTGCCCTTATTGTGTTTTTGGACAAAGACTTATTACCCCCAGCCCCCCTAGGATCCATGACAATAAATCAGATGACTGGACTTCCCTGGTGGCGCAGTGGTTAAGAATCTACTTGCCAATGCAGGGGACACGGGTTCGAGCTCTGGCCCAGGAAGATCCCACATGCCACAGAGCAACTAAGCCCGTGCGCCACAACTACTGAGCCTGCGTGCCGCAACTACTGAGCCCACGTGCCTAGAGCCAGTGCTCCGCAATAAGAGAAGCCACCACAATGAGAAGCCCACACACCGCAGCGAAGAGTAGCCCCCTCGCCGCAACTAGAGAAAGCCCGTGCGCAGCAACAAAGACCCAACGCAGCCAAAAAAAAAAATAATAATAATTGATTAATTAATTTTTAAGAAAAAGAAAGAAAGAAAGAAAGAAAAGAATCCGCTTGCCAATGCAGGGGACATGGGTTTGAGCCCTGGTTTGGGAAGATCCCACATGCCGCGGAGCAACTTCACCCGTGCGTCACAACTACTGAAGCCCCCGCGCCTAAAGCCCGTGCTCTGCAACCAAGAGAAGTCACCGCGCTGAGAAGCCTGCGCACCGCAACGAAGAGTAGCCCCTGCTCACTGCAACTAGAGAAAGCCCGTGCTCAGCAACGAAGACCCAACGCAGCCAAAAATTAAAAATTAATTAATTAATTAATTAAGAAAAGAATGCCAAATGCTTTAAGTGAAGAAAAAATTTTAAAAAAAAAAAGAAAAATTATAGGACTTCTGGTCGCTTTCAGTAGTGCCTACAACCTCTGCATATGGGCCCCTAGATCAGCGCCGCTTGAACGCCACTGAGCACTCACGTCACCTGGGACACCTTGTCAAACTGCGGACTTGGGTTCCACTGGGCTGGGCTGGGGCCCAAGTCTCTGCATTTTTCACCAGCTTCCAGATGGCGCTGATGCGGCAGGTCCACGGACCTCACTCTGAGTAGCAGGGACCTGGGTTTCTCCATCTCGGCACTCGGTTATCATTTGGGGCCTGATCATGCTTCGTCAGGGAAGTGCCCTCTGCATTGGAGGGTGTTGAGCAGCATGCCTGGTCTCCACCTACTTGATGTCAGTAGCACCCCTCCCTCCAAACTGTCTTTGTTCATTGACAAGTGTCCCTAGGCAGTGGGGGACAAAACTGCTCTAGTTGGAAACCCCTAGACTAGAAAAAGCGTTTAAAAAGGAGTAAGACACAGCTTTGACTTGGAGCGGGGTTGCTTATCCTTGGCAGGGCTGACATCTGGGGCCAGGTCATCCTTTGGTGTAGGGAGCCACTCCGAGCCTTGCAGGGTGTCTAATCGTACCCCTGGTCTCTACTCCCTAGATGCCAGTAATCCCTCCCCCTCCACCCAGCTGTAATGATCCAAACTGTCTCCAGGCCTTGCCCGACACCCCCTGGGGCACCATCGCCCCACTTAGCCACTGCCCTGGACGTGTGCTGGTCGTGGGACCTCCTTTGCTGTGTTACCCGGGCTCCCTATCTCCTTGTCCACCAGGGAAACTCTCTCTTTGCTTTGTGGATTCCAGTGGCCATTTTGTCACATATATAGATACATAAAGTACATATTAAAAAATATGTATGTGTGTATATACATATGTATCTGACCTTCTCATGAGACGGAGCTGCCCAGAGCAGATGCATCATTGCCGCTCCTCCAGCTGGGTCAAGCAGCCCTCCAGGGGTCTGTGTGGTCCTCCTCAGCCTCGGAGCTGGACCTGTCAGTTCTCCCAGCTGCGCTGGCTGCTAGTGGGTTTATCTGGTGTTTTTCACTTTTCTTCTATGGGCAGCCCCAGGTAGGTGGGTGGGTGGTTGTGTGTGTGTGTGTGTGTGAGGCTGTGGGTGAGCCTCGGAGGTCTAACTTCCTGGTACATTTTAGTCCAGCTGCATCTCAGCAAGAATGACCCACAGAGGAGGTGGCTGCCTTTCCGACGAAAACCCCCAGAAGCTGGCAACGACATCAAGACCACGGCGGGGCTCTGGGACTCGCCGCACACAGACCGCAGCACACTTGGAGGTGTAGGCGTCTCTTAGATTCCATCTTGCCTCTCACGTGTGGTTTGTCATTGTTTGGAAGTCAAATGAACCCCCCCAAAATTACGTGCAAATTGACTGCCAGAATGGCCAAACTGTCCACGGGCCGTCCGCTTAGTAAAAGCCATGATAAGATTGGGCTTCTCTGAGTCACTGTTCTGGAACGAGGCTGCGTCTGCCACGCTGACGTGTGACATCTGTCGTGGAGGGGACCTATGAGAATTGATGGCCTCTGCAGAATCTGGGGGGGCTCTGATCCTCCTTGAGACTAGGACCCTGTGCCCATAGGATGACTGGCCAGTAGCACTGTGTCCTGGAATCTTCCTCCCTCCCACAAGGCCACCCCACGTGCAGTGCGGGGGACCTCAAAATCAACTCCGGTTTTCCTCACGACCCCTTCTATTCCCTCAGAGCAAGCCCAGCGTGCTTTGATGACATCATTCCAAAGTGGGTTCCTGGCAGTACTGAGAGCAGGAGGGTGTCGTGGTCAAGAGCAGAGCTGGAGACAGATAAACACGCACAGGTCCGGGCACCGCTCCTCAGAGCTACGTGGCCTTGAGCGAGTTACCAAACGTCTAGTCACTTCCTCTGGGTCTGGCCAGGTCGTTGCTGTCACGGGGATACTCCGGCAAACGTCCAGGTGGCCAAGGTGTTGGTGGAGCCCTGTGCGTCCCGAGCACTCCCCGAGGGTCAGGCTGGGTAGACAGCGTGCCCCTGAGGGGCTGCCCATGCCAAGTGGGGCACTGCAGCCTGTCTGAACCAGGGCAGCTCTCCGAGGCTGCCCCTCCCCGGCACCCCCAGGGGTGCACAACACAGGCACTGGGGTTCGTCCACCCCTTCTGTGTTATTTGACTTGACCGGAGCCGAATCGGACTGTCACAGAGCTAAACAGAGCCCGGCAGCTGGGTCGACCCCCAGGCCCTCCCTCCTGGCAGACACACTGTTTCCGATGGGATAAGGGCCCCTGGCGAAGGAAAGCTTCTTCAGCCACGACTGGCGTTCCATAACTGCCCCCACACCGGCTGAATGTTGGCCGAGGAGCATGTCTACCAAAGCGAAGGCACACGGTTCATGGCTTCAGGCAGGAGGGGTGCAGGGTGGGAGAGCAGGCGGGCAGCGAGGCTCCGAGGACGCTCGTCTCTTCGCTGCTGAGCAGCCCGACGCCGCAGCTGAGGTGTAAAGCCACGGGTTCAGGGAGTGGGTACCAGGCTCAGCAAACGTACCTGCCCCGGGCCTGCTCGGCACCTCCGGAGAGCCCACTGACTTACTCTTGGGGAGGGAACTGGCTACACAGTGGCACCTCCAGGGGTGACTGCTGCTCTCCACAGCTTCCCTCCCCTCGCAGGAGGGAGAGAAATGCAGTGGGTGAGTGTGAGCCCCGTGAGGGACGGGGCCTCCAGGATAGGGCCCAGCGGACCTGGGCTGCGCTCAGAGGACTGAGGGAGCCTCCCTTCGGGGCTGGGGTGACAGCTCAGATGATTTCCGAGCCTCCCTCCTCTCCTCCCTCTCTTTCTTCCTTTGTCTCTCTTTCTCCTTTCCCTTCTCCTTCTTCTTCTCTCTCTCTCTCTCTCTCTGACTCCACTAAGGCCTTTCAATTTTGGGTGTAACAACTATTTTACACCAAAGGAGCCAGGTGCAGCACAGAGAGGCTCCGACATGTCCACCTTCCCCGGGGCGCCCTCCAAAAGTGCAGAGGAACCCCGGCAGCGGCCCCGTCCGCCCGCTAGGCTGGCCGCACGCTGGCACCTGGGCCTGGCAGCAGGCTGACTTGACCCCCGGATTGAGCCTGACTGCCGTGGTCCAGGGCTCCAGCTCCAGCCCCCCACACGCTCGGCCCTGCTCAGACATCACCATGACGTTGGAAGGAGGTTATTCAGTTACTTTGTCCAAGAAGCTGGAGGAGGAAATGTATTTCACAGGGAAGGGCAGTAAAGACTCCAGAAATAGTTCCAGGCCGAGAGCAGTGAGGCAGCCATAGGCTGGGGCTCCGGTAGGATGAGGGCAGCCAGCAGGGAATTCAGGACCCGCGCCGGGGCTGAGGGGGGCACACTCGGAAGGAGGGGGCGTGCTGTCTGGGCCCCAGTGCCACTCTCCTGTCCTTCAGCCCCTCCCTTCTGTGGGTCCCCTAGGTATGCGGACAGCCAGGTGTGTGGGGAGAGCCGGAAGACAGCCCGGGGACCACCTGCGTCACACACCTCCCCATTCTCTGCCGTCCTGCTGGGGGCCCAGCGGAGGAGGGCTGGGGAGGGGTGCCAACCAAACACACACTGGGCCCCGAGCCCCAGAAAAACACTGAGCTCCGGGGAGCAGAGATCACTGGTTCAAAAGCAGGAGCTGAGGATTAGAAACAAGTGATGGAAAGAGGATGTTACAGTGAAAAGACCCAGGTGACATCTGTCTGTTTCATGCCATCTCTCACCCATTCACGGAAGACAGGATTTGGACAAAAAGAGGAAGAAGGGTGTGAAGGACTTCCAGGGCAGGGCCCCGATCAACCGCCTTGGCCAGGTCAGGCGGGAGTGTGTGCCTCACTGGGGTTATACATCTGGTGTGTATATACATCCATGTAGGCGTACATCTATGTATACATAGTACACATCATACAGATATTATAGAATTAGCGGGACGAAGGACGCTCTGTGATCCGGGAGCCCTAGGCCAGGCAGGTCCTGGCCTCCAATACCACCCACTTCCCACCCCGCAAGCCACAGCAAGATTCCTCTGCCCGCAAAGGTGATGTTTAGTTTAGGCCACGTTGATTCCAAGGGCTTCATTCTGAACTGAGTTCTCATGAACTAGTTTCTACTTAAGCACATTCAATAAAGCATTTTTCGGCTTATGAAGGGTCCAGGTTTAATATTTTATACCAGACCACAGGGATAGCTGTGGATATCTGGCTTTGCTGGTGGATAGGCAGCCAGGCGATGGGGCAAGGCTTGCAGTGCCCCCTGAGTGCCAAGGTTTTCCCTTGTAAGTAGGGAGGGGAGAGTAACAGTAACGGCAGTGATAACACGTTGCTACTTTCATCACTGGGCGGCTGCGAAAGTTGCATCAGCTATTACGGTTAAAATTAATTTAGCTCAAAAATATGCATGTGCTAATTTCCACTTATCTCCTCTAAATTATGGATTTGTGTCAGAGTCTCTACACAGGTGGACAAGATAAGGGTTTTTTTCTCCTTCAGGAGATCTTTCTGCTACAACCTCAAAAAAAAATCATTTAGGTTAAAATACTTTAGATTCTTTTAACTGTCAGTTCAGTTGGCTTGGAAAAAACACCTTTGCCAGAACCTATGTGCAACTTTCACAGGTTGCATAAAAATGACAGGCACGCAGTTGGATATAAAGTATATAAAATACTTCAGAAAGGAAACAACAATTGGATAAATTAATTTAAAAAGCAGGTAAAAAATCTGTCAGGATACATTTGTACTAAAATCATTGAAAACTGTAACTTGTATGAAAAGCACAACCCAACTTTCCTTTCAAATTGCATTAGTTATTACTTCTTACTGAATCTGGATGTTTTTAGGAATTACTTCACTTAATACGATTGTGACTTCTTTTTTTTTTTTTTAAATTGTGACTTCTTAAGCAACGAACTGTTCCTAAAATAGCAATTCAATGGGTCCTCTAGAAAAAATACACAAACTGAAACAAAAAACATTTAAGTAACGTAAATATAATTCTCTTCAAACAAACCTTGAGTGCATTTTATGGATCCACAGGGGGAAAAATGAAGCACTAAGACACAGTCCTACCTTCCAGAAGCTTCTACTCTAGTAGGAGACAAAGTTGTGGGTGATACATGGTAGAAATGAGTGATTGTGTGCGTGCGTGTGAAGGTTCATTATCCCATAAGAATTTATCTCATTTCTTAATTCAGACTTTGCCTACTGGGCATTCTAAAAACTTGGAATTCTCTGTTCCTTTCTTTTTGAAATTGCCCTACTTATAATTTCATTCAATGAAATGCAGAAATATTAAAATGAAACGAAAAAGCGTGTCTCTTGTGACTTCATAACATTCCACCATTTCAGGTAATTGAGGAAACTATGTTCACCAAAATCTTGAGGCTGGCAAATTGGACACTCTAGATTTCAGTGCTGGCCTGAAAAAACTCAAAGCGGCCTAAGCCTGTTATCTGACATGGAACCTTTCCCTCTACCTCTCGCACACCTTTAAGCAGCTGTAATTTGGTGGCTGGTTTTCTGGGAGGTTCTAGGGAAGGTCTGGTTTAGGTTCACTGTCCACCGGTAATTAGCCACGCCCCACCCATCCCCAAGAATAAGACCAGTAAAGAGATCCTTTCTGGTCCTTGTGTTGGAGAGGGCGGGCAGGGCCGTGGAATTCAGGGCTCAGGTCTCTGACCACAGAGCCATGGCCAGAGGAGGACATCCTGTTTTGGGGGGGATCCTGCTGAATGGCCCAGCAGGTCTCTGGACATGTTTATCACTTGGCTGGACTAGTGAAACAAGAGCTAGAAGTAGGACACCGTTTCCACCGTGAGAAATGGTCTGGTTGAGGCTCATGCATCATTTAGCTGTTCATAGAAACATGTAACATCTGTGGTGCGTTGTGATGTACACTCTTCAATCTCTGGGAGCTCCCAAAGCCTAAGCATTCCAAATACAAATGTGACAGGTGTCACGCTTCATGCCAAGCAGCGGCCATAATACCTGTGTGTGTCAAATCACTGTCACGTTTCCCAGCACCGAAGGAGGGTGACTCGGCCTGAGGGTCTTGGGGCTGTACCCATCCACTCCCAGTAACGGTCTGGCACAAGCATGCCCTTCACCCAACAAGGAAACGCTGTCCCCATTTCTGAATTTCCAATTTTCTCCCAGTTCTACAGACTCCACCCTTGAAACCATCTGCAACTTCTTGCTCCCCCCAGACCCCCAGGCAATCGAATCCGGCTGTCCATTCCACCTCCTTCTGCCCTTGCTGCCTGTCTACCACCTGCCCCTTCACTTCACCCCCCACCCAGGACCTCATCACCCACGCTGGACTCTTCCGAGCGTGTGCTCGTTGCCCGTGCCCACGGTCCACCCCGGCTTGCACTGCAGCGCGTCTTTGTTCTCGATTGCTCTGTCGCGACCTCCCTGCTCTCTGTACCCACATCACCCCCTGACTGCTTTTCAAATTGCACTCAGCTCTTTCTATCTTCTCTGAATATCTGGAGCACTTAAGGGCTCTACCAGTCGCGGGTACCTTGCAGTATGGGCCTTGGATCCCAACGGAGGGTTTCCCTTTATGTTTTGTTTTGTTTTTTTTCCAGCGAAGTTGGAAGGTCCGTGAGGCCCCAGCATCATTGGCAATGCCCAAGGTGTACCCGGACAGAGAAACTCTGTCTTTTTTGATTGAACAGTTATTCTAAGAGTATGATACACTTGGTGACGATATAAAGGAAGAAGCCGCTCTGCCTGGGGGGTGGAGAGATGGGTCTGGAAGAGTGCGGAGGAGGTTGCCACAGGGAGGAGGGGAGAGAGGAGCGAAGTCAGATACGCAGAGCAAAGTCTCCACACACAAGACTTGTTGAGAGAGCCATAAGGATGGAAAGAGAGGCATGATGGGAAATTCATTTGGCATCATAGAGGAAGCTGCAGAACTCGCAGCCCTTGGGTGCAGGAAGACCTCGTGGTCGCCGTTATTCGCACCTGAGCTGGAGCAGCCGGGGAATCAGACGGTGGCCGCGGGGAGGTTGGAGGAAGCAAAGGGAGAGGGGTTACTTTCTCTTTGCTTCCCTTTCTTGTGGGCCAGTTTCAACATCTACCATGTGCTCACTTCCAAATAAGTCTTGACTCTGAACAAGATGGCTTATCTGTGCCTTGTCTCGTATTCTTGCAGCTAAGTCTTGGCTCAAATCTCCCCTTTGGCCACAAGGCCCTCACCCTGACCTCTCCATGTCCCCCACCCACCTCCAATAGAGTCTGTTCCTTCAAAGCCCATTTCACATCAGAGGGCCTCGAGGGGCCTTTACCTCTCGGGCCACCCCCTCCTCGCTTCCCTCCCCCTCCCCCTTCCCGACCTGGACAAACCAGGTTGCCGGCCATTGCTCATGCTGCTGTCTGCATCTTGCCTTGGTGTCCTTTCTCCCCTGCCAGCGTGCAGCGCTCCTGAGGGCTGACTCTTCTTCGCGATATTCACAGGCCTCTGCATCCTGTTTATGGACACACTATGAATTAAAATGACAATTCTTTTTCCCCTCCTTTTTTTTTTTTTTACTGTTTGCATGCTATATCTTTTTTTTTTTTTAATGACAATTCTAAAATGAGTCTGTGCTTTCAGGGGAAATGGACATCGCTCTAAAGAAAGGTGGGAGGGGAGGGAGAATAAATCCCCCCAAAGATGAAAGGCTTTGAGTCACAGGATCTGGCTAATTTGGGAACCCACCTGGCACAGTTTTATGTCAGAGACTGTGGCATGGGGGTGGGGTGCTCCAGTGACCAGGGCAGGCTTATTTCGGGGAGAAGGTCAATGTTTACATCATGCTAAATACAGTCTACTGCCTTGCACACAGCAGGTGCTCAATAAACGAACACCTAAAGTGCGTTCAAAATTTTTTTTTTATCTAAAATTATTTTCATTTAAAAATGAATTTAATGAATTACTGACACATGCTGCAACGTGGAGGAATCTCAGAAACATGCTGACTGAAAGAAGCCAGAGAGGAAAGGTCACATATGACATGATTTCGTTTACATGAAATACCCAGGACAGGTAAATCATCAGAGACACAAAGCAGATTCAAGGTTGCCTGGGACCAGAGCAAAGGCAGACTGGAATGAGGAGTGAGTTTGAAGGCTGTGAATAAACTATACATGCCACTGAATTGTCTGCTTTAAAGGGCTAATTTCATGTTATATGAATTTCATGTTGGCCAAAAAAAAACACAGAAAAAAAGTACCAGGGAAGTTCCTAAAATATAAACATTTTTTTCAAAATAAAATTAAATTAAAATCGGAAAAAGTAGCCAAGAGTTATTTTCCCACTAGACTGCAAAAACACAAAAGGCTCTTCCATTGGAATATGTGGCTGCACTTTAATTTCAGAGAAACGCACGTGCAGTAAGACCCACCACAAGTACACACATTCATGTGCGTGGTTCAAAATCCACGAGAACTGTCCCCTCAGCCACCCAGAATGAAATCCAGATACTGGTTGCTTGAGCTTCTTGAGGCAAAGAACCATATTTTCCTTAATAGAAGCAGTAAATGACAACAACATAGCTAAACAGATAAAGGATAAGCAATGCCAGGTTTTGTGTGCTGCCTACTAAAAGTTGCATTGACCTACTGGTTTGACTGTTCCCAGAAACACCGGTCAGCGACGGTGACAACAACAGCCTGCAGGGCAAAACCAAGGTAGAGAGATACATTTCGTATTTCTTCCTCTCCTTGGAAGGATGGAATTAGAAAACATTCAAGAGGGAAATATGAGTAATCTGACATTAAACTCTTAAAATGCTACATCTTTGTGCCAGAAGCTGGTTGAAAAAGAATAAAGTATCACGCAACAAAGATAGATTTGGAGGGGAGAGGAAGGAAGAGGAAGGTGGGGTTCGGTGAGGGTGGGGAGGAGGGGGAGGGGAGTAAAACAGAATATTCCAGATGGTGGGTCTGAATGATGTTTGTTGATTTTTAGTCGCTGGTTTCACATTCTGTTGCAGTGTCTACTACCCAGCCTTAGGTTAGGTTGGATTTTTGCCTTTAACCTCTGATTATAACTTGCATACAGTAAGTGCAAAAAATCATGTGTTTTACCTACGGGTACACCTGAGCAACTATCAGCCACATTGAGACGCGGCTCTTGTCTACAAGGGGCCCTCATTGCGTTCAGAGTCGGTAACTCCCACGGAAGTTCGCTAATGCTTCTGATTTCTCTCACTGCAGGTGATTTTTATCGTTGGGATTTTAATCAGTTTCAAGTGACTCTACAGCAAAATGTTTATTCTAACTACAGCTGGAAGAACAACAAATGTATTGTCTTATGGAGTCTTAGAGAGTCATTTTTCTGTCTTCCAGACACATCTTTTTCATTAGATCCATTTGAGAATGTATGATTAGTGATTGTGAAATCAACAGATACAAAAGGAACCTGCAGCCCAAAGACACAAGGCAGAAGAGGTGGGCCGAATCTGTAGGTGTATTTTTCCCTCTGCCTCGTTTATCTTTTTCCCCCTCCCTCCTTCTCTGCTTAAACAGCTCCAGATCAATAGGGGGAAAAAAATCAAATGGATGTACACCCTACAAGGGTGGTTTTTCCTCTCTCTTGCAGAACATGTTCTATTTATGTAAAAACATCAACTCTGAAAAGCATAATGCATTCATTCCACCAAATATAGCGCATTAGGGTTTATTAGCATTTGGGAACTTCAAGTAATGGAAAAACTGAGCCACATAAAAAGAGACACATGATAAGTAGCTCTGAATTTAGCACCGTTTTATTAAGAAGCCAGCACAGCCAGTTGACAAATGGGCCAGACATGCTGACCTGCTTCACCTCCCCTAAAAGCTCAGATGAAAACAAAAAGTTCTCTAAGCAGATGAAAATAGCTACAAAAATAAATACGATATCTTGCTACAGGTTCAGTGGCTTCCAATAGGGGTTTGGAAGATATTAAATGTTTAAAACAGAAAGGCGGTTAAAAATAGAGAGCAAATGTAAATAACCAGGGATTTTTTTCCTCCAAGTTATTCTCAGGCTGAAACTTGCAGGTGGAGGAAGATGAGATGACTAAGTAATACTTAAAAGTAATCTTTCCCTTGATTGTGTTTTTAATTCCAGTCTTAATTGTAAGCTCTTAGAAAAGACCTGCTGCCCCATGTTTTCGGGGTGAAAGGTCTGACTACCTATCTTTGAGGTCTGCTGGCCAAATTCGGGGCAACCTCATGCAAACTCAAGGAGGAGCAAAATGTCCCCCTGGCTGGCTTTCCATGAACATTTCTCCCCTCAGTTCTCCCAACCTGAAGGCGTGTTGGACAGACCCTAGGCAGCCCGCATGAGTCCTGCCCCCTGGTGTTCATGCCTTTGTGGGGTCCCATCCCCTGCAGTGTGGGCAGGACTTGTGACTCAGTTCTAACCGAGAGAATATGGGTGGTGGTCACTCCTCTGATTAAGCTGGAGCTAGAAGCTCTAGAGACCACCTTGCAGGATTGAGGAAGTAAGCTGCTGTGCGGGGAGGAATCAAGGGCAGCCAGCACGAAGCCAGGGCCCTACATCCTGCAGTTGCAAGGAAATGAATTCTTCCAACAACCTGAGGGAGCTTGGGAGCTGACTCTGCCTCAGTTGAACCTCCAGATGGGAACGCAGCCCAGTTGACATCTGGACTGCAGACCCTGTGAGCCCCCAAGCAGAGGAGCCGGTTAAGCTGTGCCTGGACTCCTGATGCATAGAAATGTGAGCTAAATAAAATGTGTGTGGGTTTTTGTTTTTGTTTTTTTTCTTGCTGCACCACTCAGCTTGCAGGATCTTAGTTCCCTGACCAGGGATTGAACCTGCGCCCTCGGCAGTGAAAGCGTGGAGTCCTAACCACTGGACTGCCAGGGAATTCCCAAAATGTGTGTGTTTAAAGCCACTGAACTTGTGGTAATTTGTTACGGAGCAATAGATAACTAACACACAAGGACTTACGTTTTATTCTATTTCGACGGGAACTCCTGTCTGGTCGTTGACCAATTCCATTCATCACTATGCACTCCCTACCTCTACACCTATCACTCTCTTCCTTTTCCAAAAATAATATGACACAGACACAAAAGGGCAAATATCACATGATTCTACTTATACGGGGTACCCAGCATAGGCAAACTCATAGAAACAGAAAGAATCGTCGTCACCAGGGGCTGGGGGACAAAGGGATGGAGATGTTGTTTAATGGGAACAGAGTTTCTCTTGGGGGTGATGAAAAAGTTCAGGGTGTGGATGGTAGTGATAGACACACAATATTGTACACGCACTTAATGCCACTGAATTGTACGCTTAAAAACGATTCAAATGGTAAATTTTATGTTATGTATATTTTAGCACCATAGAAAAATCCAAACAAAATATGACCAAGTATTATAACGTTACTTCTCCATTTTATTAGGAGGGTCCTGAAAAGGGAAAGGTTTTAAGGCCCCAAAGGACTGTGTCATGACATGAGAACCTGAGAGGAGGAAGCAACATGGCGGCAGGAGGTTGAATCCCTTTTCCCTCAGTTTTCTTGGTGCTCGGGCACCACGGGACAACTCCTTCCACTGCAGGGCCAAGAGGGCCAGGAGGCAGGAGGGGGAACTGCCAGCCTTTGTCTGGGGGGGTGCTTAAGGACCCCCCGATATAATTGTGGTGCCGCATCCAATGTCACAGAGATGGTTGGTGGGGCCCGAAATGCTGCAGAGGCCAGATGTAGAGGGGAAGGGGCAGCTGGAAGCCCTGGGGAGGGGTCCCAGGTGAGAGGGGGACAAAGCGGTATGAAGGCAGCGGTGGTGGAAGCTGATTCCAGGACCAGCTGGAGGGAGCAGGGAGTTTGGAGCAGAGTGGAAGGGCCAAGTGGCTTTCACAGGGTGCCAGAGCGACACGGACGAGGAAGACCTTCACGTGCCTTGGGCATAGTCTGCTCTATTCCTTAAAGAGGCGTTGGTCGTCCCCAGAACAAAAGAATAGCTCGGCAAATAAGCTTCGGAATGAACACAGCGCATGATTAAGCAACACCACAAGAAGCGAGGGACCTTCCGTCTGATGCCCTCCAACCTCCCCTGGTGGCACTTCACTTTACCTATGTCAAGCTGCTTCTGGTGGCAAAATATTTGGATGCAATAAACAGTTGGTGCCCGTTAAAAGTCAGAGTCTAAGGTTCTGAAACTGTTTAGTCTGGGGTTACAAGCACCGATTTTGGAGTGAGACACCGTGGCTTTGAATTTCGAGTCGGTGCTGGCTGTGGGAGGCGGTGCCGGCTGTGGGAGGCGGGGCCGGCTGTGGGAGGCGGTGCTGTGGGAGGCGGTGCCGGCTGTGGGAGGCGGTGCCGGCTGTGGGAGGCGGGGCCGGCTGTGGGAGGCGGGGCCGGCTGTGGGAGGCGGGGCATACATTATTTACAGGGCTCTGCTCCAGACTCTGTCTCCGAAAGTTGGCGCCAAGGCTTCCTCTTCTTCCGAGGCTGATTTGAGAGGAAGATTTCTGCATTCAGGTCTACGATTAGTACACAGTCACTGCTCAACAAATTGAAGCTATGATGATTCCACTGAAATACGTGTCTCAAACAATTAGGAACAATGTGAGCAGACACAATATTAATTACACGATTAGGAGAACTTCAGCTCAAAATCCAAAATAAAACAACTACCAAAAAATCGGGGGAAGAGACCCGGGAATTATTAAGGGACTGATTGCCTGAAAAATACAAAACATGAGGCTAGAGCAGTGATTCTCAAACTAAAAGTGCAGCAGAACCTCTGGGAGGACTTACCAAACCCAGGCGGCTGGGCCCCAGTCCTGGGGTTTTTGATTCAGCAGGTCTGGGGGAAACCCAAGAATCTGCATTTCGAACAAGTTCCCAGCAGAGGCTGACGCTGGTCTGAGAAGCGCACTTTGAGAACCGCTATGCTACAGAAACTTGCCATTGGGATATTATTACTAGCTCATGCATTTGATCAGCACTTGGCGGACTGCAAGTGTGCCTTTGGTTAAGTGCTCAGGAAAACCTGAAGTCGTGATTCTTGCCTGGAAAAGCGGGAAGCTTAAGGAAGCACATAAGCCAACCCCACACTAGTTGAGAGGGAATGCTTTCACAAGGCCCTGCAGAGTGGGTCGGGGGGCCCTGGGCAGGGACCCCGCCTCTCCCGGGGAGCAGAGGGGACCTGCCAGAAGCCTGCGGTTGAGATTCAGGTAAGTGAAGAGCTTAGAAAGGGTTAGAATAAAACAGCCCCCCAGGGACTTCCCTGGTGGTCCAGTGGTTAAGAATCCACCTTCCAGCGCAGGGGACTCGAGTTCCGAGTTCCATCCCTGGTCGGGGAACTAAGATCCCACATGCCGCGGGGCAACTAAGCTCTCGCGCCGCAACTACTGAGCCCACGTGCCCCAACGAAAGATCCCACGTGCTGCAACTAAGACCCGACGCAGCCAAAAAAACAAAAACAAAAAGTTGAAGAAAACAGTCCCCCCAGTTACCCTGGAGAGTGATAGTAGCAAGCCTTCTGCAGGGAATCCGGCTGATTTCTCCAAGACCGACCCTCTCTTCATTGAAGTCATGTGAATAAATGACAAAGGGAATGCAACTCATTTTGTTTTCATCATAGCCAGTAAAAAAAAAAAAAGTATTAAATGGTGCCTGACTGAGGGTGTATATATGTTCCCTAGTGGATTGGTTTTCTATTGCTGCATTACCAATTACCCCAAATTTAGAGACTTCAAACAGCGCACATTTGTCCTCTCAGTTTCCTGGGTCAGGAATCTGGACATGGCATAACTAGGTCCTCTGCTCAGGGTCTCACTAGGCTGTAATCAAGGTGTTGGCTCAGGCTGCCTTTTCATCTGAAGCTCAGGGTTCTCTCCCAGACTCACTGGTTTTTGGCTAATTCAGTCCCTCGTGGTTGTAGGACTGAGGCCCTCAGCTCCTAGAGACCACCCTTTTCCATAGGCAGCTCACAAGTTGCTGTTTGTTTCGTGTTTGAGACCTGCAGGAGAGTCCCTCTGCTTTTATAAAGCTCACATGATTAAGCCAGGCCCACATTTCATAAATCTCCCCTGATTAGGTCAGGCCCACCCAGGGTAGTCTCCCTTTTGATTGACTCACAGTCAACTGATTAGTCCCCTAATCACAGGAGTTACATCTCGTCATGTTCACTGGTCCCACGCACACTCAAGGGGAGGGGATTATACAAGGCATGCACATGGGGGATGGGAATCATGGGGCCCCCTGAGAATCTGCCTACCGTGCTTTCTTCAGAGCGTCCTCCTCCCCATCCCCCCATGCCACCTTCACCTCCACGTGGCACCCTCTGCCCCGCTCCTCCGGAAGTGTTATTATACAAGCATAAATGGGGCCAGCTAAACTAGAAGGGGAGGGGGAGGGGCGTTAAGCATGCTGACTCCTGAGCCCTCAGTCAGTCTCAGTGGGCGGGGCTTGGGCTTCTCCAGGTGAGTCTTGGGGACCCTGAATTTCCAGGCTCCTTCAGTGCTGGCTCTCAATATCTGCTTGCCAGCTGGGTTCCAACATCTCTGCCTCTCCCTCTTCCCTTCTCCCTCTTCCATATCCCCTTCTACAGCCCCTGTTCATACATCCCAAGAGGGATCCATGTTGGGTTCTCTGTGTCCTTGCCTCTCACGGGCAAGCTTGGCTCTGGCCTCCAGAGACTGGAACACAGCACAGGAATGGGTCCTGCTTCCTGCAGATGGATATCTCGCTACCTTACTTGGACTTCTGGCAAAACTGACTTTCAATTGCCAGGCTCTGTATAGTCTAGGGATGCCCACACACTGTGCCGTGTTGAATTCTTCCCAACCTGGTCCAATGCTGAAAATCTCCTGAAATTAGCATCTTTTATTCACTTGTAGACCTACCCTGGTCCCCCACTCCCAGCGCCTGAGTTCAGTGTTTTTCTCCCTTTAGTGGTTCTCAAAGCGTGGTCCTGGGATCAGCAACATCCGCATCACCTGGCAAATTACGGGAACTACAAACGACCCAGCCCCTCTCCAAACCTCCTGAATTGAGGATCCTAGGGGTAGGGCCAAGAACTCCTGTGTTTTAACAGACCTCCGGGTTGCCCAGGTGAATGCTGAAGTTGGGGAACCACTGCTTTAGATCAGCAAATTCTCAGTCTTGCCTGCACAGTGAAAACACTAGAAGAGCCTTTAAAAATTCCACAGCCCAGGCCACGCCCCACAGCAGTGAATTAAGTAGACTTCACTGGGGGCAGGATCCGGGCTGCACTCATGTTCAAAGCTACAATGTGCCACCAGTTTCAGGACAATTCTTGGATTCTAAGCACAGCGCTTACTTTCCCCATCACCTCTTAGGGTACAGTGTAGGCGTGGCATGACAAAGTGGCATCACCAGTCATTTTCCCCCTGGGAAAGGGGACCTTTCTCCATCCCCTCTCAGGAATTGTACGTGCCCATTTCTCCCTCCCTAGAATGCCCTCTCTCCCCTCTGCCTGGGTCAGCCCACTAGACCTCACCTTCGGTCTTGCTTCCCCAGCAAAGCCTTCTGTTACCCTGACTGCTAACCTAGGTCATCCTGTTTAAGACCCTCTACCTCTCCTGTGTAGGATTCTAATTTAAAATATTAGAAGGTCAAATTCCTCAGCAAGATTTCATCTTAAACGATGAGTAAAGATGAGGTCAGATTGCCACAAAGAAAAATAAGAGAATCTGTTTCTTGTTTCGATCCAGCGTAAACCATGTAGAGAATTCAACAAGGTGACAGGTACGTGACCTTGACCGGCAAAGGCCGGGATTATCCTCCCCTCCTCCCCTGTATTTCCTGTCTCCCTCACATCTCTTGGTGAGCTGGGTGGGGCACCTGCACAGCTGGAGACATTTACCAGTGCACACTTATGACAGTGCCCACCACTGGAATCTACAGACAGGTGGGTCCCTGACATTAAGGAATGTATAGCGGGTTGAGAAATATCAGCCTTGTCAAGGATAAGCTTCCTGGGTCACCACAGTGCCATGCAGGGCACCACTGTCTTCTCCTCTGCCTTGGTCATTGCTCTCAGTGTACTACAAGCCCTCACAAGTCAAAGCAGGGGTGGCTTTGTATGTGTGACCCTCTGCTGGGAAGGGACCACATCACCACTACTTGAACCCCAGAGTGTCTCATGCAGTCCTTGGTGGTTGCCCCTTTCCTCATAGGACTGGAACATGAATCCAGTGCAAAGCCAGGCTGGGAGACGAACCCCTGTGTTAGTGTGATGCCGTCCTGGGCAGAGTCCTCTCTGCTCTCCACTCCCCTTCTCATTCAGCCTGCTCTGTTGGCCTCCTCCACATGGCTTGAAGTCTCTTGCCCATAGTCCCTCATGAAAGTAACTCTCTCTAGGTTTCTTCCACCATGCTCTGCCGTGGTGGTTCTCCCCCATTGGCCATTCACAGCCCTGCTCTGCCATGTGGTGTGCACTGGAGGCTGGTCCCTGCAGACTGCATCCTCTGGTGTACTGTACGAGCTCTGTCTGCTGCAGCTGCAGCAATCCTTTATTTCTTGCTCACAATACATGCCGGCTGTGCTTCAACTTTGCCCTTGCTGAGCTCTGCTGAGCTAGGATTGGCTCAGCTCCATGTGTCTTCCTAAACCTGAAGCCAAGTTCTGTCTGGAGGTCAAAGGCTTTCGTCTGCAAATCCGGCAACACTGCATCTCTCTCACCATTCTTCCATAGTCAAATCTTCTCTGATCTGAATTTTTCTGCCTTCCTCTTCCACGTTTAAGGACTCCTGTCATTACATTGGGCCCACCCAGATAATCCAGGATTTACATAGCCTTGCAAGAGAACTGTCCTATTTCACACACACCTAAAGGTGGGGGAATGATTCCACACCTCACTCAATGAGGCTTTCAGAAGTTGTGCTAAGTACAGACATGAAAATTAAGAGCCACCTGGACTAACGAAGAATCGCTAGCGGCAGAGCTGACGTTCATTTCACTTGGCATTGAATCCCTCAGTCTTCATGTTTCCTGTTGGCTTGAGGTTGTTCCCTCCGGACCGGAAGTAGAGCTCTCAGATCCTATCTGACCTTCAGCTTCCTGTCTCTCACTGCAAAATCCCAAATAAACTTGAGAGTGGACATGACTGAGTGGCAAGTGCTCTTCTAGAATTTCCATCCCAAAGAGGAGAGGATGGACCCAGAAGTTCTATCACATCAAACCCCAACAGAACGTTGCTTTCTCTCAGTTGTAATAAAATTGGATAACCAGGTTATGGCCCTCATGACAGTGCTGAGCTGGTCGATGGCTGGGCATTTAGGAGAATCGCCATTGTAGAAGGCTGAAAGCTGAGGCTTAGTTGTTAACTGAATAGCCTAAAGTCACACAGCTCAAGGGAAGGGCCCTTCACACTCAGCTTCCTTCCTTCCTTCCTCCTTTCTTTCCCTCCTTCCTCCTTTCCTTCCTTCCTTCTCTCCCTTCCTCTTTCTCTTCTCTCCTCTCCTCTCCTCTCTTCTCTTCTCTTCTCTTTATTCCCCTATGATGTTCTGAGTATCAACAATGCTTATTTAGGTTGAGCGATCAGAACAGAGTTGACTCTCGGGGAGGTCATGAGGGGAAGGGAGCTTCTTGGGTATGGTAATGTCCTCTTTCTTGACATGAATGTGGGTTACACAAGTGTGTTCAGTTTAAGAAAATTCATTAAACTGCACACTTAAGGTTTTTGTATGTTTCTATATATATATTCTTCCATAACAAGTGAAAAAAAAAGCTCTCATAATAAACTATAAATAAGGCATAAAGGGAGCAAGAAAATTTCCCTCTTATGAGCTCGCCCCTGGTGTACAAATACAGTTTGTCAACTGGTCTTTGTACTGTTAATTTTGTTGTTTTGTAGTCCAAAAAGATGATAACTCTGTGATGATCCAGGAATCCCACATCCAGAGATATAGACAGATAGATCTTCAAAAGAACTGAAAGCACGGTCTCGAAGAATCCAGGAATCCCACATCCAGAGATATAGACAGATAGACAGATCTTCAAAAGAACTGAGAGCACGGTCTTGAAGAATCCAGGAATCCCACATCCAGAGATATAGACAGATAGACAGATCTTCAAAAGAACTGAGAGCACGGTCTTGAAGAATCCAGGAATCCCACATCCAGAGATATAGACAGATAGACAGATCTTCAAAAGAACTGAGAGCACGGTCTCGAAGAGATATTCACACACCCACATTCATAGCAAAATTATTCACAATAGCCAAGAGGTGGAAGTAACCCTAATGCCTATCAAAGAATAAACAAAGTGTGGTCTATACACACAATATATGTATACACAATGGAATGTGATTCAGCCTTAAAAGAGAAGGAAATCCTATCACATGATTTAGCCTTAAGAGAGAAGGAAATCCTGTCACATGCTCCAACATGGATAAACCTTGAGGCCAGGGACTTCCCTGGTGGTCCAGTGGTTAAGAATCCGCCTTCCAATGCAGGGGACGCAGGTTTGATCCTTGGTCAGGAAACTAAGATCCCACATGCCGTGGGGCAACCAAACCCGTGTGCGGGCTCAGTAGTTGCGGCGCTTGGGCTCTAGAGCGCCACAACTAGAGAGAAGCCCGTGTGCCACAACGAAGATCCTGTGTGCCGCAACTAAGACCCGATGCAGCCAAATAAATAAATAAATATTTTTAAAAAACCCAAAACCTTGAGGCCATTATGCTAACTGACATAAGCCAGTCACAAAAAGGCAGATACTATAGGATTCCACTTCTCTGAGGTGTAGGAAGTACTCAAATTCACAGAAGCAGAAAGTAGAAATGGGGAGTTGTTTAAGTTTTGCAAGATGAAGAAGTTCTGAAGATCTGTTTCCCAAAAATGTGAATATACTTAACATCATTGAACTCTACATCTAAAAATGGATAAGGTGGTAAATTTTATGTTATGTTTTTTACCACACACACACACACACACGCACACAATTAACTGTGAAAACACCCAAGTCACATAGATTTTTCGCTATTTGTATGTCTTAAAGACATAAAATTGCTTCTGTCATGGTAACAAAGGAAAAAGATCACTAGGCAGATGTCCTCACTGGTCCACATAATTAGCAGACATGTCTGATTCGCACATGCCACACAGTATCATACGCCTATTTTTTTCTCTTGGACGTTTTTTCAGAAAACATGCTGCCAGAAGAGCAGTTAGTTGTCTTAAGCGGTGTGTGATGGCCTATCGCTCCCACACCTCCACCCTCTCCAACTGTCCAGCCACAAATTGATCAGGTTTGTAGGGATAGTATTGCGGGTCAAATTACGGCCCACCGTGATGCTCGGAGATGAGGGCTCATCAAATAGTCATGTCGGTTGAGCAGACAATGGCTCCTTTCCCTCTGAGGTCTCTTGCTCTGCTGGATCATCATAAAGCAAAAGAGGTCCACAGGTGCGTGTCCCTGTGTGGGTATTCGAGATGCTGACTAAAGGGGACTTCCTTGGTGGCACAGTGCTTAAGACTCCAAGCTCCCAATGCAGGGGGCCCGGGCTCGATCCCTGGTTGGGGAACTAGATCCCATATGCATGCCGCAACTAAGAGTTTGCATGCCACAGCTAAGGAGCTGGTGAGCTGCAACTAAGGAGCCCACCTGCTGCAACTAAGACCCGGCGCAACCAAATAAATAAATAAATATTGAAAGAAAAAAAAAAGATGCTGATGAAGGGATTAGGGCCAGGCCCCCATGTCTGGTCAGGCGGAAGGTAATGCACGGCCGGTGCCTGGCTTACGATTCCTGCCTGTGTGTCCCTTACCCATGAAGGGCCACCCTCGTGGGACTCTCAAGGAATTTCCTTTCTCTTCTCTTTCTTTTCTGAGTGCTGAAGATTTCGTTCCTGAAGGCTTCTCGTGGTTCCTCCTCACCCAGTTCCCCTGCTCTCCGAAGGGCAGTTTAGGTACTTAACTGTGTTTTTCTATCAAGCATGAGTGTTGTGCATGACTACTAGGATGGCCATGATGAAAACAAACAGAAAATAGCAAGTGTTGGCCAGGATGTGGAGAAATGGGAACCCTAGCACACTGTTGATGGGAATGTAAAATGGTGCAGCTGCTGTGGGAAACAGTTGGTGGTGCCTAAAAAAGTTAAATATAGAGTTACCATATGACCCAATAATTCAACCTCTAGGTATAAACCCTGAAGAACTGAAAGCAGGAACCCAAACAGATACTGTACACCGACGTTAACTGCAGCATTATTCACAATAGCCGAAAGGTACAAGCAGCCCAACTGTCCATCAATAGATGAGTAGATGAACAAAATGGGGTCTATCCATGTGATGGAATATTATTCAGCCTAAAAAAAGGAAAGAACTTCTGATTCGCTCTTCAACACAAATGGACCTTAAAAGTATTACACTGGCTGAAATAAGTTGGACAACACAAAAAGACAAATATTGTATGACTCCTCTTATATGAAATATCCAGAATGGGCAGATTCATAGAGACAGAAAATAGATTTGAGGTTACCAGGGCAGGGCTGGAAGAGGAGGTAGTGGAGAGGTACTGTTCTATTGTTACAGAGTCTCAATGTGAGAAGATGAAAAAGTTCTGGAGATGTTGTACATCAACTATACCTTGGGACTTCCCTGGTGGTCCAGTGGTTAAGACTCTGTGCTTCCAATGCAGGGGCCGTGGGTTTGGTCCCTGGTCAGGGAACTAAGATCCCACCTGCAGTGCGGTGCAGCCAAAAAATTTAAAAAATTAAAAAAAAAAAAAAGGAAATAAATAAAAAGATCTAAAACTATACCTCAAGGGGAAAAAGAAGACTTATACGATTACAAAAAAAGAAAAAGTTCTCAAGATGGATATCGGTAATGTTTGTCTGACAATGTGAATGTCCTTAATGCCACTGGATTGAGGTTAAAAATAGTTACAATGGCAAATTTTATGTTATATATGTCTTATCACATTTAAAAGACAACTAATGAGTGATGAGAACGGTGTTGGGTCAAGAGGGCCTTGGTGATGAAAGGTACCAGGAGACAGGCTTTTCCAGGGCAGGCCCGAGGGAAGAGGGGGCCCAGTCCCTCCTCGGATGCCACGCCCGCCTGAGTTCTCTGCCTCAGCACAGTGGCCAGGGGACAGAGGTGGTGGCGTGCAGGGAGGAATAACCTCCACTCCTCCTCCGCATTCCTTACTTCCCTCATCGCTGGTCTTCAATCCTCCCCGCATTCGTTCCCCACGGCTGCTGTAATTAATTATCACAAGCTGAAAGTGCCTTAAAGCAACACACATTTAAGTTCTCACGGTGCTGGAGGTGAGCGCTCTAAAAGGGGTTGTTGGCAGGGCTGGGTCCTTCTTCAGGCTCTCAGGGGACTCTCCGTTTTTCTGCCTCTTCCAGGTTCTGGAGGCCGCCTGCTTTCCTTGGCTCCTGGCCCCTCTTTCCGTCTTCCAAGCCAGTCGCGTAACATCTTCACATCCTGACTGACCTCTGCTTCCATCTGCACATCTCCTTTTCTGCCCCTGACTTTCTCACCTTCCTCTTATAAGGACCCTTGGGACCTACTGGGCCTGCTCGGATAATCCAGGATAAGCGCCCCATCTCCAGATCTGTGATTTATTCACATCCCTTTTGCCACGTAAGGTCACAGATTCACAGGCATTGAGGATTAGCATATGCACACCTTTGGGGGCCTTTATTCTGCCTACCACACTCCTCCTCCCCCTCTACGCAAGCTCGTCTTTCTCCTATGGGTTCCGTCTCCCAAGCTGACTCATAATGCCAAC
Organism: Eubalaena glacialis; assembly: GCF_028564815.1. Lineage (NCBI taxonomy): Eukaryota > Metazoa > Chordata > Mammalia > Artiodactyla > Balaenidae > Eubalaena > Eubalaena glacialis. Next base: position 7,066,862 of record NC_083736.1, on the reverse strand, counting down.
TCCCTGCCCCAGTTTTTGGACCTTTCAAACACCCCCTTTCCTGCTGCTCCTGGCTGATCTGCAGCCCCTATGCTAGGAGACAGAGCTATGCCTGCTTCCTGAAGGTGCCTTGCTCCCTGGCCCTCCATCTCACCTGACACGGCATCGTGGTACAGGTCGATCTGAAATTCCAGGTTGGATCACCCACCAAAGGTATTTCTCCAGGAAAACACCAGGTCCCATACGACTATGGCTAGGTCCTCAGGGAGAGTGTATCTATGGGAGGCTTTTGTTGCGTGGCCTGGGACAGCCCAACATTTTAGGACATTAATTTCATAGAAAGATGTTTCTTGTTCCAAGCAAATCACTTAACAAAACGCAGTGCTGGAAGCCAGCCTGGGTGAGTAAGAATGCTCTGCTGACATTTAGTATCATACATCCAAACATCTGAAGCAAATAAATAAGATAACTAAGCAAATATAAAATGTAAAAAGAAGGGGGGTGGAAAGTTACAGTCAGCAGGAGAATACTGCAGGAGCGTCACATCCACTGAGAGAAGCAGCGTCTGCAGCCAAACAAACAGACAATTCAGAACTGCAGACGACTCAGTGGAGCAGGCATTGCCTCTGACTCGCCCGGTCTTGACTTTTTTATGAGACGTAACCCAAGACGCCAAGCTCTCCAGAGTCGACTGCAGGTTTTCCGTTCTCCTAGCGGCTGGCTGACGCAGGATTGTGGTCCACTCTCACTTGCCACGCTGTGAGGCATACACGCTTCCTCCCTAGCTGTCCTCCCCTCCCTTCTGGGAGCCTGGCTTCTCCCTGGGGCTGACAGCGCCATGTCCTGCTTCCCACCGGCTTAAAACCATGTGTTCTCTGCTGCCTCTGCTCTGTCCAATCAGGCAGCCTCTCACATTCCAGAACCTTCCGACACCTTTTCCCCCCATCTTCAAAACTTGCCTGCTCTTGTATTAGTCCTTTGCTCATGGACTGACAAAAAAAATCAGCATAACAGGGTCCACCTGGGCAGGAAACAGGGTTTCCTGAACTGGACAATTTGAAGAGTGTCTCACACAGCGAGGGGCGTGGCCTGGGGCAGGGTTCCTCAAGCTGGACCCCAAAATGTATCTCCCACAGAGAGATGCCTGAACGTCTCACTTGATCCCTTCCGGGGTTGAGGCAGGGTTTCTCAGACTCAGCCCTACTGACCTCATGGGCGGGGTCGTTCTCTGTGGTGGAGGCCATCCTGAGCATTGGGAGACATTGAGCAGCATCCCTGGATAGATCTGAGACCCCGGAGCCCGCGGGTGACCTTTATATTGTGAGGATCTACCCAAAACTGCTGCTGCCTTCAGGTGTAGGGCCCGCCTTGAGCAGCAAGACATCCTCCACCAGCGGCGGCTTCACCTTGCTGCACGCCTCCAGCGAGCTGAGCAGAAAACAAGCGACGTCGCAGCTCGCATGTTAGGGGTTGAATTGTGTCTCCCCACCTCCAAAAGATATGGGCAGTTCCAAGCTCTAGTTCTCGTGAACGTCCTCTTAGCTGGAGACCGGGCCTTTGCAGACATCATTAGTTAGGAGGTCCTACTGGATCAAGGAGGGCACTGACGCAGCAGGACTGATGTCTTTGTGAGGAGAGACGATGACACACAGAGACAGACACGCACGGAGGGACGAGGACGCGAGGACACCCAGGCAGAAGACCATGTAATGACAGAGATTGGAGGGATGCGTCCCCAAGCCAAGCGACGCCAAGGATTGCCAGCAATGCCCGAAGCTAAGAGAAAGGCATGAAATGGATTTCCCCACAAGGCCCTCAGAGGGCATGGCTCTGCCACGACACCTTGATTTCAGACTTCTGGCCTCCAGAACTGGGGGAGAATAGATTTCTGTTGTTTCAAGTCACCCGGTTTGTGGTACCAGTTATGGCAGCCCTAGGAAACGAATATAGCATCCCACCCCTATTTCTGTGGATGGTACAGAATGTGGTTGCACAGGTATCTCTGGCACACTCTTCTTGGGTCTCCCTCTCCTGTGCACTAAAGACTCAAACTTGTTGGCCTGGCCTCACGGCGGAAGCAGAGGGATGTTGGAGACCTGGGCTCAGAGGCCCACATGGCACTTGAGAGGTCAGGCTACTCAGTGAGGCCCTCAAACCTCAGTATGCCTTATTTTCTGTACCTGAAGCGTGGGTCCACTAATACTTCACAAGCAAGTTGTGAGGAACGTCTAGCGCCGTGGCCACCAGAATTGGAGCCCCAGGGGACCATTCCCAGCCTCCTCCCACTGCTGGTGGGAACTCTAATTGAGCCCAGGTGGAGGGCAACCCTGGCACTGCTGAGGAAGCCCCTTCATGTTAACATTGCTGGGGAACAGGAGGAAGGCTGGGAGAAGCAGTCTCGTGGGCAAAGGTACTGGGGCACAGAGTGTAGGCGCCAATCCTGCAAACAGAGGTGTTTATACATCCCTGCAGCCGACCCTGAGGGCGGCTCCTGTCCCAGGTGCTGGGAGGCTGCAGGGAAAGGAGTGGAGGGAGATGGATCCCACCCCAAGGGACTTACCCTCTGGGTTGGGGGGAGGGGCCTCCAGCCAAGGCTTTGTTGCCTACCTTTGTCCAGGCCTCGCTGTGTGCTGGGTGCCAAGGTGGGTTATGTTTCAGCCGTCTGGGTGCAGGGCAGGCAGCAAACAGAAATGAGAGTTTCCATCTCTTGCTGGGAGGCGTTCATTCCATGCACTTTGTGGTTAGCGATGGCACCGCCTGTGCTCATTCTGAAAGGATGGGTCAGGAATCAGGGTGAACTGACAGTGAGTCAGATTATTTGGGAGGTTGCCATAAATTCATAGGCAAGTTCTGAATGTAAAATATTTGAAAGGCTGTATTATTTTAAGAACATAGAATAGCCTGGTTTAGGTTAATAAATTGTCATCTTAAGGATGTCCTTTGAGGGCTTGCTTTAATGAACAAATGAGGATAATTCATAATTAGCGTGCACTTTTTTGGGAGCATGGGGAAAACAATCCCAGTGAAATTAAGTACTAATTACCATGGTAGAACCCAGGAATATTTCTGGAATATCCAAGGTCACATTTTTGGATGCATGCTAAAAATATCAGCACCACAATAAGGGATAACCCAATTTCAAGGTATCTAATATTTATTACATGCATGAAAAATAATTTATTAGCTGTGTTAAAGAGAGAAGCACGAGGAAATGGTGCCATTTAATTTACCAGAGCTATATTTTAGTAGACTTTTGAAGACACTTGTCCTGAATTAGTTAATTGTTCCTACATAGTTATTACTGAAAAATCATATTAAAACTCAAAAGCCACATTCCTGTATTCATTCATTTTCCTGACGATTAATTCAAAGGTAATTGCGTTGCCACCAGCATACGAACTCCTCATAGCTCATGTACAGATTTGCAATTTCCACTTCTTTTTCTCAGACTAGAATATATATCCCTGACCCTTTACTGTCTCCCAAAACTGGAGGCTTTATCTCCAAAGTCTCTGCTTCCGAGTTTGGAATATTTATGTATCCTGTCAATGCTATCTTTAGGAAATTTACAGCAAGGTTCTGCTTGTTGACTCAGAAAACCTTTTTTCTCTTTTAGCAGTCTCTCCACCTAGGGTTGCTTGTTAAGTAAGAGCTCCAATAGCTCAGAACTGTTGAAGTGCAAGACGCGTAGGATTTTAAGAGACGAGATCATAATTATACATTCCCAGGTCCGTGTGGCTGCAAGAGGCTCAGGGGAAACCACGACTGGGCAAACACAGATGTAACAACAAAGCCAAAAAAAAAAAGGCAGGATGCTTGCATTACCCAAGGACGTGATAGCTAAACCAATGGTCCTGAAAACAAAAGATCAGCTATTATTATTACGTGTATGAAATAGCATGTGCTGGTATATAGGCATAAACAAGCATCATAGCTCCATGATCTGAAAAACAGATTAATCCAGTCCCTGCAATGTTTACTCTATTACAGTGATTAGCCAGCTTTTTCTTCACAGAGTGAAGGTTCACTCTGGCCCAGCTTCTGTCAAAACCATCACATAATGCAAATTAGTGGAGTCCAAATTTATTAGATCTTATTAATTATAAGCTTGCTGGTTCCTAGCAAGACACATACAAGGGATTTGAGACTCACCAACATGTTGAAAACCCTGGAAGTCGGAAAGTTGAATAAGGCAGAAAGGAAAAGGCAGAGTAAACGTTCATAGTTGGAAACAGTAGGGAGCCTCACCCGGCTGGAATGTGCTTAAGTGGGAGTTTCATATTCCAAGGTACTACTAGCCAGTGAGCTATGCCCTCTGTCTCTAGCTGGCTCTCTGCGGCAGTGAGGGTGGATGAGGGGGCCAGACTCGGTGAAACCGGAAAGGGTCAGGACGGAAGCCCCAGGGAGCATGTGGAACTCAGACCTTGCTGGGAGTGCCGCCTCGGCTCTGGATTTAAACCCATTCTGCACAATTCAGTTCAAAGCCCACGGGCTTTGTTTCCAGCGCAGACCATGTCACGGCGAAACACCCACACTTGCTGTGCTCCACCTAACTGTGCGGGAACCCCGTGGAGACAGGGAGCCACCAGCAGTGGCTGAGAGCTTGGAGTGTGGAGCCACTGCCTGGGAACACACCTGAACTATACACTGACCCTCTCTGGGCCTCGGCATTCTCATCCTTAGAATGGGGACAGGGCTGTGATGAGGCTTAAATGAGGGCATATTTGCAGGAGGGTTTAGAACAGTGGCAGGCTGAGAATAAGCGCTGTGTAAATGATGTAAATGTTTGACAAGCAAAGTAGGAGCCTTGCTCTTGTCTGTGGTTTGAAGATGACAGATACAAGTGGGGAATCCTTCGCCACCTGAGTGAGCATAAAAGGTCCCCTGGTGGGCACCTCTGGGTCTTGACTGCCATGGGGACTGGGGGAGGGGCACGGCAGAGGAGGAGGAGGGGACAGGGGAAGAGGAGAGAGGGAGACAGAGAAGACAGAGAGACAGAGAAGGGGAAGGAGAGTAGCCCTGTCCTGTATTCCCTCCTCCTGCCCTCCGCCCCTCTGCCCGTCACCCAACCTGAGACCCACTGGGCAGGGGCCGGCCCTCTGCTGGCCGTATACCCAGTTTCCTTTTTGCCTGTTACCCAGTAAGGCCCGAAGAGTCACTTCTTCCAGGAATTGTGGGTTCTTTCACAGAAAATGTTGCAAACCTGAATAATTCTCCAGGACTCCAAGAACACATCTCGAATGTCGGGTCCCGTGGCAGAGGCTAGAGAAGTCCTGGGGCAGTGACATGACCTGCTGTGTGACGGCCACCTACCAGGAAGGTTGGCCAGCTTTGTATCCACAAAGACCCTCTTCCTCACCCAAATACTTGAGCACCCAGGCTCACTGGACATGTCAGGTCCGAATCAAGTGGGCTGTGAGTGTGCTATACACACCTGATTTCAAAGACTTCCCCAAGGTAAAACCTCTCACTGATCATTTTTATATTGATTACAGGTCGAAACCATTACATTTTTGATATACTGGATAAATAAAATATATTCTTAAAATGAATGTCACATCTTTCTTTTTTACCTTTTAAATTGCAGCTATTAGACCATTGACTTTGGGGCACCTATTCTATTTCTAGGGGTGAAAAGGTTCTGCAGAGGAAAACAAGTCATCTCTGATGAGGTTGAACAAGAGTCCAAGGGCAGTTGGATCCTTAGGGCAGCAGGACCAGAAAGAAAGCAGAGAACATTCTGAGGACGTTTCCAATGCAGACAGCTCTCTCTCAGGCAGAACCGAGGGGTCGAGGGAGCAGGTTCCGGCTCCTGCAAAGATAGCAACGGTATGCACCTCACCTGCACACTTTCTTCGGAAGCTCCTGGAGAATGTGTTTCTGAAACACGAAGTAGTAAACCGAGAATGGGGAACACAAGGAGACCAGGAGGCGAGAGCCAGTGCAGGAGAGAGGCTGGGGTGTTTCAGCACAAGCCGTGTGCTGGTTTCCAGATCAAATCAGTGCGTTGCAGAGCAGGCGGGTGAAGCGGTGGTCTCTGCATGGGGAAAACGAGGACGGTTAGGTTACTTAATGTGTCTGAGCATTTGGGGGAGTCATCAATGGACAGTGCAAAGCATGTGGAAAAAACTGGCATACATCCCTAGAAAACTAAGCAATGGCATGCGACAGGTTTTAATTCCAGAAAATATTCAGAGCTCAACAAGAAAGAAAATGTAATCATAGCTTGCCACTTGGATTAGCAGAGAACATAGGAAGCCGTAATAATACAAAGACTAGGGACTTCCCTCATGGTGCAGTGGTCCCCAATGCAGGGGACACGGGTTCGATCACTGGTCCGGGGAGATCTCACATGCCGCGGTGCAGCTAAGCCCGGGTGCCACAACTACTAAGCCTGCGCTCTAGAGCCCGCACGCCACAACTACTGAGCCTGTGTGCCACAGCTACTGAAGCCCACATGCCTAGAGCCCATGCTCCGCAACAAGAGAAGCCACCGCAATGAGAAGCCCGCGCACCGCAACCAAGAGTAGCCCCCGCTCGCCGCAACTAACGAAAGCCCACATGCAGCAACGAAGACCCAACGCAGCCAAAAATAAATAAATAAACAAATACATTTATAAAAAAATAATACAAAGACTATATAAACAAAAATCATAACATCTAAGTTGAGGGGCTGGAGGGAGTTGAACTGGGATGGTTACACCAGCCAAATCCCCAGGTACCATCATAGAAGTTGACTGAAATGAACAAATCAAGAAATAACAGCATGTGCATATTATTAGTACTTAGAAATATGGAGAGAAATTCTAGAAGAAACAGGTAGGAATGGAAGGTTGTTGCTTGGGGTGGGTGAATGGGATGGGGGTGAGGAGAGATGGAGCGGGGCATTGAGATTTAGTCATTTTGATTGAATTACATGCGAGCTTTAGGTTGATTTAATACTTTTTTTTTCAAGTACAAGGTGATCCCTCGCCAGCTGAGCTTCCTTGTATGAAATGAAATGTCACCAGAATTTGAGTCTTTATGGTGTGATTTTCCTCATACAACATAAAGGAGCAAGTTTCAAAAATATGCTACCCTTGGGCTTCCCTGGTGGCTCAGTGGTTAAGAATCCGCCTACCAACGCAGGGGACAAGGGTTCGAGCCCTGGTCCGGGAAGATGCCACATGCCACGGAGCAGCTAAGCCCGTGCGCCACAACTACTGAGCCTGCGCTCTAGAGCCCAGAGCCACAACTACTGAAGCCCGCGCGCCTAGAGTCCATGCTCCGCGACAAGAGAAGCCACCGCAATGAGAAGCCCGCACACCGCAACGAAGAGTAACCCCTGCTTGCCACAGCTAGAGAAAGCCCGTGTGCAACAACGAAGACCCAATGCAGCCAAAAAAAAAAAAAAAAAAAAAGCTACCCATGCAAACAAATTTCCCGAGCCAGTGGGTTAAGAGCATCCTCAGTGAGTCACCCCTGCCCTCCGCTCACTCCTGTCTTCTCCGCTTGGAGGCTGACCCAGGAGTCTGCCCCTCACCACCAAGACAGCAAGTTTCTCCTTTCCCTCCACTCAGCTCCTCCTGTCTATGCATTCTTCTCAGAATCTTTCCTCCTCCTGCTACTCCCCAGCTATTTAGGTCATCGTACCCAATTTTAGAGACTGAGGAGAAGACACTAATGCATACTTTGGCTAGCATTTGTTAAAAATAAAATGTTGGCATGCATATTTTAACAGGAAACTGTTTGGATCTGAAAATAGACACAGAGATGCGGAAGACACACAAAGGGACCTCTTTTCTCTCCTACTTATTTCATCAACTCAAGAAAACTTGTTGTTCATGGCAGCTATTGCTCTACCTAATTGCATCACCTTTTCTCCCCAGCTACATGTTCAGAGAAAGTGTTCGCACAACTTGGACTTCACAACGGACAGTCGGTGAGGTGGCAGCGGTACACACAGAGTCCTTGCTCTCTGCATTCTGGGGAAGGAATGAGATTGTGCCTGAATGGCAACGTAAACAGGGCCCTCAGTAAGCCTCTGCCCATTGGGTGGGGAAGTGGAGACTGTGGTGTGTGGCTCTGGCCATGCCCTGCCTAAGCATCCCTTGCCAGACTTTGGCGGGGGATGCTGGTCTTCTTCCCCCTCCTCCAGGAGCGAGGGACACACCATCTCCTTCTGGCCAGAAGCAAGTCATTGAAACTTGCCTTCTTACTCAACATTGTTTTTCCCCTGGAGCATAAAAATCACTGCTTAATTTCTACTGTGGGCAATGGAAACCAACAATGCAAACAAGACGTAGTGAAAAATTAACTTTGTGGGTAGTACCTGCTTTTTTTTACCTACTCATCATTAAAGAGGTGCTGGTTTCAAAACGACCCAAAGCAAATGTGACTTGGGGAGAGGGGGATTTGGGGGCCGTTGGGCCAGTCTTAACAGATGTCCTATTCCCAAGCCTCAAGTCTCAGATCCGAGTCCACGGTGGAGGAACTGGCAATGAAACACTGCTCCCCATACAAATGTGGGTTTTCTTGAGCAATGCTTACTTCCAGCAGGTGCTGCAAAGGAATCCCACGGGACCCTGCGGTACATTACCCATGTCTGGGAGGAGATCTTGTTCACGAGAGCCTGCCGCATGAAAGCCTGCATTGTTTTCTAGACTTCTTTGGCCCTTGACAGATATCTCTTAGAAACTCTTTTTCTTTTGCTTTCTTTTTCTTTTTTGGCCGTGTTGCACGGCATGCGGAATCTTGGCTCCCCAGCAAGGGATTGAACCTGTGCCCCCTGCACTGGGAGTGCGGAGTCTTAACCACTGGACTGCCAGGGAAGTCCCTCTTTTGCTTTCTTAAAGCAAGATCTTGAACCAGCTCTTACTGAACCAAGCTTGGGTCCCATCGCCTGTGCACAGTAAAGCCAATCTATTGACCAGGGGCTGTGGTGAAAGAATGTGCAGCCTTCATTGCAGGCACCGTACAAGGAGTCCAGGGCAGCTAGTGCTCAAAAAGCCCGAATTCCCAAATGGGTTTCAGAAAAGCATTTTTAAAGCCCAGGTGAGGGAGGCAGGTGGCAGGGTGTGTGATCAGCTTGTACACAGTTCTCTGATTGGCTGATGGTGAGGTAACAGGGCGTGTCCCGTGGGTTAACATTATCATTCCTTAGGCTCTAGTAGGCCTGGGGGCTATGGGCGCATGGTCACCAAGTAGCTAGCTCTTCCATTTGGTGGGGGCTTAGCATCTGTAAAACAACTCAGGAATGTGCATCAAGTACTGTTATCTAGGTACTTCAGAGAGGAGCTACAGCAGAGAATGAATATGGGGGAGGGGTCTGTCCCAGGAAAGCCCCAGAGGGTCCTGCTCGGTTACACGAACACCTGTTTGCAGAGAAAGTTTGTCTTCCGCCCTTCCTCGCCCCATAGGAAAAACTTATTTCTAATCTAGATTTCTTGCATAAACAGAAGAGATTGAATAATAGTCACTGAAGCCAGGGTGTTCCCTGCCTTTGGGGGCTAACGGTACATCTCGTCAGGAACCCAAACAGTTGGTGCACACCAGTGGTTTGCTCTGGAACTGGAATAGGGGGACAAACGTAAAATCATTCAACGTTTGCTGGATCCCGCTCTGGAAATCTGGACAACAGCAGTCACCCCTGGGCATTTATCACAGAGAAATGAAAACTGAGGTTCACACAGACACTGGCCCACAGCAGCCAAATATGTAAGAGCCCAAAACTGGTATCAGTCTGGACGCCCTTCAGTGTAGACACACTATGTATTGATAGGCACAACTTGGAAGAATCTCCAGGGAATTACGCAGAGTGTACAAAGCCAATCTCAGAAGGTCACATATCTTATGACTGCATTGCAGAACTTCCTCAATATAACAAAAGTATAGAGATGGAAACCAGAGCATTGGCTGCCAGGGGCTGGGGAAGAAGGGGGATGTGAGAGTAAGGAGATGACATGGGGATTTCCCTCGTGGTGATGGAAGAGTTCTGTGTCTTGATAGTGGCGGTGTTATACAAATCTAAAAGTGGTACAACTTCATACAGTTATACACAATGACACACCCATTTCATGAGTGGCACAAAAAAATGTGAAATCCGAGTAAGGACTGTAGGCTAGTTCATTGTATTGTGCTTTTGTCGATTCCCTGGCTTTGATAACGTGCCATGGTTTTATGTGAGATGCTGCCATTGGGGAAAAAAGGGTGATGGGAACAAGAGACTCCTTTGCATTATTCTTGCAACTTCCTGTGAATCTATAATTAGCTCAAAATACAAGTTATTTGGTGGAAAAAATATTGGCCCCTAGGAAATCCTCCGTGAGATCTGCTGGATTAGTTCATTCACACACCTGGTGACAAGTTCACCTGGAATGGATCGCATGTTCTGCGCCTTCCAGCTTCTTATCAGGCAAGTAACAATACTTAGCTGGCAATGTTAAGAGAAGCAAGTGCCTCAAGTAGCTTTGTCTAAAAAATCACATTTTCTCTAAGAATCCACAATTACAGAGAAAGACACAAGCCAAACACACGATGAAGGCACAATTATTCAGTCTCGGTCTGCTAATGGGTAGGGGCATTCGTGTTAAGACCGTTTTTTCTTTTTTAAAAAAATTAATTAATTAATCTTTGGCTGCTTTGGGTCTTTGCTGCTGCGCGTGGTCTTTCTCTAGTTGCGGCAAGTGGGGGCTACTGTTCGTTGTGGTGCGAGGGCTTCTCATTGCGGTGGCTTCTTTTGTTGCGGAGCACCGGCTCTAGGTGCGTGGGCTTCAGGAGTTGTGGAGCGCAGGCTCAGTAGTTGTGGCGCACGGGCTTAGTTGCTCCGCGGCATGTGGCATCTTCCCGGACCAGGGCTCGAACCCGTGTCCCCTGCATTGGCAGGTGGATTCGTAACCACTGTGCCACCAGGGAAGCCCACGTTAAGATCGTTTCTGCGTTTTATGTCTGCACCCTCCCTCTTCTGAAGCACGCGGTCCACTGTGGGGCTGACTGTGCCCACCCTCACACCTGTCGCAGCCTTCGTGGCTCCTTCCTCCCCGGACCCAACCAGCAGCAGCAAGTTCAGACTCTCGCTCTATTGCATCTGAATTCTAAAGTCGTGGCATGCCCTGCTTTCTTCTCTCTGACTGTGTGGCCAGAGATGCGTCTTGGGAACTCTCATTGAATAATTAATTTTCAGTTTTAAATAATTCACTAGTCCTGGCCTGCATAATTGCTGGGGACCAAAGAATTAATTAGTTGGATGGTTTTCCTCTTCCCCACTTTGCTTGGTGGGAGGGCCAGGCATTGCTGAGTGGAACATGACCAAGCAGCCTCTAACTAGGCCGTTATCTCAACAATATCTGAGCGCGTAATGGTGAGAGGACAGTAATGATCACGAGCCCGCTGGGGCATAAAGCAGAGGTTGTGCTTTCAACTGAAGCCCACAGTCCCTTCCCTGGCAGCCCCACTCATCACTGCTGGATTATTTTTTGCGGGGAGGGCCAGGCCAACTATAGGTAAGTAAAATCAAAACGTGATCGCAAACCCTGTTTACAACAAGGGCTGGCAAACCGTAGCCCATGGCTCAAGTAAGGTGCACTGTCTATTTCTGCAAATAAAGTTTTACTGGCACGCACCCACTCCCGTTCATGAACATAGTGTCTCTGGCTGCTTTCAGCCTCAATGGCAGAGTTGAGTGGTTGTGACAGAGACCGAATGGAAGGCAAGGTCTAAAATACCTATTCTCTGGCCTCTTGCAGAAAAGTCTGCCGACTCCTGGTTTAGAAGGCCATTTAAGCCATCTGTCTCTCCTGAGTTTACAACAGCTCTGTTAGGACTTGACACTGTGGAGCTTCAGGTTTGAATAGGGTTTCTTCTCACCTTATCAAGGGGAGGGAGGGAGGAGAAATAGAGACAAGAAGCAAGAGCCCCGGATAATCCCTGACTGGGGATTATTTGAGATGAGGACCTGGGTTCTTGGGCAGGGAGGTGAGGGGGTTTGTAGGTTGGGGAGGAGAGGCCATGCACACTCGGAGATGTAAAGCACTCGTCATGGTGCCTGGCATGTAGTAAATAGCAGGGCTCTTTGGTTGATGTTATCATTATAATGACGGTTTCCCCAAGATAAATTTTATCTTTCAGTGATGAGTTTATCAGATAAACTACAATTTTCTCTGTATTTATCGTTTGAACTAGAAATTACAATCCTAACCACTTGTGGAGCTGGAAAAGCTCGACCTGTGTCAGCATGGCCTTAGAAATGGGTAAGATGCCTGAAGGGCAGTCTAGCTTTTTGAACTGGTTGATGCCTGTCTCTCCATAGGGACTTAGGCTCTGTCTCCATCAGCAGAAAGCTGGCATGCTTTGGGATAAACACAGCTATGGAAAGAATGGAAATATTTACAATGCAAAATCTATACTGTCTCCAATAGCAAGCCATGCAGGTGTATTATTAAAAGCGAGAGAAGTGTGAAAAGAGCAAAATAATTTCTGAGATGTTTTTGCCTGACGACCTGGTGCTTTATCTTTGCCTTCCCTGCCTTCCTCATCCCCAGACGCTCGTCACCATGCCCTGACTTCTTCCCGATATGACCTCCGTCTGCTGTTTTCCTCCCATCACTCACTACTCCCGCACTCTCATTTTCCTCCTGAATTAAATGATCTTACCTGGTCTCCCTAACTCCAGTCTTGTCTCTCCCTATTCACAGTCACACTGATCTTCCCAAAACAAACTACATGGTATCATACTCCCTCTCAAAGAAACTGTGGTAATGCACGCATAACATAAAATTGACGGCTAGTGACATTCAGTACCTTCACGATGTTGTGCCACCTTCAGCTCTCTAGTTCCAGAACATTTCCATCACCCCCAAAGGCAGCTCTGCACCCACTAAGCAGTCTCTCCCCATTCCCCCACAAGCCGAAGCCCCTGGCAACCACTTACCCACTTTCTGTCTCTATGGAGTTGCCAAATCTGGATAGTTCATGTAAGTGGAATCACACAATATGCTTTTGTCTGGCTTCTTTGACTTAGCACAGTATTTTCAAGGTTCATCCACACTGTAGCATGTATCAGTTCTTCACTCTTTTTTATACTGGAATAATATTCCATTATAATACCACACTTTATTTATCCATTCACCTGTTGGTGGACATTTGGGTTGTTTCCAATTTGGGGCTATTGTAAATTGTGTTGCTGTGAACATTTGTGTGCACATATTTGTTTGAGCACCTGTGTTCAGTTCTTTGGGGTACATACCCAGGAGTAGAATTGCTGGGTCCTATGAGAATTTCATATTTAACTTATCGAGGAACCATCAAAACATTTTCCACTGCGGCCATACCATTTTACATCCCCACTCACGTTCCTTCATAAATCCAAAAACATGGCTTCCCATTGTCCTCTGAGTAACACCCACATTTTTGACATGACAAGCTTTTCAAGACCTGGCCCCTGCCTACCTATTCTGCTCCACACGTCGTATTCTTTGCTTACCACGCTCTTTCTCACCACTCTCTCTCATCTGTCCTATAGGCTCATGACTCGGCCTGGAACCCTCCCGTCTTTCCACCTGCTTCGGCAGTTCACCCTCCCAGACGTTCTCTACGAAGCCCTCAAGTCCTAGACATGCGCCTCCTACGTGCTTCCTGACCACAGTCCTCACTGCACTGTCCTGAAGTTCCTTTCTATTTGGCGGCTTTCACCCACTAAATATTGAACAGTACCCTCCATGAAGGCAGGGGTAACATCTGCCCTGTTCATGACCTTATACTCAATTCTCAGCGCAAAATTAAGGCTTAATAAATATCTGAATGAATTAAATTCCAACCATCACCCATGACAAACTCAAGACCGTCAAAGATGATTAAGGGGCTGGACACGTTTAATCCTGGATAGTAGTGGCCTGGTTTCTGGTTTTCAATCCCCTCTCCCACATCCTCATTTCTGTTTATTCATTATCATCACATGCCCCAGTGGCTCTTAACCTTATGATGGGGTACTTGAACAAGCTGCCTCTGTGATGCGAATTAGTTAGCCAAAATCACTATTGTTTAGTGAAACAAGTGTTGTTCAACATTTGCATGCAAAGGAAACTTTTAAAAAGAAGTTATTTGGGGGCTTCCCTAGGGGCCCAGTGGTTAAGAATCCGCCTGTCAACGCAGGGGACAAGGGTTCGAGCCCTGGTCTGGGAAGATCCCACAGGCCGCGGAGCAACTAAGCCCGCAAGCCACAACTACTGAGCCCGCCTGCTGCAACTACTGAAGCCCGTGCGCCTAGAACCCGTGCTCCGCAACAAGAGGAGCCACCACAACGAGAGGCCCGTGCACCGCAACTAAGAGTAGCCCCCGCTCGCCGCAACTAGAGAAAACCGGCGTGCAGCAACAAAGATCCAATGCAGCCAAAAATAAATAAATTAAAAAAAAAAAAAGGAAGTTATTTGGGCTGCAATGAAATACCATGTCCTGGAATGGCTCAGTTATTGACTACACTGAAGGAGGGCAAGGATGTGGAGCCACCAGAATTCTCACACAGTGATGGTGGGAATTTAAAATAACACAAGTGCTTTGGAAAAACGACTGGCGTTTTGTTAAGAAGTTTAGAACGTATCAGTTCTATGCCCAGCAACTTTACTCATAGGTAGTTACCTAAGATAAATTAAAATGTATGTCTACAACAGCCTAGTACAAGAATGTTCATAGCACAGTATGGAGGTTCCTTAAAAAACTAAAAATAGAACTACCATACGACCCAGCAAACCCACTACTGGGCATATACCCTGAGAAAACCACAATTCAAAAAGAGTCATGTACCACAATGTCCATTGCAGCACTATTTACAATAGCCAGGACATGGAAGCAACCTAAGTGTCTGTAGACAGATGAATGGATAAAGAAGATCTGGCACATATATACCATGGAATATTACTCAGCCATAAAAAGAAACGAAATTGGGTTATTTGTAGTGAGGTGGATGGACCTAGAGTCTGTCATACAGAGTGAAGTTAAGTCAGAAAGAGAAAAACAAATACCGTGTGCTAACACATATATATGGAATCTAAAAAAAAAAAAATGGTTCTGAAGAAACTAGGGGCAGGACAGGAATAAAGATGCAGACGTAGAGAATGGACTTGAGGACTCGGGGAGGGGGAAGGGTAAGCTGGGACAAAGTGAGAGAGTGGCATGGACATATATACACTACCAGATGTAAAATAGATAGCTAGTGGGAAGCAGCCGCATAGCACAAGGAAATCAGCTCGGTGCTTTGTGACCACCTAGAGGGGTGGGATAGGGAGGGTGGAAGGGAGACGCAAGAGGGAGGGGATATGGGGATATATGTATATGTATAGCTGATTCACTTTGTTATAAAGCAGAAACTAACACACCATTGTAAAGCAATTATACTCCAATAAAGATGTTAAAAAAAACCCAAAATGCACCCCCCCCCAAAAAGAATGTTCATAGCTGTTTTATTTCCAGTCACCAAAAACTGGAAACAGTCCAGGCGCCTTTCAGTAGGAAAATGGGTAAATAAGCAGTGGCCTAGCCATGGAATGGAATACTACTCAGCACTGAAAAGGAAAGAACTACTGTTACATGCACCAACATACACAGATGAATTTCCAAAACATTTTGCTGAGTGAAAGAAGCCAGTCATAAAAGAGTACATACTACATGATTTATGACATTCTAGGAAAGACAGATCTAATTTTTAGTGACAGAAGGCAGATCAGTGGTTGCTTCTGGGTAGAGGTTTAACTAGGAAGAGGCATGAGGGAATTGTCTGGATGATGGAAATGTTCTATATTTTGATAGGGGCTTGGGTTACATGTGCATATGCATCATTAAAACTGATCAAACTGAACATTTAGATTTATGCATTTCACTGTATGGAAACTAGACTTCAATTTAAAAAATGTAAAAGTTATCTTGCTACTTGTAAATAAAAAGATGATGTATGTAAATAGCTGTGGGTTTTTCTGTGGTTAGATCTATGGAACAATTTAATCCCACAGGATCTGTGACCATGTTTTAGATGGTGATATTTGGTGGCATTCTTTGCTTTCTACTCTATGATCATTTAATTTTTAAAAAAGTTGTGTTTAAAGATTAAATTTTTTTCACCACTGAAAATGTTGCTGTTTTTGAGTAGCTGGATAATTTTCAGACCATCACTCTTGTATGCTCATTAGAGCTAAAAAAAAAAAATAACCCTTCAAAGTATTTGTGTTGGTTAGCTTTTGCTGTTTGACACACAGCTCCGAAATTTAATGGCTTAAGACAAACACCATTTATTTAGCTCGTGGTTCTTGGGCCAGCAGTTTGGGTTGGGCTCAGACAGTTTGGGTGCTTCTTCTGGTCTTGGTGGGGCTCAGCGGCGCAGAAAGTTACCTTCCTACTTGTACAGGATGAGTTACCCATGCACGCCATCATCAGCCGTAACACCCGAGAGAAGGCCAAGGTTGTGGGAATCCAAAATAGGCATGACCGAAAGACAGAAGCGAAAAGTTACTTTCACTGTCTTCCCCAGCCCCCTACTTTCGGCCTTCAGAAGAGATCCCTTCTCAATTTGGCTTCTCCTGTGAAGTAGGGTTGGAAACACTCCTCATAGTAAAAGCTAGCTGGTTTGTCCTCCTCGGCACTTGTGAGTAGCAGGAAAGCAAGCTTGATGTATTACTGCAAATATGCAAGAAAACCCCTGTGGAGATTCAAGCCAGGAGCCAACACAGTTGCAGGAAGCTTAAGATGATGCCGCAACTCAAATAGAGCAATCCACTATGTATTTTTAGTAGATCCGGGTTTGATCATCACTGAACCAAAAAGAATAGAAAGATTAAAATGGCTGAAATGAACCATCATTGCTTATTTCATATTTTAAGAAGTCACAGTAAGAAACTGTTATGTTTCCTTGTTAAAAACAGAAATTATCTCCCTGAATGCTTAGAAGGATGATGAGAAGCAGATTTTTGAAGAATCTTTTAAAATCTAGTTGGTTTGTTTTTATCATTTACTTACTATATGTAATAATGACTTTTCCATCCATTACAATAGAAGCAATCATGTTTAAAAAAAAAAAAAATCCATCCGAGACTACGAGAGATAGTAAGAGTCTTTTCAACCTCGCACGTGTGCACTGAGTTTTAATGCAACAGCTAATAATTCTGACATTCAAATTTCACTTGCACTAATGTAAAGCTATATTTTCTCTGCAAGGGGTGGGGCATCATATTTTTTTCAGCGACAATTAATGGCTAACAATCTCAGTAAAATGGTTCTTCCAAAAATCACTTATCCTATAAAAGGTGGGACGTTGTCATGGACGTGTAGGGGGATTTGAATATTCCTTCTACGTAGGGGTTAACGAGGCAGATGCAGGGAATAGAGGAGGAGAACTAAAGGTTCTCTCCCTGCCCCCACTGAGAATCAATATTTAATCTTTTCTGCTTGAGAAGTCTGATCCAGTGAGTCGGGTAATTGAGACTGTGATGTGGTGTCCCATGTGTTCCCTTCTCTGGTCGCTCTTTTTTCCACAAAGATGTTGTTTTCTGAAGGGTCAGGTGTCTGAGCTGTAGAGCAATTGATTTAGCTTTGACATGTTACATTTATGAACCAAACAGAAAAAAACATTAACCGTTAATCATATCCGCCGTGGGGCCTGTACTTTCCCGTCGGCAGCCTCTGGGTGCTGGTGCACCCTCTCTTTAGACCGTGGCTGACAACTGTCTGCTAATCCCCACAGCCAAGGGCTAAAGAGCCCATGCTCCGTTTTGCTGCTGCACTGCCGTCATCTTAAGACGTGAATGGACCCAAGTCTTCTTCATGCCTACAGTGGGGCTCTAAGTTGGATAACTGTCCAGATCTGGGTTTCCCCAAAAGCGGACCCTGAGACAGGCTTTGAGTGCAAGCAGGTTGACATGTGAGCAAATCCCAGGAGACAGCTGTAGCAGAGTGAGGAGATGAGAAAGGGAACTGAAGGTGGCCAATAAGGGGAGCGTCACCAAGCCTGCGAGCACCGTGGGCAGCTGGAGCCCAATCCCCGGGGCGGGGAGGGGAGTGGGGGAGCGGGGAGGGGGGTGGGGGAACCTGCCGGGAGACAGCGTAGCTCATGCACCTCGGAGCTCTCGCTGCTCAGGAGGAGGGAGCTGGGGTATTTATACACTGGCTCCCAAGAGCCGTTTGCTGAGCACTGCTTCCAGGAGCCTCAACTCCTCAGCACGGTGGCTTGTCGCACACACGGGGGAACTTGCTCCTTTGTATGTGAACATGAGTGGGGAAGAAATGTGGACAGACCCTCACAGTGTCAGTCAGCTACGGCATAGCACTACCACGTTGGGCCCGCAGAAGCCCTAAGAAAGAAGTACTTCCCTGTGATTCCTATAGCACAAAGACGACCAACTACAGGACTCGGCGGGGAAAGACCGGAGTACCTTTCTATAAACAGAAATGAATGAATATTATTGGCGAGGCTCGTTATGCAATTATAGAGTCCAAGGCAAGATGCACAGGCTTCAGGGTCTCTGTTCAAAATGCTGGAAGAACGTATCTGGATGAGGGTGGGTAGGAGACTCCCTCCCTCCTCCCCTGACCACTTTACCCACTGCATGTGCCATGGAGCTGCCACCCTGGGATGGGGACGGCCACCAAAGAACCTTGCCGCGGAGCATGTCCCTGCTAGGGATGAGAGGTGCCCGTGATGGCTGGGGTGTGAGGTGGGGTACAGCAAGGGGCAGGAGGCAGGGGAGTGGGCAGCCAAGAACCCCTCCCAGGGCGACAGATGAATTTTTAAAAAACATTTTTAAAATATAAACATCACTCATAGCTCATGAGTCGTACAAAAAATAGGCAGGGGGCTGGAGTTGGCTCCAAGCTGTATTTTGTTGACCCCTGTCATCGGAGAGCCTCAGTATTTACGGATTCAGTTGTGGAGGAGTCGATAATGTGGGAGTGGCCCCCGAGGTCCCGGCAGTCGAGCTGTCATTTTTGCTGAGGCCATGATTTAGGCTGTGGATTCGGTGGGGTTCTGCGCTGTGGTGGGCCACTCAGCTGGAAACTGAGGCCAGCCGAGCACGGGCCTCGTGCATTGTTAGGTGCTTAGCTGCCCCCCTGGCTGCCACCCACCAGATGCCAGTGGGATGCTTTCCCCCAGTCATGACAAATGTCTCCAGACACGGCCAGATGTCCCCTGTGGGTAAAATCACCCAGGTTGAGAACTCCTGCAGCAGAAGGAAGGGAGGATGGATACTGAGACACAGCTCAATGCCATCCCTTGCCTGAAAACGGGTTCTCCTTCCTGTGTCTAGGCCAACCCTCCTTTCTTATTCAAGGTAGAGCTGTGCTGTTATTTCCAGCTGTGTCAGCAGTCTGGTCCTCGCGGGAGCTGTTCTGTCATGTTTGGGCACCGCTTCTGACCTTGCCAGCTCCATGTCTGAGACAGCCTCTTGGAGACTCTGTGAACTACTTATTATTCCCTAATAAATTCATTTTCTGTTTAAACTAGCCAGAGTTAAGTCCTACTGTTTACAACTAAGAATCCAGACTGATACAATTGGCCTCATTAAGATTCACCCATGATCTCCTTTTAAAACCTTGGTCTTTTATCCTTGGGTTAAGAAGCCAGGCAAATATGCTAGGAATAACTCACAAAGGCAAATTCCCATGCATGAGACCCATGGGAACATGTTAGTTTCCACACGAACTTATAAGTTAAATTCTGTCTCCCTTATCTTTTGTTTTTTCTCCCCCTTTTAGGACTAGTTGAGAAAGTTTGTAGGAATCAAAATTCCCTTGGGATCTCTACACATTTATTTATGCTTTCCTGTCCTCTGGCTTCCAAATGCAGTCCACGCTTAATCCTCTCCACTCCTCTTGTTTTCCTTTCTCTCCACTGCAGTGACACATTTCTCTCTCCCGAGTTTCTTCTGCCTCCTTTTTCTTCTGGCCCGATCTCTTCTCCACTTAGTTTTATCCTCTTTTCCTCTTGCTGTATCTTTTTCTTCTGCCTCCTCGTGCAAGTCTCCCGTAAAGCATACCACCCTTGCTGCCCACCCTGATCGTGAGGTTGGAGGCTCCTGTGTTTCCATTCTCTTCACCCTCTGCTGCTCCTCTGAGGGTGTTTGCGGGACCAGCGAACGTTTTCAGCAATGACCACCTGCATGCAGAGGTAGGGATGCTGGGCCCTGAGCATAGGTGGAGAGCTTGGCAGTAACATGAATGGGACCTGTGTGTTCAGAGGGGCCAGGTTGCCTCAAAGCTCCACCAGCTTCAAAGAAACTGTCCTAATACTGCAGCAATCCTCCTCCGCCTCCCAGCCTGTGACAGCCTGCCCACCCCTTCATCCCTCCTCTGCACTGTTCACCATGACTGATTCCTCTTAGGGAGACAAAAGGAGCCCTTGACTCCAATAAATGTTTAAAACAAACAAACAAAAATAACAAATCACTGATTCCCAGGCTGGTGGGAGGAAGCGAGGTGGAGGTGACATTTTCCCACTATTGTACTAACATGGATTACTTAGTCAGGTTAGCTGCTTAACACCTGGGAAGGTGTGGAAAGGCATGAGAGGGTGAAGCTGAGTGCAGTGGAGGACAAGGAAGTCTGGGGCAAAGTGGAGTGCATGGACTAGGGAAAGGGGGGTCTGCAGAGGGTCAGGGGACAACCCTGCATTCTGAGAGGTGAGTCGAGGCTCTACGAGCAAGCGTCAGCACCAGGCAGGGTTCTAGGCACTTTACATATATTATTTCATATAATCCGCACGACCCTATGAGATAGGTTCTATCATTGCCACCTGTATTGGTTAGCTGGTGTGTCAAAAATGCTGTGTAACAAACATCTCCACAAAAATTTCTTTGGCTTCACACATCAATCGTTTAATCTCCTTCCTGTGTCCACTGTCCACAGTGCAGCTGAGAGTCAGTGGATCCAGTCTGGGCACAGCTGGGTCAGGTTGGGCTCAGGTTTGCTCCAGGTACCTCCCTTTGTCTTTGAGCCAGTGGACTAACCGTACCGTGTGTTTCCCATAGTGATGGAGACGTGCATGAGGGCAAGCAAAACCGTGCAAACTCACTTCGGGCTTCTACTTGTGTCATATCTGCTCACATTGGCCAAAGCAAGGTGCATTGCTGAATCTAAAATCCAGAAATGGGGAGGTACACTCTGCCCACCATGAGTTCAAAGCAACTCACAGAGCCCAGCCCAGTGCTGATGAGGTGGGGAATTATTCTCCTCTCGTGAATGCTGCAGGGGGTGGGGGAGGAGACAGTGTCGGGAATGAATTTTTTCCAAACTATAATCTAGCCTACTGCATTTTAAATATGTGGCCACTGAGTCGCAAAGGGATTAAGCATCTGCGTGAGGCTGCAGAGTGAGTGGCAGGCTGGGACGTGAACCCCAACGGTGTGGTCGGAGAGCCTTTGTCGCACAGCACTGCGCTCTAAACCACTGTACTATACACACCACATCCTGCCACTGTACCCCACTGCTTGCTAGCTTATGCTGCCTGTGATAGCAAGTCTCCAAGACAGTCCCCGATGATCTTCACCTCCTGGGGTTCACACCGTTGCCTCAGCTCCTCCCTCGTTGAATATGGCCACGCTCTGCGGCCCACAGAATACTGAGAAAGTGATGGTGTGTGACTTTGGAGGCTGGGTCATAGCAACAATTTCAGGGTCCTCGTTGGAGTCTTGGGTCGCTCACTCTGGGGGAGCCAGCCGCCCTGTTAGGATGCTCAAGCCACCCTGTGGAGAGGGCCACGTGCCGAGGAACTGAGGCCTCTCCAGCACTGATGCACCTGCCAAGTTGGAGGGAGGTCCTCCAGCCTCCAGTCTTTAGATGCTCTGGTCTCCAGTCTTTAAGTCTCCCGCAGAAGGCCAAATAATGTGAATCCAGGACAAGCTGTCCCTTCTGCGCCCTGTCTGGATTCCTGACCCAAAGGAACGTTGACATGTAATAAATACTTACGGTGGTTTTACTTTCCTAAATTAGGGAAGGACTTATTATGCAGCAACTAACACACAGCCTCTCCCAAGTACTGGAGACATCACCCAGTACTCAAAAGCAGAGCTGAAGTTTGAACTCGAATACTCTGAACTCTAACCCGTAATCTGATAGCACACTGCCGCAGGAGCACAGATGAGGAGCTGGTGAAAGGAATCGCACGCACCCTGGGTGCTCGGTGGTTGGTGCACGACAGATGTGAAATAGATAAGGAACCTTGAAAGCTTATCCATGGCTGAAGACAGTGAAGGTTTCAAAGCCCCAGTTAAGTCACAGAATTGCAACACTTGCAAAGTGTCTCCACTGGAAGATGTTATGACTCCCCCCTAGAATACCTCCCTCTACAGATTGCCTCCCAATCTACAAGACATGTGGCCAACAGCTCCCTTCCTACATACGCGTTTCCCATCTGCAGGACGTACTTCCCACACTCAGAAATAGTTCTCATTCATTCATTTGTGTTGCCTGCAAATAAGCATGTCAGCTTCCATCTTCCATTTTAATTTGTCCTTCACTTCATTGAAGTAAATCTGTCCCTGACTGGCTCCTGGGCATAGTCACAATTTCCACTTAAAAGACAGTTCTTGTCATCGCAATCAACTAAAGACACCATGGAAAGGAGGAGACACCAGCTCTCCCCCCCTGCCCTGCCCCCAACACCCAAAAGGAAGATAAGAAAACCCCATTGGCTTTTTATACTATTTTAGATAGTAAACCGATGCCAGCCCACAAATGTGGAAACCTGACAGCCTTGGCAAGGATTCTGGCAGCTGGGGAGGCAGACTATTCTAAATATAACAATTTAAAAAAGC
This sequence comes from Eubalaena glacialis, assembly GCF_028564815.1. Lineage (NCBI taxonomy): Eukaryota > Metazoa > Chordata > Mammalia > Artiodactyla > Balaenidae > Eubalaena > Eubalaena glacialis. Next base: position 7,044,117 of record NC_083736.1, on the reverse strand, counting down.
ATTCATCACTCGAATCACTCTCTCACCATTCACCTGTCTCCCAGTGATCATTCTGGTATGTTGTATCGGGCACCGCTTGTGAGAAATGCTATGTACATACAGGAAGAAAGGTCCCCTTTGAAGCATCATTTGGAAGCTGGGATTGCTAAGTGGTCCAGGGACAGGCTGCAAGGTGATTTCCTTGATTCAAGCGATGGGGGTGGGGAAAGGTCAGTCTTGGCCACATCATCAGTGAGACCAGTCAGGAGCTTGATAGCTTCTGGAAGAAATGGTTTAAACCAACAGATTCTCCTGTCTGTGACTTCCTTGGCCTTAAAGACTCAGCAAGGGTGTGGGACTGCTCTAGAATATGCAGTGTGATTCTCTGTCTCGTACACCATCAGTGAGGACATGGGACCTCCACGTGTGTTCTTTTAACAGGAGAGGAAAAAAAAAAAAAAAGCAAAGCATAGCACACATGACGTACACACACTCCCCACACATCTGTTAGAATGTTCTCTGTTTTAGATACACATCACCGTGATAAATGTTTAGCACGTTTAAATGTTTGGATTTAATAGAAGACACTGCAGAGAGTCCTAAGTTAAATCCAGGAGGTCCCCAGGGGTTCACAGGTGAGAAAACCAAACTTAAAATATTCAGACCTGAAATATTTGAAAATAAGCATATAACTGTAGGGGTATCGTCTGGCGTGTTATTTTAACAATCACTTGAATACTAAGCACACGCCCTTGCTAGGTAATCAAATCACGAGTTTACGCTCACGGAGACTCACCATGGACTAAGCACTTCACTTCATTGACTCCCCTAATTCTCACTGCTACCGGCTGGTAGGGAAAGGAGCATCTGCACTCACAGAAAGATTCCAGAACCTGCCCAACGCCACACAACCAATAAACGGCGGAGCTGGGGCACAACCCGAGAACGGCCCACCTCCAAAACCCAGGTTCTTGCACTGCCTGAAGCTGTCTCTCTCTCTCTCTCTTTTTTAAATTAATTTATTTTATTTTTGTCTGCATTGGGTCTTCGTTGCTGCGCACGGGCTTTCTCTAGTTGCGGCGAGCAGGGGCTACTCTTTGTTGCGGTGCGCGGGCTTCTCATTGTGGTGGCTTCTCTTGTTGTGGAGCACGGGCTCTAGGTGCGCGGGCTTCAGTAGTTGTGGCACACGGGCTCAGTAGTTGTGGCTCACGGGCTCTAGAGCGCAGGCTCAGTAGTTGTGGCGCACGGGCTCAGTTGCACCACGGCATGAGCTATCTTCCCGGACCAGGGCTCGAACCCGTGTCCTCTGCATTGGCAGGCGGCTTCTTAACCACTGCGCCACCAGGGAAGCCCGACGCTGTCTCTTTATAGGCATAAACTTCTGCATGTTTGTATGGCACTTTAAAATGCATCTCAATAAATGTGTCTGAGTTGATCATGCAATGAGTCATCTGCAAACTAGAATTCCTGCCTTTCTTTTTTGACAGTTTTATTCCCAATATATTTATTCTTCAAAACCCAGGTCAAATATCACCGACTGTGAGAAGCTATCCCCAAACCCCAGCCAGGACTCTGCTCTGCCCTTTATATTCAGCACCTTACCTTTCTCCTTATTGTTGGGCTCTTTTGTATTTGTTTGCTTGTATGACCTCCTTTAGGGCAGAGCTAATATCTCTTTACCTTTGTTGGCCCGCTGGAAACTTTATTTTAAACATCTCAATGCACGGAGGTATAATTAGTATGCAGTAAGAAGCACAGCTCTTATGTGTACTGTTGGGTGGGTTTTGACACCTATGTACCCAATGTCCCAGGCGAGATGCAGAACATTTCCAGCACCCCTTGTGCCCCTTCAGGCAACCTCAGATGGGAGGTTATAAAAACTGTGTATTGTAAAAATTCTTCAGACTCCAACCTGTCTGATAGATTCTGTGTCTGTCGTCCTTACTCCAGTGAATGCTACTGGAATCCTGCTGGTGGCCCAGGTTCTAAAGCCCAAAGCCTTTGTGTCCCACCCTTTCCCCTCATCCTCAACCGGTGGCTCCTGATCTAGCCAATGTGGAGGAGCACCTACATTCCCCCTGAGGCTCCTTGCCAAGGGTTGAGTCCTCGGCAAGACCGGTGAGCGCCAGCTTCCCGAAGCTCTTCCTCGGAGCCTTGTTTCCTCTGTCCACTGCCCGGTTCATGGCCTCCTCATCGTCACACCATGACTCCCCAGCCATGGAGCGGGTCTTGCCATCTCCTCTTCTTTCAATACACCAACCCCAGGGCTCCCGGCTGCTGGCAGAAAGTTTCCACGTCTCCCCATTCGAGACCAACCACAACACACACAATAATGTCTCTACCCCTCAGCCCAGCTTCAGGAGATTTCACAATCTTAGCTCCAGGCTTTTTCTTTTCCAACTTTTCCTCATCTGCTTCCATGAGACTTAAACTCCAGCTACCCTTGGCCGACTTCTCTTTCAAAAGATGTTTTGTTCTCTCCTAACTCTGTGCCTTTGCCCAGGCTGTGCCCACTGCATGGAAGGCCGTTCTTTCTGCCTCTTTGGAAATCTGACCCACCTTCGGGGTTCTGTTCCCCCAGGTCTTTCCAGGTGCCCTTCTTCTGTTCCCCTACGGAGGGTCCCATCTATCCATCCACACTCCACCCTTGCACCTGCTGGCTGCTATTCACAGGTACCTTGTCTCCCGGTGTGTCTACCGGCTACACTGTTAGCCTCAGGCCATGGGGGGGGAGTCCATGTTATGAGAATAAGGGAGAGAAGGAACGCTCTTTCAGGAAGAATAGCAGTGTTTGTTCTGCTATATTTGCTCTGCTTGTTTCCACACTGTGGATACACAGGTGATCGTGTTTCTCCCTTCACACTGGCTGCTGGGAAGCTTGGAGCCAAATATAGAGTCCTCCTCTGACCTGGAGCCACAGAAGGAATCCTGAGGGCTGCTGTTACTTCTGGCTTTGTCTCCTGTTGCCTCTCTTATGTTCCCAACATCCATGTGTCTTCATCTGTTTTCATCTCCTAGATGGGTTTTACTATGTTTCTGATCAGAGTAGTTCACTGGAATGCAGCAGAGAAAACATGACAACCGAGCCAGCGGAGGGACGTCTCTTTGATCCAACTGTATGCCACACCTCCACCCCAAGAGCCTAGCACAGAGCTTGGCGCATAGTAGAAACTCGATAAATGCTCAGTTTCATCGAATTGAAAGGGGGGGGGGAGGGGAGGCGGATGGGAGCTCCAAATCATCAGTGAACGGTTTTAGTAAAATCCCTGAAAATAAAGTTGTTTCTACTCTAGGATTATTATGAAATTATGGGCATTGAGCTCACGTTAAGGAAGAGATTGCTTTTGGACTTTAAGACGTGCTGTTTCGCTCCGAGCATTATTCAGCTATGCAAAAGCCTGCCAAAGAAGGAGCCGTGGCTACAAGTACTGGAGCATGTAAATATGGAATGAATCAGTGTCCTGGGAGCCCTCACGTTTCTGGGGATCTGTCGACAGGCTGGTTGCTTCTGTCACAACAAAAGGAAAACACAAAATGAAATTAATTCTTCTTGATATGCCTCTTTATACACTTACGCCAATCCCGCTGTATAAAAACTTAAGGTTTATGCATTCATAAAGACAGCACGGAACAAACAAAGCCCAGAAAATTTAAAGGCTGATAGAGGGAATTGTTTCTCCTGACCATGGCACCTGCTCTCACTTTGTATCTCCCTCCAGAAAGAGCCCTCGACCATCATATCCCGGTAAGTCTAACTCTGCGTCTCTGTGTGGGTCTCCTTGAGTCTCTCGGGGTGTCTCTCAGATGCAGACGCCCACATCCCCCCGGGTTCTGACTCAGCAGGACATGACCGCACCAGCTCAGGAGAACTCGCCAGGCTTCATTCGTCAGGAGAGCAACACACAGCTCTCCCGCTGCTGAGAGGCGCTTGCCGCAGACAGGCCAGAGGCCGGCCCTTCGGGGCAGAGAGCTGGAGGCAAGGGCAGTCCTGAGAACGAATCCCACCTGCCCTGTTCACCCCTCCCTCAGCCGTCGTCCTGTTCATCTACGAAGCCACTTAGAGAAACAGGGTGTCTTGGTTGGGCCCCCAAACGATGGCCAGCCGGTCTGTGCTCCGTCCTCAGGCAGTCCTGCCCCACCGGTGACATCTGTTCTTCCTATGGAACCTCCCAGAAGCAGAACTCACGGCGTTCATTTTGGTGTCCGATCCCTACCGCGGGACAACCCTACCTCGCAGACGCCTCGTATCCATCCTGCAAGCGTTCAGCCAGGCCGGCAACACACAGGGAGCCCCAGCAGGTGTGGAAAGGCAGCCTCCCGGCTATCAAGAATCATCTCCTCCTGGGGCAACTTGATGGGAGGTTCCAAAACTGGCCTGCATCTTGCTGTATTTTTTTCTGCGGGCGGTTAAACAAGATAACTCTGTCCTCATGTGGTTTGCATTTCAGTAATTTTTTTTAACCTGAGAAATAATGGTGGGGTTTTTTTCTTTTTTCTTCTGATTTTCCACAAACATCAAATACACCAAACACAGCAACCTGCCTCTGGGAGCAGATATGCTTGCTTTCCATTGCTTTCTTTGGCATCTTTGATCTTCAACCCTTGGCCATCAGTGGTTGTAAGTCAGGGTCTCTCAGCCTCGGCATAATTGACACCTGGGGCTGGATAAGCCTTGGTTGTGAGGCTGTTCTGCACGCTGCAAGACGGTTAGCAGCACCCCTGCTCTCTTCCCACTCGGTGCCAGGATCACCCCTCCTTTACCAGGCGTGGCAACCAAACGTGTCTCTGGACATTGCCGAATGTTCCCTGGGGGAAAAAACCACTCCAGTTGAGAACTGCTGCTGTAGGGGAAAGAGGCTGGGAGAGTCAGGGCAAGAACTGCTCTTTGAAGGTGGTCGTTTCAGCTGCGAAGCTTTACAAAAGGCACGGACATACGCGCCTCTCCCTTATCATTACCCACTTCCTCATCCTCTCCGATGCTACCAGGGAAGGTGGGAGCCACAGGATAGCAAGCTTCAAGAGGGAGATGGGCATTTTTCACGTAGACTTGTGTTGATGGATCTTCAGGGAATTTTCCCAGACCTGAGGCCTCAAGGTAGGAGCTAGGAGAGCTGGGGGGAGCCAAGGATGGGGAAACTGGACTAGTTTTCATCTTAAAGTAACTTAAGTCTGTGTTGCATTGAGAAAATGCCCAAATCGGGTTTTCATTCATGGTCCAGTGTAGCAGAACTTGTTAAAGCCTTTTCCCTCCTCTCTCTGGCTTATTATCACACACAAACGGCAAATGTCCTCAGAGTATCTTCTCCCCACTCACTGACCTCTCCCCAGTTTGCCCTCAAGCACGGCATTGCTCACGGACTCCTCTGTCCACCCCGTCCCTACATTTCTCTCCTGCTTTCTCGCTCCTCTTGTTCTTTGCCTTACAGACATCTCCTGCCTTCCAGGGTTGCTCTCACGATAGCTTCAGGCAGGTCGTAGGCTGAGGGGTGAAGCCTCCTGCCACCGGGTGGAGGGGTTTGGTTCTACGTGATACCAACTTTTCCCCCATTAATACGAGAATCAGCTCTGTGGTCTGATTCAGGTCTGTGGTCTGATCAGCTCTACTTACTGAATTACTGTGTTGTTTTGAACTCTGTATTAGTTTTCTATTGCCACCTCACAAATCATCGCACACTTATCAGCTTAAAGTCACAGCCGTTTATCAGCTCGTACTTGGAAGGTAGGTCAGAAGTCTGGGTACGTGCAGCTGCATCCGCCGCTCCGCTCTCTCTGGGCTGCCGTCGAGGTGTTGGCCTGGCTGGGGCTGTGGGGCTGTGCTTCCCAGCTGAAGATGGGGTCCTTGCCCAGGCGCAACTGGGTGTGGCGGAATTCAGCTCCGTGCAGTTGTACAGCTGAGGCCCGGGTTTCCCCGTGGGCTGTCAGCTGGGGCTTGCTTTCGGCTCCCAGAAGCCACCCATGGTCTTTGCCACAGGGCTTCCTTCATCTTTTAATCCAGTAGAGAGATTCCGCCTCACCCGATTCCCCCTCGTGCTTCAAATCTCTCTTTCCAGGAAAAGCCCTGTCACCTCTAAGACCTCACCTAACTCGGTCAGACCCACTGAGGGTAATCTCCCTTTCTTAAGGGCAGTCGATCTGGGATTTAATTCCACCTGCAAAATCCCCTCAGAAGCACCTAGGTTTTAGCATGTAATCAACTCGGAGAGGCCGTGTGAATGCCAGGGGTCAGGAATGTCAGGGGTCACCTTAGAATTCTGCCCACCACAACCTCTAATATGAAAATGGTGGTTTCCTGTCACTAGAAAGCCACCAGCGTGTCCAGGAATCATTGACTGATTCATGCATTCATTCATTTTGCTGACACCAGCACAGAACATGCAAGATGTCCTTAAGTAATATTCATTGACCTAATGTTTTTGAGAAGTAAATGAACTCATTCAACAAATATTTATTCAGCATCAGACTTTTCTAGGCAGAGAAGACACAATGGTGAACTGTCAGAGTCTTGTTCCAACGGGTGACTGAACAAATGAACAAACACTGGAGACTTCCCAGACCACCAGGTCCTCACTGGCCTAGCTTCTCGTTCAGCAAACACTTATTGGTTGCTGACTTTTCATGAGTTAAGTCTGAACCTTTAATCAGTTCTTCCTTAAGGGAAATAAAAAGAGTTTGCTCAAGGCAACTGATGAGACAGAATGTGGAACCAAGTATGGCAGACCCGTTCACCAACTTGCAGATTCCTTCACTGTGTTGTCCTTAGGGTCAGTGGAAGAAAGGCCAGGTGGCAGTTACTGGATCCCCTTGCCTTGACTGCGTGTGGAGGTGAAAACAGGGTGGTAGAGATATGGGCCCAGCTGGTGAGGTTCCGAGGTCCCTGGGCTGCCTGATGAGAATTTCTTCCTCTTGGAGACCTGAGAGCAGGAGACTGGGGACCTAGAAGAAAGAGCTGAGTGGGAGGTCCAACAATTCTTGTAAGGGGGTCAGACGTAGGTCTCACTGCCTGGATTGGAGGCAGAAATCCAAGAGTCAGGTTGTGGAGAAGAATGGCAGCTGGATTGTAATTGTGAGCAGCCGTGAAGACTTGCTTTTCTCGGGTAGTTGTAGCGGGTCTTCGGGTGGGTTGGCCAATCGTGAACATGAGATCAGGACAGGAATGCAGGCAGGACTGCATCTCTATATCTAAGCCTGATGCTTCTCACTGGGAGGTGACTGTGTCCTCACATCCCCTCTGAAACATTTGGCCATGTCTGTAGACATTTTTGGTTGTCGTCACAGGGGTGGGGGTAAGTTCCAGCATCTAGTGGGTGGAGGCCAGGATGCTGCTACGCGTCGTGCAGTGCACAGGACGGCCCCCGGCAATAAAGAAAGATCTGGTCCCAAACGTCAAGAGTGCTGAGGTTGAGCAATCCTGTGCTAACCGGATCCACGTGTTGGGATCAATGGCCAAATGATCAGTGACCCAAAGCACATGACGCTCAGTGAACTGTGTTGGCAACTGACACCCATTCAGGGCGCCACATTCAACCAGTCTCGTGGCCACAGACACAAACTGGACCCTGGTCTGCTGTCATGAGCGTGTCCCATTCACAAGAGGGTAAACACATGACAGGAGACTTTTGGTTTCCTGTTCATCAAGTGATAATTCCTGTTACGTATAATTTGGAATACTGAATTTACAGTTTTTCTTATTTAGTTTTTGATTCAGATCTACCTTTTTGTGTGAAGAAAGCACGATTTTAGGTTTCAAAGCACAATTAACCCTTAGGAAGTAGGTTGTGAATTTTCTGGTTTCCTCGAGCTTCATCAAAAGATCCTAGATTCCGCCTTGTTGCAACACACACAAAATACTTCATTCCTCGTTCCTCCTGAAGGGAGTGCAGCCTGCGGCTCCAACGTCATCTTCCCTTGCGTCCTAACAAGCCCTGTACTTTAAGGAAGGGCTGATTTCTATCTAATGGCCCCAGTATACACTCTGGAAGCAGCATTTTCAACGAAGTCCTAGAGACTTTCCCCTTCCTCATCATCCACTTCTTTTATGAAATCAGGTTTTGGAAAGCATAATTTTGATTGGGGTATGTTCTGACTCTTTGAGAACACACAGTGTTTTAAATGTGTTTCAAGTTTAGGGCAAATGCTATCTTTTTTGGGTGAGATTATGAAAATCAAAGACAGATGCCCAAACGGCATGAATCCCTTGAACTCTAGAGAAAGCAGTGTCGGAAACAGAGCCCTTGACGGTTTTTCTTCTACTTTATACATTTCCTGTGATTAATCCTTCATCGTGGCCTTGATGCCCTAGAGGTGTTTTAGAAGTGGTTTCCCAGGCTTAGAGAGACGGTATGGTCCTGCTTGGGTATGATGGCGGGTGGTCCAGTTTGGAAGCTGCGTTGCGCAAGCAGATAAATATTGGGGCCTCAAAGGTAGTCTTTCCAACAGTAAAAAAAAAAAAGTGCTGCAGGTCATCAGTCTCTTTTTTTCTTCTTTTTTTGTGTTTTTATCCTTGGTCTGTTTGGCAGTTACCCAAATTATAAGACTTGCCAGTCATTTCTGTTTAATAATTTTACTTAGAAACTCAAGACGTGCCCTGCACGCAGCCCTGTCAACAGGGAATCATTAACGCTGAGCAGACAAAATGTATATGCTTAATTGCTTTTACTGAAATAAACGCCCTGGGTACCCCCTGCTATTTAATGAGCACACACAGGTTCACCAGGACAGGACGCCAGTCACAGCTGCCATCTTTGATTACTCGCTTTTGCACTTGAAGGTAGAAACGAGGCTTGTTTTTATGAGAAATAGGACTTCACCTTTTTGATTTTAACCCGCACCCCACCCCAGCCTATTTCCCAGAGTAAAATGAGTTGGATTAACGGAGGAGGAATGAAGACATTTAAAACCTTCTTTGTTGGCACCTCTTTACTCCCCATTGGATAATTGGTGTTTCAAGTAAAACTAAGATGCTGGCAAAGCTTTTTAGAGTTCTATTAGAATCTTAGTCAGGCTGTGGTACATTCCTGTTTTGTAGGAAAAACTGGAAGCCAGACCTGTATCCAAGCGCCTGCTATTCCTTTGTGAGAAGACAAGAATGTCAGCCTAATTGTCAATGAACACCCTAAATTTCACTACCTAAGGCCAGTCTTCCCTCCCTCCCTCCCTTCTTTCCTTCCTTCCTTCTTCCCTCCCTCCCTCCCTTCCTTTTTACGTGCTTCATTTAAAAATCAAGAGAACTGTAGCCCTACTTCAAGATTCTTGATTCTGAAATGGAAGGTTTCAGATGTTGCCTCTTGGAACCAAGGGGCTATTCGTTTTCCATCAAAATCACCCCTATTTATGAAGTTTCTCAAAGTCCCAGATGCCAAACTGAACGGTATCTTCCCCGCCCAGCTCTGCTTCTTTTCCATCTTGTTTACTGAAATGGATCCATCTTCCAACTAGTCTTCCTGCCTGACATCTTTAACTCACTTTTCAGCTACATCACAGTCAATATTCTTACAGAAAAGTGCACACACGGTAAGTCAAGGCTCCCTGAATTTTCAGTCTAAATGCTCTCAAGGAACCAGCACCAGATGAACAAGCAAAACACCACCGGCGCCCTATGCATAATGTTTGACTCTTTTGAGTTGACTTATTCCAGATCTAATAAACTCTCTCTTCTCCGTTTCCTCCTGGAACCCTCCCCACTTCTGGCCCATCTTTTCACTGGTGTCTCAGTCCCCATCTGTGCCCCTTCCCATCCTTTCTCCTTCCGACCATCAGCCTCAGGCTATAGCACAACCTGAATGTTGTCTGTTCCCGGTTCAAAAACCCACTCCTGCTCCCCAGTGCTAAGGGGTGAAAAGTCTGTTTCCTCATCAAGAATACAAGGTTCTTGGGACTTCCCCGGCAGTCCAGTGGTTAAGTCTCTGCCTTCCGGGGACTTCCCTGGTGGTCCAGAGGTTAAGAATCTGCCTGCCAATGCAGGGGACACGGGTTCAAGCCCTGGTCCGGGAAGATCCCACATGCCGCGGAGCAACTAAGCCCGTGCACCACAACTACTGAGCCTTTGCTCTAGAGCCCGCAAGCCACAACTACTGAGCCCATGCCACAACTACTGGAGCCCACACGCCTAGAGCCTGTGCTCTGCAACAAGAAAAGCCACCGCAATGAGAAGCCCGCGCACCGCAACGAAGAGTAGCCCCTGCTCGCCGCAACTAGAGAAAGCCTGCATGCAGCAACGAAGACCCAACACAGCAAAAATAAATAAATTTATTAAAAAAAAAAAAAAAAGACTCTTCCTTCCAATGCAGCGGGCGTGGGTTCAATCCCTGGTGGGGGAACTAAGATTCCCACATGCCTGCGGTATGGCCAAAAATTAAAACAAACAAACAAAAAAAAAACCAAGGTTCTTGGGGAGCTGACTTCAACCCGTATTTCCAGCTCTACTTCCCAGTTTTGCCTCATATAACTTATGACTGAGCCAAATGAAAATCCACTGACCTTATGACATAAATAATAACAGCAGTGATAGCTGACTTGTTGTAGATATTTAACACGCACAGGGCTCTTGATGAAGGTTTAACAGATTTTCACCCTCATAGCAACCTTATGAGAGAGATGCTATTATTAACCCCCTTCACTGGAAACTGAGTAACTTACCTGAGGTCACAGAACTGCATCTAGACTCAGAGGGTCTGACCTTGGGACTTGTGCTTGTAAGCAGGACACGTACCAGGGTTTTCCACATCTATGATTTTGCCCACGCTGTTCCATCCTGCAGGGCGTGCATAACCAACTTTTTTAATCCACAACTGACTCAGTCTGCAAGACTCAGCTGGTATGTTTCCTCCTCCAATGAGTTCTTCTGGTTTCCTTCAACTGGAAGTTGTCTCTGAATATCCAGAGCGTTTTAGCTGTCCCACTGTGACACACATCCTTTTACTCATTCATTTAACAAACAGTTGATTCTCATTATTCAGAGTTGTGACGTTGTACAAGGTTGCCATGAACACTATGAGTGAAGACGGAACCACTGCTCCTAGGGGGAAGACAGGGTTAGGTTCCTGCGAGCCTCTGCTCGCAACATTTCATTCATCAGTACATAAGCTTCTTTTATGTGTTCCTGTTTATAGATACCTTATTTCATAAATGTTATTGATTCGTGCACACTGAACTCACGGCCAACACTATAACTCACGTCTGGAGGAAGCTCACGTAACACACATATTTTCTCCATAAGCCTTCGCATGCTCAGGACACCGGACAGCGCTTCAGCATTAGTGGGTCATTTTAAATGGTGAAATCATCAATAAAAAGCACAAAGGGCAAAAAACATTGGTACTAAATAGGCTGTGAAAAACCTCAGCCGGGAACATGCTTGTCAAGCAACCAAAACATTTTCACCACTGTGTACGTGGCCTTGAATGACTGTGAAAGCACCATGAGTATTGATTTCAATAAATAATTCTATCGAGAATCCATGAATAACGAGGATGGACTATGTTTACTTCAACCTCATGTTACTGTTATTGAGTAAATGCTTCTCTTTCCTGATAAGTTATAATCTCCTCGAGAGAAGCAGCTATGTTTTATTAATCTCTATGCTTCCCCCACAACTAGCCCAATGCCTTTCTCATTTTAAGTGCTCAATAAATTGTTTATTAAATTAACTAAAGAAAAAGGAGGAAGTACATACTGGTTCAGAGGTTCATGATGTAATTTCTTCACTGTATCTGGCTTTTCCTTCAGATATTTTTAGTCTACTCGATGGTCTATGCCTTCAAGACAGTCATGTGTAATTGTCCCACCACCTCTAAAAACCATTTCTTCTTATTTTAACACCAAAGATATTGGGGGTGAGGGGGAATGGGTATTTTTACCCCTTGGAAATGTGCTGCCAATATAAACAAATGTAAGGACATAGTTTGGGGGTGCTCGCCCCAGCTCCTTGTGATGTTTTAGGAAATCACAGCATGTGTGGAGAGTGGACCCACGATCCTGTGAAGGGTTGGGAGGCGGTGGCACGGTGGGACGGGAGGAGGGAGAACGGGCTCTGAGTCCCAGGTCGGTTTTAGTTGTGGCGGCAGCCTGGTTTTCACCAGGGACCATGCTGTCAATTTTCTTTTTTCATTATTCTTGGTTAATGCCTCCTCCTCGTGAACAAGACATTAATGATTTTCTTTTACTGCGTTTTTGTCCTTTTCCATTTAATAAAGTTGGCTTGCCTCTCCTTCCCCACCACCCTTTGCATTTTGAATGGAATACAAAAATAATGAGGCTGTTTTGTTCAACATCCGTGAGTTTTAGCTACGTAAACCTTATATCAAATCAACATCTTTTTCTATTGCTATAACACCACTATCTCTACAATGATCATATGTGATTTTCCACTGCTGCAGGAGACGGGTAATTATTTTACCCAGCAAGAAAACAGGTAGCTTTGGGAGCAACTTAAGAATCTGATGTTCAAGGTTATATTTTGAGGACAGATATGTAGCCAGACGTTTCAAAGTTTAAAAACAATGCCCATTCAGGACATTCCATTCAGGGCTTGTGTCCAATCAGAATCCAATGGAGATTTCTGGTTTTCAACTCATTTACCCCATTCTTTACAGGCTTGGATTTTTAAAACCTCCGTATAGGAGAATGTGATTAGGAAAATAGAAATAAATACTATTGCAGATTGTAAGAACGGCCATGATCCTTCACTGCTACCTGCATACATGCCCCTTTGCAATGACCCCCATCAATAGGTCAAACCTATTTTCCCTTCCTTTGAATCTGGCCTGGCTTTATAACTTGCTCGGGCCAACAGAATGTGACAGCAGGGACAATGTGTGAGTTCCAGGCCTAGGTGTCAAGAGCCTTACACCCCGCTTCTCTCTCTGAGGTCTGCCTTGCCTATTGGAGGGTGGCAGACCATGTGGAGCAGAGACAAGCCATCTGCTGAGCAGCCAGTCTCAAGTTCACCTGGAAGCCAACTACAGATTCATAACTGAGTTCAGCCAAGACTGAGTCCAGCCACTCACTTGAATCCAGCTCAAAGAATCATGAGCTAAGTAAATGGTGGTTGTTTTCAGTCATTAAGTGTTGGGGATTTTGTTATGCAGAAAAAGCTGACTGATACAAATATTCTAAAGGATCTAAAATTTTAATCTAGTGAGCATACAAGAGTAGTCACCTGAAAATTATTTTCTAACTACTCCAAAACAGCAGTGTTTAGAGGAATTTTAAAAATTAAAAGGGCCTCCGGCAAGGACTTAATTATCAGGAAATACGACAAAGAACAACAAAACATCACACACCCAATATCTCACAACAAAACATCACACCCCCAAACAATGTTACTATCTCCTAGGATCTACATTCTGTAAGCCAACAGGGAAGAAAGAGAGTGTGCAGAAGTTCTAGTGGAGGATTTTCTTTCAATAAAAATCGTGAATCTCCAGTGAGAACCTTTCTACATTGCTTATCTGTTTATGAACATTAAATAAAATATGTTTAGCAATCCTAACAGGAATGGCTATTAGAGCAAAACCTTTCAAACTGGAATAGAGGAAATTCATATGAAATTGGTTTTTTTTTTATCATGAATTAGATTAAAATCACCCTGAGCTGTTTTAATAATATGTTTTCACAGAGACACATTTTGGTCCCAATTACTCTGAAAGTAATCAAGAACTGTTTCATATGGAAGTGACAGGAGACTGACTGAAAGAGGCAGATATAATCGATTTTGGTGAAAGCCTGTTCACATTCACTGAATCTGAAGTGTTCTGTCTTTAATCCCCTCAGAAGACAGAACTCTGGTCTTCAAGAACACAGTTTTATATTCACCTGTGGAAGCATTTATGTCCATTTTAGGGGATTGTGTGCATTGAGCTCTCGTTATTTTCCTAATGAGGACTTGAAACGAAAATTCATTCCTCTTTAGTAGACATGCATATAAAATTCAAAACGTCTCAATAGTGGGAAGCAACTCTCCTGCCCTCTCACGACTCTCAGACACCCAGATCCCCTCCCCCACTGTTTCCACGCCTGGGGCGGTGTGTATCCGTCCAGAGATTTCTTTAGCGGGACAGCGGACCATGACAAGCATTTATGTCTGATGGAGAATACACGTGCTCTTCAAACCCCATTACCGTTTCTGTTTTCTTCGGGGCATGAAGCTAGCCGGCATTCCACCTCCCTTGCAGGTTTATGAGGCCTGTTGCCAGTCTTGGCCCTTGAATGCGGAGGAAGGGCAGTGCTCTACGGCTGCTGCGTTCTGGCTCCGGGAACCCCCATCTCACTGCCCCATGCTCTCTCTCTGCTTCCCTGCTAGACTGCAGAATGCAGATGCTGGCGGACGGCAGAGCCCAAGAAGGAAAAGATCTGGGTCCCTACAAGACTGCGTGAAGCACAACCTCCCCTCCCCCACTCCAGTGACTAACTGGACTGCCTCCTGGTGCTAACCGGCCGGTTTGCTCTACTAGTCATCTTACCCTAGTGGTTCTCTACTGGGGACGCACCTTGCTGAGTTTCTAAAATGCACCTTCCTTTCAGCTGGCTGAACTGCAGCCCCATGCATATTCCAGTAGGTTAACACTCCTTCTAAAAATCTTACTGTTGGGTGTTTTATAACCTAGCCCCCTGGCTTGGCATCGATGGGTTAGTTGGCGTGACTTGGGTTCTTTTACGCTGGTCTTGCAGTTTCTCTGCAGCCCTGGAAGTCGGCTATTTTTGGCAGCTGTCCTTGGCTGACGCTCCCCTGCACCTTCACATCCTTATGAAAAGTGACTCTCTGTGCAGACATCCAGCTAAGGCACGCCCTGGTGTACCGGAGAGCCTGGGAGCTGCGCTGCCAAACCAAGCCAAAAAAACCCCATCCGCCTGACCTTGAACTGGTTTACTATGAGTCTCTTTCTTATCCGGAGAATCTCCAAGGAGTTCTTTGCTTTGAACAGTGCATCCTCCAATCAAACACAGATTTCTGAGTAAAAAGAACAGGAGAGATGTTGCCGTTTTTCCTTAGGTACCCTACCAGGAGTGTTCCTGCGGAGTCCCCTGACACTTCCTCTTTGCTGACTCAAAATAATGATGGAGAACAAGAAGCGGGGGTGGGGGGGGTGAGGTGGGCGGTGGGTGGGGGCTGCATAAGAGAGGAAAAGAAAGACCAATCACCCTGACTCTGGGGAAGAGCCAAGTTTGTTCCTGCCCCTCCCACCCTCGGTTCGTTTGTTTGTTCATTTCAAAGCTTTGTCCCATTAGATCCTCCAGGAAGTCTTGTGCTGGAGGTTCGTTTGTTTGTTCATTTCAAAGCTTTGTCCCATTAGATCCTCCAGGAAGTCTTGTGCTGGAGGATGGGATGTAGGCGGTGAGGGTATCATCTCCACGGAGTGTGTAGGTTACAAAATGGCTCTGAGGACCCCGAAGGCTTGAGGGGCTTTACGCGCTGAAATGCTGGCTCCGTGATGCACGTAGTGGGTTTCGCTTCCTGTACGTTTCCCCGAAACACTTGCCAGGTTGTCGACCGTTATCACCATCCTGCAGAATTTATGAAAGCTTCTCAGAAGTTATCGATATAATCTCTTTATTTTCTTCCTATTTTACCCTAAAGTTTTTTTCTTTTGCATTTAGGGCTCCTGGGGCTCTTGTATTTTACAGTATATTCATAGTTTAAATGAAATCAACACATCTCTTGTGGCAAAAAATTTCGGGGAAAGAAGACAAAGTTTTGCCAGATGGGATCCTTCCAAAAACAAATGTGCTGATAGAACAAGGACCAGCTCCCTCTCCCGAGTGTCCGGGAGGTAACAGATGCATGGCTACGCGAATGGCAGACGTGACCGGAAGGCAGTGTTCTGGACACTCAAAAATGGGAGCAGGGCTTCCCTGGTGGCGCAGTGGTTGAGAGTCTGCCTGCCAGTGCAGGGGACACGGGTTCGGGCCCTGGTCCGGGAGGATCCCACATGCCGCGGAGCGGCTAGGCCCGTGAGCCACGGTTGCTGAGCCTGCACGTCTGGAGCCTGTGCTCCGCAACGGGAGAGGCCGCAATGGTGAGAGGCCCGCGCACCGCGATGAAGAGTGGCCCCCGCTTGCCACAACTAGAGAAAGCCCTCGCACAGAAACGAAGACCCAACACAGCCATAGATAAATAAATAAATAAATAAAACCCCAAAAGTTTAAAAAAATAAAAATAAAAATAGTAAGAGCCTCTCTTTAAAAAAAAAAAAAAAAAAAAGGGAGCAAATGTCCATCCTCTCCAGTGCAAATTAATTACCCCTCCCCCCAAAAGAAAGATGTTTAGAACTACAGATGACGAATCTTGTTCAAGAAAGAATTTACCAAATTGGCAGATTTCTGTCTCAAGAATAAAACAAAAACATTTCACAGGTGGAGGATTTCTTAAAGTTAAGAAAGTCACCTAAGAAGACAGGAATGTGTTTCCCAAGCATAAGGTATCTGCGCTTTGAGGTTTCTCTCCTATCGCATGTCGGGATTGTAGACAGGGAGGACACAAGGGCGTTTGTAGCTTTCAACAGCTGATTCAGGAGGTGGAGAAGCTAGGATGAAGCAGTGTAAGTAGCTCCTGCATGTGCTCCTTGAACCCAGAACGGCTGGAGAGGCGAGTTTAGGGCCAGGAGCCGGGCACCCACGCCCTCAGAGTTTTGCTGCATGACTCCGCGCCTCTGTGGCAGCTGGGGACGCCTTTAGACGCCGTGTGTCTGTGGCCTGGTATTCCCGCCAAGGCTGTCTAAGAACGAGCGCAGCAGCTAGAACACGAGGGGGCTCACGCCACTCCTAGGAGGAGCGTGTGCTGTCCACGATGGCCTGGGGCCAGTCGGAGCCACGTTTCACTGGGCAGTGCTTCTCCAGGCGTGGGCGCGTCAGGCCACCTGGGGTGTTTGTTACAAAGGCAGACGCCCAGGATGTCAGCCCTGGAGCTCTGGTCCTTGGGGCTGGGCAGATCCCAGTGCAGGAGGTTCAAGGTCTGCATGCCAAGAAACCCTGGCCGAGAAGTGACAGATTCTGGTGATAATCCTTTACCATCACGCTTTCCTACTTATTCCACACTGCTTAGGCCCTTTCAAACTCCGGGCAAGTGATTTCATTATATTTTGAGCAAGGGACAACCTCATTTTGTGAAATGTATGTATTTTGGGCACAACAAATCCTCAGTTCTTTTTTGGCTGTTTTTACAAATCAATCAAGAAATATATGCCAGGAACTACAAAAAAAGGAGGCTGATTTTTAAAAAACGTACACTGTATGTTTTCACTGTATAGAGACTAACGATGTGAAAAAAGAATTTGGCAACCGAGAAGAGCAAAAGTGCTTGAAATGCTAATTCTGTTTCTAATAGAAGGAATTATTTGGGCAACTGGTTATTGCATCATCTTGTGATTTGGAAAATGTCTTCTTTATCCTTTACTTAGTTATGTCAAAGACTGGCTGACGCTTTAGGGGTAGGCAGGGCCAGCTTCATGGCTGTGTGACACTTCAGTGGCACAAGGCCCCATGCTCACATGGGGTCCTGGTTTGGGGTTTAATACTCTGAAACTGCCATACTGACAGCGGTAATAATTTTATCTCTGACTGTGTGACTTGAAAGTGAAGTCCGAGGATAACGGAGCGTGCAGCTGGGGCCGGGAAGCTCCCCGGGGAGGGGGCTCTCTGTAGCCCACTTCCCCGTCCCCACCCAGGACTGCTGCCGCCCTCTGCCCTGCGTGCGGGGCGGTGGCTGGGGTCATCAGACGTGCCCCACTTGCTGAGTCACGGTACCCCAGCACCTGTGGGGGACCACCTGTGAGTGGCAGTGCCCAAAGCAGCGTGACATTGAAGGTAAAAACACCAAGACAGGTCAAGAGAGACCGCAGAAGCCAGGAAACTTCCTTTGTCCTGCCTCTGAACGCAGCCCCCTGCATTTCCCTTCCACGCCAGGCCCCACGCCCTGTGCAGCGGCTCTCTGTGTAGTCCCACGTGGACACGTCTTTACACGGCAGTGTGCTGCACGCAGGTCCGAGAAAGGGAAACAGCATGACTCATTTCCCCACAAACAATTCAGGAGGAGAGAATCCAAGGGCCAGTGTCTCCTCTGAAATTCCTAACATAGTTCTAGAAATGTTGCAAAATTTTAAAAACTCCCCTGATGCTCTGTTTGTTTGGAAAGACGCCTCATCATTATCTGTTGCCCCTGGTACAGCTGTGTGCAGAGACAAGCTTGGGTGGCGTTGTGCCTGATGGTGCCCCATCATGCACAAGTGACAAATGGTTCTCGACCCGGCCACATCTCGTTCCTGACTGCAGGCAGCTCTTCTGGTGTCTGAGGGTGCGTGAAGGCACAGCTTCGCAGAGGGAAGGGGTCCCGTGATCCCCAGAGAGAGGAAACTGCACTGGCCTGGATGGAAGGCAGAATGGAAGTCAGGAGGTGCCCCGGGCCCGTCAGCAGTGGGAGCTCTGTGGACGCCTGCAAGGCAAGCGCCTGAACCAGGGCGGCAGTCGGGAGTCAGAACAGGCCAGGCCGTGCCTCTGCTAATTTCACTGAACGCATTGCCTCCCACTGATTTATGTGCCTCGTTCCAGGTCGTTCTTCTTCCAGCAGGTCTGTTCCTGCTTTCCTCTTCAAGTACCCGGGAGGATGGGCATGACACTCTCTCTCCCACCTCGACAAAACAAAGCGCTGTTGGCATTCAATAAGATTGAAAAATATTTTGAAAAAGTATATTTTTTAACATAGTTAAAAATCAGCAAAGCAGAAACATATTTCTGTATATTCTTACATCAGTAGTTCTCAACTGGGGCGATTTTGCTCCCCGCAGGGGACGTGTACAGTGTCTGGAGACACTGGGGTTGTCACAGCTAGGAGCAGGGGGTGGAACTGGCATCTGGCGGGTCGAGACCGGGGATGCTGCTCAGCACCCTACCATGCACAGGGCATGATCCAGTCCCAAATGCCAACAGTGTTAGAGTTCACATAACTGAAAAAAATATTTTTCAAAACACGTTCCTGAGTTCCATTCCCCCAGCAATAATCTAGCATTATTTCTTTCCTAGGAGAAGCCTCCATGAGTCCAAATTCAGAATATTAACTCACAGGAAAATGCCCCCCAAAAGAGAAACCCAGAGTTCTCCAAGTGGTTCTAAGGGGAACAAAGTGAAGAAACGCAGCGGCGCACTGGGGATCGGCAAAGGGGGAGAAGAGGGGAAGGAGAGCCCCAACCGTGGCTACACATGACCCTCTCCAAGTAGTTGTGTTTTTTGGCCGTGTCACGTGGCTTGCCGGATTTCAGGTCCCCAACCAGGGACTGAACCCTGGGCCCTGGCCCTGAAAGCCCGGAATCCTAACCACTAGGTCATCTGGGAACTCCCCTTTAAAAAAAAAATTTTTTTTCCCCCTTTGGGTTTCCAGGTAGCTTTAAAAAATTCCGATGGGTGGGCCACATCCCAGACCAAAGAAACCCAGATCTCTGGGGGTAGGTTTCCAGCAGTTGGCGTTTTTAAAGTTTAGGGAACGTGTGATTTAAGTGTGGAGGTGAGTGGAGGCCCATGAGCTGCCTCATGGATGGTTCCTGGGTTCTCAAGTGAGAAAGAACGAGAGTTAGGGCAGGGCTGGCGAGGAGGAACTTTCCAAAGGAGCAGAAGGTGGGGGGGGGGGCTGCATGGGGGAGGCTTGAGGCAGATGTGAGCAGAGAAGCCACATGGCAGGAGGAGGGACCAACACTGGACGCTTACTGCAGCCGAGGTGCGCGGAGCGGGGAGCCAGGCCCGTGTCATTCTGAGGCCGTGGTATGGGCAGAGTGGGCCTTCATTTCAGAACGCTGCAACGCAAAGCAACCTTAGGCCCAAATAGCAAAGACCCACACTCCCCTGGGGACCAACCACTGGCGGAAGAAGCTGGTTCACATTAGGGGGCCTGCGCGATAATGAGAGGCCCGCGCACCGCGATGAAGAGTGGCCCCCACTTGCTGCAACTAGAGAAAGCCCTCGCACAGAAACGAAGACCCAATACAGCCATAAATAAAATAAATAAATAAATAAATAAAAATAACAAAACCAAAAACTATTTAAAAAAAGAAAAAAATAGGGGGCCTGAACGGGGCTCACAGGGATACAATACTCTCCTCCACGAGTTAGGTTGATCGAGGCCTGTGCAAATCCACCGAGCGCAAACCAGCCCTCAGCTAAGTACTGATAACAGGTCGAGCCTCTCCCTCCTGAGCTAAGTCGTCTGGGGACCTACACTGTCTGCACTGGATTAGCAGTACAGAAGGTGAAGACGCCAAGAAGTAGACAGGAGAGGCAGGAACAAGGTCACCGTCGTCAACTGCAGAGAGTTCTCCTTCAGCCTCGCCTTAGAGTTAACTACAAGACCTGTTTAGAGGATCCTCATCTGCTGGTTACTTTGCTCGAGCTGAGAGAAGAGTTTCTCAGCCTTGGCACGATGGCTATTTGGGGCCAGATCGTCCTCCGCTGTGGGCGCTGTGCTGGGCACTGTCGGATGTTGAGTAGCATCCTTGGCCTCCACCCACCAGATGCCAGGAGCAACCCCCTACCCACTTGTGACAACCAAAAGGTCTGCATATATTGCCTAATACCCCTGTGGATCGATATTTTCTGAACTGGGGAGGGAGGGTCACTCATATAATTAGATAGTTGTGAATTCAATGGAGTAGGTGGTGACCAGCACTGAAAAAATGAAATGAAAGTGGATAAACAAGAAAGTTACAGTTTGTCACACATGGCAAGGGTAAGGGTGATTTCATGAGCATTTGGGTTCGACGGGAAATGTGCTTCTGACTGTGGATGGTCAGGAGCACATTTCGTATCTGGAGAGAAGGAAAGATAAAAGAGCTCAGCTAAGTGTGGTGAGGTTAGCTGGAGGAAACCCTGCACTGTAGCCTCAGGAATCAGGGGTTAACTGTATAAATCTCCCGTGAGATCAATTCATGGAGTCTTTTGTAGGGTATGTGGGAGAGGCGGCCAAGCACACCATCACAAGGCTCCTCGGGCAGAATGCAGGAAGACAGAAAAGACTAGAAGGACTGAGCCCAAGTGTATAGATGGAGTGATTAGGGCTCAGACCCGGTAGGATCAGGGTCACAGAGAAACACCTCAAAGAAAAAGCCAGTGTCTGGCACAGAGTTGCTCTACCACGTGCTAGTGTCAGGGTGGCTTATTTTGAAGATACTCTGTCTTCAATAGGTCTGTGTTAGAGGCCCCTTTTCACTTAGAGACAGTGTCTGCAAAAATTGCATTATATTACTGCCTTAAAAAATTCTTTTATTGAGATACAATTTACATACCATAAAATCCACCCACCGTAAGTGTATATCAGTGTTGTTATTTCTTTGTATATTCTGAGTTGTGCAACCATGACTACAAATCTAGTTTTAAAACATTTTCATCACCCCCAAAAGAAACGTGGCACTCATCATCTGTCACTCCCCATCTCTCCCCTCCTATAGCTGGCAATAACCACTCAAATACCTCCTGTCTCCGTAGGTCAATCCTTCCTGGACGTTTCAAAGAAATGGCATCAAATAATAGGCAGCCTTTTGTGTCCCAGCATAACGTTTCTGAGTTGCAACCACGCTGTAGCACGAATCAGTATTTCATTTCTTTTTATGGCTGACTCATATTCCATTGTGTGGAGAGACCACATTCTGTTCATCCACTCAGCTGCTGATGGACGTCTGGGGTGATTCCAGTTTTTCTTTGAATAATGCTGCTGTGAACACTGCTCTAGGAGCCTGTGTGGACGTGTGTCTTCTTTCCTCTTGGGTGGCTATTTACGACTGGTCGCACTATAACACTGAAGTTGTCGATTCAAAGAACAAAAACTTCACTATGTGAGTGTTCTGCAGAGATACAAGAACGCCTCTGGAATTAGTTCTCGACTACAGAACCCAAGTTGAGGGGTCTTGCTCCGTGAAATGAAAGGCTGAGCATTTCTCTCACATCTCTTCGTTTCACAGTCCATGTTGAAGCATGGGAAAAAATAACTTGGGGAAACAATCTGCTTACAAAGTCCGTGTGATGGGTACCAAAAGAGGGAATCATTCAAACCCATCACCCCGCTGTCTCCCAGGCCTGTGAAGTTTGTCATTAACAGGCGGGGACTGATGTCTTCTCTCGGTGATGCCTCCTTGCCCTACCATGTAATTTTGTGCGTTCAAAGTCATTCAATTTTTATGTAATTAGTGATATCCATCATGCCCCTAAAATGTGCATGTGTACATAAACAGAAACTGTGTACTTCACAGAATACAACAGAGGGAAAATTTCCACTCCTCACCATGAACGTTTCGGCTTTGCTGGATATCCCAGGGAACGTGGCAGGCAGTGCTTTGTGACAGAGAGCTTCCCATCCCAGATCCTTCCGAGACCAGGGTATTTGGGTATTTTTGGTTCTCTCCAGTCACCTGAAGCATGCTTTTTCCCCCTTCAGGACCACCTTTTCTCTGATCTGAGGTCTCAAAGGACAGGAAGCAGCTCTTGGCTTGGAAAATTTGCCAATGTTTTTTCTACCTTTAACATTGGAGAGCTTCAAATAGGAATTCCAAATAATCCCAAAGCAAGCAGTCAACACACTTATCCATGGCAGGAGGAAACTGTAACCATTTTTTTTTTGCCCTGCGGGTTGCGGGTAAAGAAAGTTACTTGTATAACTACACAAGGAGGTAATTTAGAATAAATTTCTTCAGGGTTGAACAAGAAGAATGCTCTACACTAAGGAAATTAAAACTGTATGCACTGGAATTTTAAGCCGTCATTAAAAGTATGCCTTTGAAAAATATTTAGCGACCTAAAAAAATATTTTTAAGGCTAGGTAACCAAATCAGAATGCTAAGCTATTTAGACAGTGCGAGCCCCATTTGATTATTCACCTCCCTGCTACCCTCAACTCCCATGTTTGGATGGAACATTTTTTTCTGCAGAGAAAAACGACAGGCATGTCATGCACGCAAACATTAACACCGGTTTTCTCTGGGAATCTTTATTTTCCTGGACAGAAAATTGGCTATGCTTCCCTTTGTATTAGGAAGAGTAAACATCATTTAACATCTAAGCGGTAAAGTCTCAGGAAAGTGGCAAATATTTCATCAGGAGGCTTAGGAATGAACCCGACCGTCTTCGATAACTTTGCGAACCCTCTCGCCACTACACCGTACCAGAGGCTTCTGAGGTTACATTTATGGGGCGTCTGATACTAGGCAGGCAGCACACAGCAGTTCCAGCGCCCAGCCTCCCGCGCGGTCCTACTGGGGGTTTAATTATAGGGCTGGGTAGTGGGGAGCGGTTCTCAAACTGTGCAGCGGGTACTTCACCCTTTTGACATTCAGCAGAAATTCAGAGAAACCCTCCTGCGTCCACCGACAGGACGGAGAGCCCTAAACGTGTGGATCTGGCTTTTCCCTTCCCTGAATCCTCCACCTCCGTGCCCCAGTGCTACCACAAAGCACCCCCGGCCTCCAGTACCTTCCCCTTTACCTTTGGCCCCCGCATCCACCTATCCCCAGACCCACGCGCCAGTCCCCCGCGGCCCAGCCCCTCTGCTGTCCCTTTCCCGTTTCTCCGCAGCCCCCACTCCCCGCCCCGAAAGGCCCTAGGATCCCCGGGAGCAAACTGTGAGCCCGAGCAGTGTTTTGGGAGCAGAGAATTTAGAGAGAGCGGGGCCAGCAGGGCCGGCAGGCCTGGGGGGAGGGGCCGGGGGGGGGAGGGGCGCTGCGAGTGCGCCGCTCTTCGAAGGTCGTCGGTAACTCCTTCCTGGCGGGGCTGGGCGCTGGCGTTGACCTCTTAACAAAGAACAGGTTCGGCCGCCGCCCCTCCCCCGTCCCGGAGGCCGAGGAGGCCACATGACCTTTCCAGGCTCGCCCCTCCCCCGCCGCGAGTGGCTGGAGGAGGGAAGGAGTATGGGGGAGGGGAGGGAGTATGGGGGGAGGGGAGATGGAAGGAGGAGGAGGAGGGAGCCTGCAGTTGCGGCGGGAAGGTGGTCGCGGCGAGCAGGAGGGAGTGGAGGGCGAAGGGAGCAGGGGGCGGTGAGGAATGGGAGGTGAAACAGAGGGGTGGGAGGAGGGGGGAGCGGGAGGGGAGGGGGAGGGGGAAGGGAGGGGGAGGGGGATGGGAGGAGGAGGGGGAGGGAAGGTAGAGGAGGAGGGAGAACGGAGAAGGGAGCAGAGGACGGAGGAGGGACGGAAGGCTAAGGACAGGGGCGTTGGAACCCCATTCCGGAGACTCATTAGGATGTAATTGCCAATTTCTTTTTTTTTTAAAAAAACCAGACTGTATAAATTTACAGTTTCCTTTTCAGCTGAAGCAGACAATGTTAAAACACATTAGATTTTCTGTTTCGGAATGCAAATTAAACATAGCCGAGCTTTTGGAAGGCTTAATTAAGGGCTTAAGAAAATATGAGATTTAAAACATGGATACTTGAGTAAGGCAGATTTTAGTCTGAGGGGAAATGTGGCCTTTTTTTTTTTTAAACTTAAAAAGAAAATTGCTTAATAATAAAACGGCCCAAGCCTTCCTTGAACATAACAGGAAGTCTGCTTTAAAAAAACATTTTTTTTTTTTTTAAACAACCACTTGTTCACAGACTGAGAGGGGGTGGGTTTGAGGTGGAGGCTGGGTGCCCTGAGACCCAGCAGCAGAGCTGCCTGCCAGGTCATCATAGAGGGACCCCCCCAAGCTTGCTCACCCGCCAGCCGCAGCAGTCCTGAGCCCTTCCCCCTCTAGTCTAGAGAGGACTTTCCTAAATAGCTGCCTGTAACTGGGTTCCCTTCTGTTCCCTGCTCCCGCCTTCAGCCCCAAAGCAAAACAACAAGACCAACCAACCAGAAAAGCCGCCGCCTCCCTCCCCCAAACAAAAACCAAAACCCACCCCAAACTTTGCATCAGCTGTTCTTGCTCACGTTATGTGAACTTCGTGGGCTATTTTCTGCTCTTTTCTTTCCCTTGAGAGATATTTAAGGCCTTTAAATGCCATTCTGTGCACACAAAACTTAAAAATGGTCTGACACGGGGGAAAATTGGCAAACGTATAGTTCACAATCTGTTACCGTCACATGAAGCCAGATTCAGTAAAAGCTCCACTGGCTCTTTCTTCCAAGCCAGGTTATGCAACGTCTTAAAATTCTTAAAATCGTCTGGGGACTTGTCTGAGAGAGGAAGAAGGGGGAGCCATGAGGGAGAGGAAGACAGGATTTGGTTGCCACGTGTAAGTTTTTTTGGGGGGGATGGGTCGTCGTGGGTGTAGCACATGTTTGGGTTTAGTAAGCTATACCATTTCAGTCTAAAGAGCAAGAAGTCTCTGGCATTTTAACTATCTGGGCTTTGCAAATTGGGAAGGAAAAAAAAAAAACAAAAGGCATCCTATGAACCTGAGAGTTTCTGTAGGGTCTCTGCATTCCGGTAGCAGAGCAGTGGACTGGCTTTGCCAGGACTGCCATATCGGAGTAGCACAGACAAGGCTGCTTAAACAACAGGAATTTATTTCCTCATAGTCCGGAGGCCAGAGTCCAAGATCAAGGTGTCGGCAGCATTGGTCTCTCCTGAGGCCTCTCTCCTTGGCTTGTAGACGCCACCGTCTTCCCCCTGTGTCCTCACATGATCTTTCCTCTGCGAGCGTCTGCGTCCTAATCTCCTCTTCTTATAGGGACACCCGTCCTGTTGGGTTAGGGCCTACCCTAATGACTTCATTTTAACTTAATCATCTCTTTAAAGGCCCCCTTTCCAAATATAGTCATGTTCCGGCCTACTGGGAGTGAGGATTTCAGTTTACGAATTTTGGGGAGGACACAACTATGGTCCTAATAGGACTGAGGGCTTCACACAGGAGGAGGGAGAGAGGGTGGCTAAGGCACTCCCACCCCTTCTGCACCCTGGCCTCGGGGTGCCCCGTGGTCTCTCGGCACCTGGGCTGTGCAGTCTGGAGGGAGGAGTGGGTGGAGGAGGGGAGGGACCTGCCCGTGGGTGGTGCAAGGGCAGTGGCTAACTGCCAGACCTGGGCCCTGCGCCTGTACAACAGCTGCATTTTTAATTCTCTTTTCTGGGAGATGAGAGATTTTTAAAAAGAGATTACTTCAGTATTCCACCTTCACCGCAGCCTGTGTGTCATCTGAATATGCTGCTAGGGGTGAATTATTCCCAAGTAATATCTTTTTGACAGGAGTTGTATCTTATTCATGTTTGGGTCCCCAGAGCTTGCTAGAGAGCTGGGCACCTAGGAGGGAGCCTAAGGTGTATCTGTGGAATAATCATGTGGGTTTTCAAGATGTTAATTTAATCTTCATTGATCGTATGTACCAGAAACCACAAAGCCTTTTGTTGTGAAATGATTACTGGTAATTACTGAAAAGAGACAGAGTTTTGTCTTTCTTCTTTGCTTTAATTGGGAAGAAATATCCCGGCTGTGAATGTTCCGATGTTGCTGGTTTCCTCAAGCCGTTCTCAGGAAGGAGATGTCCTAAGGCTAAAAAGTCTGTTGGAGCTTCTGTTTCAGTGGACTTCATTAACACTCGATTCCAGTGCAGGGGTGACTGGAAGGGGTTGGTGATCTCAGGATGCTTTTAAATGTGCACAGATCAGCCTTGCAGTTCAGCCGTGGCAGTGTCGGCAGAAGCAGAGAGGATACGGTGAACCGCAGACATAATTCTGGAGACGTTTTTGCTTGTGATTATCTTGAAATGGTCCTGGAGCACGGGCTGGCTTGGTCACTGGTAGGCGGCTTGTCCTTTGCCTCTGGGGGAAATCCATCCTGTCCCGGACGCTCCCAGGGCATCGGTGACCTCCCCCTGTATACACTTTAAGGAGCGCAGTGCGTTCTGTCGTCCCCTGAGGCTCTGGGGCAGAAGCTGCTGGTCACTGGGCGAAGCTGAGGGAGCTGGGTCAATCCGGCACCCTTCATTGTCCTGCCAAGCTGAACAATTCTAATCTGCTGCACCGCGCGAGCAGGAATCTACTGTCAGTAAGTCACTAGCAATTATATATCTGGGCTGATGGAAAGCTTTGACCCGAAGTTCCGGTAGGTAATTAATGACAGGCCAAAGGCTGGGGAAAATGGCATCACTCATTCTTTCAGTCCTTTCGCTCCCTTCTAAATTCTTGGGTCTTTTTCGGTGTATTTTGCTTATCTTGTTTGCCTTTGCACTTTATTTGGGAGAGGGCTGGAAAGGAAGTGAAGTGTTTGAAATATAGGAGTAGGAAATGAAAGGAAATTACTGCTTGGTAACAGCACCAAAGAAAGGTGGAAATATCTGTAGTGGACACTGGTGGGTTTTGTCTGCTCCCGTGTCCACCCCCTGTCTTATGGTTAAAACAAGTCAGGTTTCCTTTAGGGAACACATGGCTACGTGTTCTTTAGGGAACTCTCAGGCCCTGTGATATAAAGCTCCAGGGGTAGACCTGGAGACCAGGCCTGGCCAAACAGCATTTCAAATCCCTTGGCTACAGTGACTGGTTAGGCAGAAGTCTGTGACCCATGATCTAGAGACTCTAGAGACAGCCACATGTGGGCTTTTGCTAGAATTTCTAACAAAGAGATTCGTTTGTTTATAAATCCATCTTTATCAGTCCTTGAGACTGAAGACAGCACTGAGGCACTGAGAAACATGGAGCCAAGGAGTGGAGAGAGAAAGACCATAGTAGGTAGCATTTTAGCACCTGGACCTAGCCAAGCCTGAATAATATTCACTTCCTTTTTTTTTTTTTAAACACAATTTGAGTTGCTCATGCTTGCCATTGGAAAAAAAAATCCTGGCTTATTAGAATACTAACTAACCTCTGTTTTGTAGAGAATTAAAATGATATTGAATGCTATTTATAGAGTCACAGAGATTCCCTCCTTTCTTCTTTCACTATGATGTATGATCTATGGGCATAAAAATGCATTCAAGATCCATATGTTTTACTGAATAATAGAAAAGGAACAATCAGCGATCACTCAAGTCACGAAAGAGAACACCGCCAGTGCTTCCATCATCACCACCCATCTTTCCCTACTAGAAGTTACCACTCTTTTGACTTTGGGGATAATCATCTCCTTGCTTTTCTCTGTAGCTTTACTCCACGTCTGCACCCTTAAACAGAATGAATTTTGTATTAATGGATCGTACGGCGTGTATCTTGGGGGTCTTACATCTGTCACTCACCGTTACAGGCCTGATGTTCCTCTCTCCGCGTAGCTAGAGCTCATTCATTCTCAAGGCTATCAGAGCATTCAGCAGACGACAGTGCCACAATGTATCCATTAGGGAGTATTTTTTGCACCCGATGTTTACAGTAGAGAATTCACTGAAGTCCATCAGTCCAACAGAGCTCATATTGGAAACAAACTGAAATGTTATGTACTGCTCTTTGCGGAAGCCTGATCTTGAATCAGCCCAGCCATATGCCGTCCTTGGTCCACATCCAAGCTGCTGATGGCTGCTAAAGAAAAATTGCACAACTGAGTGAATTCATGTTACTACAGATCATGATCTTCAACCCCAGCTGGGCCCTCCTGAGAGCGAGTGATTCTGCGAGCCCCTCTTCAGCTCTCTATTCCATCCTCCAGTCCCAACTGCGTCAAAACGACACAGCTTTCTCCCTGCCCCGTCTCGGCATACTCTCAGCGGATGACCTTGCCTGACGGTGGTCATTAGGTAGAAAGTCATTCATTTCTTAACTTGGCAATGATGACTCTTACTTGCATCCACACCCATCTTCCCTGCCATCTCTGGGGTCCAGCTGCCCTTCTTTCCTGGTAACACCTCCCCCTGTGCCCTCTCTCCACTTGGTAGCTCTGTCCTTGGCTCCCACTTCCCACCCCCAACCCCGAGTTTGACAATGTCTGTGAAAGGCCGTTGCCTTAATAACCTCATCTTCAGCATCCCTGCCACACTCCTGGGTCTTTTCAGGTCTCATCTGGATTATTACAGTCTTCCTAACTGGTCTGCGTTTTAGTTCAAGCTATTTTCCTCTACCAAAGTCAGAATAATGTTTCTGAAATGCAAATCTGATTATATGAATCTGTGTTCATTTCCTAGGGCTGCCATAACAAATGACCTGTAACAGGTGGCTGTATTCTCTTACAGTTCTGGAGGCCACAAGTCTGAGATCAAGGTGTCAGCAGGATTGGCTGCTCTGGAAGCTCTGGGGGAGAATCCATCCCATGTCCCTCTCTCAGCTCTGGTGGCCATCAGCCACCTTGGCTTGTGGGCCCACCACTCCAATCTCTGCCTCCATCTTCACATGGAGTCTTGGTCTCTGAGTTTCGAACCTTCGTCTCCTTTCTCTTTCAGGGACACGAGTCATTGGATTTAGGGCCCACTGTGAACCTGGATGATCTCATCTCAAGATCCTTACCTTAATTACATCTGCAAAAACCCTATTTCAAATAAGGTTGCATTCTGAGGTGCCACGAGTTAGGACTTGGACATATATTTTGGGGGCTGCTGTCTACCTCACTACATGCCTCCTTGCTTAAAATCATCCAATGGTACCCCACTTCTCTTCTGGGTGTGAACTAAACCCCTCAGCCTGGAATACTTTCCCCAGCCTGTGCAGTCTTACCTGCTCTGCTGAGTACCCACATTCCTCCCCCTTTCTTAGTCCCTTCCACTCTCATGTCTTACTAAGTCTCTGCTCAGCAATGCCCTCCCTCCCTCTGGACTCCCCCATCTTTCTCCAAGTCCACAAAGTGCCATGTGTAGACCCACAACTAATAGAGCACAGAGGTGAAAACCATCCCCAAAGCCAACCAGTGCCGTAGACTAGAAATGTGTGAAACTTTATATGGAATGTTTAATCTTAAAAAAAAGTCAAAATATACCTACTCTTAAGTTACCTGTTGGTAGGGAAAAAAAACCCCAAAAATCTTCATTAAAGAATTTGATTGCTTATGAAAATGACAACTGCAATTTCCCATTACACAGAAATTACTGATAACTATCGACAAAGAAGGGGAAATATGAGTGTGGCCACGGAATTCGAAGATGTAACTGGTTATTATGGTAATATTTAAGTGGAATTCTGTTTACACCTTAGGGCAAAATAACCGGACTGTGAGGTGAACAGTCTAGATAATCTTGTGTTTTAACAGCATATTTAAATTACAGCCCTGTTTACTTATAGGACTGAATGGCCAGTTGGACCAAAACAATGTGGTTAGTATGGGCGGCAATTTCTGGAACTTCAGGTCATGAAGGAAAAGCAGATTTGGCATCTGGTAGGTGCCAGCAATGTAGGAACAAGACTTGCCATCAACACTGTGTTATGGATGACGTTTTATGGCTATCTGGTTTTATTCCATTTTTTTATATTTCTATTAAAAATTTTTTTATTGTGGTAAAATATACACTACCCCAAATTTACCATTTTCACCATCTTTGTACAGTTCAGAGGCATTAAGTACTTTCGCAGTGATTTTATTTCACCTTCCTGAGGAATTCTAGAATGCATACAGCATAACTTAAAACTGGCTTGAAAGTGCAGACACTTGGCAGTCTGTTCTTTTTTAAACCTATGAGAGAAAGAAATCTTTATGTCCAATAATACATTTGAGAATTTGATGAACTATTTTCTTGATGGCCTCTCACTACAGAGAGAAGAAAAAACTAGTTTATAAGCCTATGGACATGATGCAGGCTATTGTTTTTTCAGTGCATTTTGTGCTTTCTATTTTGGAGTGAGCTTTCTGGTTTGTAGGATAAGAGAATCTCAAAGTGGGCAAGACGTCAGGAAAATAAGACTAAATCATGGTACCGATCCAAATGGAGAGAGCCTGTGAGAACTTGATGAGTATCCGCGGGATTCTGGAAACCTTTCAAGTCCTCCTAATGCCTTCACTTGTAACTGAGGCTAGAAGCTGAAATAACAACAGAACTTTGAAAATTCTGATGTCTCCAGATGGGGTGGAGTTATTTCAGTCTTCTGGATTTTGATGTTCATTTGGACATATTAACGTGCACACAATTAAAAAAATTTTTTTGTTCCAACAGAAAGATAACCCTCATTCTGCACAAAACATCTTTCGAGCAATCATTAAATAACAGATCGATGAAGTGCTTCAAATCTTCAGCTCAGCAAGTGAATTAATTTGAAAAAGAATGACATAAAGGTTCTCTGTTCTTTCTGTGAGGAAGTTTCGCCCAAATGATTTTTCAAGATGAGCAAAAGAAAAAAAAAAGCATAATTGCAGCTGTCACTAGATCATTTTCTCCTTCATTTTTGGGGTCTATTCTTACTTGTTCAAATTGTATAGACAGCTTTGATCATGCTGCCGTTGCCAAGCAATTCACTCATCTGCTGAGTCCCCTACTGCCAAACCGAACTGTTCTCTCACCAGACGATACTTTGTTCCAAACAATCCGATTTTCATCCTGTGCTTTGAACTCTGTTACCACTGCCTTAAGAAGAGAGAATACTTTCGGAATTTTTTGACTATAGGAAACAGAACACATGAAGCTTGGTTTTCACAACTTGGATTTTTATGTGGATTCCCAGACAGCTCTCATGTTCTAAAATTACTCTTTGGTCATCTCACTATGTGTTCCCTAATTCTGCACTTCAGTGCTTCTAGAAGGGCTGCCCTCCTTTCCCCCGAAGGCAGAAAGGGCACAGTCACTATGTTTTTCCCCCGCACAGGAATAAGAAAAATTATTTGTAGTCCATTTTTATCATGACTCTTGTGTGGACTCTTTCTTTTCTGTGTAAGGTGTTTCTAGTGCCTTGGTGGGACAACACACTTTTTAAATTCTTTTTTAAAGCAAAACCTTCTTAAAAGGAAGATTGCTTCTGCGTTTCAACTTGCGGACTCATTGGTTAGTGATGGCATTGCTGACTCGTGCTGAGGGGTGCAGCCTGGGCTTCTGCATGACCCCTGGCAGCCCTTGGGCTGGATAAATTTAGCATTAATTGATTTCCCAGGCCAGTGAGTGTGCACACACCAGCAATTTTCAGAATCGATGAAATAATGAAGTGAGGCAACCAAGCTGACTGGAGGGCATCGGAGAGCATCCCCTCCTTTTGCTGCCTCCCACTTGAATTTTTACTAAACAGAAAATTCAGGGGCTGAGGAATGGGTGGCCAGATAAATTACAGGACACCTAGTTACATGTGAATTTTGGACACATAGCGAATGATGTTTTAATATCAAGTACATCCCAAATATTGCTTGGGATATACTTAGAATGAGCCGAAAGTCTATTATCTCACATTTCACTTGAGTGAAGCTGGAGCCTTCACTGAAAAACTCATTCTTTATTTCTTTTTCTCTTCTCACTTATCATGCCCTTTAGACCTACAGGGACCAGGTGACTATCCAGCTGTTGAACTGTTACTAGTCTGAATTGTTATGTGAGGTAGACTTCTAAGGCTTCATATGAAGAAAAAAAAAGGACGCCAGCTTCCTAAGACTTTAATATGAAGAAACAAAGTTTCTCATTAATAACTTTAGTATCAATATTAGGTCATATGTTGAAGTCATACCATTTTGCATCTACTGGGCTAAAATATATTATTAAAATTAACTTGTTTTTAATTTTTAATATGGCTACTAAACCATTTAGAATTATATACGTGGTCTGCATTATATTTCTGTTAGATGACATGGCTTTAAAGCAGGGATTGGCCAACGTGTTTTGTCAAGGGCCGGATAGTGACTCTTGTGAGCTCTGTGGTAGACAGACAGGATCTCTGTTGAAAATTCGCAACTTCATCCGCCTCGTAGCCTCTGACGATATGTAAAACAAATGGGTGTGGCCGAGTGCCAATAAAACTTTATTTATAAAAATAGGCGTGGCTTATTTGGCCCAAGGGTGTAGTTTGCTGATCCCTGCTTGAGGAGAGACTTGGGGTTTTTATTTATAATTTTTAAATGAAGTATCTACATGACTCTTAGTCTCATGATTTGGACAGAGGGAGAAAATACTTGTAAGCGGACAATTTATCTTTCTCAGGGTGGTCTGACTACTAAATAGGAAATTGTTGACAGTTTATTGCTTTTTTTTAATAAGGGAGAAGAAAAAGCACGGGTATAGCCACTCATATGGGGGTTCTTCCTTGTGTCAAAGCCTCCTGGATACCCACCCACACGGGGAAGCGTAGGTCGGCTGTCATCCATTCTGCAGAGGCAGTGAGGGCCCGGGATACACACATTTTGTCCCAAGTGCTGCAGAAGTGTGAGGGCATGCTTCACCCACAGTCCATGTGAGAAACTGCAACTCCCTCTAACAGATGTTAAAGACAGGAAACAACAGACATGGGGGCTTTCATGCCGGTAAAGCGAAAGGAATTTTTACAAAGGGCTATAGAAGTAGTAATTCCCTTTGCTCACCCAATTAAAATGTTTATTTACTGAGAGCATGGCATGATGTAATTTTATAAGAACTGACTTCCATGCGATTGGGAAATTCCCTGAAATGTAAAACCTTTCAGGATCACATTAAAAAAAAAAAAAAAACCAGTGACAGGCACAGATACATTTTGGGAGGTGGGCTGGGGAACAAGAGCCATCAGTCGTGATTGGTAAATAAATGAGGTGCTTATATGTTTCTTTTACTGACGAGGGAGGCTCAGAAGTAGTTCTGGAATAAAATCATCATCCATGAAAGTGTAATCCCAAGAAGTTTATAAATTAAAGTTTATTACCTGATTCATGCTCTTCTTTTCAGGGCTGAGGGAAACTGGAAACAGTT
Source organism: Eubalaena glacialis (assembly GCF_028564815.1). Classification (NCBI taxonomy): domain Eukaryota; kingdom Metazoa; phylum Chordata; class Mammalia; order Artiodactyla; family Balaenidae; genus Eubalaena; species Eubalaena glacialis. The sequence goes on along the minus strand of NC_083736.1, from coordinate 7,010,503 downwards.
TATGTCCCTTCAGTTTTGCAGTCCGTGAAATGTGCCTCAGTGACAATGTTTAAGTTGAATTTCCATTTCCATTGTCATTTTTCCTTTTGGCACTGGTGTGTAAATGTAATTTCGCTGCAACTGAAGTACTTGCTTAAGTAGCTGGGAACTCCTGTGGGATTAGGTTAGGGCTGGCGATGGGGTGCACTTTTCAGATGTAAGAGCTTACAGCCTTTGGGGATTCCAGTGAATGGCTTGTACACGAGTGCCTATTTGGGGGCACCTGTTCCATCTCTTGCTTTTCATTACCTTGTCAAAAATCTCGATATTCTCCTGGAAGAAAAGAAAGTAAAATTTAGTGGATACTACTGTGTAATGGGCACTTAATGTAGGACTTTACATATATTTCACTATCAAAATTACCCTTTGACTAATAATAAAATACAAAATCTATAGTAATATAAAACATACAAAATACTTGGTAATATAAAGTAATACAATACCTTTAAAAATAGTCCATTTTATTCTCTCCCTAAACCGTATATCATTAAAACTGCTTTCCAAGTGATATAAATTGAGGCACAAATCATCAGTCTAATAAGTTCTAAATCATCTGTTGCCTTTTAGAAATTGTTGGTGGGATCTTTGTTTTAATACAGCTGCCACTAACAAAATAATGCCAGGATTTGATAGGGGCAACTGCGTTAAGCTACTCCAGGAATGCAATGTACTGAATGTTGATGTCCTCCTCCTAAATTCGTATGTTGAGATCTAACTCCCAAGGTAGTGGTATTTGGAGGTGGGGCTTTTGACAGGTAATTAGGTCATGAGGCTGGAGCCCTCATGAATGGGATTAGTGCCCTTATAAAAGAGACCCTAGAGAGTTCCCTCTCCTCTCTTGTCATGTGAGGACACAGGGAGAAGGTGCCTTCTATGAACCAGGAAACAGGCCCTCACTGGATACCAAATCTGCTAGCACCTTGATCTTGGACTTCCCAGCCTCCAGAACAGTGAGAAATAAATGTCTGTTGTTTACAAGCTGCCCAGTCTATGGTAGTTTGTTAGAGGAGCCCAAAGGGACTAGGCCAAAGGACTTCCCCTTAAAATGATAGACCCTAATGGGTCCTAGCGCCGGGGGGTGTGTTTCAGCTGCAGTGGGTGTGGGTGTGTTGCCTGCAGGTCAGTGCCAGGGTCTCACCTGGACGGCTGTCTCAGCCTTGCCCAAATGCCACCACAAAAGCAGCCTGCCCCCAGACCTGTCCCGTGCCCCTCCAATGTAGTGAGTCTCCATAGCAGCAGGAGGCCGCCACACCTGCCTGGCCACTGACACCTGTGTCCACTCAGTAGATTCTAGGAGCTTCCGACGTCAGTACAGAATGTGCTTCCAGAGCCTTTACAAAAGTCTGAGATTCAGTTAAGAATCATGCCCTGCATTTGGCTATGACTTTGTAATCTCCTTTAATCTAGAACAGTCTGTCTGCCTTCAGTTTTTCTTTTATGCCATTGACGTTTTTGAAGAGTCCTGGCTTGTTGTCTTCTATAATGTCCCATGGTCTGTATTTGTCTGCCTGTTTCCTCATGATTCCATGCAGGTTGGACAATTTTGGCAAGAACACTGAAGAGGTGTTACTGTGTCCCTTTCACTGAGTTATACCGGGGGATCTAATGCTCAAGTTGACTTTTTACGGCTTTTGCTGAGCTTGGTTAGTTGGTTAGGGCTGCGCCCACTCAATATCCTTGTCATGCAGGCACCTTCTTTCCTGTGTAAGGAATGAGTCAATGGGGGGCAGGGGGGTGATATTTTGGGACTGTGAAGATCTGTTCACACCCATCCCCTAACTGTTCCTGTTTGAAGTACTACACTGCTGGTTACAGAATGGTGAATTACTAATTTGATCATTTCTTTTATAAATTATTCTTTTTTCATTTCCCCTTCAGCTTTATTAAGATATAATTGACACATTAACACTGTGTGAGGTCTTCTGCAAGTCCTTAGCTAAAATTCTCTACGAAGAAGAGCTTGACTTCTGTACCCCAACTTTTGTGCATCATTAGAGCCTCATGGGTTTTTTTCTTTTTTTGGTAATTGTTGTTGTTGTTGTTTCGGTTACATGTGTTGTCATCAATTAGCATTATTATTCTTTTGGATGCTCAAACTGTCCCCGAATTGGCCAGTGGGAGTCCTTTTGGCCACCATCAATATTAAAAGGCAGATTCCTGCCCACCCCAAGCCTCCTACATGTGACGTGGTTAAAAGAACTACATATGGAGTTGATGTTTTTGATATTACTGTGTTTTCATGCCTTAGCCAGAATTTACAGCATTTAATTTGTCAAAGATTAACATCTTGGGCAAAGTTGACCTGGACCACAGGGAAATTTTGTTGATAAAACACTGTGGTTTACCTATTTAAGTCAAGACTCAAGTTTGCTGAAAATTTTACGACAGCAGAAATTCACTGACCAACCCCAAAATGTTTACATCAACATATAAGACAAAGCCCCAGCTCTTAGTGGTTTGAGAAGAAAGGCGTTTTTTAAAAAGTCACAGCAATCTACAAATTTCAATTTGATACAAATACTTCTTGTGGTATTTCCAGTGTGTGTGCATTACTCCACTGTAGGTGGTGCGTGTCCGTGTGTGTGTGTGTGTGTGTGTGAGAGAGACACTGCTCCAATGAAGACAGTGTGCATGCTTGTATGTGTCCACTTCTCCATGTATGTCCCTCTGTGTCTGTGTATGTGGCCGTGCACGTGTACAATGCCCCATCTGAGACAGCATGTCTGTGTGTGTGTGTGTGCATGTGTGTGCTTCACTGTAAGGTACTTCAGCTCGTGAGAAGCTCCTTGGCTCTGGATGATGATGATCTCAGTTCACTTTGTAAAAGTAATTTCACTCTTTCCTGCATTTCTTTCATGCACATGGTCACTGAATATGATTTCCCTCAAATTTTATGAAAAAATGTTCTTCCCTTACTGTTATTTGAGGGGCTGTTTCTTTATATTTGCATATCCCTGATGCAACACAGGGGCACTTCTGCCGCCTGATACGCATACTTCACAAGCTGAGCCTGAATCTAATGAAATGATTGAAGTTAGCTTCCATGAGGCAAAAATCTTCGGTCTAAACTCATCTTAGAACTGGAGTAAAATGAATCTGGGAAAAATTACTGAGAGCTGCTTGTGTGGTTCCCGTTGCAGTCTCTTCTGAGACTGGGCGGTGGAGGGAATCATGAGTAGGGTAATGTATTACAGAAATGTGGCCTTGTTTGTGCTTGATTATGTTGACAGCAGTGTAATTTAGTGCAGAGTATGAGCTGTGCTAGAAATGTTAAAGCTTCTGATACAGCCAAGATTTTCCCTTTGCTTCCTTGTTCATCAGGCTCAAAAAGCACTAGAACCTTTTGCTAAGTTAGTGAAATATCAAGAGGAAAAACTACAGCGTGTAAAAATAGCAAGAGAATAGAACAGTAGGTCAGAGAGTTAAAATACGTTTTGCAATCGAGTATGTGCAACCTTCCTTTTCTTTCCAAAGATCCTTTGTGGTCTCTTTCCCTGGGTTTCCACTGCATTAGGGAGGGGAGGCCATGTGATGGTCCAGTAACTGACAACCCCAGGGACTGACGACTCAGCTTTTTTCTTGCTCTTGCTACATGTCACTGCAAGTTGGCCCAAGGCCTCTGCTACAATGGTCACGTGGAGACTGAGGTCGATGGAGATAGGGAGGTGGGGGGGGGGGATGACAACCCCACTGTAAAGCATCCCCCTGAAATGTCATGTTTCTCACTTTCATGGGGGAAACAAGTCACAGGGCCAGACCTGAGTTCAACTAGGTGGGGATGTTTCATCCTTTCTCAGGGAGTACTGCTCACCTTGAAATACGGGTGAGCACTACTGCAGATACCACATTAGTTATCAGGATCTAATACACTGAAGGGCTTGAAATATATGACATAATCATGCCAACGGCAAGCCTGTTCAATCCAGGTTAGTAACAAATACCCTACATTTAAGGTGTGCTGAGAAGCCAGACATAATATGCTCTCAACCATGATGTCACCCTCGTCGTCTTTGCTCATTTTCTCCCTGTGAGTGATCAAATACTTGGACTTCTTTGAATATATCTTAGTATCTAGGTCCTAAATGTTTCACTCTTGATTTTTCGTAAGAGGTTGTTTTTTTTTGTTTGTTTGTTTTTTAAAGGAGGGGGAATTACCTTCTAAATATAGAAGGAATAGATTTTCATTGTTAAGAATTTAGGAAATGCAGAAAAAGATTAAAAAAGAATAAAATATGCTATCAGAGACTTTCAGTTTAGGGGACACACACACAGAGCACAGAAGCCACTGAATTAAAACAAACAAAAAAGACAGCCCATTTTAAAGGAATTTGTATTCCTTTGATTATTAAAAAGGTTCTGAACATTTTCCCACCGGATGTTTAGAACTGTATGTATAATGTTTATTCTCTTACGTTTTCCTGTTCTTTTCTGTGCAGGGCTATTTTGAGTGTGACAGAAACCCAATTCTAAGTTGCACTGGTGACAAAGAGTATTGGCTCAAGTAAGTGAGGACAGAGGTGCAGGTGGTTTCTGGAGCAGCTGGAAACAAGGATTTCAGGCCATCGGTTCTCACGGACATGCCTCATCCATCACCTCTGTTTCCTTTCTTAGGCTGGCTTTGTTCTGTCCCACTTGAGCTGCTTCCCCTGCCTAGCAGTGGACATGGAGGCCAGGGTGTCCCAGGCTTAGGTCGTTGGCTATCCCAACAGGGAGGGATTCCGTCAGGCCCAGTGGACCTGGCTTGGTCCCAAAGGGCATCTGTGGGATCAATCAATGGTGGATGGCTTGTTGGAACCAGATGGTTGGGATGGGAGAGGTGGGTACCAGAAAAGGGGTGCTTGTTCCACGAGAAAGGAGGGGCACTGGGCATGCTCTTCACCACTTCACCTTATAAGAAAGAATTTTTCACTTAAACAAATGCTACATTAACATGTATTAGCTGCTGGATTATCAAGTAATGTATGGAAAGGTAAGGTCCATCTCACGTGTCACTTGCAGATGCCTCCCAGAGGTACGCATTACTGGTTGGTGTATGCCCTTGTCAATCATTTTCTGTGCACCTACACAGGTATCTATGTGTAGAAGCCCTCCAGATCTGACTAGGTGTTTTGAGGGAGATGTGAGTGGAAGATGGGTAAGTTTCCTAGGCCTGCTGTAACGAAGTACCACAATCTGGGTGGCCTAAAACAACAGAAATGTATTGTCTTGAAGTTCTGGAAGCCAGAAGTCCAAAATCAAGGTTATGGCCAGGCCATGCTCCCTCTGAAGCTTCTAGGGGAGGATCCTTCCTTGCCTCTTCCAGTTTCTGTGGTTTGCCGTCCATCTTTGGCTTTCCTTGGCCTGGAGATCACTCCAGTCACATGGCCACCTTCTCCCAATGTGCCTTCACATCATCTCCCTCTGTGTGCATCTGTCTCCGTGTCCATATTTTCCCTTTCTATAAGGATACCAGTCATATTGGATTAGGACCCAGCCTAATCACTTCCATTTAACTTGGCTACCTTGATAAAGACCCTATTTTAAAATAACGTCACATTCTGAGGTACTGGGGGGTTAGGACTTGTCTTTTTGGGGGAACAAAATTCAGTCCATGACAAGTTAAAAATATGATTTCAAAAAAACTCAGCGGTAACTTCATGTACATACTGCTTTGCAAGTTGTTTCTTTTGGGTGAAAATAATCTTGGAGTGCTGTCAACATCAATACATTCACTTCTGCTTCATCCTATATAATTGCTGCACAGTTTCTATAGTGTGGCCTTTTGACGTACAGTCTTGTGAACAACTGCAAGTATTTCGCTAAGGTGAACATCAAGAATTTTAATTGTGGGGTCAAAGGGCCTGTGTACTTCATCTTAATAGATGTTGTCAATTGCCCTTCAGAATCCCCCCAGCCACCCCCAAAATGATCAGGGCTCAAGGGTACCTTGTCCACATATCTTCACTAAGACTGGATATGACTCACTGTTTCACTCAGTTTTTTTCCCAAACTGAAATGGTATTTCGTTATGTTTTTAATTTCACTATTTACTAGTTAGGTTGAACATCTTTTCACTCTTTTTTCAGCTTTGTCTATTTCCTGCTCTGTAAAGCAGCAATTTGTAGCCATTCCTTTTCAGTTTGTTCTACTGAACTGTTGGTGGCTTTCCCACAGATTTGTGACAGTTCTTTAGGTATCAAGCACATTAACCTCTTTGTTATTTTTTTTGCAATGTTTTCCCTTACTGTCCTTTTAATTTTAAAGATATTTTAAATATAGTAAAATCTATAGACCTTTTCTGTGTGATTTCTTCTGTTGCTTTTATGCATAGCAGTTCTTTGCACAGACTTATATGGCTTCGTTGTCAACATCTAGCATTTTCATCTGTCTGGCTGAGTCCTAACTCTGGTGGTCTCAAGGGACAAGATCAGGGTTTTGGCAGACTTTTTCTGAAAAGGGCCTGATGGTAAATATTTTAAGTTTTGAGAGCCATATGGCTCTGTGGCAACGACTTAACTCTGCTGTTGTAGCCGGAAAGCAACCACAGGCAACACCTAAATGAATGGGCATGTCAGTGTTCCAATCGAACATTATTATTATTATTTTACAAAAACAGGCAGCAGGCTGTAATTTGCCAACCCTTGGACTAGACATAGGCAAATCTCCTATTCAGCCAGATTATTTAGGCACACCAGCTTCCTTTATTTAGAGAGAAACAGTGAACACAGAGTAGAGTTGTTACAAAATCAAACGGACCACAATCAATTAATGACTCGCTTCAAAATAGTTTTTTGCATACACGGACTCAACAAATAACATGGTATGTGACTGTATGTAAGCCGTGTTTCCTTCTAGTCATTTGGGTCTGAGATTCCTTCACTTGTCAAAAGACAAATGGATAACTGCAGTGCAAGGGGCCTGATACATGCCTCTCAGGCTGGCTGGCTGAGATTCTATTTTGCAAAGAAAAAGAAACATTGATATGGTTATCCTGCTGACTTGGGAAAACCGGTAGCTTCAGATAAAGAGGATTAGCTGTTGTTTTAGGAAATAAACATCTTAGTGACCCAATTAATGTAAAGGCACTTATGGAGTTGATGAAATTTAACCACAAATGGACGCTCTTCTTTTAAAACTTTTGCTTTGCTCACTGAATGGTTACAAATGGACGAGACAGCATGCAGCACATCTCCTGCCCGTATCTATGTCAGACCCTGGCCCTTCCCAAATTCTTCTTGGCTTGTCAGGGAGCCCTGAAGAGCCAAAGGTGGTGAGGTTTGGGAGCCTCTAGGTTACGGGTCACCTGGAGTACTGGTAACACACAGATTAGTGCGTCTGCAGATCCTGGTCCCTCCCTGGCTACAGGAGGGGTACCATGCAGCTTGTCAGATGAATGAGCAAGTTCCCGGTCCCACGTTAGTCTCCTGAATCACACTCTCTGGGGAGTGGTTTCTGGGAATCAGCACTGAGACAAGAACCCTCTGTGATCCTTCTGAGGTACCCTTACCATCTGAGAGCCCCGCACATGAGGTTTCATGTCCCACAATTAACTTGCAGTGACTCTAATCAACTGCAGGAGATATTCACTCAAATTATCCCTTTTAATGTCCAGGGCAAAGAATGTTGGGGATGTTTATGTCTCATTCTAGGAAATGACTCAGTGGAAAAACTGACTTTATGTTTTCAACTTAACTCCATCTTCCTGGCTTGGTTATTACAACCGTATCAAAATTCTGTCTCTAAAATGTTCTGATGGTTACTAAGACCAGGACTGTTACTAAAATTAACTCTGATGGTCCATGTTTTCTTTATTTTACTCCTAATCTCTCTTGGTAATATTAACTTCAAGTTATTTTAGAAAAAACACAACGAAACAAACACAAAACAATCAAGCAAAAATAAACATTTTTTTAAAAACATTTTTTAATTGGCATTTTTTTAAAGAAAGAAAATTCTGCACCACTATCCATGATAGCACCAGACTGAGGAGGGGGAAAATGAATTATGCGTGACAATGTTTTTCTCTTGCATGACTCTTTTGATCATATTTTCTTAGTAGTATTGCTTCAAAGGGAAATCATATTGCTTGCATGTTTAACGTCACCTCGCGTTAAGTTAAATTGGCCTGGACTTGTTAAAGTATTTAGAGACTCTGTTATAACACAACACGTTTTCTTAAATATTTGTGTTTTCATCTGTCTTCGTAATTGGGCTCTCAGCTGCCGGAGGGCAGCTCATGTCTTATTTGTCTTTCGGGAGCCACGCCTGGCATGACATCTGCCCTTAACATACATCCTCTGAAGGCTTGATGTTTGTGTGGAAGAAGGATCATCTTCGTGGAAAATTCCAGCTGATCTGCACATTAGCTACCTTTGATTTAAAAGTGTGTTTCTCGCACTTAGAGATGAGATGAACACTTTGATTTGTTATCTAGTCTACATCTTACAAAAATCCAGATGCTAGAGTCTGACCGTATATCTTTTATATAACCTGCGTTTCCGCAGTGCGGGAGCACCTCCACATTACTTTGCCTACATCAAATTTGGATGTTTGAATGCCAGCCGATTAGAGCTGATTTTGAACTCTCCTGCTTTAAAAACGTTTTTTTTTGGTCTTGAGAGCGTTCACTTTCTGGTTCCCAATAGTTTGATTTCTCTTTCAATTCTGGTGGGCTAACAGCCTCAGAGATGTTTTGTTTGTGTCATTATTTAGAGAAGGGGAAGAAACGACCAGATCCTATTTACAATCTCTGTCCGATAAAGATTGCTTTGCCATAAGAGAAGCAAACAATAAAAAACTAGAAGTACAAGACATTGGGTCTTGAAGTCATCACACTAAATAAAACCAAAACAAAACAGCTCAGTTCTGGACTCTTGACTCAGGGCTCAGCCAGCTGCAGGTACCTCTGTCAAGGACAGAGGCAAGGAGTCGACTTCCTGGTGAATTTTTCAAGTGAGTGTGTAAAATAATTTTCAGAAGTCAAGTTTAGGGCTTCCCTGGTGGCGCAGTGGTTAAGAACCCGCCTGCCAGTGCAGGGGACATGGGTTTGAGCCCTGGTCTGGGAAGATCCCACATGCCGTGGAGCAACTAAGCCCGTGTGTCACAACTACTGAGCCTGTGCTCTAGAGCTCGTGAGCCACAACTACTTAGCCTGCGTGCCACAACTACTGAAGCCCACGTGCCTAGAGCCCGTGCTCCGCAACAAGAGAAGCCACTGCAATGAGAAGCCCGTGCACCCCAACGAAGAGTAGCCCCAGCCCGCCAAAACTATAGAAAGCCCGCATGCAGCAACGAAGACCCAACGCAGCCAAAAATAAATTAAAAAAAAAAAAAAAAAAAAAGTCAAGTTTAAAATTCCCTGTTTAACTTTCTATAAACCTTCTGGCTCATCTGTTGCACAAACACCATCAGCAGATCCCTCTTCCAAACAATAAAAATACCTCTATTCTCCTGATAAAATCTTACCTCAAGTAAGTTGAAGGGACTACAGCTTTTTTTTTTTCCCTGGAGTACTTTCTTTTTCTGCTTTACCCTTTTCTTGTTTGCTTATTGAGGTACAATTTACATGTAGTAAAATTCATTCTTTTTTAAGTGCGTAGTTCAGGAATCTTCAAACTATATACAACTTGTGGGTCCAATCTGGCCCACTGCTTGTTTTTGTAAATAAAGTTTTATTGGAACATGGCCACTCCTACTCATTTACATATTGTCTATGGCTGCTTTCACGCCACAATGGCACACCTGAGTAGTTGCGGCAGTCTTGGTCTGCAAAGGCAAATATATTTGCTCTCCAGACCTATACATAAAGTCTACAATCTTGGCTACAGTTCTACGAATTTTGACCAGTTTTTAACAGTCACGTAACTACCACCACAATTAAGATTTAAAAATTTTCCATTGCCCTTAGAAATTGAGGAAGCTGCAATTTGAGGTAAGAACTGATTTTAGAGAAGTAAAATTTTATTCTATATTTAACACGGACTTGAGGTTTTTAACATTTTAAATCCCTACATACACACAATATACTGGACATTTGTGGTTTGTCTTTCCAGCAGTGACTTCCCACTTCTCTACCTGATGGAACCCTGATTTCCTGTTGAGGAATTTAGCCCTCCACTGTTTTCATGTCTGACGTGTGGGTGGGCTGGATCCCAGCTGAAGCTCCTTCTATGCTTGCTGGTCCCAGTGGTGCATCCAGGGGTTGGCATATGACAGAGTCAATAGGATGCAAGGGCTTCAGGGAAAGGAAAGCCTTACCCGCCCTTGGGTGCTGCCTGAAAAGATTCTTTGCTGTTGGACTTGAATGAGGAAGCATCCTGAATGCCCGTCACCCACCAGGGCCCACAACGGAGGTTTAGTGTGGAAGTGAAACTATGGCTGTCTGGGCAGAGCTGAGAACTGGAGAGAAAAACCAGATTGTGGTCCTGTTGATTTTTTGAGCCCAGATTCAAGTCTTGTCTCTCACTAGCTTTACTGCTGGACTGCTCCAGTAAGCTCCCTTGAGTGTGGAAGTTGGTTGGAGAAGGGATCTCTGTTATTTGTAACTGAATGAGCTCTTATTGATGCCCACTGTGTAACACTCAGGGAATTATGGAAAACACCTGATACACACATCTATGCCATAGGTTGAGGATTTTATACTACTACTTAGCTTTCTGGGAACAGGACTTGCCTTGTAATCTCTAATCTTTTTATCAAATTCTCATTCTTTCCTTTACCTACTATTTATTGGGGAACTGCAATGAGGCAGGAGACCTCATAGTGGCCAAAATGGACAGTCTTTACTTTGAGAAAGTGCACGTTCCAGTGGGTTTACAGCCCCAAACCCCAAAGGTGCACTAGTCAGGTAGCCCTGAGTGCTACGGAGAAAGATGGAAGAGGGGATGGTTGGATTTCAGAGAGATGGCAGAGAAGGTCTCCCTGAGAAGGCAACATTGGAGCAGAGCACTGAATAAAGGGAGGGAGCCTGCTTGCAGCTGGAGCGAGGGAGCCTGTTCCAGGCAGAGAGAACAGCAAGTGCAAAGCCCTGGATAGGAGTGTGCTGCCTTGGCTGACAAATAGGCAGGTGCAGACGGGTGGGTGGGTGTGGTGGGAGAACAGCTGAAGACAAGGGTAGGGAGACACTCTTAGTGCTCAGGGCTAATGGCTCAACATGGAACCACTGGCAGCAAAACAAGCATTTGGGAAATGAGTATCGAGGGAAAAAAATGTCTTAACCAAAGGGCAATCGATGTCTTGAGGATTAATCTTAGGCACTGTGGCAAGAAGGGGATCTCTTCTGGGGAAGGGCGAGCTTTGGACACCTCTCAAGTTGGGTGGCACAGACTTAAAGGTTGGGGCAAGCTGGTGTGGGCTTCCCAGGTGTAAGGATGCTTGGCCTGTGCAGGTTGAGGCGGGGGGTGGGGGTGGGGTGTCTAGTGCAACTCCTCCTGTTCCCTGCGGCCACGCAGCTGATGACAGGAGGGAGCCCGGCAGTTTCCCAGAGTCCCCTGCCCTCCCCTGAACCACCTGACACCTCAGCAGCCCCGTCTCTGGTCTGCATTCGAATTGCCAGTTGTTTGCTTTGATATCTTCTGAAAATGCTGCCCGACAGACCTGCAGAGTCCCAGGGCCTGTTTCACTGGAAACACAGCAAAACGCGCTGACAATCAGGTCTCCAGCTTTGTGGGGGAAACTTGCAGGGCTGCTCTAAGCCTGATGAACAGGAGCTCCAAGGGAATGCCTGTGATTTAAGTCCAACGGGGAGACTTCACATTTTCCAGGCTCTAAGGGTTTGCACCAAGGTCATAACATCCTTGCTATTCTTTGCTTGAAATGTAATGAACAAAGACTCCTGGTCCAAGCATCCCCCTGTACCTGTGCTTTGTGAGTGCTTCTCTGGCTGAGGACCCAAGATGATGCCACCTCCACCGTCAAGGGGCTGGCGTCTAGTTGGGAGAGGCAGATAAAACAAGCCAAGAACTGCTGCGTCCCTGTTCGAAAGAGGTGGCTTGAAGAGATGTGAAGAGGGCCCCTCACTCCCCAGTCCTGCATTTGGGAGAGTGCGGTGGGCTCGGGTAGGATGGGGGTGTGTTGGGGGAACTGGCACCAGAGGAGCTGTCTGAAATGGAGGTTTAAAACAGTGAGATATAATAATAACCCTACCAGAAAAGGCCTCCCCAAATGCACACTTCAGTAGTTTTTAGTACACAGTTGGTCCTTGAACGGCAGGGGTTTGAACTGCACAGGTCCACTTCTACACGGAATCTTTTCAATAAATAAGCGGTCCAGTACTACAGGGTCCACGGTTGGTTGACTCCTCGGACGCTGAACCACATATACAGAGGGATGACCGTAAAGTCCCACAGGGTTTCAGACTGTGTGGAGGTCTGGCAGCCCAACCCGTGTTGTTCAAGGGTCAGATGTACTCACAACGTTGCACAACTATCAGCACTGTCCCCCTCAGAACATTTTCATCACCCTCCAAAAGAAACCCCATCTCCACCAGCAGTCACTTCCCGTTTCCCTCTGCCCCCGGCCCCTGGCAACCCTAAGATACTTTCTGTCTCGAGATGCGCCTAGTCTATTTCATATAAATGGAATCCTACAATATGTGGCTTTTGTGCCTGGTGTATTTCCCTGAGCGTCATGTTCTGAAGGTTCATCCATGCCGTCACATGAATCAGTACCTCATTACTTTTTAAGGCTGAATAATGTTCCATTGGACGGATATGCCACATTTTGTTTATCCAGGTATCAGTTGATGGACATTCGGGCTGCTATGAACATTCATTCGTGTGTGAGTTTTTGTGTGCACATATGCTTTCAGTTTTCTTGGGTAAATACAAGAAGTGGAATTGCTGGGCTGAAAGGAGGTTTGAAACTGAGTGAGATTGGGCGTTTGTTTAAAAGGAAGTATCTGGTGCAGAGAGAGAGAGACGGAGGAAGGGAGTGTCTGTGTGACTAATTTTTTGCTTTTAGTTACTCCTTAGAACAGAGATGATAAATATGATTATTTCTGGGAAGTTCTTTAATCCAAGAGTAAAGAATTTTATAGCTGCTACCAAGTGAGAAGTCACAGGTCAGCCTGACGTAGAGCACCCCAACCAGCGTTAGCTGGGCTGGCTCTCGGATTTCGTGGACTTGACTTTCCTGTGGAGCCCTCATGGCTCTGTGGATGTTTGAGAAGAGTCTTTTCGAGGAACACACGTGCCTGATGTTCTGCTCTGCTTTCCCTCTGGACACGTGTAAATATGTCAGACTACGCCACGTCAAATGGCACCAAACTTCCCCATGGAGCTGTAGGAATGGGGAGGTTATACCTGCAACTGTTTCTTTAGAGCACAGGTGACAGTGCTAAGGAAATGCTCAGTCTCCTGTCTTCTTCTCATTTCTGCAAACCAGGGATTCCTTCCCCTTCTTTCTGCAGGGCTGATGAAACCAAGCAAACAGAAGAACACTTTGAGAGGCCAATCCTGTTTGTGGCAATCATTTGGCTGGAAGGAAAGGAGAAGTGAGGAACACGCCTTGAAGGAGTTCCTCACTGATGCATCTTAATTGACAATGTTTGTCAATGAAAATCCTCCCTACTCTGTCCTTAGGTCACAGTGAGGACTCCTATAAATGACTGCTATAGTTTAGGACTCGCCCATGGATTCACACTTTTCTCGTCCTCTGTTCTCAGAATTCATGAGTGAAAGAATAAGCAAACTAATTAGTCAACCATCATCTGGAAACTCGCAAACATAGGCTTTAGCATGAATCTTCAAATTCTGGATCTAGTACATTGTAACGGTTTTCATGCTTATCACAGTTTAGGGGAGTCTTTTTCTTTCTCCCGATTATTTCTGATGCCTTTGCCCAGTACAGTGATGGGACTGCATGGGAATGAAATCATTTCTCTTGTGTGGGACTGTGGAGTGAGTGCCATTAAGAGAATGTTACACCACAGACGCTGTGTAGCAACAGCTGCATGGATGGAAAATTCCAGAGTCTTTTTTGTTGCAATGTTTTCCATTTTTATACGTGCAAGGAAATGTGTGCTTAACTGAACTCAGCTGTTTGAAAATTCACAGAAAGTATGAGATAATACCTGTCTTTGCCATTTAAGCAATTTTAAGTAATGGCAGAAAAGATGTGCTTCATTTAAAAGAGTTTATGAAATATGTATTTTGTGGCCACTACTGTGCGAAAACTGAGGGGGGTTTAAAAACTGGAGTGTTTAAATTCTGATGGATACAATGAGACGTGTGTGTCTGAAACAATACACAGTTTTTCTGCTTTTTTTTTTTTAAATGATGAGAAAATGAAAGATCACTGTAGAAGACTTTCACGCTTTATGGAAGTAGTAAGTTTTGAGCTGCACTTTTGAGGATGAATAGAGCTTTTTAAAAAACTACTGGAGAATACCTATAGAAAATTGTTTGTACATGTGTATCTTCAGGGTACAGCTTGCTGACTTTTTAAAACGGAGTACACCCATCTAATCAGCACACAGATCAAGAACAGAACATTACGGGCACCCTGCAACTCCCCCCGTCCCTGTCCCCTTCTGTCACTACCCACCCCCACTTCTTTGAACAGTATAGATTAATTGTGCTCATTTCTGTACTTTCTATACATTGAAAGATATCAGCAAAAGGCAGGAAGCATCTATCAGACAGGAAAGAGGGATGCTATTTTGTGTGTGGAGGCCTCATGATGTCAGATGTGCTGCTGTTGCTGCGTGTGCTTTCAGACAGTTTGTTTTCATTCTGTGTAGTGTTCTGTCGTATAAATACACCCCACTGATCCATTCGGTCGTTGTTGGGATTTGTGGTGCTTCCAGTTTTAGGGACCTTTCAACAAAGCTGCTTTAGATATTAAAGCGCACGTCTTTTGGTGAAAATATGTACCTGTTTCTGTTGGGTATGTATTTACCCAGGAGTAGGAGTGGTCGGTTTTCGCAGATACCTAGAGACCAGTTTCCCAAGGGGCCATGTCAGTTCACACTCCCACCAGCAGAGGGCGAGGTTCCAGCTGCTCCCCAGCTTTGACCTGGGCAGTCTGATGGGCGTGCAGTCGGGGAGGCCTACAGAGAGCCAGGGAAGTCGGATTAGACAGGGGCTTACGCACAGGAACTGATGGTCGCATCTGCTGGGGAGCAGTGAGAAACTAGGTGGCTAGGTGATGGGAGGACAGGTGGGCAGGCTTCCCTGACAGCCTGCACGGTTTGGACTTGCTCCCAAAGCAGAAGGAGACAGTGGTACACAGCCAATCTGGTTACTGGGCATCCCACTCAGGGCCTCCGAGGGCTTGTCGTGTTCCAGTCAGAACTCCCTGGTGAATTAAACCTGATTTCCATGCTGCAGAGCTTTACTTCACTCTGCTGCCCATTTCACCCCAAACGCAGCGTCCCTGCTGTGGAACAGAGCCCTCCTTCTCTGACGGACAGGAACTCGGGTGAAGACCTGGGGTGGGCTTTCTTCTTTGCTCCTCCTTGTCTCACTTCTCCCATTAGGAGCTGATCATGAGAGACTCCAGAAAACAGTACAACAACAGAGTCCCCTAGCAGGTCTTAAAGACAGCTCGAGGTTTTTGAGTTTCTTGCTATCTCTGTTTGGCAAAATGTAATAATTTTCAGCCTGACTTAACCTAAATTACTCCAGTAGCTTGAGAGTGCCCCCAGCTCAAGACCCTATGGGAAATGGCTCTGGGGCAATGCTGCCAACACCAGAGCTTCCAGCCACTTGTGGACATTTACATTTAAAATTACTAAATTTAATATAGTCATTAACAACAAATCAATAATTGAAATTAAATTGAAGACTCAATTCTCTGTCACACGCGCCCCATTTCCAGTGCTCGGTATCCACACCAGTGCGTGGTCACTGTGTTAGCACAGAACGCCTCCATCACAGCTGAGAGTCCTGGTGGGCGCTGGATGAGAGGATAAAATGCTGAAGCGAGGAGTGAGGACTGGATTGAACCTGTACACGTGCTATCACATCCCATTTTGGTGGTTGCTATAAAAATGTCTGGTCTTTGATCAAAGCTGCATTGCTGTAGCAACATTATTTGTTCCTGGGTTTTTAAAACTTTCAGTTGTGTCTCATAGACGTTTCCTGCATTTTGTTTCTCTCACACATTATTTATTTTTTCCCTGGCTGTGAAATAAAATCTGGGTGGTTAGGCATTTCCCACAAAGTCAAAAGCCATCATGAATTGGTACTACATGTTGATTTACGGTTCATGTGCGAACAAATAACTTGCCCAGAAAAATGCTGTCTGTAATCGAGGCCTCCCGGCCCCCTCTGCAGCTGAGGTCAGTGGCAGGCTGGGCCACTCCTGTCTGAGGGCTTGCTGCCCAAAACCTCCAGTCGGTCTGGGATGGGAAGCAAAAGGATCAAACAAGACCCTTTTGATTAGGAAAACATTATTTTTGCATGCCCTGGGGATTTTTGCATGTTGTTGAAAAACAGTAATATATTCTGCTTTTCCAGGTATTTTCTTTATCAGACTAAAACAAACTTCTTCTGCAGAGCTTGAGTCAATAAAATTGTAACTCCAACAGAATCCCCTCCTTTTTTTTTTAAAATTTATTTATTTATTTATGTTTTTATTTTTGGCTGTGTTGGGTCTTCGTTTCTGTGCGAGGGCTTTCTCCAGTTGCGGCGAGCGGGGGCCACTCTTCATCGAGGTGCGCGGGCCTCTCACTGTGGCGGCCTCTCTTGTTGCAGAGCACAAGCTCCAGACGCGCAGGCTCAGTAGTTGTGGCTCACGGGCCTAGTTACTCCGCGGCATGTGGGATCCTGCCAGACCAGGGCTCGAACCCGTGTCCCCTGCATTAGCAGGCAGATTCTCAACCACTGCGCCACCAGGGAAGCCCCCCCCCCCTTCTTAGATACAGAATTTATTCCCTTTTGGTTCAGCATAAAATGAAAACAAAGTCCCAGTGACAGACTAGTTGTATCATATGTGTTTTGGCCATTCATTCATCCACAAATTTTTATCGAGTACTCATTACAGACCAAACACTAAATTTGGTGGATTTATTTAAATTTGGGGATGCAGTGGTCACTCGAACAGATCTATCCCCTGTTCTCATGGCCCTTATAAATATAGAAGGGGAAGCCAGTGTTTTAAGAATGTAAGAACTAAATAATCACTGAAAAATGTGACACAGTTGGCAAAGACTGAACTGATGGTTAGGGAAATGGAAGTCAAATGGGACAAAATATTTTGATTTTGCACAAAAAGTCACAGAAAAAGCAGTGGTGTGAAATAAAAGGGCACAGGCTTTGGGGGTCAAGACATCTGGATTTATTTCCTTGTATATCAGTTATCTACTGCTGCATAACAAATGACTCCCTAGCAGCTTAAAACAACAAATGTTTATTATCTCGTTGTTTCTGGGGGTAGGAATTTAGGAGCAACTTAGCTGGGTGGTTCTGACACAGTGTCGCTCACGAGATTGCACTTACGATGTCAACCCTGGCTGGAGGCATCCAAAGCCTTAATTTAGGCTTGAGGATCTGCTTTCAAGACGGCTCACTCACACAGCTTTTGGTAGGAGGCCTCTGTTCTCTGGCTTTTGGTTGAAAGCTTCATCCTCACCAAGTGGCCCTGTCCCATGGACTGCTTGAATGTCTTCACAACATGGCAGTTGACCTCCCCAGGGTGAGGGATCCGAGAGAGAGCAAGATGGAAGCCACAGTGCCTCCTATGACTGAGTCTTGAAATTCACAAACCTTCACTTCACCCTTAATCTATTGGTTAAGTCACACACTCAAGGGAAGGGGAACTGGGCTCCACCTTTTGAAGGGAGAAGTATCAAAGAATTTGTCGACATGTTTTAAAACCATGGCACCTACCCAGGCTCTGCTTTTCTCTAGCTGTGGGATTGTGAGTTTTAGTTTTCTCACACAGAAGTAAGTTTAATGGTACCCACACCACAAGGCTGCTCAGAGGATTAAGTGAGATACCGTACGTGAAGAAAGCTTTGCAAATTCTGAGGAGTTATGTAGAGGTTGGTAATTTAGGAAAGAGCAGAGAAACATGGAGCCTCACACTTACAAAGTTCCCATTTATTTAGTTCAGGGCGTCTGTTGAGCAATGAAGGGTATCCAGGATGATTCAGGAATGATCTGGGCTACGGAATGTTTTCTTCACCGTTTCATTTCCATTCTCTTCTATTAGAACTCCAGTTTGATATGGGTTGGACCCCCTCAGTATTCCTTTGCTCTTTGCATCCCTGCTCTGAGTAGATTCCTTGATGCAATTTTCTAATTATAATTTCCTTTCTTTGCTTAGAGTAGCTTCTGTCTTTTTCCCCCCCATCCCCATGCTGTCTAATTTATTTTTCCCATCTACCTGCTATTTTTCTTTACTCCCAACATTTGCTTCCATTCCTAGATGTTGCTGATCTCTGCACATTAGGGGCTTACAAACTACAAGCGTTAAACCAACACAGACACGCAGAAAAAGGATGCTAAAGAAACAACTGTCTACCGATAAAGGAATGAGTTCTGTTAATGAAGAGCAAATATTAATGCAACAGCATTACACAGATTCAATGCGTTACTGAATTGTTGCGAGGGCTATCTAGGAGGGCCTCATTTCTTATGGTGTCTTCTTCTTTGTCTTCAGTACGGATACTGATAACGAGTAGTGATGCTCTGAATCCCAGCTGGAATGAGCAGGATGAGCACACCAGTTGTTTTCTTTAGCATCTGCTTTCTGCACGTCTGTGTTGGTCTAGCTTTTCTGGTTTGTAAGCCCCTAACGTGCAGAGATCAGCAACATCTCTGATCAGGGCTTTGGCGTGGGCTTCCTCTTCTGGTAGCCTTGGACTTCTGATCTGTTGATATCCGTAATTCCGCCAATGTGGCTGTATTTTAGCAAGAGTGCTTACTTGCCTGTTTTTGGACAGCTCTGGATCTCTCCAAATATTGGCTATTTTTACCTTTCTTCTATTAGCCTCATTTTCCCCCTTTCTTCCCAAAATCAGTGTCAAAAGGGATGAGAAAAGTGCCTGAGGAATGACATACCACTGCAACAGGAACCTTCTAACGCAACTTTCTTGGCTCATTCAAGCATTCTTTATGGAGCACGTGCCCTAGTCTTAATAATTGACTCTTCTATGCCAAGTGCTATCAGTTTGAAGAAAATGAGGCACATCTTTTATTTTTCCAGAACTCACTGTTAAGCATTTCTGAAATTATTGGACTTCCCCATGCCTATCAGATTCCTTTAGGTTTCTGTCATGACAGCTGTGGGGATGGAGCTTCGGCTGTAGACACTGCTATCAAGTATTAAGACAGTCTCCACTGACAGACTGTTTACCCTAGTGGACACAGGTACTTTGATGTTTCTTCTGTATATCTTTGAGTAGAAGTCAGAAGATCTGGATCTAATATTACTAGCTTTGCCATTGATGCAGGGTGTCCAGGGTCAGCATTACTACTGCACAGCATGATTGCTGGCTTACATTGCATTTGCCAAATAAACAAAGACAGGAAAAAAATAAAAGTAGGACCTCAGGTAATTTAGTCAACTTGTCTAACTTTGAGATTCATCATTTTAAAAATGAGATAACTGCATCAATGTTTTTTTTTAAAGATTCTAAATTAAATTTTCAGATACTGGATGGATATCTTAGGGGAAAAAAAACACACACACACAAAAAACCCCAACCCAGAGAGGTCAATAAACAACTGCAGCGCTATATGATCGTTAAATGTTGTCCAGTGATGATTTCTCAGGAAGTAATTTTTTTCAAGGAATGTACACAAACTGAAGATGATATTTTTTATTAATATTATCACCGTTATTACTGTCACTCTCCTAAGGTGCTTTACTCTGGCAAGCAGTTACAGAATTCACCTGTTTTATGCTTAGGTGTTTTGATCGCACTCAGGCACCTTCACCTACGCGACGTTCTGATAATCTGACAGCTCCTCAGCAATCCCTTACCTTAACTCCTCACATTCATTCTAATTCTTTTCTCTGTAGGGTGAGTTTTTATAAATCTTCCTAGTAATGGATTGCTGAGTCCCTAGCACAAAGGAATTGAACTTATTGTCTACCCTTCCACACCTATGTGCGTTTCCAGCAGACAGCTTGCCATTAGCAAGGTAAACTCACTTTCCAATGTACAATTTGCTAAGTTTTCCCTAGTTACATACTTGCTATCAATTTCCATAGTTTAACTTGTTTTAGAAATTGATTCTGATTTTGAGTTGCCCACTGTGTATTTCTCACCTTAAAACTGATCAGAAACATGTACAATGTTATACATAATGCTGGAATACACAGGACTCGAACAATTAACTCTGTCTTGATGCTGCTTGATTTGACTCCAATCCCAAAATCCTAATCCTTGGCTACAAGCATTTCCTTAAGAGGCACTCTGCTTTTAGAATCTCTTCTGTAAATGAATTAGACAAGTACTTGGGTTTTCAATTACAGTCTCATAAATCAGGAAAAACCCCTTTTGCTGTATTTTTTTGTACATTAATCACGTGTAGCAGTGCCACCGCCACGTTTGTTAGGTTTCTGCAATGTGTGAGGGACTGTGTATGAGGTAGAAAACTCCTGTACAGAACACTCCCCGGTTTCCTGGGAATTCTACTATGCTATGACCCATGGGATAGACGATAAAATGGCTTGTTTTAAAGCCACTGAGAACAGATGGCTCTGGGGACTGAATTTAGTGATTAAAGTGACCAGGGATATAGTACAGGTTGCAAGTGTAGACTATGGTGTTATGTTAGACTTCACAGGTTCAAATTCTTGTCCTTCCTTGGACTAGTCACATGAGCTGGGCAGAATTCCTTATTCTCTCGGAGCCTCGGTGCCCTCATTGTGAAAGAGGATAACCCACAATGGTTATTGGGGATTAAATGACTAACAGTTGTTGAAGGCTTAGATCAGCTCTCTGCTCAGGGAAAGTGCTCACTGAATAAACATCAAACAAACAAAAAAGCCCATCTGCGCTATTTCTTTTCCCTGATATAAAGGATAAAAATAAAATCCCAAACCACAAGAAAGCAGGATAGTCACTGACTAAATGTTCTTCCTTATTTTTAATAGCCTATTTCCTTGTGAAATTCGAGAGTGGACTTTGGGATGAGAAGGTGGCATCTGTGGGTAGAAAAATGGCTGGCTGAAGAAAGGACTATTAAATATTTTATATGTGGGGTAATTACCCAGAATACAGAAGGCAGTTTTCTGTGGTTAGGAAACTCCCTGCTGCAGTGAGAGAACTTTCTTAATTTTTGTTCTAAATTTTATTGCGTGTGACAGGCTGTGTTCTCTTTAGCGGCCTTCTGAATACTGGATTTGCTCATATAGTTCATGAACTGAGTTATTCCACTTGTCTGTGAGCTCTCATACACTTGGTTCCATGAATATAATTTGATACATTTGGCTAAAAGAGACATTAGTAACGTGATAAGAATTTCATCTTGGCATAGATGTAGCAAGATTGGAAATATGTAGCAAAATACAGCAAGTTTGGCTCACAGGACTGTCTTTGTGTACAGAAAATTAATTTGTTTCTTAAAAATCCAGAGGGCTTGGCATATCCAGGATAGTTTTATTTGTAATGTAGCTTTTAAAATATTCAGTCCTTTACATGCACAGAGTAAAGGAAAAACATGACTTTAACCCTTCTTCAATGCAAATATTTGACAGAGCATTTAAAATTTTATCTCAATATTTTCCCTCCAACTCAATTAAGTTATTAAACTTTCTTTCGTGGAAAAAATCTAAATCACGCTCTACACAGTATCAATTTGATTAATACTTTTTGTCAGTTCAATTACATATCACATTTCAAAACTCACATGGATTGCTGGCAACCATATCTAGCCAGTTACGGAAAACTCTGGAGAGGCGTACAGACCATTTCTGCTCTCTTTACCAGAATATAATCAGAAAAAGGAACTCTGTAGGAGGAGGTACAGTGCTTCTAAGAAGAAAAAATTTAATTGATATGCAAAGTATCCCCACGTTTGATTTTTGATACTTTAAAGACCATCAGTAAAAAAATTATTATTATTATTATTATTTTTTTAAATAATTCTTTATTTTTTATTTATTTATTTTTGGCTGTGTTGGGTCTTCGTTCTGTGCGAGGGCTTTCTCCAGTTGCGGCAAGCGGGGGCCACTCTTCATCGCGGTGCGCGGGTCTCTCACTATCACGGCCTCTCTTGTTGCGGAGCACAGGCTCCAGACGCGCAGGCTCAGTAGTTGTGGCTCACGGGCCTAGTTGCTCCGTGGCATGTGGGATCTTCCTGGACCAGGCCTCGAACCCGTGTCCCCTGCATTGGCAGGCAGATTCTCAACCACTGCGCCACCAGGGAAGCCCCAAAAATTATTTTATCTGCTTCACTGAACACTCTGCTGGAAGGGCCGACACTTCGGAAAAAACTTTTCCTGTTGGAGTTGAATCCTTTTCTGGGTAATCTGTGTTTGGTATGTATATATGTGTGTGTTCCAACTACTATGGCTGTGTAACAGATCACCCTCAAAATGCAGTGGCTTAAAACAACGGTAATAATTCCTTATCTCTCCAGGTTTCTAAGCATCAGGAATTTGAGAGTGACTGAGCTGGGTGATCCTGGCTCTGGTTCTCTCATGAGGTTGCAGTCAGTTTTTGATCAGGGCTGCAACGATCTTGAAAGCCTGACTGGGGCTGGGGATCTGTTTCCAAGGTAGCTCTCTCCCTTGATTGGCAAGTCAGTCCCTGTCTATGTGGCCTCTCTACATGCTGCTTGAGTACCCTCACAGCACGGCAGATGGCACTGTGCAGAGTGGGTGATCCAGAAGACCAAGGTGAGAGCTTTGACACCTTTTGTGGCTTAGCCTTGGAAATCACACACCATCATTTCTGCTCTAGTCTGTGGGTCATGCAGGGCCAGTCCTGGTTCAAAGTGGGAAGGGCATGAATTCAGTTGGTGAGCATCACTGGGGGCCATCTTGGAGGCTGGCTACCATGGAGCATATGCTTCCATCACATGTTTTTATCAACATTTGAGAACATGCTTGGTAAAATACCAATTTTCCCATAAACTACTGGACATGATCTACTTAAAAAGAGTAAAATAATTTAAGGTTTAAAAAAAAGAACTCAAACACAGCAAGTTTGGGAACCGTGAATGTGATGTGCTTTTGAACAAAAGAGTGGTTTTAAAGGCACTTCCTTCTTAAAGGGATAAAAGATTTAAAAGCTGTTGTGTATGCAATCATTATTTTTTTTTTTTAAAGATGTATTTTTTTTTATACATTTATTTATTTTATTTATTTACTTTTGGCTGCATTGGGTCTTCGGGCAAGCAGGGGCTACTCTTCGTTGCGGTGCCCACGGGCTTCTCATTGCTGTGGCTTCTCTCGTTGCGGAGCTCCGGCTCTAGAGCACAGGCTCAGTAGTTGTGGCATGTGGGCTTAGTTGCTCCGAGGCATGTGGGATCTTCCCAGACCAGGGCTCGAACCCGTGTCCCCTGCATTGGCAGGCAGATTCTTAACCACTGCACCACTAGGGAAGCCCTGCAATCATTCTTAAGCTTGGAATTATGCCTTTTCTCCTTTGCTTGGCTAGAAGTTATACATGCCTGAGGAGTTTAGCACCTATAATGGTAATTCAAGGAAACAGGTCATTAGATACAGAAAACATGTGTATGTGCTATGGTTCAATAATGAACTTATTCATATGGAAGAGAATCTGGGAAATTTGGGATCTGCAATCTAAAAAACTCCTAATGTATGCCTCATTCCATAAAACCTCTCCACCACTGGAAGCCTTGGAAGGAGCATGTTGATGTCTGTAAACATGGTAGAAAAACCCCAACTGCCTGCTCCACAGCATCTGAGATGCACCTGATATATCCTCATGAGAAGCAGCTTCAGAGTTCTGGGGGTGGCTCCATGACATGAAGCACGGCCTAACGCCTCATTAAAGACAGCCTTGGAACAGGAACCCTATGTTCCCTGTGTAGTAGAACACAGGCACAGGCTGGAGAAAGAGGCAACTGCAGAAAAAGATTAATATGGAGAAAGTGATACCCAGCTTCGGGAGTCCGAAGTCTCTTTGATTGGGGCTGCTCGTCGTTGTTGTATATGACCAAATTTCAACAGTGGTGCTAACCCTCCAGCTCATCAAAATTGAGTGCAAATGTACCTTTGCAGGTTTTCTGTTTCATTGCCTGTTTGGCTTGGTTTTTCTTCTTTATTGAAACTGGCCTCACAGCTAAATTTGAAAAATGGAATGGTGGGTTTGCTCTCTACCTCTAAGAATTTGTCATAAAAAACAACTTTACCAGAAACAAGACAAAGCAAACCGCCAACCCTCACCCTCAATTTTACCTCTGTAATAAGAAACCACAAAGAGATAGGGAGCTATGAGAAACATGGGACAATTCTTTGAGAAGGTTTAAGAGTAATTTGTCTTTAAGGTACCAAAAATAACATGTGCAAGTGAGATAATACATATTTTTAATTAGATTTTTTGGGGGGATGGATTCTTCTCCAGGCTCCATTTGCTAGAGGCTTATTTTTATCTGGGTTCTTCCTTTTCTAAAACTGTTGGAGAGAATTATTTTCTCAGGACATCGAATTCTTGGCTCAAGTTGTAACTAGACAGGCTGAAGCATTTTTTTTTTTTAAAGTATCTTTTTCCTTCTTGTTTCTCATCTTTTATTTCTCAAAATACATGTGCTTTTTATAGATATGGGAGCAATTTTCAGATCAAGCTCTCTGAAAATAGTCTGAATTAGAATATATTAGGGGAAAATCATAATTTACCCACAGAAGCACATCATGTTTTATTTTATTAAAAGCAGTACACAGAGGCTGCAGACAGGAAAAAAATGAGGTGGAGATTTTCCCCTCAGCTATTATTTAAACCAGAGTGTTTTTTATAGGAAATGTTTTTAATGTTATATGGACACATTAATTGAAAATAAATTTAAGCACAACTAGTTTCCTTTCTGCTTTGCTTTGCTTTGATTTCTCCTCAAATATCCTCTTGGGAGTTAAAGTCCATGGGTCATATTTTACAAGGGTATCCTTTTCCAGCTGTGGAATTAACTCTGTAAGATTCCAAAGAACTTTGCCCCTTGGATCTGTTTCTCTTGTCCACTCCCATTGACTCTCTTCTGGTTCATGCCCTTCATCTTTTTACTTATATTTATAGTGGTGGCTCAGACTCTTCATAACCAGTTTAGCCTCCACACTGCATGAGATTATTACTTTTCATATAGCAATACTGTGATTGCATCCTATCTGCCCAAAAGTTTGTGAACACTTTCCACTGCTGTTAAGTAAAGTCCAAACCCCTCTAGGTCAGCACTGATGGTATGTCAAAAACCTGGCACCGTGACACACGCAAATACTGTATAATCCAGCAATTGCCCTCTTGGGCTTTGGTCCCAGAGAAATGAAATTTATGTTCACACAAAGATCCATATACGAATGTTCATAGCTGCTTTATCTGTAATTGCCCCAAACTGGAAACAGCTCCCAGTGTCCTCAACAGGTGAATGGTTAAAGCAACTGTGGTACAACCATACTATGAAATACTACTAGGCAATGAGAAGGATTAGGCTATGGACCCACGCAACAACTTGGATGTATCTCCAGGGAAATATGCTGAGTGAAAAAAGCCAATCAGCCATTCGCTGAAGGCTGCTCCCAAGGCAGAGTAATTCCTCGGCATTTTTGGTTTGCTGCTCACAAGAGCACAGTGGAGTTTGTTGCCACAGAAAGTCCCCAAGCCAAGAGTTGCAGGTGTCAGCAATTGGAAGACAGCCTGGCAGACATGAAAACGCATGTGCCAAGGGTAAATGGGTAAGCGCAGAAAGAGCTAACGGCTAAGAGTGAGATTAAGGAAATCTACCAGAAAGTAGAGCAAAAAGACAAGGAGAGAAAGGATAAAAAATCAGAGGACCACTCCAGGGGTCCAATAGCTATATAACAGGAGTTCCATAAAGAGAAATAAGAACAAAAAAACAGAAGGAATAAATCATACATAATTTTTAAATTAAGTCCAAGAAAGTGATTTCTGCCTCGGATAGGCACACGGTGGCAGCTTAGTTCTGAAATGTCTCCTCCTAGAAAACATGCAAAGCTACAAGAAAAACAGCAGCAACCTGCAAGTCACATTTCCAGTGAATCCGGGAGTCAGAGAAAACTTGCAGACTCCAAATTACAAGCACAGCTCTCAAAGTCAGAACCAGCAGGAAGCCCCAGTAGTTTTATATCATCCTAGTACAGACACAGTGTTACAAAGTATCAGGGAAGATTAATCTGGGAGTCATCTGTGTAGAGGTGGTATTTGAAGGCCCTGGAATAACCACTATACCAAAGAGAGGAGAAAGGGCTTAGTCAGGGATGTTTAAACGTGCTTACAGATCTATGAAGTAAGTTCTGATATGGGGTGGGACCTGCGGCTCTGCATTTCCAAACAGGCCCCTGGGTGACGCTGACGCTCTGAGTAACCAGATCCACGGAGCAGACTTTGAGTAACAAGGCTTTAGGGCAGGGCTCTCAGCCTTGGCTGCACTTTCCAGTCACCCAGGGAGCTTTAAAAGCCCCACTGCTCAGGCTTCGCCCCAGAGCAGCCCATGGAGTCTCTGCGGACCCAGGTCAACTGCAGCTATAAAGGCAGAATCTGGTGCTCAACATCGCTAATTATTAGAGAAATGCAAATCAAAACCACAATGAGGTATCACCTCCCACCTGTCAAATGGTTATCGTCAAAAAGTCTACAAATAATAAATGCTGGAGAGGGTGTGGAGAAAGGGGAACCCTTGTACACTGTTGGTAGGAATGTCAATTGGTGCAGCCATTATGGAGAACAGTATGGAGGTTGCTCAAAAAGCTAAAAATACAGTTATCATATGATCCAGCAATCCCACTTCCGGCTGCATATCTGGAAAAGATGAAAATTCTAAGTTGGAAAGATGCATGCACCCCAATGTTCACTGCAGCATTATTTACAACAGCCAAGACATGGAACAACCCAAGTGCTCATCAACAGATGACTGGATTAAGAAGATGTGGCATATGCATACAATGGAATATTACTCAGCCATAAAAAGAATGAAATGCTGCCATTTGCAACAACGTGGATGGACCTAGAGAATATTATGCTTAGTGAAATAAGTCAGATAGAGAACGACAAATACCGTATGATATCACTTATATGTGGAATCTAAAAAATAACACAAATGAATGTATATGCAAAACAGAAACAGACTCACAAATACAGAAAACAAACTTGTGGTTACCAGTGGGGAGAGGGAAGGGGAGAGGAACAAATTAGGTGTATGGGATTAACAGATACAAACTACTACATATTAAACAGATAAGCAACAAGAATATACTGTATAGCACAGGGAATTATACCCATTATCTTGTAATAATCTATAATGGAGTATAATCTGCAAAATACTGAATCACTATGCTGTACACCTGAGACTAACACAATATTGTAAATCAACTATACTTTAGTAAAAATAAAATGATGCTTTCCGGGAAGGCAGGGGAGCAGATAAAGGCAGAATCTGGGAATCAGGTTGTAAACTAGATGCCTTTGGGGCCATACAGATGTCTTAAAGAGGGAGGCAAGCCAGCCGTAGTGGAGGAGAGCTGGCAGCCCACACATAGTGGCCACATGTAAATATGGGCCCAGTTGCTACCAGATAGTCAGTTTGTCAAGAGGGCCAGGCACTTGGATGGTTGATGGGAAAGCAATGAAGTTTTACATGTTGCCACCTAATCCAGATTTCCCTGAAACACAAGAGTGGGGAAGCACTGGGCAGATTGGAAAACCTGTTGGTGGGATTTAGTTTGGCCTGGTGGCAACCTCTGATCAAGACTGGCACTCAGAAGTGTGCAGGGAGGGGCTTTTCTGGTGGCGCAGTGGTTAAGAATCTGCCTGCCAATGCAGGGGACACAGGTTCAAGCCCTGGTCTGGGAAGGTCCCACATGCCGCGGAGCCACTAAGCCCGTGAGCCACAACTACTGAGCCTGCGCGTCTGGAGCCTGTGCTCCGCAACGGGAGAGGCCGCGACGGTGAGAGGCCCGCGCACCGCGATGAAGAGTGGCCCCCGCTCGCCGCAACTGGAGAAAGCCCTCGCACAGAAACGAAGACCCAACACAGCCAAAAATAAATATAAATAAAAAAAAGAAGTGTGCAGGGAGGGGTTTCCTCATCCCCGTGACTGAGGTTTGGTAGGTTCGCTGGATGGAGTCTACGGACGCCAAACACCTGCAGTGCTGGCATAGCTCTGCACAATGAAGACTTGTCCTGATAAAATGGCAAAGGTCCCACTAGAGAGGCGGGGCACTTCAGGACTTGAGGAGGACAGCTTGAGAAACTAGGTAATCCAGAAAGCTTCTCCATCTTATTTCCGGAATACAATTATCTACAGACAGCTATCTATCTATCTATCTATCCATCCATCCATTCATCTGCTATCTATTTATCAATATACACACATAAAACTTTTTTTTTCTGGCAAAGAATTATTGAGGCAATGGTAAAATGTGTACTGTCAACGGCCTTATTGATTTTTTTTCAGTAGGACATTTTATTACACATTTAAATTTATGTGTTCAGATTAACCCATGAAAAGCTTCATGAGCACCTCCACCCAGGCAGCTTGCTTCTCTACCTTCATGACAATATTCCTTTATCCATTCATAAACCCATACAACACACTCCTGAGTACATTCCCATGGAAGTTGCCAGCACAGTGGCCCTTAAATCATCGCGACTTTCTACTTTTCTCTCTCATTCATATGATTTTCTAATCCTCTGTTAATGTTTAAAAAAATGCCCAGTGATATACAATGAAAATAATTATTTTTCTAAACCTGCCTAGGTAACTTAACCATATGTTAGGTGAGGTTTTACAGACTTGTACTGTAAAGATATAAATTTATATTACACAGAAGGAATACAGGAGAAAAAAATGCTGATTAAAAGGCATCATACTGAATAGTGACAATGTGCACTGAGGAAGAAAAATAGAGGTAAGACTGAATTGTAAGTATGAGGTTCTAGAATGGGAGATTCTGAATGCCAACTGGCCACTCATTTCCAGAATGGAATGCATAGTAGCACCGTACTTATTCAAGTTTGATTTAAGTCTTTACATGCTCACTGTTTTGTGGTCAGAAATATAAAGAAGAATCCACAATGCACTGTGTACAAGGGCTGTCCCTGATCACTGTCTGAAATCATCTTATTCACTTCTATCTCAGCCCTCCAGTACCTAAACTCTCTGAGGGCAAGACCTAATGGGTCTTGTTGAGCAATCAGAGTAGGAGCTGGCAGTTAGCAGGCTGTTTTAGTTTGCTAGGGCCACTGCACAGAATATCACTGACTGGGGGGCTTAAACAACAGAAGTGTATGGTGTTGCAGTCCTGGAGACTGAAAGTCTGAGATCAAGGTGCTGGCAGGGCCAAGCTCCCTCTGCAGGTACTTGGGAAGGGTCCGTTCCAGGCCTCTCTCCTAGCACCTGGTAGTTCTCTGGCTTGTGGCAGCAGAACTCCAATCTTCGCAAGGAGTTCTCTCTACGTGTGTCTCCAAACTTCCCTTTTTAAAAGGACGTCAGTCATACTGAATTAGTCTCCTCCCCGGCCCCCCACTACAGTATGGCCTCATCCTAACTTAACTAATTACTTCTGAAATAGACTATTTCCAAATAAGGTCACATTCTGAGGTCCTGGGGGTTCGGATTTCAACATATGACCTTTAGGGAGACACAATTCAACCCATAACGCAGGCACACATTACATACGTAGTGAAGAAACGAATAATGAAACAGGGAAAGAGCCTGCCTGGGCACCATTCTACTCCCTAGTGACCAGGTCACTGCACATGTCTGATGACATCTACTCCACGAGCTAGAATTCTGTAAAATATCTGACTATAGTATTTTATCTTGATTCTTTATAAACACAGGATAGTGATTCCTTGAGTGACATGGATTGTGACACTGTATGAATTGCATATAGTTTAATAACAGTTAAAGTAGAGGTGTATAAAGAATTTTAGGAAGGATACCCAGTTAAACCTACAGAGTGGCTTCTGGTGTGACCTGTTGGCCTGAGCTGAACCTTTAAGTTTGGACCCTGGGCACACCGCAGCCCAAGGTCTGAAAACCCACTACTCTAAAGTGGAAGTTCGGGAAACGGTCCCCTGTCCCACATGTGCTCCTCAGCTTCAGATACGCAGACTTTGCTCTCATTTGGCTTCGAGCATCACCCTAGGTATCTGTTGTCTTCTGACCTGTTTTGTCTTCTTATTCATCCTATACTTGACCAACCCTGACTGGTCACTTACTTGTATCACAGGAGACAAACTCATTGCAGAAATTCTTAGACATTTTACACGTAATCTCTCAAAGGTTACAACTTTAACAGAGAGGAACTTTCTGTCACGTATGGAAACGTCAACACCTGCATGTCTAGTGTGCGAGCTGCTTTTGTTCCTAACTGCTATTGCACAGATCTGTGCTGGACCTTCTGGGGTTGCAGAAAAATAAGCACCATGAGGGGAAGAAGCCAGACCTGATTTTTTTCATTTGCAACTGTATTTCCAGTTTGTGAACAGCACCTGGCATATATTTGTTTTCTTACTGAGATTCCCTTCCTGCTGGGAACCTAAGTGCTAATTGCTTGGCCTTCAGCAGAATGACTGAAACTAACTAACATGGGGCCCCTGTGGAAGGCATTTTATGTACTTCTGTACTTTAGGCTGCGGCCTGCAAGCTGCTGGGAAGGTGTTCCTCTATTATTTAAAATACTTTTTCCTACATGTTGTTTTCTCTGTCTGTCAATAAACACCCTCACTTTCAAGACAACCACGTATCTACTGAGAGTCAGCTTGACATTTGGGTAGGACTTTCTTTAAACCATTTCAAATATGGGTTCCTCCCACGTGAAACTGATACTAAAAAATTAGTGGCCAGCCACTTGGCCAGGGAGTGGAAGACACAAAACTCAAAGCAAGCTTTCTGACGCTAAGCTCAGTGTTCTTCCCAGGAAAACGTCCAAATGACTCTCTTACTTGAGAGACAAAAAAGGGAAAGAGGAACACACAGCTTTTATAATTCATAGATCTAAAACTGGGAGCGACACGTGCCAGTCACCTCATTCTATACGTGGGGAAACTGAGGCCCCAACATTCCCCCAAAGGGTCACAATATAGTAATGGAAAAAGAATGTCTGGAACACAACATCTAATAGAAATATAATGCTCGCCTCAGACGCCAGCCATATTTGTAACTGAAAATCTTCTCGCAGTGCCATTAGAAAAAGTAATAAGAAACAGATGAAATTAATTTTAATAATACATGTAACCGATCCAATACATCAAAAATATTATCATTTCAGCATGTAATTAATATATAAATTATTAATGGATATTTTACACTCTTCTTCTCACACCAAGTCTTTGAAATATTCTTACAGCGCATCTCAATTCAGGCTAGCCACATTTCAAGGGTTCAGTAGCTGCATGTGGCCCGGGGCTGCCCTCTTGGACAGCACAGCTCCAGGGCAGCCCTTCAGCCCCAGTCTAATTTTCTTCTCCGCAACTGCACCCCTGGCTCCCAGGCTTACACAGCACCAGAACTTGTAAAATATTAATCGTAAACAGCTGGTGCTTATTTTGAATTACCGTGCGTGGAAGATACCAGGGGTAGCAAGCAGCTGGGAGGTATATTTCGTTCACGGAAGATGTTTTAAATTTTAACTCCTGTCCAAGAAATGCAATCAGTAATAAAAATTAGATCATAAATTTCAGAGTGAGACCTAACATTTAAAATATTTGTGTTCTGAAGATAAAGGCGACTAATACACGTGTGACGTAATGCTTCCAGTATTGCTGAGCTTCGTTCTTTATTTTCAATTATGGTAACATTCCATTAAAACTCACCCCTGACTCCCAGGCTCCTCCACCCCCTCCCGTCCCAAGGAGCAGCCCATGGCCTCTCACACCCTCACGGTAGAGGAGCTGAAACAACCCCCCCCCCGCCCCTTATTTAAATCCTTTCTAATGCTACTGGTCAGTCTTTCCTAAAATATGCTCGGCAGAACAACACTTTTGTGGGATGTGGCTAATAGATTCTACAAGGCAAAAAAGAGTTTCTGTGTCCATATAAGTTTGGGCAATACTGGGCTAATCATATTAATTATGCTGGGGTTTGGCTGCCTGTGACCAAGCTGAAGTGACTCCATATTCTCCCCAGCATCCCAGGCTGTTTCCCTCCCCTCTCTTGTCTTCAGCTTGTACCCTTAGCCCTCATGCTCACTGCCTCGTATCTGCAAGATGGTTTCCCCACGTATGTGTGTTCTAGGCTCGAATAAGAAAAGAGGGAGGGAGGGACGGAAGGAGGGAGGGAGGGAGGAGAGATGCTTCCAGCTGAAAGCTAAAACGTTCCCCCAAATCTCCAGCAGGGTCCTACTCAGGCTCATCAGCTAGAACGAGATCCCACGGCTCGCTGCAGCGTCAAGGGAAGCTGGGAAGGTGAATAGTTTAACAAAGCACACTACGGTGGTGAACTCAGTCACCCCTGTCTACCTGAGAATGACGGAGGAAACGGAATCTGGGATGCTCAGGATCTGCCACACGGAGTCAAAGCTTTCTTAGAGCCATTTACTAAAGATTTTGCTTTCTGCGTGTCAAATGGGGGACCATTAATCTCTTTTCCCCCCCCATAAAATTCTCATTTTTTCATGGAGGAACTTGAAGAACTGCTGTCCGGTTAAGCATGCTTTGGGCGAAGCTGCAGCCACGCGTCATTCCGGGACAGCCACGCGTCCTAAAAGGGAGACGCACAGAGGGTCTGAGGAAGACCCCGTGTCTCCTAACGTGAATCCTAACGTCTCTCCTGCCCCGGGCGTCCTGTGTCAGCTCCTACGTTCCTACAGCCTCTCTCGGAGCCTCAGCTGGTCTCACGACCTCTCTTCGGGCCACGAGGCATACGTGGAACTCGCTCCTCCAATGCAAGTTTCTGCTTTCCCCACGGAAGGGGCGGACATGCACACAGCGACCCCGTCCCGCTCCCTCTGCCTCGGACACCGCCTGCAGTGACAGCGGCCAGGTGGTGAAAATGAGCGCAAGTCCCCCAGAGTTCCAGAAACACCCGCCAGTCACTCGACGCCAGCCGCTGCCTGCCTCCAGATTCTTGTTATGCGAGCAAACGATAAGGCTCTCTTACCGTACGAGGAAAGCCGCCTCGTCGTGGCAGCGTGTCACTCGCCTGTCCGCCCGCGACGCCTCACTCCCGCAGCCTCAGGCCCCCGGCGTCCTTCGCCGCCGCCGGCTCCGCGCACCCGACCGCAGCTTCCGGTTCTTATTCCGGTTCAAGATGGCGGCGGCGGCCAGACAGGAAGTCCTTGCTCCGAGCAAATCCTGAAGCCCGCGGAGCGACTCCTACTACAGAAGACCCACCGCGGCGGGGAGGGCAAGTGGGAAGCGCTGGGACACACCCTCTCCCCTCAGAGGACCCCCCGGCCCGGCCCGGCCCGGCTGCCCACCCAGTCGGGAGGGAACTTGCAATCCGGAGCTGCCCAACCCCCACCCCAGGAGGGACGGGTTGGAACGCCACCTTTGAAGGTGTCACCTGAGAGAGGAGCCCCCAAACAGGTAGCGCTGAAAACCGAGGAGTCGCGCCTCCATGAGACCCACAGCCTCGGCTCTTACAGGGCTCGCCTCTCAGACTCGCACCGCGGGGCCCAGCGCAGAAGAGGCCTCAGGAGGCGTGAGGGCCGCCGGGACGCGGTGGGAGCGGGGCTCGTTTGCCTGCCATGCAACGTGGTCCTGAGGGGCCGGCACCTGGTTTGACGTGCGTCTGGGAGCCAGCTGGGGTTTTCTCCGGCCATGGAGGCTGGCAGATGCCATCTTCCTTCTTTTTTTTTTTTTAAACTCTGGATCCAGAGCTTTCCACAACAGATGAGAAGCTTAGATCCACCCGGGACTGCCCTCTGGAATGGGTGCTGGCGTTCCTTGCTTATAGCCAGTGTTTCACGGAAGGGTCATGGGCCCTTGTGGAGGGTTCAGCACTCAACGTCAGCCTCCGACCTGGGTCTCGGTTCCTGATTAGCCCTGTCGTTCGCTTGACAGCCTGGAGACCCACCCTGATCCGCAGCCGACTCCTTTCTCAGGGGGTGGGGTGGACTCACTTTCCCCAGCTGCTGCCTGCACTTTTGCCCCAAGCTGAGTGGACCATTGGGAAGGACAGTACTGCCATCTGTTTGACTCCAATCAATTCTCTACTGCCTCAGCCATTCACAGGATTGGATCGCCTTTGATGTTTGGTATTTTCGTTATCTCAGGAGCACCTTATAATTGCCATGCATCTTTGGATGCTGAAATGTGCACTGGTGGTCGTCCTGGTTCAAGGTGAACCAGTCTCCAGCCCTAGGTAGGCTTGGTCCTGACCTTTCTTTTCCCACCAAGGTTCCAGCAGGTCTGTGGGTTTTGAAAATTCTCTCATTGTTTTCTGGGAAACAGTGTGGCTTAGCCAGCATCCAAGATGGCACCCAGTGAGTCTTCCCTCCTGATAGTCACATCCTTGTGCAGTTCCCTCCACATCAGTGAGGGCTGACCAGTACTATATGATAACGGATAGAATATTATGGCCCTCTTTGGTTGTGACTTTGGCAGATGGGTCATAAAAGGCATTGCCACTTGTTGCCTTGCTCTCTCTTGGATCACCTGCTCTGGGGGAAACCAGTTGTCGTATCATGAAGACAGTCAAGCATCCCCATGGAGAGGTCTTTGGGGTG
Source organism: Eubalaena glacialis (assembly GCF_028564815.1). Lineage (NCBI taxonomy): Eukaryota > Metazoa > Chordata > Mammalia > Artiodactyla > Balaenidae > Eubalaena > Eubalaena glacialis. The sequence goes on along the minus strand of NC_083736.1, from coordinate 6,975,721 downwards.
AAGAACTGAGGCTTCCTGACCACTAGCCAGCACCAAATTGCCAGCTCTGTCTACACCCCGTCTTGGAACTGGATCCTCCTCCAGTCCCAGTCAAGCCTTCAGATGACTGCGGCCCTGGCTGACACCTTGACTGCAACCTCACAGGTGACCCTGAGCCAGCACCACCCAGGTAGGCCGCTCCCAAATTCCTGACCCATTGAAACTAGGAGGTAATGGTTCTTATTGTTTTAGACTGCCAAGTTTCAGTGCAATTTGTTACACAGAAACAGGTAGCATATATAATAGTTCAGCGGCCAGCCATGGCCACCAGAAGTTCTTGCAAAGTCCCCTGCCTTTTTGCTAGACTATTACAGTTTGTGCCACAAAAGTGCCCATGTAGGATTTTCCATTTGGGACATGAGTAAGTACTTTTTAAGTACTTAATCAATACTTTAAAAGTACCTTAGCACTTAGTACTTAAGTACTTTTCAGTATTTATTAATTTGGAAAAATCAGAAGTGGTGTGAGAATGCAAAGAAAAAAAGGTAAAATGATATTTAAAAATGTAGTTGAGATAAGAAATGTAATTGAATTTAAAAAAATCGAGAATGTCAGCTCCGGGAGCCAAACATTTCCCCACTGAGTTTATCTGAGACCCTGGATGGATGCAATAGGCTGCTGGAATTGAGTATTATGTCTCCTTCATCCTACTCTTTACGTTTTGAAGGTGAGTTTTTTTCCTTTACTCTTGCAAAGATACAATATGAGAGCCCTGCCCGGGAGCCAAAATGGAAACATACATGCATTAAATGAGAAACTGTATGTTTCGTCTGTAAACAATGAAGGATTTGCAGGTAATATATGGGGAAGAGGCATGTTGAGTGAGTCAGCATCCAGCCTGGCTTCCTGGATCCTGGACAAGTCATTAGTTTTCTGCATCTGTGTGCTCCTTTGTAAGCGGGGAGATAGAAGAAGGTTCTTGTGAGGGTTCGATGAGATAGGTCACTGGAGCCGCTTCCATTCTGTTCTGTTTTTGTTGTGATTATGATATACAATTAAATTGCATTAAGTAACTGCATTATTAAACGCGAACATGGTTATAAGGGACAGGTCAAATAGCGCACGTTACAATGCAAATAGAACCTGAGCCCGATGAACCACAGCTGATATTTAACCTAATCCAATCTCAATGAGGTGGCCGGCACATTCATTTAGTATGATTAAAACAAAAATGGGGTCATTTAATACACAAGTATTACTCTAAATTTTTACCTTGTACAATTAGCACAAAATATTTTTTCATCGTGATTATCCATTGTTGTTAAAAACATAGTGAATTGTTCCTGCGGCAGGCAAAGCTAAAGCGAAATATAATCTTCCCTCTCAGCCCTGAGATGAAAAAGTAAAGAAACTGTGTCACTCAGAAGGAACTTGCACATACAATTTTGAAAATGCAGTGTCTTCATACATCGGCTTTCTTTTTCTTTCTGTTGATGACAGCATAACAATTTAATATTAGCCCTTAATGAACATCTCTAACGTTCAGCTTATTAACTTTTGAAGATGTAGGACAAAAACAGAGTTAAAATTGACTGGAAACTCTTGATAGAATGATGGGTGTTAGACATCAGGACTTGATGGCTGTAACCCTCATGGCTCTCCCATTGGGTGACATTCATACCAATAAACAGAAAAAAAATTTCCATTTTCAACTTTGGACTCTGAACATTAGGTTTCATTTACAAGCTGATTTGTCCTGATTACTTAGAATTATCCGATAGAGATCAGGAGCAGAAGCCCTTCTGAAGCCCCTGCTTAGCTGTCCCCCCCGGGGGACCCTGCCTCCCTGCTAATCGCCTTCTGTTTGTACTCTGCAGATCCAGGCCACATTTTAATAGGGATGTTAAAGATGTTTGCCAAGCACCCAGTCAGCCGGAAGACCGCTGGCAGGTTCACGGTGTCATTTTATTGAAAACAAAGTGGCATGTTTTTTTGGAATACATTTACATAAGAAGGGAAGGCTTAAAGGGAGAGAGAAAGGCAATTTGCTTGTGAGGGCTTTGATCCCGTCAGGCATCCTGAAAACCTTTAATGATGAGTTGTTCTTTGCTCACACCCAGTAGGGCTGAGTCTGGTCTGCAGACAGGGAATAGGGTATATAGCTCTTCTCGCCCTTCCCGCTGTCACCCACACCTGGGCCCTACCTGGGCACCTGCCTGCCTACCAGGAGGACCTAGTTCCTGGTGCAAAGAGCAGGCAGGTAGAGGGGGAGAGGAGGTCCCTGTGTACTGCTCTCTAAGCTGATCTAATTTTTTAAAATCTAAATTTATTTATTTATTTCATTTTTTATTTTTGGCTGCGTTGGGTCTTTGTTGCTGCGCGCGGGCTTTCTCTAGTTGTGGCGAGCTGGGGTTCCTCTTCGTTGCGGTGCGCGGGCTTCTCGTTGCAGTGGCTTCTCTTGTCGCGGAGCACGGGCTCTAGGCGCGTGGGCTTCAGTAGTTGTGGCTCGCGGGCTCTAGAGCTCAGGCTCAGTAGTTGTGGCGCCCGGGCTTAGTTGCTCCGTGGCATGTGGGATCTTCCCGGACCAGGGCTCGAACCCGTGTCCCCTGCATTGGCGAGCGGATTCTTAACCACTGCGCCACCAGGCAAGTCCCGTAAGCTGATCTAATTTTGTTTTACTGTTTTTCTGTGTTGTGCTTGCGTCACGATTTTCTCGCTTTGGCTCAAGGGACCTTTTTTCCAGGAGCAAACCTGGGAATACAGGAGGTTTAGGTTTATTATGCTAAATTATAGTCAGCATGTTAGTGGAAGGTTAATACGGGAGATGCAGTGGCCACTGCTTCCCTCAGACTCGCGCACCAGGTATGGAAAGCCTCCTGTGCCTTATAGGAACATGAGACCAGGTCTTGGTCACTGGGATGAGAGAACACATAACAGCCACCGCGAATTGGTGGCAGAGAGTACTGGTGGCCCAGGTTCAAAGTCTCAGTCTTGAGAATGTTGTTGCCTCAGCTCACAGTTGAAAAATAACGACCTCTGCCTTGAAAGAGGCCCTTAACATCTGCCGCTCGTGTGATTTGTTAGTTGTTGAAAAGATAGTTTACTACTTTAACCTGTGTGGGTGTATATGCACATCATGAGTGTGTATGGGTATATATGTGTTTCTGTATGGTTGTGTGTACTTAAAAGATAAACTAAGGCATGTTAACAATTTTAAGAGTTTGAGCAAAAATTGATTTGAATCAGGCAGTGCCTAACCGGAAGTGGTTAGGAATGCTCCACCGACAGGAGCTGGGGTAGACTTGGATAGAGAAAAAGCGGAAGCAAAGTAAGGAAATGATTGGTTGGCTATAACTTCACGCCTAGTTGGCTGTTTGGGATTGATTCTGGTTTCCTGACTAGGCTTCCACCGCATAAGAGCCCCCTCAGTCTAATGGCCTCCTTGTTTCATTAGTTTAACAGTGCACGTGTGTGCATGCATGAGTGTTCACAGGTGTGTGTGCCTTCATGTGTGTGTGCACGTATATGCATGCGTGCAGATGTGTATGTGCACACATGTTTGCACGTGCGTGTGCATTTATGTTTGCATGTTTATATGTGCTCACTGTACACAACCTGTGGTAACCTCTCCTGTACTTCAGTCTTTTTTTCCCATCACTGCTGCTTGCTTTAATGTTTGTATGTAATCAGAAATGATTTTGAGGCCCCCGAATACTAGACTGCAGCTTCAAGGAATTAATGCGTCAGGAGGAGCAGACTGATTATGGCAGAGCGAGGTTATTTCAACATAACTCCCAGCAATCAGGGACCGCAGGAAGGAACAGGAGCAGCGGTCCTGGGAGCAGGTTCCTGCCTCCCTGCTCTAGATGGGAGGGTGCCCGTTGCCTAGAGACCAGGGTGAAGGGCTCAGGTAACAAAAGATGTTCTGGGGCTCCTGTGAAGGGCAGTAGCTTCCAGGGCTGAGGCGGCTGCTGAGCCTGGCGTGGCTCCGTGCCGTGCTTGGCTCCCAGGCTGCTATGTAGACTGTGGGAGTAGCATCATGTTGGTACATCAGACAAAAAAACACCACTGCGCTAGACCACCACAGCCTGCCTCTTCAGTTAAATGAAGACCAGCTGATGCTTGGAGACATTTCTTTTCCATTGTTTCTCTTCCTTTCTTTTCATCTCCTTTTTCCTTTCACTCTCCTCTCTCTTCTCCCCTTTCCACCTGTCTCTCTCCCTCCCTCCTTTAAAAAAAAATCAAATGGTTATAAAATCACTTTTCTGCCTAGGCAACCCTCATAATCAGATGGAAAGTCTGGCACAGTCTTTATCTCGATACATAACCATGTTTTTCCTGTAGACATAACATTTACTCCTTAAGCTTTTCTTACATTTATTCCCATATTTTTTCCCAATGTCCTACTAAGTCGTCTTCTTAAATGTAAAAGCATAATATATCCTCTACTTCCACTTAATATCATCTGGGCCGAGGAGGCTCTAAACTATGTATCCAGTTGGGATAGAGCCATGGAAACACAAGCAGAGGCAGCACTGGGGAGCTTTAAAGAATGACGTCTCATGATGTTGATTTATTCGAGCCGGCCACGCTACATGAGTCATATTACAGGCAGTCACGGTGAGGATAAAAGCCACCATGCTTCTTGGGTGCTTTGCATGCCAGGCAGTCTAAGTGCTCTGCTTGCCTTGTCACACATCACCCTTAGCCCTCAATGATGTCCTTACTCAGGTTCTCTCCGTTCACTGACGGAAGGTATGAGCTTTCCTCCAGAGGGCACAGTACCAGGAAGCTGTGATTCTAACCCGGGCCATCGGCCTCCCATCCAAATCTAACACGTGCAGCAACCGACAGGTATTAAAGGACATGTGCAGCAACAAAACGTGAGTGAGCGCCAATCCAGAGGCAGCAGCGAAGGATGAGCTTGCAGGCGGGATCGCACATCTTCCCCACGGCTTATTTAATTAAACTCTAGGTGGTTTTGCGAGGGTGGGTGAGGGGAAGCTGGTTAGTAATATGCACTCTTGGGGCCCGCATGGGACCTGCTGAAACAGGTGGGGCCACCCTTGGTGTCTGAACGAGCCCTCCTTTGGGGCTTGCTGATTGTCATTGGTGCTCAAGTTTGGGACCCATGGCTCCAGGGTGAGCTCTACACCTGTTGCAGATTCTGAGGCCACTTTCTCTCCTCCCACAATATGAACCCAAGCTGTGACCAAGGGGGTTGAGCAGGAGGGAGAACGCAAGTATGAATGTACAGGGGAGGGCATGTGACAAGGGTATTTAGGTTGCCAGCCATGTGGTCATCAATGCTTCAGCTCTCTGCCATCAGGATAAAGGCTTGCAGTTGGGTTATAATTATTCCTGAGCGGCACCTTTCTTCTGAGAGAGTCACAGCTTAGAAGATTCTACAGTGAAGAAGCTGGTTTTTAAATTCTACTACAAACTCCAGATTCTTCCTACCCTCCCCAGTATGCATCACCTCCCCTGACTTGGCGAGCTCCTCACCCCTGGGAGGCTGATGTAATGAGAATTAGATGCTAAACCAGGAGGTCAAGAGGCAGGGCTCCTGGATTCTCTCTCACTCCAGGGCCTCTCACTTGCTTTAATTTCAGCAGTGCCTCAGGCAGGTTAGCCCAGGGCCCTGTGAGGTAACTGCACAATGACCCAAAGCTGCTGGGTCATTCTTTTATTAGGCTGTTTGACAGTCTAGTGGATTTCATGATTAGGAAGTAATTTCATTCCCTAAAGCATACTGAAGACCCAGTCTACGCTGGGAGAACATTGGTTCATTTGTCGCTGTCTCCCAGCTGAGACTTAAGAAAACAAAAGAAACAATTTCGTATGATAATATTAGCAAATATGTCTTCTATAAGCCCTGTCTTCATGCCTTTTGAATTGCATTGTCTCCTCCCCATATTGTTGACTTACTTGTATAAAGGATTTTGCTGTGCAAAGTGGGGAAAATTATTTCACGCTTGCTTTGATCAGAAATCTGTTGAGGTGGCTAAACCATTCAGTATATTCTGGTGTGGTTAGCTTTGCTAAGGGAAGGGAAAGGCGATCAAATCATTAGCATAAATTAAGAGGCCTAAGTGCTGTCTTGAATATTTTTAGATGGATTTAAAAAGTAGTGTAAATTTAAGAAGGTCAAAGATGCTGGGAATCTAAGGCATGCACATTGTTCATTATTTTAGCAATATTCTAATACCATGTTTCTCATGTGTCATCTGACATCTAGATTATGTAAAGCCAAAATGAGGTCACCGTGACAACCATCTGTGCCATTAATTCATTGTTATGAGTTAATTTGGATTAGGATCTTGGCTAAATTATGAAATGTTTGGCCTTTGTTTTAGCTGAAGACCATTTGGTGGTGATTTGCATTACTTCCAGTTTCTGGATTCGGGCAGCTAACGCTGCCTTTTTCTCCCCTCCCATGAAAAGGAGTAATCCCTTCATAATAGAATTTGTAACTTTACGTAAGAGGAATTGGCTTACAACTTTGTGGAGGGCGGGTGGTGGTGCTGGTGGTGTGTCTACTACTTAATGATAATAAAATATTTGTTTTTAAAATACCTCGAAGCTTCCAGGATTTTATTTACTGATTATATCAAGTAATTGCCCACGGATGTATGGCATTATGGAAACTTGCAAAAGTGAAAGATTAGTTGGTAGGCCACAAGTAAATCATGGCTGGAAGAGCAAAAATGACCTAAAATTAATGAAAAATATGTGGACTCATCCAGTAGTAGTCACTTACAAATGACAACAAAAGTTGCCCAAAACATAGTTATGTAATTAGTTTGATGTGGGAAGCTGAGTTGCCAAGGAGTCCTGGGACACTGTAGCTGGCCTGCAGGGGGCTACAGCGGGCCCGTAGGAGTAAGCCCTGGAATCTGGCCAACCTGGAAGGGTCTGCTGGGCAGGGTGTAGGTGACAACCAGTAAGAAAAAAAGTCTCAGGATAAGTTACGAACCTTTATGCAGGTGTAAAAAAGGTCTTAATTGTTTTTATTAGTTGCATTATTGCTCTATCTAATTATGTTAAGTATAGATAAGAGTAAATGATAAAGTTGAGTTTAGGAATTAAAGTCTGGATTTGGTGAAAATTGAAAAGTACACGTTTCGTTTCAGGCAGAGAAAAAGGATCCATAGATGAGAAAATGTAGGATGAAACCAGTGGATCTATATATGGTGGAGGGTAGATAGGAAATAGATTCATGGCTTTTTATCCTAGGGTGGAGAAAGTGCTGGAAGGGTGGACTAGTGGGAATCATTTTCGGCTTTGAATTCAGAGAGACTTAGTAAATCCTGGCTTTGACTTTGTTATGGCAGCCCTAGGAAGCTGGTGTATAAAACAGTGAAATGATAAATCACCAGCAAAGGAAGTGGTTTTGCATCCCAGCTGCCACAGCTGGGAGCCGTGATGTTTATACATGAGACGTAGAAAATAGTCATGGAGGAAAGCACTTGGAAGAAACGGTGGAAACCTTCCAGATCATACAGAGGCCTGGGGATTCCTTTTTCTGCTTAAAACTTTTGAGGTTGAGCGAAATCTTCCCAGTTCATGCATAGAAAAACAGGGGCCTTCCCATCATCTCAGGTCACTGTAGCTGCTGTATTTACTGAGATTCCAGTGTTGTGTGAACTGACGAACAGGAACTGCAAAAGCAAGGGAAGTAGATGAAGAATTGCCAACGTGTTACTTGGTTTAGCCAGAAACACGGAAAAGCTTGAACACTGAACATACTGCACCCTGAGAAGGGAAATGTGGCCTATTTGACAACAGAGAGGAACCAGTTTGGCTTAGACCAAGGGTTGGTAAACGTTTACTATAAAGGGCTGGATAGTAAACATTTTCAGCTTTGTGAGCCTCACAGCCCGTTGTCGGGTTTCAACTCTGCTGCTGTGGTGCGGAAAGCAGCCACAGACAACATCTAAACAGATGAACATGGCTGTGTTGCTGTAAAGCTTGATGCATGGACACTGGAATTTGACTTTCACGGAGTTTTCATGGGTCATGATGTAGTACGATTCTTTGATTTTGTTCAACCATTTGAAAATGTAAAAGCAATTCTTGCCTTGAGGACTATGCAAAAAGAGGTGGTGGGCTGGATGTGCCCTTGGGCTGTGGTTTGCCATCCCCTGGCTTACTGACCCTTGGTTTAGAATAATGACAATGCTGGAAGAACTGAGACGTTGAAAGGTAAAGTGGGTCTGAGTCAGAGACCAAGACAGAAATGCTTGCCTAGGCTACTTTGAAGTACAGTTTTCTCTTATATCTTTGTTATCCGTAAGATTGGCGGCTCACATTACACCTATAGTTGAATGAATGAATTCTAATCCATAGTATGTTCCCTGGTGTGGGTTTAGCTGTTTTTAGTTTATCCCCCCCACCAACCGGATTATTGTTGTTGTTTATAGCTAAGCCCAGGGTTAAGAGAACAGTGGTAGTTCTAAAGACATTCCTTAATTGGGTAAAACCATATCTTAAAAACTCTTTCTTCCATGACTATTCTCTAGTCATCTCTGTGGTCCCTACCTGGTGCCCTGGGACAGAGGCTCACTGCGCTTGTTTCCTTCTCCTCCTGTGGGCTTTAGCACAGCTAGACCCCATTTCCTGGTTTCCCTGGTACATAGGGCAGCCCTATGCCTGAGTTCTGTCTGGTGGAATGAGGCTGAAATGACACACACCACCACCTCCAGTCCTCTAGTCCCAAACAGCCTAGTGTGCTGTGTTCCACACTGTCTCCTCCCCTTGTTGTGCCTGGAAGGCAAGTTCTTTTTTATCCTAGAATTTGGCATATCCATAAGTTGGAAGGAGGAGAGGCATACAGGAGCACTGCCAGAGCAGGAACTTGTGTGTCGGAGCAAAAGCAATAATGTTTATTCTGTTAAACTGGGAGAGCTGTTTGTTACAGCCATTATCCTACTCTGACTAGTATGCACTTGGTGTGTGAGGACAGAGTACACCTAACAAAACGGTGCCTGCGGAGTAACGATTCCTATTTCAGTGACCGTTCACTCATGTTTGGCCCCGTGTACAGAATCGCTCATCTCACTCCAGACCTCTGGCTCGTCCCCCATGGTCACTTTCTAGGCCCATCCTGAGCGGGCACACCTCGTGGTCTGTGCCCCAGTCCTCATCTGCTAATTCATTGTCTCTCTCCTATGCTGGGTTCTATCTTCGAGAGCCATTCGTGGTGCTCAGGTGAATTCTCTGTTCATTTTTCCTTGCATCTTTTTAAACCTTCAAGTTAATGGATGACTAATAGCACAGAAGATACATTCAAAGGGCACTGAAGTAGATGGTTGGTGCATGTTTTTGTGAGCCAAAGGGAAGCTGGGGGTAGGTGAGGAATGTGAACCAGTTCAGAAATGAGGTCATAATGTCCACTGATGACAACCCCATGTTAGCCTGGGGCATCCAGAGGGGTGGGCAGGCTGCCATGGTCTAGTGTTACTTTGGGATGTTTATAAATATTATGGTTTGGTAGTGTTAGAGGCTGTTGTATATGCTGGTGAAAATATGTTGATGATCATGCATATTAATGTATATTATGTAACAGATGTTACACAGAATTATGGGATATAATGATATATAAAATATAAAATGTATATAAAATATATAGTTGTATTCTATAATCGTATATAATAGAAAAATATATATAATTATTTACATATGATTTTTTGATATATACAAATATATTTTTTATATATAATTTTCATATATAATCATTACATAATATAATATTATATAAAATAATATATTATAAAATATTACATACACATACTCATGGTTGTTGGCATCTATTCCGCTGAAGTGGAAGCTGCGTTTTGGTTTGTTTTGTTTTTTCTCAAGATGTAGCACTTTGCTTTTCCAGATGCCAATTGATTTACCTCCTGAAATAAGGAATACAAGATTATAGGTTATCTTCTCGAGTGTCAAATGGTGTGATTGCAGAGGTTTAGTGTTTTGTCTCATGATACGTGCCTGATATGCAGCACAACGCATCCTAGACTCTCCATAGCGTCACTGCCACCGAGAGCGGCCTCAAGGGTTTTTCAGTGCAGTAATCACTCGCCTTCTTCCACGTTTACAGGTTTGCACGTGCACTCGTAATAATGACAGATCCATTTGTCAATACGTAGAGAGCCTGCTGTGAGAAAGGGCTCCTGGGGCAGTTTCCTTGAGTGGAAACCCTTGTAGGGCAGTGGGCATACCTCATCCTAGTGTTGTTTAGTGTTGTGAGTATTCCCCTCCTGTCTTCCCTTTCCCACTGCCTTTTCCATCTCAGTAATGGACACTCCATCCTTCTGCTGGCTCAGGCCAAAAACCTTTGAGTTGTTCTTGTGTGTATCTTTCTCTCCAGTCCACACCAATTCAACAGGAAGTCCTTTTGGCTCCAGCTTCAATGTGGGTCCAGATCTGACCATTTCTCCTAACCTCTCCTGCTCCAAGCCACCACCATCTTTCTTCTGCAGCCCTCCGAGCATTACTTTTATACATAGCAACTTTAGTTAGAGGTGATTTTTTTGTGGGCAATAAAAGAGAGATAAAGGATCTGCAGATGAATAAGAATTGTGAGAAACAGAGGACCTGAAGTAGAACCAATTGGTCTATTTATCAGTGATGCAAGACAGGAAAAGGAGAGAAGTACTTCTGAGGGAGGAGGTCAGGTCTTGGTTGGTTGATAAAACTTAGGTGAGAAAGTTCTGCATGGGTTTCTAGGTTGTATAGCACTGCTTGACGGTCTTGCCCCTTGTAGGGGTCTGGTGGGTGAGCAGGGTGGGGAGGCAGCATAGAACATTCTTAGGTGACTTGGAGGGAGGGGAAGAAGCAGGTTTGTGCAGATGCCTTTTGAAGGCCTTGTAGAGGCACTTTTTTGAAGGCAAAATAACATAGCTTCAGGGTGAGGGCCAGTCAGCCTATTCTGGAGCGATAATGAGGATGCCTGGGGATCTGCTAAAATGCAGATTCTGATCCTGTAGTTCTGGGTAGGGCTGAGATCCTGCATTTCATTTCTTTTCTTTCTCTTTCTTTCTTTCTTTCTTTCTTTCTTTCTTTCTTTCTTTCTTTCTTTCTTTCTTTCTTTCTTTCTTTCTTTCAGTTGAAGTATAGTTGATTTACAATCGTGTGCTAGTTTCAGGTATGCAACACAGTGATTCAGTATTTTTGCAGTTTATAATCCATTGTAGGTTATTACAAGATATTGGGTATAATTCCCTGTGCTATACTGTAAGTCCTTGTTGCTTATCTATTTTCTGTGTTTTATGTATGTAGTTTGTACCTGTTAATCCCTTACCCCTACCTGCATTTCTAAGAAGCTCTTAGATGGTGCCCACGATGCTGTTCTCTACAGATAGCCTGGGGCTGTACTCTCATATGGTAAAACTTCAAATCCATCTGTGTTAACCTACCTACAGTTGCCCAGCTATGCTTCTTAATCTCTGTTTTCTTCACTTGATTTGGGGTAGATAACCTACAGCTATTTTTGTCTTTTAGTTATGGGATCCTTACAGGAAGGTCCCCCCTCCCCCCTCCACCCCCCTGCCCTTAGGACCACTTATTCTTCAAGTTCACTAAGGGACATTAAAAAAAAGTGACACAAATGTAAGATTTTATAGGTTTCTTGAACAGTCTTGTAAAAAAGAAAACATAAACTCTTTTGGAACAAAGACCTTACAGATCAGGTAGCAAAAATGTTTTTCAGACCTTTTAAATCATTTAAAAAAATTGAGGTGAAATTTGCATTAAATAAAGCTGATTATTTGAGAGTGAACAATTCATTGGCATTTAGTATATTTGCAGCATTGTGCAACCACCACCTCTATGTAGTTCCAAAACATTTTCATCACCCCCAAATTAAACCCTATACCCATTAGGCAGTCACTCCCCTTTCCCCTTCCCTCAGCTTCTGGCAACCACCAATCTGCTTTCTGTCTCTATGGATTTGCCCCTCCTGGATATTTCATCTAAATGGAAGCATACGATATTTGTCTTTTTATGTCTGGCTTCTTTCGCTTAGCATAATGTTTTCATGGTTCATCTACGTTGTAGCCTGTGTCAGTATTTTATTCATTTTTATGGCTGGATAATATTCTATCGTAGGTACACTCCACAATTTGTATATCCATTCATCCTTTAATGGACATTTGGGTTGTTTCTACCTTTTGACTCTTGTGACCAGTGCCGCTGTAAACATGTGTGTAAATCGTGCATTTTTCTTTGTGTAGTTTAGGGAGTGATTCTTTCTGAAAGACACAAGTTGATTTTGACGTAAGCAGAGGAGATTCATCAAAGGTTTGACACTCTACGATTCAAATTCAAAAATGAAAAAAATGACTTTCTAAAGCAAACCTCAAGGTATTCTAAATTGTTATAAGCGATGAACACTCTCCTTTGAAAAAAACCTCTTCAATTGTTTATTCAGGAATCCTGGGGTTTTAGGCACAAAAGGGATGTGAGTACAGCCGTGTGTAGTGTCACAGGAGATCAAGAGAGATTTCTTCTCAGAATTCTTTCAAAGATCCACAGGACTTCAGAGACGCCCGCCTCTATGCCCCACAGTGGAGCTGTCTGCCTGCTTGCCTGCCTGCGAAGGGTACAGTTTGAAAAGTCTCTTACCTTCTAGCTGTTAGAACTCAGAACCACGTGGAAGGTCAGTCACAGTGAAATGGAACATAAACATGCACCTGTCATCCCAGGGACCCAGAGGGGCTTCTGCGCTTTTCTGGGAGTTAGGTGGAAAGAGGGGTGTGTGTGTGTGAGAGTGTGTGTGTGTGAGTGTGTATGTGTCTGTCTTGCAGTCATTACTGTTTTGTGTTTTTTTTCCCCAAGCAGCACGGCTCCTCTGCTCTGAGATATCATCAAGCCTCATAAGCTGAAGTCTGAAAGGGTGACTGTGCTGGGTGCTGATCACTCCAGACTGAGGCCCGTGATTAAGATTTATCCTTGAGCAGCTGCAGAGCCTCTGCTCCTGTCTGCCCTGGAATTGGCCCCATATGGCAGGCCTTGTCGGGCGGGGCTGGAGGGAGAGCGTGTGCTCCTGAGCTGTGGTTGTGGACGGTGTCAGGGCAGATACTGAGCTCCTGTCTGGGATGTGATGAGACTGGTCCTAAATAGCTTGTCCAGCACATGGCACAGAAAGGGATCTTAGGGGGCTTCCCTGGCGGTCCAGTGGTTAAGACCCTGTGCTTGCAGGGCAGGGGGCCTGGGTTCGACCTCCCGTCGGGGAGCTAAGATCTTATATGCCATGTGGCGCAGCCGAAAAGTAAAAAAATAATTAAAAAAAAAAAAAAAAAGGAAAGGGATCTTGGGCGATGGAATGTGGAGTGCAGTTGAGTCAGAACCAGGGAACTTGGGGCCAGGGGTACAGAAAGCTGAGCTTGGATGTGGAGCTCCTGCACCAGAGCTGGCTCTTGTACATTGCTCCTGCAGCTTCCTGGGAGGAAGGCCCTTTGATAGGAGCAAGGCTGCGGTGTGGGAAATGCTAGGTCTCCTCACAGCACAGAAGCCCTAAGGTGAGGATTGGTGAATAGGGACGGTAGACTGTGCACGTGGAGATATTTTGATGCCATGTTTAGCATTTCATGGAAGCATTGCATGTCTCCACTCTAGAGAGACCTGGAGAAGCCATTTAAAGCCAGATGCGCTTGGGGGGAAGCATTCTAGAGTTTATAACTTGGGTTTACCATGCTTCCTTACTGGAGAGCATTTAAGTCAGGGGTGATGGGTACCATAAAACATCAGAGGTCGTTTGAGTTCTCACTGATGCTGGCAAGGGTTAGGTTTGTATTTGGAAAGGGTAGATGATTGCCTCTCTTAATGGTACGGTTGCCTGCCTAAACATAATTTCTTCTTGGTCACACTCGGCCCCTCCCTTCGGGGGACTTCATCTCTTGGACTCTTAACGTATGCATAGCTATCTTTTACGTTGCTTTGGGGTGTTCCCTATTCTTTTCTTTCTTTTTTTTTTTTTTTGGCCACGCCTCATGGCATGCAGGATTCCTTGCCCCCCTGCAGTGGAAGTGCAGAGTCCTAACCACTGGACCGCCAGGGAATTCCCCACACTGTTCTTTTTAACTTTACCTTGTCACACCAACTAGACACTGTGGGCTTATTGGTGTGGATCTGAAACTGTCACCATTAGCATTTTTCATTTATCTGATGGCTCAAACACTAAATATGGGGATGTCCCTTCTGGAAGGCCATGCGTCCATGCAACCAGGATGGATTAACCCGCACTGGTTCCTCGCTCTCTGTGAGGGGGCATTGGATCTAATGGAGCATGAGGACAGAGACAACTCCAAATATTAACAAAACAAAACAAAGTGAAAACACTTTATAAACTGCAGGGGTGAGAGGTTCAACTATAGAAAGCCCGATTGGAATTTCTAACACGACCCCTGGTTCTGAATTGATAGTTTAGGTGGGGAATGAGGCCAGTGTCCAAACTCTAATAATCCAAACAATAAAAGGTGAAGGGAAAATGATCTAAGGAACCGAAATGTGTGTTTATTTTGTTTCTTGTTGGTTTTTTTGGCCCCCTTGGGATGGCAGGTACTGCGTCTTGAGAAGGACCACGTATGTTGGTTTTCTGCTGTAGCCAGGACTTCCTACAGAGTACGGTATGGCCGTCCTCCGGCAGTGCAGCTGCATGGCCATTTTGCTTGTAGTCTTCAGCGGCTCCAAGTTCACACGTCTGAGGATGGCACCCTGCGACGTGGTTGGGCTGCTTCCATGGCCCCCACCCCTGCAATCCACCCAGCTCCTGGTGGGACCTGGGGCGGTGCTGGCGAGGACGCACTTTGCTCTCTTCTGCCCTGGCTAGCACACAGACCTTTCTGATCGCCTCCTGCCGGAACACAAACAGGGGATCCGTCTCTGCCTTGTTTCCCCAGTTACAGGTAATTAGCTCTGTGCTTTTGAATGCTAGTGCTTGAAATTGCGTGCTCTGCATCTGCCTTATCACGAAGCCGCTCGGCTGCCTCTAGACAAAACATCATCTAAATGAGATTTGCTCTCAAGTATCTGGTATGTGGGAGGAGGCAGCAAAGGAAACAGCGGATATTTCAGATCTATGGAAAAATATACAGCATGGCTGAATAATGGCATCCAGCACACTCACGAATTAAACACATCTTGATCTAATAGCCAGTGGTAAGGAGTAAGCATTTCTATTTTGAACTCTCATTTCAGAGGTGGGGTGAGCCATATAAATTTTCATAGCAGTGATTTGTTTATTTTATGATTTCCCGTCCTGACCCTTTTCTTTCCAGCTCTCCAAGAGGCAGGCTATTTGGCTTATCACTGGCTTATTTAAACTTGTGCAATTCAAATACGATTTTCTTTCAAAAAACAATTTGTCACGCATCCAGAGTCTCATTTTGACAAGGGCCTTCGGTGTATAGAACTGTACTAAGATTCCAAATACTAAGGTCTGTAAAGGAGTGTCTGTCTACAGGCCGTAAAGATTTTATCTCACATCTTTCCAGAATCTGGCTTTATTAGTACATTGGCGCCAATATCTGATGTAGGTTTTAATCCAGGCAGAGGTGGAGGGCGGGGGGGTGTCCATCCTAGTGTGCCCCAGCCTTCCCTCATCTTCACTTCCCCTTCCATGAGGGGCTTCACCTTACTTCCCTCAGGCCACAGATGTCTCCCATCCACCCCTCCACCTGCCAGATTAAAAAAAAGTTGTGTACATTGATAAATGATGGAAAAGACCTTTATATACATGTACAAACGTGCACATGAATTTCATCTGATGAAAGCTCTTCCTTGACATCTTATCTTCCTCCAGCCACCACCTGTTTCTCTTCTCCTGTGTGAAAAGGATGGCTAAATGGTCTCCAAAATTCACTTCCCCTTCCGTAGTGTGGAGATGTTGCTGGGAGTGGGTGTCCAGGTCAAGTCTGTTTTGTAGCCCTCTTGCCTTGAGGAGGGGTGTGGTGACTAATTTGCTGGTGAGATATGCGTGTCCCTTTGGGAATAGGTGGGGGGAGAGTGGAGCCACAAAGCAGGCGGAGCCTGGGTGTCCAGAGCGTCCTTGGAGGAAACCTTTCTGACAGCTAGGAACGCTGGACTGCGTTGGATTGGTACAAGAGTAAGAGTAAACTTGTATCCTAAAAGCCATTGAGACATATGGGCTTATTTGTTGTGGCAGCTCATGTTACTCTAACTCATGGTTCAGCAGCCTACAGCCTGTGAGCCAGATTAGCCCGTTGCCTGTTCCTGTAAAGAAAGTTTTGTTGGTGCTCAGCCACACTCATTCAGTCACATATTCCTGTGGCTGCTTTCCCACTACAACGGCGGACTGGAGTAGTTGTAACTGAGACCCTATGGCTGTTAAAGCTGTTTACTGCCTGACCCTTTGCAGAAAAAGTTTGCAACCAGTGCTCTAATATTTGAGCCTCAGATGTCTGCTGAGAATGCAACACCAGGTGCATGAGAAATACCTCCTGGTACTGTTGAGGGCAGAGGACAACCCCCCATGGACCTGGCCCTTCATTTACTGACATGAGGTCCCCAAAGCCCCCGAACTTCCCCCACCCCCTACACACAGACACACACACAGACACACACACAGACACACACACACACACACACAGACACACACACAGTCTTAGGGGTGAGAAAACCCAAGGGAAGAACACGCTAACACACCTTTGTTTATCTAAAGGGATTGTCTAATCGATGGTTCTCCAACTTGAATGTGCATCAGAGCCATCTGGAGGGCTTGCTAAACACAGATTGCAGGGCCCCACCCCTGGGGTTTCTGATTTGGCCCGTCTGGGGTGGGGCCTGAGACTCTGCATTTCCCACACGCTCCCAGGTGGTACCAGGAACCACACCTTGGGGGCCACTCACCTACGTTGTTCTATAAGACTATGCTTTGCACTGGAGTGGACATAAAGTAAATTTTTTTCTTGCTCATGATTGGGTCAGAGGGGAGAGTTTGTTTTAGGAGTAAGGTATAATACTTTATGGAGAACTACAGAGCACCTTTTCTGCTCGTCCAAGTAGGGGTGTGAGTTTTGTGACTCTGCTACTCTAAAAGTTTTTAATTAAAAATTTTTTTTCAGTACTTGTGATTTTTCTAAAGCAATGATTACTTGAGAATAACCAAAACCATACAGTAGGATGATCATCCACAGTTTGCTTACAGCTAACCTAACCACAGACCAGTAAGCACGTGAACAAACACAAACAGCCAGCAGGGTAGCAGCAGGCCGCCCGGCCTGTGTGGGATGCGACCTTGGGTGTTGAGGCACCTGGAAGTTACCACACATGTGTCTATGGGACTGTCTCAGCTCCAGTGTCTCCAGGACCTTCTCCTTGGGACCCTCCCCTCTTTTCTCCTCCCGGCTGCTCTTCTCCTTCTAAGGTAGACCCTGTGTGTTTTGTGTTGGCCAGGTTTCTTCTCAGAGAGTGACATGGTGCAGGCCCTG
Organism: Eubalaena glacialis; assembly: GCF_028564815.1. Lineage (NCBI taxonomy): Eukaryota > Metazoa > Chordata > Mammalia > Artiodactyla > Balaenidae > Eubalaena > Eubalaena glacialis. The sequence goes on along the minus strand of NC_083736.1, from coordinate 6,958,289 downwards.
GAGGTGGGGCTCAGATCGAAAGTCTTCTCATTTTTGCCAAAACTGTTACCGAGTCCAGACTCGTTCCGCTCACTGCACGACAGGCCAGTAAATCGGGAGACGAGGTGTTGAGGCAAGGAATAATGACTTTATTTGGAAAGCCAGGACTCCGAGAAGATGGCAGACTACTGTCCTAGAAAACCATCTTAGCCAAGTCAGAATTCAGGCTTCTTTTAGTATACTAAAAGGGGAGGGGCTGTGGTTGGTTCTTGCCAACTTCTTGGTGTCGGAATCCTTCGTTCTTGCAGCTGTCCACGTAGGTTAGGTCACAATGTTCCTATAATCCTCCAACAAGACAAATGTTATCCTCTGTTCTGAAACTTTTAATCGCTATATGAATGGCAAAGTGTTATACCGTTAAAGGTCATAGCCTTGAGAATGGGCTATCCTATATATTTCACGGTATGGGCAACATTCTTAACTGGAAGCAAAGACGATAGAATACAAAGGTTAAAGTAAAAGAAACAAATCTAATATAGAGTCACATTTGTTCTTCCCTATTACAAAACCACTGGTGGCATCTCAGCAGAGGTCTTGCAATCGAGGAAATGCAGGTGGTAGACTTTAAAATCACATGTTGGGCAAAGGTGCAGGGAGGGGAGAAGAAGAGGGACATGGAGGGATGGCGAGAGAGAGGGAGGGACAGAAGGGGGGAGATTTGGGGCAGGGAGAATATTCTTCACTTGGTACATCAAGCCTCATGCATGTGGCTATACCCTGAGTCTCCCCATCAACCACCCCCATAGCAGCAGTGGTGGTTTCAGTTAAAAGCTTCCCACCTGCTGTTTCACTGGCGGTTTCTATTTAACTATTTCACGTGTGGCTTAAATAACCAAAACTTGGTATTAAAAAAATTGTGTCCGGGCTTCCCTGGTGACGCAGCGGTGAAGAATCTGCCTGCCAACGCAGAGGACATGGGTTCGAGCCCTGGTCCTCGAAGATCCCACATGCCGCGGGGCAAATAAGCCCGTGCGCCACGACTACTGAGTCTGCGCTCTAGAGCCCACGAGCCACAACTACTGAAGCCCGCGCGCCTAGAGCCCAAGCTCTGCAACAAGAGAAGCCACCACAATGAGAAGTCTACGCACCGCAACGAAGAGTAGCCCCCACTCGCCACAACTAGAGAAAGCCGCGCACAGCAACAAAGACCCAATGCCGCCAAAAATAAATAATAAATAAATAAATTAATTAAAAAAAAGTGTGTCCTTCTAATGCATTAATGAATTATATACCGGGTGCCATGTTATGTTCATGCTAATTACATCTTCTCTGCCTGTAAATTTCATAAAGACAGACACTGTGTTTCTTTGGCAGGGTCCATAGGGTAGAAAATGGTGCTGGACCTTGGGGGGTTTAACTTGAATGAGGTCTAGAAATTTGCCGGATGATTTCCATTACCTAATGGGCCAAGCAGATCTCTTATCAAAAAAAGACTGTCTACTTTGTTGTTACGATAATTTCCTGCTGTGGTTTTAGCATAGGTGTCTAGCGCCCCCTTTGCCACCACAGTAAAGGTTGAGATCAGGGGTTAGTAAACATTTTTCTGTAAAGGGCCATGTACATATTTGCAGCTTCTCAATTCTGCCATGCTAGTGTGAAAGCAAGCAAAGACAAGTTAACGGCTCTGGCTGTGTTTCAGTAAAACTTTATTTACAAAAACAGACAGCACCGGATTTGGCCTGCACATCCGTAGTCTGCCTTCCCCTGGTTTAGTCAGTGCATACAGGTCACCTAGGGAACTTGTTAAAATGAAGTTTATGGTTCAGTAGATCAGAGGTGGCGGAGAGAGATTCTGTGTTTCTAACAAGCTCCCAGGAGATGCTGTTGCTGCTGCCTCTTAAACCACACTTTGAGTATGGAGGCTTTAGGTAGCATCTGCTTTTTGTAGATAGATTTGGCAGTTGCAAGCAACCAGGAGAGGCTGGTGATGATTCCAATGAGCTGCACAATTTTACAGAATTTCAGAGAGAGAGAGCCTCAAAAGCTGTATCTAAACTCGGAAGAAGACTGTGGGAATGATGCTTTATTTAGTAGTGTCTTCTAACCAAACCAAACCTGTGAACATTGGGTATTGCTTCTCAGGTTTCCTGGAACCCATTTACTTTAGAAACCTTTCCAGAAGAATTCAGGTAATTAAAAGGGAGCCTAGTTTTCTGTGTGACCTTGGATCTATCACTTGACCTTCCAACACCTGGGGGGCAATGCAGATGTACTTATCAAATTGTGTCAAGACAGGATCTTACTGGAAAACAGATGTTGGGTCAGCATTTCCCACATGTGGGAGAGCTGAAATCCTGCAGGTAGCTCATAGTCGACCTATTCATAATGATGACTTTTCCAAATACGAGAGCTTGAATACAAAGGACTAATTGCTTTCAGATTTGGGAAAGGTTAAAAAAAAAAAAAAAACCAACAAAAAACCTTGCCAGAGCAAGAACAACTGTAAAAACTGTAACAAACTATGAAACTATCTTTAACTCACTATCTTTAGTTGTTGTCTTTCTAAAGTATGAAACTATCTTTAAAAGGATAAGCTTTCCTAAAAGTCTTCCTCCAAGCGTTTACAGTGACTTGTGCTCGGACCACACTACATACTTGATAGTGCAATATGGTTCCGCTCATTGGAATCATCACCGGCCTTCCCCACCCCTCCTCCCCTGCCCTTCCACCTCTGCCCAGTTCCAGTAATTCTTTCCATATGGAAACGAGACGCTGCCAAATTTGAGAGACCCCTTTCTCTGGTGGATTGTTGGAATCAATTCCATGTGTATAACTTATCTGGCAGTTTTTATGACATGTGGCCAAGGGGTCTGGGATTATTTTAAGTTTCAGGTTTTAAAAATAACAGGCAATTTTGACCCTCTTGGAGGATTTGCTACTACTGGGCACTCTCCTGGGACATTCAGGTGGGGATCAGGTTTCCTCCTGTCATTTCCAAGCCCTCTCCCAAGGAAAAAGCCTTTATGTTGGCGACTGTTTGTATACGGCATTTGTTTTGGTTGACCTTTCGTCTGCTGTGTTAATGGTGTGGAAGGGGCTGCCTGGGTAAGAACGTTCTAGCTGTGGCTCCTGCTAGGTTTGGGTCCCCTCAGAGGAAGCGTGGCCTCGGGGTTAGACCCAGAAAATGTCTCAGCAGATAGTCTTATGGCCTCCCTCCGTTTCTGACGTGCCTGCCCTTCGTGTAGCCATTTTCACGTTTTGTAGAACATGTGCAGAGTGTTGTATCTTACAAGGGAGTGTTGGCGATAAAAGCGTGGTTGTTTATTGCAGCATGACAACCCCAGCAATGCCTGGCTTTGGGAGGCCCCATAGAAGTTGACAGATTGCCTTCAACTTGTACTTCTGAGAGCAAAGGGGCACAAAGTGGGGGAGCAGAATTCTCTCAGAAGAGAGGGGAGTGCTGTGAGACTCCCCGCGAAAGAGCAGAGATCGGTAGCTATTTTGCTTTGACTTTCTGTGGAAAGTTCACTCCATAGACTAGAGTCAAAGACATTTTCTTCTAGGTACCACAAAAGGTGAAAGGGTCGCTTGTGCTTTTGGCGCTGCCTGAGTATTTTGGCTGTGGACACTGGCCAGTGTCAGGCTAGGGAAAGTCTTTATAAAACAGCGTGTGTATGAAAATTTTATACTCTTGAAATGAATCCCTTATTATTTGTTTAATCTTGGCTCCACCACCAACATCTGAGTCTTAGTTTCACATTAAAAAATAATCTACCTTGAATGCTTCTTTTGAGAAAGAATATACAGATAGAAGCATCTGTCATGCAGCTAGGTTCAAATAAACAGTAACCATTGGCTATAAGTCATTTTGAATTAATCATATATGCAATTCAGAAGATTTCTCCTGGTTAAGAGGAGAAAAAATAGCGTGAGGGTGTCTGTTTCCTTTTAACTTTTGCCGTTTATAGTGATGGCATTTCTTGAATTGATCGTCTCTGTGGTAGGCTGTCTGGGCTAGAACATTCTGGGTTGGGCTACTCATTGTCCTGGGTAAATGTGGGAAATGCAGGAGTTATGTGCAAATGTGCCAATACATTTAATAATGAGTTTTGAGGACTTCTGAAGAACTGGAGGAATGTGGGGTTAGATGCTTTTGGAGGCTCAGGTGAAGGACCCAGCTTCTAGGAGATCCCAGGAGCAGCAGAGTTCTTGGGTCTGGTAGGTGGATGCCAGCACGTGTGTATATCCCACAAGAGGAAGAGCAGAGGAGACACAGAATCATAGGTCCCACTGGCGAGCAGGCTTCTGTTCAGACTTTGCCCAGGTGGCCCTAGAGGACAGGACTGGCCACGTTTTATCAATTCTGAAATGTACATTTTTGTAGGATTTCACGTTCTGAAATCAGACTGCTTCTCACAATCAGCCACGTCTCATAATCATTGGCATCTTTTTCTTCTTACGTGAAATAAGGGTGTGTCTTGTAGTCGAAACCCTCTTATGTTTGGTGAAATGTGGTAGATTTGGGCTCCTTAAGTTGGAATGAGAAGGCAATAAAATGAGTTACTTCCGTCTCCTGGAATCAGGGGGCCAGAGAGAAAGAAGATGAAACATTTGTGCTTTCCCCAGCTGACAGTTTTGCTCAAGGCAGAGAGGAAAGGTCAGCGTTCCTTTATCTAGAGCTGTGGTTCTACAGGGGGGGTCCCGAGCAGCGTCACCGTCACCTGGGACCTCGTGGATCAGAAACTCTGGGGGCAGCCCCCCAGGCTGGGTTCGAACAAGCCCTCCAGGTGACCCTGACGCACAGTCAGTTTGAGAACCACTGAACCGGGGCTCCCACAGTTGTTTTCCTGGAGGGGTGTTGTCAGAAGCATCCGGTGTGGGATCATTAGTGTTCCTCCTCCCCTCACTTCACCTTCAGTCTGGATGGAGCCGTTCCCTCCTTTGTAATTATCTGTCCTTCCTGCGTCACGTGGTACTACGCTCTCTTTTCTCATCCCACCTCTTCCGTGACTTGTTTTGCAGGCTCCCCCTTCCGTCCGGCCCTTAAATGGTGTTCTTCCGCAGGTCTGGTCTGTGTCACCTTCTTTTTTCACTCTGCACTCTCTCACTGGCCAGTCCTCTTGATGCCAGCGGTTTCGACCCACTTCTCTGGCAATGGCTCTGGCATTTCTCTCTCTAGTCTGGGTCTTTGCTGCCCCTACCCACATACCTATGAACGTTCACAGGTACCTCACACGCAACCCATTAAAACGGTCCTCCTTGTCTTCCTCCTCAGACCAACTTTTTTCTTCCTGATTTCTTTCTTAGTGAGTAGTTCCAGCATCTCACTTATTGCTTAAGGTGAAAACTTGGGTATTTTTGTACGTCTCCCTCTCTCTCAGGACTAACATTCATCACCTCGCTCCTACCTCTTAATATCTCTCCAAGGCATTCTGCCCTCTCCGTGTCCACTGCCTGTGACCCTCACTGGGTCTCTTATTATCCTTCTTTGGAATATTGTGTGGGTCTCCCTCTGTTTTTTCCTGCCTCCGGGCTTACTCCAATCCCATTTAATCTCTCCATGTTGGCCAGATTAGAGTGACGTTTCTCATGTGCAAAACTGGTGACGAGATTCCTTTATTAAACAGTCTTTAATGTCTTCTCATTCGCTCAGCGATATTTCCCAGTCCAGATCCCTTCCAGAGCTCTGCTCTTACGAGATTGTCACCTAAGTTTGGGAACTGCTGCTTAAAGTTTTTCCCTTTGGAAACTCATAATCACCTTTGGCATTTTAAATGTTTTGGAAAGTCCTGTCGTCAAGAAACTCATTTAGGTTTGACCGGGCATTTCTCATGGTCTTAGTTGACCCTGCACCTCCCACATGTCAACCTTGTAACACCCCGTGGCATTTGTGTCCTCAGTGCCTTCTGGGAGAGGCTGTACTTTCCATGAGGCTGGTCATGAGCTGACCCCAGCTTGCTCTTTAGCCTCATTTCCCGTAGCTCCCCGATCACATTTTTACTGGTAGTGATTTTGAAGTCTAATTTCCTAGAAATGTCATGTTACTTCATGCTCTTGGACTTTTAGCCTTTGCTTTGACCTCTGAATGCAGTGCCCTCCATCCTCCTTGCCCCCTGGAGAATTTCTTCTTGTCATTCAGATCTCAGCTCGACTACCTTCTCCTTCAGGAAGCCTTCCCTGACTCCTCTAGACACAGTTGGCACCCCTGTCTGGCACCTTTGTGTCTTGTTTACACTTTTATCATCATCATCTCCTTACAGAGTGTACCCTTCTTGAGCACAATGACATTGGTCCAGCAGAGTGTCTACATAGCACAGATGTTCAGTAAGACATTGGTCCAGCAGAGTGTCTATATAGCACAGATGTTCAGTAAAGACTATTTGTTGTGAAATGAGAATGTGAGTAAGTGATTGAGTAATGGTACTTTCTGGCTGTAACGATGTTAAGAGCTACTCCTTATAAGACACTTACTGCACAGGAGGGCTGTTTCAGACACACCGTCTATGTTAACTCATGTAATCCTCCTGCTGCCCCTATGTGGTGGGCACCAGCGTTATTATCCCCATTGTTCAGATGGGCTGAACGTGAAGGATGTTTGGTATGGCCAGCCTGTTTTCTGCAGGTGAAGGTGAAGGGCAGCGCTCATCCCTGTGAGGACGTTGTGGGGGAAGGAACAGATATCTTTAGGAGGCACTTCTCTAGAGAAGCAGAATAGATACCTGGAATGATCTTTTTTTTTCTTATTGAAAAGGAAGAATTTCTCAGTCTCCCCTAAGAAAATGAGTACTTCCATTTTGCTAAGTAATCGGCTGCTGGGTGTTACTTGCAACTTGCTGGCAAATTTAATATATAGTTTCCTGAGCTGTTAGTGCTGAGGGTCTTCTTTTAAATGGAACGGGTCGTTCGGTAGCAGTGGTTTTCAGCTGGGGGCGATCATGCCCCCAAGGAGACACTGGGTAATGTCTGGAGACGTTTTCTGTTGTCACAACTTGGGGAAGAGGGTGCTCCTGGCATCTCGTGGGCGGAGGCCAGGGACGCTGCTCAGCGTCCTACAGTGCCCAGGACGGCCCCCCACCCCCGTGGCCCCGGCACCACAGTAAAGGGTGATTTGGCCCAAATGTCCCCAGTGATGAGTTGAGAAAAACTTGAAAAAAGTTGATGGTTATAGGTTCAAGCTTACAGTGAAAGAGAAATTAAACAGAAAACTTGGAGGTCTAAACAAAGCAATGGGAAGCGGCAAATAAGGCCTCGTCAGAAGTGGGCTGTGCGAGAGTCCCTAAGTTTTAATGAGCACAGCACAATAAAAGTCATAAAACTAAAGGAAGGTGACCCCCCCTAGCACTCCATTCAGTATTGGCAAAGGAAAGCAAAAAAGCCCCCAGCCTTGAAAGGTAGGATTAAGGAAGTTAGTTACCTGCAAGAGACCTTTAGACTATTTACACTTGTTTCTGGAACTCTACAAAAAACATACACTGAAGAATTTTCTCTAAATGTCATTCTTCAGGAAGTGTCCTAGAAATGTCATTCTTGAAGAAATGTCCCAGAATGATACTAGCAGGAAAAAAGATTGCTTTCAATAAACAGGCAAACGGGAGTCAGATGCATGACCAATGTGTGTCAGATCTGATGGGTCCAAGATGTATAAGACTTGGCCAAGAAATGGAAACTGTAAAATATCTTTAAGTATATTAGGGAAAGGAGGCCAACCGGAAGAGACATCTCCACATTGGGCAAACATAAAAGGAGGTGTTTGTGACAGTCTGTTGCACGGGGGAAGAAAATACTAGACCATTTTGAAAGAATAAACAATACATGTCAATGTCAGAAAGTCTTTTGCATTGTCAACATGCATACAGATCCTTCCTGGTGCTCACACCCAAGCTGTGTGGTAGATGTCCCACGTCAGAAGCAGGAGGAGAGGTAATCCGAGGACAGAGCGCCCAAAACACTGGCACGTGTCTGGCCTCACTCACGTGTGGGCAGGCTGATCTAGAGATTATGTCGTTAAGTTTATGGAGAGCCAACCTCCACAGGACATTTGAATAGCTTAAAAAGAAGTCTGAAAACACACAACCTGTTAAAACCAAGCGTAATCCTCCTAGCACAGCGAACCACAAGAAAATGTCTGATTTGTATTTGTTGTTTGCTATATTGTGAGGTCAAAACGTTGTCCCTGTCAGATCTGGCAAAAAATTGACCACCCCTCCCGCCCCCGAAAAAATAAATAAAAACGATCAAGAAGACTATATGGTTTTATGTCCAAGTTTGATAATGATAGATGTTTTCCTATGTACGTATTTTTGTGCTGTACTATATTCCTGAGTGGCAGTAGTACTGATAAGTCATTTGGAAATACATAAATAAGCATATTGCAGATGCACACTCCAGGTTGACCATTCAGGAGCCTTGTGGTCTATGACAAGGTACTTGTGTTTCTTTCTGGTGACTGATTGTTTTTTACTCTAAGCTTTGTTGATGTGTAATTTGCATCCAGTCAAACACATCCACTTTAAGTATATGGTTTGAGATTTGACAAACGCTTAATAACCATGTAATCACCATCACAATCATGATATAGAATTGTTCCGTCACCCTCCCAAAGTTCTCTCTTGTCCCTTTGTGGTCAGGCCCTCCCCCTCCTAGCTTCTGGCAGCCACCCATCTCATCTCTGTCCACAGTTTTGCCGCTTCCAAAATCTCATGGAAAGTAAATCATACAGAATGAGGCTTTGGTGTCTGGCTTCTTTCCCTTGGCATAACACCTTTGAGGGTCGTCCAATTTGTTGAGAGCATCAGTGGTCTTTTCTTTTTACTGTTGCGTAGTCTTCCCTTGTATGGATGTACTTACTGTAGTTTGTTTATCCGCCCGTCAGTTGAAGGACATTGGGTTGTTTCCAGGTTTGAGTGACTATGAATAAAGTCACTGCATACATGTACACCTATGTCTTGGCGTGAACACGTGATTTCATTTCACTTATATACATCCCCAGGAGTGTGATTGCTGCCTTGTGTGTTAAATGAGTGTTCAGCTGTGTAAGAAACCCACCAAACTGTTTTCCAAAGTTGCTGTGCTGTTGTACTACTTTCCTACCAGCAGTGTGTGAGAGTCACAGTTGCTCTACATCCTTGCCAGTCTGGGTACGGTCGGTTTAAAAAAGTTATCCATTTAATAGTGGTATTTTATTGTGATTTTAATTTGCAGTTCCCTAATGGCTAAAGATGCTAAACATTTTCTCCTGTGTTTATAGGCCATCTTTATCTGTTCTTGGGTGAAGTGCACTTATACTTATTGAGCGTCTATATATATACATGCAGAATGACATTTGTGTTGATAGGATTTTGTTTTTTAGTATTAAAGTGAAATAATGCAAATGAATTTTTTTCCTTTTTTTTTTTTTTTTAAAAACCCCATGCCTGGTACATAGCTTTTCCTTAACTAGAACCTGTTTGTTTGTTTGTTTGTTTTAAAATAAATGGATGGTTATTGGACAAAGAGTGACTTAGGGGTTATGAAAATTTGACAAACTGAATGGTGCTTTTTTCTCAGTTTTTCATGAGGGTGGACCTGGAGCCCCAGGTCTAAAGATCTGTGGAGGAAGGGAGGTGGAAAGGGGGTGATGAAAACTTGGATATGGAGATGGATAGCTGGAGAATGTTCCAAAGAGCTGAGCAAGTTTGCCACACAAAGAAATCAGCCCTTAGCACATGGGCAACCAGCAATCATTGAGGATGTGAAGATGAGAATGTCATCGTTAGATCTGAGTTTCAGAAATGCAAGTGGGACAGTCCTCTACCATTTAACCTGTTTTCCCTGTATGCTCTTGAGTGTGTCAATACGAGCAGCATCCTGTTAAGTCAAGACAGTTATCATTTCAAAACCTAAAAAGTATGGAGGGGTCAACTCTGTAGACTTCTACAAAAATGATCATCATGCCAGGCATAGTTACCTCTATGGGGTTGATAAAGCTCCATGGACCCAGATTATCTTCTGCATGAACGCAGCACAAGACCTGAAGACGCCACCATTTGTCCTTGACATCTGACCGTAATCATCTTCACTTGGTCGCCTATCGTTCTGTTACATGAATGCAGGATGACATATTATCTCAGTCTTTTTTGTACGCTCTTTATTTCTCCTGTTTCCTTTTTGCAATCATAGCTGTTGTAATTCCCCATGGAGGCATAAATATATTCTGATTATAAGCAATACTGCTAAAAAGTCTGTGCACTAAAAATGGGAAGTCTCAGCACATTCAACACATCTTGATTCAACACAGATTGTTGGAGCACCTATTGCCAGGAATTCCCATGCACTGCACTTAATATTTGGGATAAATATATCCATGTATAAAACATGCAGAGGTGCCCAAGGAACATGGATCTGCATGCTAGCGGAGGGAGAGAGGCAATGCATGACAATAACAAATAACAGAATTATATGCTGTGTTAGAAGATTGTAAGTGCTCTGTGGAAGAGCTCTTTAAAATGCTTCTGTGTGGGGCTTCCCTGGTGGCGCAGTGGTTGAGAATCTGCCTGCTAATGCAGGGGACACGGGTTCGAGCCCTGGTCTGGGAAGATCCCACGTGCCGCGGAGCAGCTAGGCCCGTGCGCCACGACTACTGAGCCTGCGCGTCTGGATCCTGTGCTCCGCAACAAGAGAGGCCGCGATAGTGAGAGGCCCGCGCACCGCGATGAAGAGTGGCCCTCGCTTGCCACAACTAGAGAAAGCCCTTGCACAGAAATGAAGACCCAACACAGCCAAAAATAAATAAATAAATAAATAAATAAATAAATTAAAAAAAAAAATGCTTCTGTGTGGCTTGGGTAGAGTTGTGACCCTTGTGCTCTTCCATGGCCAGGGCCATTTACGCCACAACTGGGATTTGGTCCTCATGGGACAGGACAGAGAGCTGTGAAGCTGTGATAGCGAGAAAGGGTCAGGGGCATGAAGAGGTAGGGAGCTTGGGAGCCTGTCTGCACAGGGTGTTGGAGGTGGACATGCCATCCACAATGGAGAAAGGAGCCTCCTGCCTCCCATTGGAAAAGCTATTTGTGCTCTCCTGATTTCAGGATAATTTCACACCGAAGTTTCTCAGGGGCTGGGTGTGGGGAAGTTGAAACAGAATTTTCAGACGTAAATACTGGCTGTAATGAAGTCTGATTGCTGTGTCTGTAAGTGCAGTTCGAGACCTTCTATGACAGAAGACCTGAAACGGCCCCTGATGAAGCTCAAGCATAAATTGATCTTTTTGTTGTGTTGTTTTTAATTCGACCTACAAATAAGAGTTTCTTGACATGTGACTTTTGGGTATTTCACAACTTAATTTGGTTACGCAGAATGTTGTTTTGCTTTCCCTCTCTTTCTTGGTAATAAAACACGCCTGGCTGTTCCTTCAGGGGCAGTTCTGCCTCTGTCCTGTTGCTACTTGTGCTTTGAATATTCCTGAAGAGAGAGGGTTCACTTGGCAGGCGTACATCATGACCTGGTTTGAAAAAGAACTCCTCCCCACAAACACATTAATTTCTAGAATGTATGCAGTCTCTGTTGGGTGATACAGTTTTCATCTGACACATAAAACATGCCAACAGATTTTTTTTTTTCTCTTACAAGCAGAATAGAATCTTGTAATGCCATAAGCCATCAGATACTTCTGCTTTCCAAGTTTGAATTACTCCTTTTCCTCTTGAAGCTAATGATTTTATTAGGATGAAGGTTTTCTGCGTATAATAGATTTCTTTGCTCCTTTGCAGAGTTTGAGTGGTGTGTAATTGAGCCTTTAGGTAATTAGCCATTGCCGATAGGCTAGGTGCTAGGGAGATCAGATGCAATTCCACCCCCTCTCATTATATTGTGTGCACTGGTCCGTGGGTAGGAGTTTGCCAACCCTTGGTGAAGATGATGAGAAACATAAAATGTCAGTTAAAAGCCAGAACTTAAGAATCAAATACACCTGAGTTTGTATTCCCATTTTTTTTTTTTTTTTTTCCATTACTAGCTGTGTGATCTTGGGCAGGGAATTAACCTTTCTTTGTTTCAGTTTGGGTTTGCTCATCTTTTTAAAGAAGACAGGGACAATAATGCTGATTTTGCCAGGTTTTATAAGGATTAATAATAATATATGTAAAGCATTTATCCTGGTTCCTGGCATATTATAAATGATGTCATTGGTAGAAAATAATTATGTTAAATTATTTAGAGCTTTAAATTTTAAATATGAAATATTAAGGTCTACTTATGTTCCAGTATCTTATTGTTCTTAGACTTTGTCTCTGGATCCTCAGATATACAGGCAAATAAATAGCACATATACCCAGGCTGCCCCAGCACATGAGGGCAAGTGATGAATATGGGAAGTCACTTTGCTTGTGGCAGAAACAGAGTTGTCATATAACTTGAATTCAGCACCACTTAAGAAGTCCTTGTTTATCAGGAAAAAAGTCTGAAAAAGTTCTCAAAGTCCTTTGCCCATTCTTCTGTTTTACTGTGTGCCTGTGTAGCCGAAGGTACAGGTGGACCTACTCTCCCCGGTGATTTGATGCCATCTAGTAACATAGCTGAGGGATGAAATGCAACGTGAGTCTCTAAAGTGTTTCTTTTGTTTTTAAGGTTCAAAAACAAATAAAACATGATGCCTTTGACAATTATTAAAGACCATAGCTGAGTCTGTGTTGTGGGCATAAGATCTTTGCTTTCAAAGGACAGAGCTTTGCAAAGTTTTCTCATGTCTACCGGAAAAATGTATTTTGGTGTTATTTACAAATACAATTATTTTCTCCCAGGTCCTATTTTTGCAGAAAAGACATACTCAGAAGCTTCAAACTTTTCCCCAGACTGTTGTTCTTTCATTGCCATGCATCTGTTTCACTTGTATTTAAGAAAGGCAGTTAATCTCAAGATGTAGCTAACAAAGAAGAGCGTGTTTCTTTGATGATGGCATCAAACTTTTTTTTTTTTAACCACCATCCACCCAGTGTCCCCTCCACTTGTATGTCCATTTAGAGTTGGCTGCACCTTGTTTGGTCACTGCTGTAGAAGTCCAGAAAACATTTTCTTCCCCTCTTGCCCCTTGGGTTGCGGTTGCCATCACATTCAAAGGGGCATTGCTGCATGTGTAAGAATAAGCTCAGTTCCTACTCATCCTTCAGTATCAAGCTCAGGGGTCTCTGCCTCCAGAAAGCCTTCCTGATCGTTCCATCCACCTGGTTTTGTTCGGAGGCTCTTGTGGGTCCCCCACCACAAGCTGTGCTTGCTTCTCCTATGGGATCACTATGGTACGAATATTACCTGTGAGTCCTTTGCATTCAGGTTCTGTGCTTTCTATGGCTGGAATAAAGTAGGAACTTAATGCATTTCTGAATGCATCAGCAGAGCACTTGAGAGTTTTGTGCTCGATTAAATCATTATTATTTTAAATGAGATAATTCATGTATAGCAGTCACATAGTGTCCGGCACCTAGTAAGTACTTGGCTAGTTTTTATATTAGTTGGGATCATTCAGCTGAAGGTACTGGAAAACCCAACAAACAGAGGTTTAAACAGAGAGGGATGTTCTTGCCTTGCCCATCGTGAAGACTGGGCGTAGGACATCATGGTGGGCGTGGTGGGACCGTGGCTCCATGATACAGGCAGGCACTTCCCATTCTTTTTTCTCCACCTAGCATAGGAGGATGCCTGTGTCCTCATGCCTACATGGCTATTGAGTGGCTACTGCATCTCCTGGCTCAGGTCTCTGTATGGGCAGGAAGAAGGAGAAAGGAACAGTGGGACCAAGAGTGTAACTTTCCTAGAAGCCGCACTTACCCTGTGGCTTTCACTTACTTCTCATTGGCCAGGACTAAGCCAGTTACTTAACCAGGGCTGTGGAAGGGGCGGGATCAGCCAACTCAGAAGGTCTGTTAGAGTTCATTGTTTTACTTCTGCACTGCTGGCTTGCAGAGGGGGTTGGGGGAGTACGTGTTGATGGTCCTCTCAGTGGGCCAAGGCGGTGACAGGTTCACACACCACCCCCCCTGCCTCACTCTACATTGCTCTCCTTCATTTCCCCTCCATGTTTCCTTCCTCTCCTGTTTTCCTCCCTCCAGTCTCTCATTATGGCTCAGTATGGTCTGTGGTCCATCATCAGCATCCCCTGGGAGCGTGTTAGAGCTGTAGGGTTTCAGTTTTCACCCCAGACCTCCAGAATCAGACACTTTGACAGTGGGGCCCAGCAGTCCGTATCATGACATGCCCCGCAGGGGCTTCTGATGCGAGCATGAATTTGTCAGCTCCTTTTTTCTATCTCTTGCTCTGGGTGTTCTTCCAGGTAACTGATCACCTAGTGGAATCAAAGCATTCCAGAAATATTTGTGTGCTTGACCATTTCATATTGTGTTGTTTAAGAATCAGGTGAGTTTATATTTATAATCCAGTTTTTAAAAATACTAGCTGACTTGAGTGGCTCTTGGACGGGATGAGTTTTTCATTGTGTGTGGCCCTTGACTGGGGGTAAAAAATGGAGTTTCTAGTTCTTGCTCAACATGCAGCAAACAAGCTTGATTATTATTTTTTTCTTTATGGAAATATTTGATTGTGTATTTGAATAGGCCTAAAGGGCAGTTAGTTCTTATGTTATAAAGACTGTATGTACACACACACACATATCTCGAAAGAATATTGGAAGAAAATATTTCTAATTTTTTACTATAACTTTAGTTAAAGCAACAGCCTTAAAAATAGCAATCATCAGGAAGAAACTGTTTATGGAATCAGATGCGGACAACTTACTTTTAGAACAAACACCTTGCACTTTCAATAGGAAAAAAATAAATGATTGTATGTGTTTGAGGTGTGAGATAAAATTAACACGAGGAGGAGAGGAACAATGCAGATTGTGTGGGTAGGAATTTATTTTCCTTTCGGGTTCCAAGAGTCAGCGCTATTATCAAACTAAAAATTGGCCCTCTTCAAGGAAGACAAGGTTTTGTGCCAGCTTTGTTTTATTATTATTCTTTGTGCTATTATTTTTGGCTTGCAGACAGCAGCTTTCTGCAGCAAGGATTCACAAATGGTTCTTCATGTTTGATGTAAATGTAAAGTCTGTCAATTCCTGAGCCTGCATATTTTGCAAAAATATCATGCACCAGCATCTTCATTCTTGTTTGGAATGGATTCAGGAAAATGTCCTTGGCTCCAAAATAGCTTTAAATAAGGTTTGGACGCTCTAGGAGGCTGGGCTTGGCTCTAGCCTCCTTTCCTTTTGCCACCTCCAGTAAGGATGGAGATCTGTGGGCATCGCTGCCTGAAGAGACTTGGGCCTATAAATAAACAGAAAGCTACGTTTTTCCATGCTACCTGGCTCTGAACCTTTTGCATAATCAGAGATGCGTTGTCTGAAAGTAACATAAGAAAGTCACATGTGAAAGGCAAGAAAAACAGAGCGAGGAAGAGATGTCTGTCTCACCTACAGAGTCTTGCTCACCTCACCAAGGTTTACTAGCCCTGTGCACACCTGTTTCAGGCTGCCTTGGGTTTCAGGAACCGGTGGACTCCAGAGAAAAAACAGGAGCTGGCTTCCCATGGGTTTTTGCAAGTTCCTGTGTAATCTTGAAGAATTTTACCTGAGTCTTCCCGTGATGATATGCACGCATACCCCCAGTGGTGACATATATGGCGTCCCTTGGCCTACTCGACCCTGAGCGATGGGGCCGCTGACTCCCTCTCATCTACTGTTCTCTCCTCTCTCGATGTGCAAGCAGCATGTTCTTCTCTGTGTTCCTCAGTCGAGTCCTTGGGCATTTGCACGTGCAGCGTTCTTGATTTGGAGCCCTTTCCCCCAGATACGCACATGGCTCTTTATTCACCCAAGAGGCCTTTTCTGACCATTCATGCTCAGATAGCCCCTCTGAAATCTCTTGCCCCTTACTATGCCTTATGTTTCTTCATAGCATTTGTCTCGACTTGCCATAATACATTTTTTTTTTAATTTTTATTTATTTATTTATAGCTGTGTTGGGTCTTCGTTTCTGTGCGAGGGCTTTCTCTAGTTGTGGCAAGCGGGGGCCACTCTTCATCGTGGTGCACAGGCCTCTCACTATCGCGGCCTCTCTTGTTGCGGAGCACAGGCTCCAGACGCGCAGGCTCAGTAATTGTGGCTCACGGGCCCAGCTGTTCCGCGGCATGTGGGATCTTCCCAGACCAGGGCTCGAACCCGTGTCCCCTGCATTGGCAGGCAGATTCTCAACCACTGCGCCACCAGGGAAGGCCGCCATAATACATTTTTAACTTTTTTTCTGTCTTCTCCATTGGAAAGTAATCTTGATGGCGCAAGAAATTTGTTTTGTTCCTTGCTTTCCACCTCAGTGTCTAGAAGCTGGTACTCACTGAGTGAATAAATGATATGTTATGTAAATAAATTAATATACAAATGTGTTCCTAAATAGTAATTTTGATTCGGGTGATGTATCGTACTTATATTAGTTGGATATCACTTTACTCAAGAATTTTATCTGACTCTTCCAGTGATGATATGAATGCATAAATCCAAAGATTATCTATCTATCAATCTATCATCTGTTTATCCATCTCCGCCCTCTACCTATTCACTGATCTATCATCTATCTATCCATCCATCCATCTATTCTCTTTTTTTTTTTTGAATTTTTGAACTTTATTTTATTTACTTTTAAACAGCAGGTTCTTATTAGTTGGGATTGACATATATACATCTATTCTCTTGTCCATATCTATCTATCTGTCTGTCTGTCTATCTATCTGTCTGTCTATCTGTAATTAGGTTCCAGATAGGAAGCACTAACCTGGGTAGGGTGACCCTGGCTTCCATGGAGAGTATTAGGTAAGAGGTTAGACTTGAGGTGGCTTCTGGAGGAAAATAGATTTGTCATCATCATTATCAATTACCATGATTGATTAGTAATGAGGAGACAGTGATTAAATATCATGTAGAATTCAATTTTTACATTAGCAGTTACTTTGTTAACTATATTAGTGTGAATATGAATTTTTTGAAACTCCCAGTATAAAAAGGGTGAAAAAAGGATGTAGTTCCTACATTATTTTTTTGTGCAGTGGCTTATTCATGTTACTGAAAAGTAGCTTTTATTATCATTTAAGGAGCAGTTCTTTTGCCTCCCACTTTCCTCTCTCTAGCCCTTGCCTCCTCCTTCTAGCTCCTTTTTTCTTTTCTTTCCCACTCACTGCATCCCTGCCTTCTTCCTTTGATTCTTCGTTAGATGAGGAAGTTCTTAATAAAAATAATTGAAATAGGTGATTTTGCTTGCATAATGACATTCCCTTATGTCTAATAATAATAATAATAATAATAATGATAATGTATACCAGGTCATAAGCACTTTATGTGCACTGCCTCAGCTGACTCATCTGTCAAGTGGGGATCATGGTGAGTACCACATCTGTAAAGTGGGGATCATGGTGAGTACCGTACAGCTGGAGGACTAGCTCAGGGTTAGTGGGTGTAAGTAACTTCCTTGAAGTCATGTGGCTAGATAAATATCAGATCCAGAATTTGACTTGGGAGTGTCTTTCTGACAGTCCACCTGCTTCTCCAAAAGCTGTTGACCGGGTGCAGAAAAGAAGAATTATTATTAGCTTCTCATTCTGCGGAAACTTGAGACTTAAAAACAATGTTGCAAAACTAGTACACAATCTTCCCATATCCCTTTCCCCCAGCTTTTAAAAATGTTAGCATCTTACATAGCCATAGCACAATGATCAGAATGAAGAAACACTAACATTGAAATAATACTGTTAACTGGCCTGCAGATTTTATTCAGATTTCAACAGTTTCCCCATTAATGTCTTTTTCCTAGTCTGGGATCCCACATTGTATTTTGTTGTGGTATATTCTTAGTTTCCTTCAATCTGGGCAGTTTCAGAATCTTTCTTTCCCTTTCATGATTTTTACATTTGTGAAGAGTATTGGCCACTTGTTAAGTGAATGGGTTTTCCTGGTGTTTCCTCAAGATTAAATTTAGGTTATGCATTTTTGGCAAGAATGCTACAGAATCGAAACTGTCTTCTTCTCAGTGCATCATATCAGGGAACACTTGATGTCAGCATGTTTCATTACTGGTGAGATTAACCTTGATCATTTGGTTACAGTTGTGTCTGCCAGGATTCTCCACTGTAAAGTTACTATTTCTCCTTTGAAATTAAAAAAATATCTTGTGAGGAGATACTTTGACAATATGCACATATCCTGTTTCTTATCATACTTTTTTTCTTTTTTTTTCATCGTGTTTATAACCCTGACATTACTACTCTGTACACAATCTTTAAAAGAGAAAACTACCAGTCATTGTATTCACTTGTTTACTGGAACAAATGTTTGACTTACACTGTTGGTAAACACTAAAAAATTGGAGGGGCATATTATATGGGAGCACTGTGGGAAAAGAATTTTTTTTTTTTTAATTTTTAATTGGTTTTTTTTTGAATTTTATTTTACTTATTTTTTTAAACAGCAGGTTTTTATTAGTTATCCATTTTATACATATTAGTGTATACATGTTAATCCCAATCTCCCAATTCATCACACTACCACCGCCCCTGCCCCTGCCACTTTCCCCCCTTGGTGTCCATACGTTTGTTCTCTACATCTGTGTCTCAATTTCTGCCCTGCAAACCGGTTCACCTGTACCATTTTTCTAGGTTCCACATATATGTGTTAATATACGATATTTGTTTTTATCTTTCTGACTTACTTCACTCTGTATGACAGTCTCTAGATTCATCCACGTCTCTACAAATGACCCAATTTGTTCCTTTTTATGGCTCATAATATTCCATTGTATATATATACCACGTCTTCTTTATCCATTCATCTGTCGGTGGGCATTTAGGTTGCTTCCATGACCTGGCTATTGTAAAGAGTGCTGCAATGAACATTGGGTGTATGTGTCTTTTTGAATTATAGTTTTCTCTGGGTATGTGCGCAGTAGTGGGATTGCTGGATCATATGGTAATTCTATTTTTAGTTCTTTAAGGAACCTCCACACTGTTCTCCATAGTGGCTGTATCAATTTACATTCCCATCAACAGTGCAAGAGGGATCCTTTCTCTCCACACCCTCTCCAGCGTTTGTTGTTTGTAGATTTTCTGATGATACCCATTCTAACTGGTGTGAGGTGATACCTCATTGTACTTTTGATTTGCATTTCTCTAATAATTAGTGATGTTGAGCAGCTTTTCTTGTGCTTCTTGGCCATCTGTTTGTCTTCTTTGGAGAAATGTCTATTTAGGTCTTCTGCCCATTTTTGGACTGGGTTGTTTGTTTTTTTAATATTGAGCTGCATGAGCTGTTTATATATTTTACAGATTAATCCTTTGTCCGTTGATTCGTTTGCAAATATTTTCTCCCATTCTGAGGGTTGTCTTTTCATCTTGTTTATGGTTTTCTTTGCTGTGCAAAAGCTTTGAAGTTTCATTAGGTCCCATTTGTTTATTTTTGTTTTTATTTGCATTACTCTAGGAGGTGGATCAAAAAAGATCTTGCTGTGATTTATGTCAAAGAGTGTTCTTCCTATGTTTTCCTCTAAGAGTTTTATAGTGTCCGGTCTTACATTTAGGTCTCTAATCCATTTTGAGTTTATTTTTGTGTATGGTGTTAGGGAGTGTTCTAATTGCATTCTTTTACATGTAGCTGTCCAGTTTTCCCAGCACCACTTATTGAAGAGACTGTCTTTTCTCCATTGTATATCCTGCCTCCTTTGTCATAGATTAGTTGACCATAGGTGCGTGGGTTTATCTCTGGGCTTTCTCTCCTGTTCCATTGATCTATATTTCTCTTTTTGTGCCAGTACCCTATTGTCTTGATTACTGTAGCTTTGTAGTATAGTCTGAAGTCAGGGAGTCTGATTCCTCCAGCTCCGTTTTTTTTCCCTCAAGACTGCTTTGGCTATTTGGGGTCTTTTGTGTCTCCATACAGATTTTAAGGTTTTTTGTTCTAGTTCTGTAAAAAATGCCATTGGTAATCTGATAGGGATTGCATTGAATCTGTAGATTACTTTGGGTAGTATAGTCATTTTCACAATATTGATTCTTCCAATCCAAGAACATGGTATATCTCTCCATCTGTTTGTATCATCTTTAATTTCTTTCATCAGTGTCTTATAGTTTTCTGCATACAGGTCTTTTGTCTCCCTAGGTAGGTTTATTCCTAGGTATTTTATTCTTTTTGTTGCGATGGTAAATGGCAGTGTTTCTTTAATTTCTCTTTCAGATTTTTCATCATTAGTGTATAGGAATGCAAGAGATTTCTGTGCATTAATTTTGTATCCTGCAACTTTACCAAATTCATTGATTAGCTCTAGTAGTTTTCTGGTGGCATCTTTAGGATTCTCTATGTATAGTATCATGTCATCTGCAAACAGTGACAGTTTTACTTCTTCTTTTCCAATTTGTATTCCTTTTATTTCTTTTTCTTCTCTGATTGCCATGGCTAGGAACTTCCAAAACTATGTTGAATAATAGTGGTGAGAGTGGACATCCTTGTTTCGTTCCTGATCTTAGTGGAAATGGTTTCAGTTTCTCACCATTGAGAATGATGTTTGCTGTGGATTTGTCATATATGGCCTCTATTATGTTGAGGTCGCTTCCCACTGTGCCTACTTTCTGGAGAGTTTTTATCATACATGGATGATGAATTTTGTCAGAAGATTTTTCTATATCTATTGAGATGATCATATGGTTTTTATTCTTCAATTTGTTAATATGGTGTATCACATTGATTGATTTGCGTATATTGAAGAATCCTTGCATCCCTGGGATAAATCCCACTTGATCATGGTGTATGATCCTTTTAATGTGTTATTGGATTCTGTTCGCTAGTATATTGTTGAGGATTTTTGCATCTATATTCATCAGTGATATTGGCCTCTAATTTTCTTTTTTTGTAGCATCTTTGTCTGGTTTTGGTGTCAGGGTGATGGTGGCCTCATAGAATGAGTTTGGGAGTGTTCCTCCCTCTGCAGTTTTTTGGAAGAGTTTGAGAAGGATGGGTGTTAGCTCGTCTCTAAATGTTTGATAGAATTCACCTGTGAAGCCATCTGGTCCTGGACTTTTGTTTGTTGGAAGATTTTTAATCACAGTTTCAATTTCATTACTTGTGATTGGTCTGTTCATATTTTCTATTTCTTCCTGGTTCAGTCTTGGAAGGTTATACCATTCTAAGAATTTGTCCATTTCTTCCAGCTTGTCCATTTTATTGGCATAGAGTTGCTTGTGGTAGTCTCTTAGGATGCTTTGTATTTCTGCAGTGTCTGTTGTTAACTTCTCGTTTTTCATTTCTAATTTTATTGATTTGAGTCCTCTCCCTCTTTTTCTTGATGAGTCTGGCTAATGGTTTATCAATTTTGTTTATCTTCTCAAAGAACCAGCTTTTAGTTTTATTGATCTTTGCTATTGTTTTCTTTGTTTTTATTTCATTTATTTCTGCTCTGATCTTTATGATTTCTTTCCTTCTGCTAACTTTGGGTTTTGTTTTTTCTTCTTTCTCTAGTTCTTTGGGTGTAAGGTTAGACTGTTTATTTGAGATTTTTCTTGTTTCTTGAGGTAGGCTTGTATAGCTACAAACTTCCCTCTTAGAACTGCTTTTGCTGCATCCCACAGGTTTTGGATCTTCGTGTTTTCATTGTCATTTGTCTCTAGGTATTTTTTGATTTCCTCTTTGATTTCTTCAGTGATCTCTTGGTTATTTAGTAACGTATTGTTCAGCCTCCATGTGTTTGTGTTTTTTACGTTTTTTTCCCTGTAATTCATTTCTAATCTCATAGCATTGTGGTCAGAAAAGATGCTTGATATGATTTCAATTTTCTTAAATTTACTGAGGCTTGATTTGTGTCCCAAGATGTGATCTATCCTGGAGAATGTTCCATGCGCACTTGAGAAGAAAGTGTAATCTGCTGTTTTTGGATGGAATGTCCTATGAATATCCATTAAATCTATCTGGTTTATTGTGTCATTTAAAGCTTGTGTTTCCTTATTAATTTTCTGTGAGGTTAAAGTCCCGCACTATTAATTGTGTTACTGTCGATTTCCTCTTTTATAGCTGTTAGCAGTTGCCTTTATATTGAGGTGCTCCTATGTTGGGTGCATCTTCTTGGATTGATCCCTTGATCATTATGTAGTGTCCTTCCTTGCCTCTTGTAACATTCTTTATTTTCAAGTCTATTTTGTCTAATATGAGAATTGCTACTCCAGCTTTCTTTTGATTTCCATTTGCATGGACTATCTTGTTCCATCCCCTCACTTTCAGTCTTTATGTGTCCCTAGGTCTGAAGTGGGTCTCTTGTAGACAGCATGTAGATGGGTCTTGTTTTTGTATCCATTCAGCGAGCCTGTGTCTTTTGGTTGGAGCATTTAATCCATTCACGTTTAAGGTAATTATCGATATGTATGTTCCTATTACCATTTTCTTAATTGTTCTGGGTTTGTTTTTGTAGGTCCTTTTCTTCTCTTGTGTTTCCCACTTAGAGAAGTTCCTTTAGCATTTGTTGCAGAGCTGGTTTGGTGGTGCTGAATTCTCTTAGCTTTTGCTTGTCTGTAAAGCTTTTGATTTCTCCATCGAATCTGAATGAGATCCTTGCTGGGTAGAGTAATCTTGGTTGTAGGTTCTTCCCTTTCATCACTTTAAATATGTCATGCCACTCCCTTCTGGCTTGTAGAGTTTCTGCTGAGAAATCAGCTCTTAACCTTATGGGAGTTCCCTTGTATGTTATTTGTCATTTTTCCTTTGCTGCTTTCAATAATTTTTCTTTGTCTTTAATTTTTGCCAATTTGATTACTATGTGTCTCGGCGTGTTTCTCCTTGGGTTTATTCTATATGGGACTCTCTGCGCTTCCTGGACTTGGGTGGCTATTTCCTTTCCCATGTTATGGAAGTTTTCAACTATAATCTCTTCAAATATTTTCTCGGGTCCTTTCTCTCTCTCTCTTCTCCTTCTGGGACCCCTATAATGTGAATGTTGTTGCATTTAATGTTGTCCCAGAGGTCTCTTAGGCTGTCTTCATTTCTTTTCATTCCTTTTTCTTTATACTGTTCCGCAGCAGTGAATTCCACCATTCTGTCTTCCAGGTCACTTATCTGTTCTTCTGCCTCAGTTATTCTGCTATTGATTCCTTCTAGTGTATTTTTCATTTCAGTTATTGTATTGTTCATCTCTGTTTGTTTGTTCTTTAACTCTTCTAGGTCTTTGTGAAACATTTCTTGCATCTTCTCGATCTTTGCCTCCATTCTTTTTCCGAGGTGCTGGATCATCTTCACTATCATTATACTGAATTCTTATTCTGGAAGGTTGCCCATCTCCACTTCATGTAGTTGTTTTTCTGGGGTTTTATCTTGTTCCTTCATCTGGTACATAGCCCTCTGCCTTTTCATCTTGTTTATCTTTCTGTGAATGTGTCTTATACTTTTTTAAACCCACTAATTTTTAGCATTTATTAATGATTCCTTCTGGAACACTTATTACTGTGGTTTAGGCAAATGGTGATTTTCTATTTCCTGCATTCCTCTGCATTTATTAATTGGAACTCAGATAAGGAAGAGCTCTACCTTCTCCCCCTTTCATTTGTTAGTAATGAATTCATGGATATTCATTTTATTCTACGGGTTGTAATTCAATACTCTCTATATTTTTTGGTTGTTGCAGTTGTTCAGATAGTCACAGATTGGTCTTTGGGAGATCCTTTAACTGGGCTCCTGCTGACATGCTCCCGTCACTTTTTGAGTACTTCCTTAATTTTTGGCACCACACAATATACCCAGAACATCTTATGTTTTCACTGCGTCAGTCCCTGGATAAGCTGTCTCTCCAAGGAGCTGTGGTTCCTTTTATTGGAGGATGAATTTAGAAACCAAGATGTGAGTGCTGGGTGTACTCATTGCTACTGGGGTATCATTGCTTCTTAGCTCTCTGAAAGAACAGAGCTATTTCCTAGAACATATATGAATCACGCATATACACATACCCTTGTCGATATCAATATCTATTTGTTTATGTACTAAAGACCATAAGTTTGTACTGACATATCTGATTCAAGTCCAATACCACAATGTTCATTCTCGCCTTTCCCCTGTAACTTCTTTCTCCATCAATGGAAAACCTGCCTCTTGTTATCCACAATATTTTTATACATTTTTAGTCCTAGTGTGCGTGTTTGAATATACATATATACTATATTCAAAATTACTACCTCGTACGTCTTGAATAGTAGAAACTGTCCTAACTAGAATGCAGTTTATGGGCACCTTTCTTTTTGTCTTTTAAGCCTTATAGCATATAGTCACAATACTCTTTTCCAAAGTTACTCAGTTCAGTTCTTTTCTTCTTTCAGTGTGGCTATGCTATTCATTTGTGGTAGAGTTAAGCTCACGTGTTACTGCTTGAGTTCCATTTTGGGTCCCTGCCCCACTGCCACCACCACTGGCCTGGTTGATTTTAGTTATTTATTTACTTTTTTTTTGAGAAGGTGAAACATTAACCTAGTTCTAAAAGTCAAAACTATACAAATAGATATACACATAGAGGTGTCGCTCCCCCATGCCTTCTACCCCATTTCCACTCTCCCACACTTCCTGAATGCCCACCCATCCCCTGTAGGTAGTTTCTGATTCATCTAACATGTGTTTCTTTTATGTACGAGCACAGATACGTCGTATATCTTCTTATAATCCCTTCCTTTGTACATGAAGGATAACGTACTATAGGAATTACTTTGCACTTTGCTTTTTCGCTGAACAGTTTATCCTGGAAATATCAGTTCATGGGGGAACGTCTCCATTCCATGGTCTTCATTTTTCCCACTCAGGTGTAACTTACATACAATAAAGTGCACAGATCTTAAGTGTACAGGCTGATGGTTTTTCCATGTGTCTACACCTGCGTAAACATTCCCCAGATGATGATATTATTTCCAGCACCCTGGAACATTCCCTCATGCCTTTCCCAGTCATCTCTTTAAAACCAAGGTAACTGTTCTGATTTCTATCAGCATTGGTTACTGTTGCCTGTTCTTGAACCACATAAACAGAATCATTACAGCACATACTCTCTTTTGTTTGTTCAACATTATGTTTAATCCACATTCATATGACCTGATACAGGCCCAGCAAGGTAAGTCTTGGATCTGAAAGCTTCATAGTCTTACGTTATCCTGCAGCAAGATTGACGTAGGAGGACAGCTTGCAGGTGTTGCAGCATTCTGCTTCTGGCTTTGTAAGAGATTACATCTTGTTAAAAAAAATAGATATTCTATAAGAGATTTTAAAAACTGGATCTAACGCCAGTCGTCTCAGGGTCTTTACACTGAAACCAACTTGAAAGAGAATTCTGCCAAACAACTTGAAAACAAATCACTGCCAATTGGTTTAAAATAAATATTCATACACTTGTTCTCTGTTTCTGTACATAACTTGGAGTAGAACCTATAAAATTCTACTGAAATGTATGTTCCACGAGTCAGGGATGTTGCCTACTTGCTTCATCACCATATAATCACCTAGTACATGGTTGGTGAGCAACTGAATAATTCCAAAACAACTCTGAATTGACTGACAATTCATGGGGCTTCAGAGTCCAACACAGGTGATGACGGGGGCTGAGAAAACAGAGGCAAAGGCTTATTTGGTTTCTCCAAATGGGCCGAAGCTGTCTTACTGTTCCCTTCTGTTCTAACTGGCTTTGTCAAGGAGGAGAAGTGTTGCTTTGCCCTGAGAAGCAGAAAGAAGACCTGGTAGTTAGTTCTAGATTGAATGTTATCTGAGCAACAGGCCGAGGGGCACGTTTTGGGGGTGAACACACTGCCACTTCTTCCTTGGTTGGCATCTCAGCATCCTCTGTAACTCCACACACAGGAAAAGGAACCCTGCGTTCTCAGCCTGAGCTGTTTCGGCAAGATAGAGGACAGTGGTATGATGAGAAAGACATTTCCACTGGTATCTTGTCCAGGTTACTCTAGTGAATGCTTGCTCTGAACACAGTGAGTGCAGGGTGAATATCTGTATGTAATCATAGACAGTTCTATATTTTTGATTCTACACCCCACTGAACAGAAACAAACCAAAAGCCAGACTCTGCTTTCTATTTTAAACTCGCTCTGGTATCTGGAATTACCTGCTGAAGAAAATTCCATAGCTCAGTGGCAATAATCACCTAGAGGCAGTTTAAACTAATTAGGGGAGAAATGTCCTAATTTACAAGGAAAGAGACAGTTGTCCTGAGAATAATTAATTTCTGCCATGAAAAATGCATGTATTAAAATGGTTACCTTCAAGAATTACTTACTTTGTCTTTGACTATTTTTCTTTTCCGGAATACTGCTTACTTCAAAATGTAATTAAAATCTTTAACACATAAGAAGTTAAAAATCATTGCTCTGCTGTTTCAAAGCCAGCATGCAAGAAAGGAGATACTGGTTTGTAAACAAACTGTGTTATGTCATTTTAATTTCTTTGGACAAGGACATTGGACATATATTATGAGATAATATCTGCTTTCCTGCTGAATTTTCTAGTGACTTTGAGATTGAACTGCCTTGTACCATTGCTGTGGGTGGATAAAGAATCAATAAGTGATTTTTTTCCCCTCATGTGGCTGCTTTACTCTCACGATCTGTGGGTACTGAGGGAGCGTAGGATGATGTTTCTGTCTCTTTTGATGGACCCACAATCATCTCCAAGCACCTGTGTCTTGGAGATGCAACAGAATGTCAGTGACAGCCACCCTGTGAGTTGACAAGGTGGAGACTGTGGATTCTGGCAAAATTTCTGGTCCCATATGCTCTTCTAGAAACTGGCTGTTCCGTATCAGGAGGCAGAGTCTATTTCCTCTCCCCTTGAACCGGAGTGGGGCTTTATGACCACCTGAAAAAAACAGTATGTGGTGGAAGTGTGACTTCCTAGGCTAGGTCATAAAATTCAATATGATTCTACCTCTTTCCCTGAACATTTCACTCTTGGAATCACACCATGTTGTGAGGAAGCCCACGCCACCCGAAGAGGCCTCATGTAAGTTGCTTAAACAACAGCTCCTGCTGGGATCTTAGCCAGTAGCCAGCATCAGCCTCCAAACATACGGGTGAGTGACTGTTCAGATGACTCCAGCCCCCAGCCCTTGAGCTGCCCCTGTGAAGACCACGAGGAGCAGAAATGAGCTGCCTCCACCAACCTCAGGCCAGACTACAGATTGTGAACAAACTTGGGATAATTTGTTGTGCGACTGTAGTAACTAGAACACAAGATAAGACTTAATGAAAAGGATGCTTTTTGAGGAAAATTTATTTGTAGCGTTCAGTTAATGTCTGTGGAAGAAAATTTTTTGTGGAATAAGGATCAGGTAGTCCATAGCACATAGCAGAAGAAGTTTAAACGGCTGCCCCCCACCACCATGCGCACATGTATGCAGACACCCTCATCCTCATTTACCTCCTCCACCGTACCATCTGCCTCCTGCTATGATGCGGTGCCGTTTAACCTTCTTACATTATTCAGGGCTCTGCTCTAGACCCACTGGAACATAGGGAAATCTTTATGTCTCTCTTATTTCTCACAAACGTTTCCCTTCAAAGACATAAAGAATATTTATAATCTTTCCTCTTGCCTTGGTTTCAAGGTCTGCTGGTGCCGGTCTTCAGAGGCTGACAGGCCCACTCACCTTTCTTCTGGGGACTATAAAATGCTATCTATGTGACTTGAATTCTCATGAATCCAAAGAATGAGGAGAGAAGCCTTGAATGGAAATGTTTTCAGTTATAGCTCCTCTTCTTCCATCACTGGAGACGGCACTATAGCAACTCTGTGATTTCAAAAGTAAAACACATGTCAACCCTTTACACCCTCACATTCTTTAGAAATCTGTAAAACAAGGAAAATAACCTTCCACCCACCTACCTCACAGTCGGGTGGGGTGGAATTATGAGTTTGTGATTGTAAAAGGTGCTTTGTGATGCGGAGGGGCACGTCTTCCGTAGAGTGGTTTGCTAACAACCTCAGATAATCTGGAAATGCAATCAGAATTTATCACCAGAGTTGCTGTATCAACCTCAGCATCAATTCAAGAAAGTTCCCATGGGACTTCCCTGGCGGGCTAGTGGTTAATACTTTGCCTTCCAATGCAGGCAGTGCAGGTTTGATCCCTGGTCAGGGAGCTAAGATCCCACATGCCTCAAGACCAAAAAACCAAAACATAAAACAGAAGCAATATTGTAACAAATTCAATAAAGGCTTAAAAAAAAAAAAAGAAAAAAGAGAGTTCCTGTGATGAAAAATCACTCCTCTCCTCAAGCACAAAGAATTGCCTTTGGAATTATGTTTGTGCAGTTGGCAATGCAGTTTTCCTTCCTGACAGCTTCCATCGTTGGCACTAATGGAAACTCATTTATACCATTGTCAGTGGCTCTCCTCACTGACGGGAATGTATGTTACTCTGGGGATCACCCGTGGCTTTCAGCAGGAAGTTTGCTCTGCCAATTTCAATACAAACCCTTCCATTTCTTTGTCAGGTATAGCCAAGGCCCATTTCATGGCAATGAGAATGATTGGTTTTTCCCAGGTGTTGATTGTTCTTTGGAGTTGACAGCATGGTTTCTCTTTATTTCACAAGCCCACACCCACTGCAGGAATTTTGTAGCTCTTGGGGCTGGTGGTCATCTGAACAGTGACCTGCCGTATGAAACTGCTTTCAGAAAAGGGAGCCAGATGCTCGACGGTGTGTGAAGAAGCCATCTGGCCACGAGGCACATTTTGAGAAACCAGCAGCATTTATTAAGATTCCCTGGTACAGGAGACTACCTTTTCCCTCTCAGCACACCAACACCAGGCCTTCCTGCGTGGGGGCCAACACAACATCCACACAGAACACAGAAAATTCTGTTGCTCCTCAGAACATTCGGACTCATGCAGGAAGACGTCAGGCTGAGCTGCTCACGTGTCCCAGGTGCCTTGGCACCTGTGGCTGTCGTTCAGCCCACTGACTGGAACAAAGAATGAGGGGAGTGAGTGTGAATTTGGTACCAGCTTCTTCCTTATGTTCACCCTTGCCTCTGTAGTTTCTGTTTTTGTTTTCAGTGATTTCTGAGTGCAGGGGACCAACATGCTTTTGCAAGTTTTGAAAACTCAAAAAACTGTCTTCTGGGGTCAGGCAGTCATGTTAATATTCGAAATAGGTCTGGGTGTAAAAAATTGGGACTGCTGGGGCCTGTTGGGAATGTGTAAGGGTGTGAACTATCTACGTTTGCTCTTGTTTTTAAAAACACTCCATTGACCAAAGCAAGCAGGACCAGCTACATAACTTGTGGGGTTCAGTGAACAATGAAAATGTGGAGCCCTGTTTTCAAAAATCATTAAGCATTTAAAGATGGCAACGGAAGAGTGTTAAACCCAGGGTGGAGTCCTTCTGTGCATACTTCGGGCTTTTCTAAAATGTCATGTAAGCAGAAGATATAGGATAAGGCTTTCGTGTCTGGCTTCTTTCACTTAGCATAATGCTTTTGAGGTTCATCCACATTGTTGCATGTGTCAGTGGTTCTTCTCTTTTTATCCCTGAAGAACACTCGGTTTTATGGGTGTGTCACCATTTGTTTATCTACCTGTTGAATGATGTTTGGCCTGTTTCTAATGTTGGTGATTGTGAATAAAGCCACTGTAATCATTCCCATTCAGGTCTTTGTGTGGACATATGTTTTCACTTCCCTTAAGGAGATGCCTAGGAGGGGAATGGTTGGGTCATGTGGTAAGCGCGTGTTTAACTTTGTAGGAACCATTCTGCATTCCCACAAGTAATGTGCGAGAGTCCCACTTGTTCTGCATTTTTATCAGGACTTGTTATTGTCATTCTCTTTAACTTGAGCAATGCCAGTAGGTGTGCAGGAATTTTTAATTTGGATTTACCTGATGACTAATGATTTTGAGCAACTTTTCATATGCATATTGGCTGTTTTTATCTTCTCTTTTGAGGTGTTCATTCAAAATTTTTGCCCATTAAAAAAAAATGAGTTGTCTCCTCATTATTGATTATAAGAGTTACCTATGTATTCTTGATATGAGCCCTCTGTCAGATGCGTTTTGCAAAAATTTCCCAGTTTGTGGATTTCCTTTGCATTTTCTTCACTATGATGTTGATTTTTATAAAATAAAAAAATAATTGTGCTTTTTGTGTCCTGATTGAGAAATCCTTACCTTATCCAGTTTCCTAAAGATTCTTCTCCTTTGTTCTCTTCTAGAAGTTTAATAGTTTTAGCCCTCTCAGGTATGACGCATTTTGTGTTAACTTGTGGGTTTGGTGTGAAGTAGGGGTCAAGATTCTTTTTTTTTCTTTATAGAAATATCCAGTTGTTTGCACTATTTGCAAAGGATGAATTTTCATTTGGAAAATTTCAAAGTGAAGTCTGTGTTGATTTGATGCCTTTGCGGTAATATTGTACTTTCTGTGTACTTCTTTTGATCTCTCCTCTATTTGAGTCATTGGAGAAGTGGGTCTAGAGTAGACGCCAGGATTGCTCAGCTGGTCACTATGATTCACCAGTGCCACAGACAAAGGAGAGCTAAATACTTTTTTCAAATGCGTGATAAAAGTGCACTTACGCAGTACGTTATTGTTTTATATTTCACCTTGCTTACAAGGAAGGCGTTTTGCCATTCTCCCACTGCCGGGTGCAGTGACAACCAGCTAGCAGATCACCACATCAATGTCCTCTGCTTCCTGGAAACTCCGTTTCCCAGCCTCCCTTGCAGTTGCTTGTGATCATGTGGCTGAGTTCCAGTCAGTGGGATGTGAGTGGACGTCACATGTGCCATCGGACTGGCCCATGAAGACCTCCTGTGACCTTGCCTCCTTGGTTGGATCTAGATGAGCATGGCAAGTAGAGAAGCCAAGTCACAGATTGGAGGAAGCCAAAGTCACCTGGACAAGAGTGAGAAATGAACCATCGTTGTGTTCAACCACTGAGACTTGGATTTAGTATTACTCCGAGTAATATTCCCATCTAAGGGTGTAATTCTTCAGTAAGTGTAGACACGGAATGTGCCACTGTCCCTAAAATCTTCCGCTGGACTGACTGTGATGTTCCGTGGGGTGACCCCGGCTCAGAGCTGGTATGCACTAGATTCTGATGACAACCTGGGATCTCAGTTTATCTTTATCAACGATGCATTCCTTGTTGCTCATGGAGTTTCCTTAGAAGGAAAGGACCTCAGGGCACAGTCATCTCTTATTTAGCCCTCTGTGTCTATGGATAAACAATCCCGAGAATTCTTTAGTTACCAGCCTTCTGATTTGATAAATGGAGACAGTTTTTGTGTTGTTTGTAGTGGACACAATAATGTACCCCCATCTGCCCAAGATGTCTGTGCCCTAAATCCCAAGACCCATGAATATGGAACTTTGCAGATGTGATTAAGTTAAGGATTTTGAGATGGGGAGGATTATCGTGGAGTATCTGGCTGGGCCTAATGTAATTACAAGGCAGGGGCAGGGCGTCAGAGTTAGTGAAGGAGATGTGACAGTGGAAGCAGAGATCAGGTTCTCCACTGCTGGGCTTGAAGGCGGTGGTAGGGGCCCTGAGACAAGTCATGCAAATGGTCTAAAGAAGCTGGACAAGACACGGGAATGGATTCTCAGGGCCTCCAGAAGGAACCAGCCTTGCTGACACCTTGGTTTTAGGACTTCTAACCTCCAGAACTGTAAGATAAGGAATTTGTGTTGCTTTAGGCTACTCCACTTGTGGTAATTTGCTACAGAAGTAATAGGAAGCTCATACAGTACCATCTGGGATTTGTATTGTTACTTCAAAGTATTTGAAAAATTGTTACTTTTCCGCCTAGCCTCTATCTACAGCTACTGAAACAGGGGAAAGAAACAGATAGTAACTCTTAATGTCCCAGGATAAGCCATCATGGGGGCTGACAGCATTGTAGATGAAGATTAACAAAGAAATTGTAGGTCAAGTTATAACCACAGTTCCAATGGGCTATATAAGGTGTTTATGAGGAATGATGCTGCAGAATCTTGGCCTTTAAAAGAAAGTTCCATCTTCTTCTCTGTCGACTAAAAAAAATGCACAACCTAAAAGTTGAGAGTTGTTTTTTATTCGGCAGACATTCTCAGGACGTCAAGCCTGGGAGACAGCATCTCAGATAACGCTGAGAAAACTGTTCCAAAGAGGCAAGCGGGGGTGGGGGGGAAGCCAGGCTATATAGGGAGTATTTTTCAATAAAAGACCAGATAGTCGAAACATCAAAAGATTACTGTTAATAAAAGAAACAGGATATCTCAAGTTAAGGAATTTAGTGCTTTTCTATGTATGGGAAGATACAGCAGTCTAGGCTCACTGAAATCATTCCTTTGATATTCACATTGGCTATCTAGGGCCAGTATCCTGTGTTCTCTCTTCCTGAATCCCCTCAGGGTGCAAGTGTCGGGCTGCAGCGCTGACTGCTAGATGGGCTTTGCAGTGGGCAGTCCACTTGTCTCCATTCTGAGTTCCCACAGGGCTCACCGTCCGGAGGCTGTAATGTAACGGCTTGATGGTTGCAACATCCTTTGTTTACTGATATGGTAGGCAATATTTTAGTTCTCATCTCATTGGAAATGAAGAGCAGGTAATAACAGGAGTAATGTAGGTTCATTGTGGATTTGCTGTTGTTGTTGCCATTTTCATGGAGGTAAGTGAAAAACTACAACCCCTGTCATCTAAAGTTAGGAATATTAGGAATCTGCCACCTCAGCCCAGCCTGCTTCCTTCTTTTTTTCACAGGAGCTAGCATTCCGAAAATATATATTTTTAAATTTTTAATTTAATTTTTATTTTATATTGGAGTATAGTTGATTTACAATGTTGTATTACTTTCAGGTGTACAGCAAAGTGATTCAGTTATACCTATACATATATCCATTCTTTTTCAGATTCTTTTCCCATATAGGTTGCTACAGAATATTGAGTAGAGTTCCCTGTGCTATACAGCAGGTCCTTGTTGTTTATCTGTTTTATATATAGTAGTGTATATATGTTAATCCCAAACTCCTAATATGTCCCTCCCCACAACCTTTCCCCTCTGGCAACTGTAAGTGTGTTTTCGAAGTCTGTGAAGTCTGTGTTTCTGTTTTATAAATAAGTTCGTTTGTATCATTTTCTTAGATTCCACATATAAGTGATATCATATGATATTTGTCTTTCTCTGTCTGACTTACTTCACTTAGTATGATAATCTCTAGGTCCATCCATGTTGCTGCGAATGGCATTATTTCATTCTTTTTTATGGTTCAGTAATATTCTATTGTGTATATGTACCACATCTTCTTTATCCATTCCTCTGTCGATGGACATTTAGGTTGCTTCCATGTCTTGGCTATTGTAAATAGTGCTGCAGTGAACATTGGGGTGCATGTACCTTTCCAAATTATGGTTTTCTCCGGGTATATGCCCAGGAGTGGGATTGCAGGATCATATGGTAGTTCTATTTTTAGTTTCTTAAGGAACCGCCATACATTCTCCATAATGGTTATACCAATTTACATTCCTGCCAACAGTGTAGGAGGGTTCACTTTTCTCCACACACTCTCTAGCATTTATGGTTTGTAGACTTTTTGATGATGGCCATTCTGACTCATGTGAGGTGATAGCTCACTATAGTTTTGATTTGCATTTCTCTAATATTAGCGATGTTGAACATCTTCACATGTGCTTTTTGGCTGTCTGTATGTCTTCTTTGGAGAAATACCTATTTAGATATGCCCATTTTCTGATTGGGTTGTTTATTTTTATGATATTGAGCTGCATGAGCTGTTTGTATGTTTTGGAGATTAATCCCTTGTTGATCACTTTGCAAATATTTTCTCCCATTCTGTGGGTTGTCTTTTCGTTCTGTTTATAGTTTCCTTTGCTGTGCAAAAGCTTTTAGGTTTAATTAGATCCCATTTGTTTTGTTATTTTCATTACTCTAGGAGGTGGATCCAAAAAGATATTGCTGCGATTTATGCCAGAGTGTTCAGCCTATTGTTTTCCTCTAAGAGTTTTATAGTATCCAGTCTTACATTTAGGTCTTAATCCATTTTGAGTTTATTTTTGTGTATGGTGTTAGAGAATGTTCTAACTTCATTCTTTTACAAGTAGTTGTCCAATTTTCCTGGCACCATTTATTGAAGAGACTGTCTTTTCTCCATTGTATATTCTTATCTCCTTTGTTGTAGATTAATTGACCATAGGTGCATGGGTTTATTTCTGGGCTTTCTATCCTGTTCCATTGATCTATATTTCTGTTTTTGTGCCAATACCATACTGTTTTGACGACTGTAGCTTTGTAGTACAGTCTGAAGTCAGGGAGCCTGATTCCTCTAGCTCCATTTTTCTTTCTCAGGGTCCTAAAATATTTTTGAGTATTTTCTCTTTTTTTCCTTTTTAAAAAAATTTAATTAATTAATTAATTAATTTTTTGGCTGCGTTGGGTCTTCGTTGCTGCGTGCGGGCTTTCTCTAGTTGTGGGGAGCGGGGGCTACTCTTCGTTGCGGTGCACAGGCTTCTCATTGCGGTGGCTTCTCTTTGTTGTGGAGCATGGGCTCTAGGCACACGAGCTTCAGTAGTTGTGGCTCGTGGGCTCTAGAGCGCAGGCTCAGTAGTTGTGGCACACAGGCTTAGTTGCTCCGCGGCATGTGAGATCTTCCTGGACCAGGGATCGAACCCGTGTCCCCTGTATTGGCAGGTGGATTCTTAACCACCGTGCCACCAGGGAAGTCCTTTTGAGTATTTTCTATTTGGGAAAAAAACAATTCAGTCATGCAACCAAAACATGGTAAATGGGTTCTGGTACCAATTCTAATGTGTGTATGGGGTGACCCACACGAACACCAGGCAATTCTGGGACACCAGCTGGGTGTCCTCCAATTCAACTCAATTCTGGCACTATCTACCCGGAGATAGCATCAGATTCCACACGTTAAGGGTTCAGTCCTACAAGACTGCTTTCCCTCCCCTGTCCCTTCAGATGCTGAATTGCAAGTCCAGGTACTTCTGACTGACTGGCTATAAATTAAAGGTTCCCACAACCTCCTTCTTGGGTCCAATTAACTTGCTAGAGTGGCTCACAGAACTCAGAGAAACATTTTGCGTGCCGGATTACTGGTTTGATAGAAAAGGATATGAGTCAGGAACAGCTAGGTGGAAGAGATGCATAGGGCAGGGTATGGACACGGAGCATGCATGTCCTCTCCAGCCAGCGGCACTATCCCCAGTCGTGATGTGTTCACCAACGCAGACACTCTCTGAACCCTGTCCTTCTTGGTTTTAATGGGGGTTTCATTACACGAGTGTGATTGGTTAAATCATTGACCATAGGTGATTGATTCAACCAACCTCCAGCCCTTCTCCCCTCCCTGGAGCTCTGGGGTGAGACTGGAAGTTCCAGCTCTCTCCCTAATCACTCCAGGCAACCAGCCCCCATCCTTAGGTGAGTTCCAAAAGTCATTTCATTAACATAACAAAAGGCACCTTTCCTAAGGCTCTCAGCACTTAGGAAATTCCAAGGGTTTCGGGAGCTGTGAGCCAGGAACTGGGGACAAAGAGCATATATATGAGAAAGATGACCAAAATATATTTCTTATAAATCACAATATCACACATCATCATTTTTCTTTCTTTCTTTCTTTTTTTTTTTTAAATCATGTGGAATTATTCTTCCAAACCTATATGAAGGAGAAATCATTTGCGTTAGAGGGACCTCACGTTTGTTATGGGGACAACCCTTGCTCCTGTGTTTCCTTACCTTTCCTGGCAAGAAAATGCTTTGCAAACACTGTTCCCATCTGATGAAGATCAGTCACTTTTCAGCAAGTGATAAATCATTTCCAATGAATGTAATCACCCGTTGAGGCTTTCTTTTTCACACCATTTCACATTTTTTATTGGATTTTGTTCATCGCTATAGAAATACAAGAATGAAATCTTCCAGATTTTCTCCTAACACCAAACGTGCAGATAAGCGGAGTCCTGTGCCCACAGCATCAGCATCTGTTACCGAGCAGGGCTATTTCTAACGGGGAAAATCGAGCTGTATAAAACTGCTGTCTTACAGAGAAGGACAGAATTCCCCAGGGCCTTCCCTCTACTTGTCCGTTGGTGATATGTGTACCTGAACTCTCAGAGAAATTCAATTAAATTCCCTGGATTTGGGGATATAATACATCTCAAAGTTAGCCGCATAAAACTGCATGGAAATAAATAACATCAAGGATCATCATTAAACATTTACTGAGTGTCCGTGGGCTGCGCATGCTATCCTGCTGAGTTTATGATGTCTCGTCTCCTTCAGGGCAGAATATCCACTTATTTCACCTCCTGGAAGACAGTATTATACCTTCGTAGCAGTCAGTGCAGACTTCTCCTTGGTGTAGGAGGCCCAGTGCCTAGGGCCTGTGAAAATGTTTTACTTTCTTTTAAAATCAGGAGAAAAGGAATGATGATAATCCAGCACAGATTAGATTCATCTTTATACAAGGGATTGTAAAAACATATGAAAATCATATATTTAAATTAACATAAATATATACATTTATATAGAATTACACATAAGTTTACACATAATAATTCATGTGTAATAATTTATGTGTAATTTATATATACATTTATATAGAATTACGCATAATTTATACATTAAAATATGAATAAATACAAAATTTAGGTATAAATTTATATATTTTATGATTTATATATTTACAATCATTATGTGCTATATTACTTATATTAATACTTGTAAATATTATGTATTTATAATTATATACAATATATACGATATGATATTTACATATACATAATATATGTGATATATGATATGTATATAATGTGATTTATATAAATATACACAATATTTTAACATTTATTTATCTATTTATTTTGTTTTTGGCTGCGTCGAGTCTTAGTTGCAGCATGCAGGATCTTTGTCGTGGCATGTGGGATCTTTTGTTGCGGCATGCAGGCTTCTCTCTAGTTGTGGCATGCGGGCTCCAGAGTGCATGGGCTCTGTAGTTGCGGCACGTGGGCTCTCTAGTTGTGGCTTGCGTGCTCAGTAGTGCAGCACGTGGGCTTAGTTGTCCCGTGGCACGTGGGATCTTAGTTCCCTGATCAGGGATTGAACCCGCATCCAATTGGATGGCAGATTCTCAACCACTGGACCACCAGGGAAAGTCCCCTAAATATATATAATTTTTATTATATAATTAATTATATAAATAATCACCTAAAACAAACATACTTAAAGAATGATCTAAAATAAAAATAATTAATTATATAAAGGATGATCTATAATCCACCATATACTGACTCAAAGTAAATATCAACAAACTTTTTTTTTTTAAGTATCAACACATTCTAAGAGATTAAAATCTCACAGAGATATTCCTTGATAACAAAGGAGGTATGTTAGATGTTAGTAACATAAAGATTACTGGAAAATGCTCAAATGTTTAGAAATTAAGTAGAGTATTTCTAAATAGTCTATAACTAAAAGAAAAGTTACAGTGGAAATTAGAAAATATTTGGAGCTGAATGGCAGTGAAAACATGGCATATCAAAATTTATGGGATCCAGTTAAAATTATAAAGAAAATAGAAATAGAAAAAGTGTTTACAGTTAAGTGTACATGTGAGAAAAGATGAAATGCCAAAAGTCAAGGATCTAAACATCATCTCCAGGAGTTAAGAACATCAAATTAAATCAAAGTGGAAAAAAATAATAAAGATAAGAATAGAAATTAATAAAGTGTAAAATAGATGTAGACCAGAGAAAAATCAAGAAAACCAAGATTCAAAAACAAAGCTTGGGGCTTCCCTGGTGGCGCAGTGGTTAAGAATCTGCCTACCAATGCAGGAGACACGGGTTCGAGCCCTGGTCCGGGAAGATCCCACATGCCACGGAGCAACTAAGCCCATGCGCCACAACTACTGAGCCTGCGGTCTAGACCCCGCGAGCCACAACTACTGAACCCACGTGCCACAATTACTGAAGCCCATGCGCCTAGAGCCCGTGCTCCACAACAAGAGAAGCCACTGCAATGAGAAGCCCGTGCACCGCAACGAAGAGTAGCCCCCACTCGCTGCAACTAGAGAAAGCCCACGTGCAGCAACGAAGACCCAACACAGCCAAAAATAAATAAATAAAATAATAAATAAATTTATAAAAAACAACAACAACAACAAAGCTTGCTCTTTGAAAGTACCAAGAAAAATTTAAAATCCCTGGGAAAACTACTCATGAAAAAGAAAAGGAGACACAAGAAACGAGTATCAGGAATGGAAGAAAGGATGTAATTCCACATCTTCCAGGCATTAAGAAGAAAATAAGGGGAAATAATAACATGCTTTTTGCCAATATATTTAAATATTTAGATGAAAAGAATGAATTTCAAAGAAAACACAGAAAGAAATGCGAAATTCGAATTGTACTATGTGTTTTAAAGAAATTAAATCCATAACTAAAAACCTTTCCTCAAAGAAAACTCTGGGCCCAGATAACTGCTCTGGTGGATTCTTCTGAACATTCAGAGAAGTGATGCCAGTCATACCTAAGCTCGAGAAGTTTGCCTTTTGTGTGGTGAATGACTTCACTAACATGTATCTCTTTGGTAGTGGTTGAATACTGACCCCCACCCCCCAAATTCATGTCCACCTGGAACCTCAGAATGTGACCTTATTTGCAAACAGAGTCTTTGCAGATGTAATTAAGGTATTAAGGTCAGGATTGAGATGAGATCTTATAGGATGCAGGTGGGCCCTACACCCGATGAAAGTGTCCTTGTAAGAGACAGCAAAAGACAGGCAGATCCAGAAGAGAAGGCCATGTGAAGACAGATGTGGATGAGTGAGTAGACAGGCTTGTCTAAGGATTGAGAGGAAAGGCCTGGTCCTTGGGTTCTAAATTCATCATTTCTCCCTTCATCCAGGTCCCTTCCTAAGAGGATCAGGGACCAACACTGAGGAATCCTAGGGCAAACTGAGTCAGGGGATAAAAACCTTCTTCTCTCTCCCTGTTACCTTTCCCGTAGCATTGCTCCACATGGACCTCTGCCTGTCCTCAGGAATCCCAGTGAGAGGGACAGCCACACCCACAGTGACCTCCCATAGGAGTTCCTCTGACCTGTTGAATCGCAGTCACAGTTGTAGAAGCCACTGCCCCTTAACAGTTGAACGTGTGAAAAAATGAACAGAAGCTGCTTTTTTATTTTTCCAGACAAGAGTCATCGCCCATCTTTCACAGAATGGTCTGCAAAAGAAATAACCCCACAATTGGAAGTTTTCCCCCTAAATGCACTTTCTAATGTACAGTAATTCCTATGAGAAGCCTCTTGTTGGAAGAAGAAAGCTGGGAAGCCCTACATGTTCAAGGTGGAATTTCAGTATCACTGCTTCCCCCTCCACACACAAGCCACGGTCTGGGTTCACGGACGGCTTCTTGGCATTGATGTAAGACTGTGCTCCTAACTGCTCCATCGGTGTTCCTCCCACGAGAAAGAGCCTGCCAGTGAGCAGATCAGCATGCCAGAATGTGCCCGTCACAAGCCTGAGAAGGTGGGGCATTCAGCAAGGTCTCTCCCGCAGGACGGGCTGTGAAGATGGCAAAGGGCAGGGTCCCCTGTTGTACTCTCTGCAGATGGCCAGACTGAGTGCCTCTCCCCTTCTCTTTATCCCTCTCTCCCTCCCTCTCATTCTTCTCTTATGCATCAGTCAGCAAATCTGAAAGCGCTTATTGCATATCTCAAAGAGAAGATATACTAGTGGCAGATGCTAGTATGGATCCTCCAAATAATCCTATAACCTCAGGCTCTCTCTAAAGCCCCACGGGCAGCTTCTGCTTGCTTGGAAACTCTTGAGGTGCATTTTGTGACACCTGGGCCCTATGAGTTGTTGATGTCATCTCCAGAAATTTAAATCTGTAGTTCTCCCTCTTTAGCACAAGGATCCCCAAGGGAACTTGTTAAACATGCCTAGTCTCTGGTCCCAGCGCGACATCTGGATTCGGCAGGTGTGGGATGGCGTCCAGGAACCCACAGGTGTAACAAGCTCCCTGAGTGACCCTGTGGCAGGTGCTCCCTCCTCCTTAGGCCACTGAGACACATAGTCCTCAACAGTGTTGATTGTTGGCCAGCTTGCCCAGGCGACCTGGGATTGCCCTCTTTAGGTGGAAGGAAGGCAGTCCGTTTCCATCAGTAAAAAGGAAGAACACTGATTGTTAGGCAGAGAAAAGCAGCAGCATGATATTATAAAGCTATGTGTCCACTTGTGTTGGACTCCCAGGTTCATTGTGTACCAGGTAGGTAGAACCACCCTGGGTGGTCCAATTCCAGATAACTTAGAGACGGAGGAGGAATTAAAGATGAGGAAGTGTCCCAAATTTGTTATTTCCTGAATGTTGCATATTTTGTCCTTGGGCTACCCAAACCCTATATTTTTTAACACCCAAACTTGGCATCTGCCGCTCTGAAGTCTGCCCCAACATGTCCTGCCGTCTTCCTCAAAATAAGTAAAGAGACAAACAGCATCCAAGGGGCTGTATCCCATAACGAGGCACTTATTCATAGCTCTCATGGGTTGCTTTGGGGGCATGGGTTGGAGTCTTGGAAATGTGTTGAGAGCCGTAAGTGCATCTCTTCCTTTTTTGTTCCTTGAGGCCCTGGTGTAGGGTCAGCGGTTATGGTCTGTGTGCCAGAGCCTGGGCCAGTTTTCTGCTTCACTGCTATTTAAGAAAACTTAACACTGCTTGGTAATGAAACTATATAGTCTTTCAGAACCTAGTTTCAAAGTTGTGCTGTTAGGTGAGCGTCTTAGGGGATTCGCAGAGAGCGAAAAGTGTCTGGTGGCAGGGAATACGCAGGAAATTGAGGGAGGAAAGAACGATGCCTCTTGGAAAGGTGGGCACATGGCGAGGAGATTGCTCAGTTAAGTGCTGGAAAGCGCGTGTGCTGGGGCACCGAGGCAGTGGCTCCTGCTTCAGCTGGCTGAGGGGACGGTCCCCCCAGCTTTGAGAGTTAGGAGGGGCAGCAAATGAACGCGCTAAGCAAACAGAGCCAGAGTGCAAGCTAGGGCATCCTGACCCAGTTATCTTAACCAGCATGCACCTCGCTCCTCCTCTCTGTGGTGGAGAGACATCGTGAATGTTTCAGGGAGTTTTTACACCAAACCTGTCAACAGTTTTACAGCTAGAACCACCTAGGGTGCTCCAGTTCCAGATAATTCAGGGTGAGGTGGAGGAAAGCCTTGCAGTCGTTTCTAGTGTTTGATTAAGCTGTGATCCACACACCAAAGAGGGGTGAGACAAGGCTCCATCTGAATGCTTTCTCACTTCAGAAGATGGCACATGAAATGCAATTATGGGACATTATCGAGTCATTAATACGAGGTTTGCCAAGTTTCTGATAATATGGAGCAATACTCTTGACAGTAAGTCAGAGAGAAAGGACACACCATCTTCTATGCCAAGCAGCACAAACCTGTCCATGGGGAAAAGGTCTAGAATAAAATATTTAAAAAGGTCAGTAGCAATTAAGTTTAGGTGATTGAGCTCTGGTGTCATTTTCTTTTGTGTTTCCCCCCGATTTTCTTTAATAAATAAACACTTTGAAAATTTTGTTTTTCTGTGGAAATTATTTTGATACTTTTTTCACACTTTCCAAATACTTTAAACACTCATAAAATTGACTGTATTTCATCCTGAATTTAAAGCGAGGTGCCTACCTCCCTCTAGATAATGAACTAACATACTATCCCCATCCCCTCAAAAAGATAGAAAAAATATCAGTCACAGTAGGCAAGCGATTGGGCACCTCTGTTCTCAAATAATTTTTTTTTTGTAATATATTCACTGCAAATGGATCAGCAACCTAACATATGTGTGCTTGAAAAACAAACGAACAAAGACCAGTTTATGGTACCACTTTATCAAGAAGTGAAATTCAGATTCTCATCGCTCTATCCACAGACTTACTTCCCTCCAGTGACCCCACTACTCCAGGAGCGGTCTGAGGGGGCAGCCCTGGGAGCTCACTGGCAGTGCAGACACCCAGGCCCTGCCCAGATCTGCAGATTCAGAGTCTGCATGTTAGGGGTGCGCTGAGGGGATCGGTGTGTCTGTTAAAATGCAGCACGGTTCCAGTGAGCTGTCGGCGTGGTAGAACATCTATACGTGAACTTGGTGTTTATGTTTAGGAAATGACTGCTGGTCATGTGTCCAGAATGCACTGGGTTATTGCATGTTATCTGGCATAGTCGCCCACCTGCCATCCTTTATACGTAGATGTTTGCTTTTCACCTTGGCCTTTGCGAAGGGTCAGTCCAGTTTTCTTACATCAGTGGTTCTTAATCAGGTGAAAGGCATGAGTGAGGGACGCAGATGTGTTCCCAGTCTCCCTCCTCCCCCTTCTTTCCCACCCTAGGGGACATTGGGCAACGTCTGGAGACATTTTTGGTTGTCATACCTGGGGGATGCTCTTGGCATCTAGGGGGTAGAGGCCAGGGATGCTGTTCAGAACCCTGCCATGCACAGGATAGTCCCCTCCTCACCCCAGCAACAGTAAGAGGATTATTTGGCTTTTCTAGAAGTTTTCAATAAATAGCCCGTATAACCTTTCTTATGCTATTTCTCTGCACGGTCTCCAGTCAAAAGGTAGATAGATGTTGGCTCCACCACGGTCCAGATGATCAGATTCATTTGTTCACTTACTAACCACTTGAAGCCGAGTGTTCTGCCTGTATCCCCCCTCCTGACTTTGTATCCCAGAGGCGCAGCGCCCTCCCGCCACGGTCTTTCAGGGCCCGTGAGGTGCACAGGAGTGGACCACGAGCGGACCGTTGGACGCTGACCTCCGTCACTTGTTGAGGGCAGTGCTTGCCAGGCAGTCTCCGCTGCAGTCACTCTCTGCTTTTGCTGTCCACACTCTGTTCTTCGGACTCGAGCCACTCTGTCCAGTGTGGCCATTCATTTTAAATGCTTCTTTCGGCTTCACATGCAGCCCTGAGTTAGCACCTATAAACTATAATTCTGGTTCAGTGTCCTTGGAGCTCATAGCCACCACTTTAACGATGAAATAGAGTTCATAGAAGAAAAGAGGCGTTTAAAATAGCAAGAGCATTTTCTTTAGTAGTTATATTGTCGCGATTTGATTTGAGCTGGAATGAAATTCCTACATGTGTTCAGTAAGGTATGACTCAGTAGGGGAAAATGTGGGTAAGTTTTTGTCTCTGTGTAACATGAAGGCAGCTCTCCATAATATAGCGTTTAATCCGTACTATAAGGCATTGCTCCCATTTTGCAGATAAGGAAACTGAGGCTTGCAGAAGTTAAGTAATTTGTATCACACAGATGCTGAGCCACAGAAGTGGGCTTTATAAATAGGCTGCTCAGCTCCAAGCCTTCATTCCTTCCATTATATTTTGCAGCCTTCATGGAAGAAAGAAGGGTAAATAGAATAGGATGCTTTAAAATAATCCTTCATTAACCTCAAACACATTTAACGTCTCTGCTAATAATTGACATTCCAGGCAAACCAACTTCCATGTGGCTTCTCCATTCCTGCCCTCCAGCCTATCCACTTGCTGGTTCCCCTGTGTTTGGAATGTGCTTTCATTTCTTTGCAAACCCAGGTTCTTTCTCATTATACTGTACACCTGTAACTTGCATAATACCGTACATCAACTATACTTCAATTAAAGAAAACACAGGTTCTTTCTCTCCTGCAAAACAGTGCTTAAGACACCTACTTTGATCTTAGGTAAGCCCCACATGATCCCAAACCTAGTCCCGTCTCTCCCACAAATGCTGAAGCTTAATGCTGGGTCTGTGGGGTTAGGTGCCCGTCACACACACAAGCACGTGCCCACATCTGCAGGTTGTGTGTGTATATGTATATGCAACAAATGGGTCCTTTTAGGGGGTTGCTTTGCGCAAAGCAGTCTGTTAAGCTCTGTGGAGAATGTAGAGTTGAATAAGGCACAGTCTTCACCCTCAAGGAGGAAAACAGGCATACAAGCAATAGATTACAGATACTAAAACGGACGTAA
The DNA here is from genome assembly GCF_028564815.1 of Eubalaena glacialis. Lineage (NCBI taxonomy): Eukaryota > Metazoa > Chordata > Mammalia > Artiodactyla > Balaenidae > Eubalaena > Eubalaena glacialis. Next base: position 6,914,265 of record NC_083736.1, on the reverse strand, counting down.
AAGAGTGCAAAGGCAGGGAGGATTGCGGCTGGCTTCTTGAAAAAAGAGGAGTCTGAGGTCACCTGTGAAAGCTGAGAAGGATTTGCCAGTTTGGAGAGGGCCAAAGGCAATATGGCAAGGCCAGCATAGAAACAACGTGGTGGCAGGCAGAGGTGAAAGTGACGGCATGGTAATTGGAAGACAAATAATGATCAGAGATCTTGGAGACGAAGGGGTGTGTGTATGTCAGGAGAGGCTTCCAGAACAAAAATGGTGGTAATGTAGTTGGGGCCACGTGAAAAAAGGCTTAGAATTCCACGTAAACGAATGCAGTTTTATTCTGTAGGCAATGGGGGTCCATTGCTGATTCCTGAGAAGGAGTTTGAAGTCCATTTTCGAAGATCTCCTTGGCAGTGATGCGACGGATGCAGTGGATGGGGAAGAGGTGGATATTTGTGGTGTGTGTTCTTATGTCACTCATTTGCCCTTTTCCTCCATTTGTGATGAAGCTACTGAGGGCTGGCATGGTGATTCCTGTGTCTTTCCTGGCAGCACCCCTGCCCCTTCTGTCATCCACAGGGCATTTCCCATTGCCCTGCAGAGAACGGATGCTCTGTGCCTGCTGTAAGTCTGACAGTTGTCCGAGACTAGAACCACAGTGCTTCACGCATTGTGCAGGCAGCTTAAAAGCATTCCGTGAAAGGGGTGAACCACTCAAAGTGTTACAGATCAGCTTTGCCAGGCAGCTTCTTGTAGCTTGTATGCTGAGAACTACATCATGATGACGGCCCCGCCCCCTCTCCAACATGCTTGTCTTCTAGCAAGGGGCCGACAGTGCTGATTTCTGGAGTAGGATGCCTTCATGCATGCCACACCTTGTTCCACCCAAGGTGCACCTGGAACAGCTTTTGAAACTTCAGTTATCGTATCTATGAAAAGGCTTCATCTCAGCCTGACCTTCTAGCACCTACCTGACAGAGAGCGAGGGAGAAATCATCCCCCTCTACAGACCTGGCTAATTGCATCTCTGCACCACAGAAACCGATACGTAAGAGGTAAAAGCTCAGTCACTTAGAAGCAGAGCGAGAGTACCGTTAGCTTTTGTGTAGAAGCTACCGCAGCAATGGGAGTCAGAGTTCTTCCCCCATTTTCCAGCCTCTCCTAAAACCTGCTCTAACATTGTCCTAGAAAAATACTGAGCTGGGAAATGGTACCTTTTGCTTGCTAAGAATGTCATTATCTTTGATCGGTGTGAGTGCAGCCCCAAAATGAGATGCAAAGAGCATTGCTTTTAAGAAATAATATTGCAGAAAGAATAAAAATGATCAAAATGGAGTCCTCATCCAGCCAAACCCTAAATAACCCTCCCCTGCTCCCCTTGCTTATGTGGGAAGAAATGAAACTGACTGGTCCTGGGAATGCATTTCTTGGAGGCCCTGCTGCCCAAGCCAGGTGTGGTTGAGTGCCATGCTTGTTTCTTACTGCCTTTGGCTCTGGTGTGGAAAAACAAGGTGCGAAAACCGATCATTTGTTGCTGTTTCCGTGTACCAGAGTTTTTGCAGAGCTTCTGCATCTCCTCAGCTAAGGCTGTTTCCAGAGACGGCAGAACAGGTCATAAAGCATGCTTGGCTGAGCACAAGGCCACACACCCTGGGAGCAGTCAGTGAGTCTCCGTATCACACTGGACACAGTGACAGCTGGAGAGTGTCGGAATCCTGGTGTGGGGAAGCCACTGGAGAGATCCGAAGATCCACCTCTCTATTCCAGGAGAGATGTGCTCAACACTGCCACAGTGAATGGAGTTGAATTGGGATCCCATCTTACCTTACCGGTCCCGTGCGGGCAGAGATGTCATCTGTATGGTCAAGAATTTACAGGTTCCTGGAATCTCAGGACTAGAGAGGGCCTTAGAATTTGTCTTGCCCGAGACGTTCGTTGTCCTGATGAGTAGAATGAGCCCAAGAGAAGCTGAGCGTTAGACAAGATCATGGAGTGTAGTCCCTCGAAGGCTAGCGGCCTCCTGGCTGCCTGGTTTTGCATTACACTGTGCTTCAGAAGGAGATTCTGCAGTGAGTGTTTCTGGGTTTAGCTGCCTTCTTTTTCAGGAAATTCTTGCTCTGAAATGCTTCATATGGTGTCTCAAGCTTACCTGCTTTTGTATCCACATTGGAGACGAGTAGCACAAAGTATCATAAACCGTCCTTTGGAACCTCCCAAGTAACAATGAAAGGATCTCAAAGCAACAGTTAACCACCAATTTATCCCTTTTCCAAGGAGTTTTTCCAAGCAAAGCTCAGGGTGTTGCCCATGGCAGTGAAGTTCATTCCTGGCTGCTGTTCAAGTCATTCTGAGTGGTTTTCTATTTTTCCTGGTTGAGAGGTATGCGTGCTTCTGCAGGCAAGCCTGTGTGTGACTCTTGGAGAAGGGCAAAGAAAGGATGGTTCCCCTTCCTTCTCTGCCCTTGACTCCGTGGACCTGAGCTAATTTGCATGACTGATTTAGCTTTTACTGCCATCTGCTGGAACCCCCTGATACACACCTCCCACACACCTCTGCCCTTCCATAGAGCTGTTCCTCAATGGGTTTCTTTCCCCCTCTGCCCTTCTGTCTTCTCCACCTGGCGGTCAGAAGGTACGGAGACAGGTGGCAGCATACATACCATCAGCCCCCAGCGTCCTCACCAAGCCTCCCACTTCTGTAGTCCTCAGTGCCTCCCAATCTCAGTCACGTATCCCAGTGTCTTTTAAAAATACTTGTCATGTCTAAGACTCTTTTTGACTCATGAGTTCATTTCGGAATGGAGACTTCTGTCCTTTGTGGCTTTCGATTTAGAAACTAATGTTCTTGGAGATCCACGAAGCAGTACCGGTGTTTATCACCGCATGGCCAAAGAGCATCAGGACTGTTGGGAAGACATGCCATGCTTCCAGGGAAGAAGAGTGTTGTCTTGTTTGTGTTTTTCCATTGGTGCCATGGGAAGAAGGAGGTGGTTTAGATGTGAAAATACAGTCATGATGGTGGCCATATTTTGTAGCCACTTCCTCTGAGCAAAACCATAGTTTGATAATTTAACATCCAAGATGGTTTTTATAGACAAGGGAAACATGTAAAATCAAATTAATTTTTATTTTGGACAAATTAATATATAGCATATTTTACAGAATGTTTTTGTCTTTTAAGTTATAAAACAGTTAACTGTTCAATGAAGAATATTTAGAAAATAAAGACAAAAAAAAAAGGAGAATGAAAACCACCAAAATCTTATCACCCTGAGATAACCACTGATAACTGTATGTTCATATATTTTGAACATGATATAGGCATACATATTTATAGAATTGTAAATACTAGTTTGTGCATCAATCACTATGTCCTCAGCATTTTCCCATGTCATTATATATTCTTCAAAAATATGGTAATTAATGGTGATGTATCATTCCACTTTAAGGATGTACTGTTTTAATGAACTGCTCCTCTGTTGGCTGCCATTTAGGTGATTTCTAAATTTAGTCAATGAATCTTAAGAACAGTAAAAAGAACACTTAATTTGCTAAATGACTATTTAAGCAAAGCTGGGGATTGTGGTTCTTTTCTTAACTTTTGACATGATTCCATTTTCAGAAATCACTGATTTACAGCCTGATGCATGATTAACATGGGCGTTGGGGCTTACTGATAGAGTTCTAACTCCAGCATTCTTAGACTGGAGAGATGGGATGAGTAGTGTATGATCAGGCCCCCCAGGTGGCTGTCCTCTTGCTCTCTGTACATGCCCTGCTGGACCAATGCCTGCTTCACCTACACCCTACTCACGTGACTGACCTTCCTACATACTTGCCCCTGCCTCAGCTAGTGATTGTTCTAATCTTTAGATCAGAACATCTTCACCAGGATAGCTTATCAAAGGGGCAGTGAGGGGTGTGCCCCTCTACTAGTTTCGCTGCTAACCAATGAGCCAGCCCGGCGTCAATTCCCCCTATAATTGGTTACCCCGAAGTCCTGCCCACCGTCTGTCGCACATGGTGGGCGTTTCTCCAGGACCTTGCTCCAGACGTGTTAAGTCCCCCCATCCATTAAACCACTGATGTCTCTGTTGCTGACTCTGGGCTCTTTCTTCAGACTTGAAGCCGGGCAGGTACAGGGCTTGCAGGCCTGCAGGGTGCAGCCCAGCAAGTAGGTACACAGTCTCCACGGCTGTTGGCTTATCAGCACGTGGTATAGACAGGGAAACCAACTGAGCTGTGGTTCTGTGAACTTGAATCCTCCCAACAAGACCATGTGTACGAAACCTGCATCTGGGCTTGAAAAACCCTGATCATCTAAGTCTGTGAATCCCATTGGGGTGGGTTGCGACACAGTGATTTTGCCTCCCCACGGCCCTCCCACCCAGGACATTAGGCATTGTCTTGGGGCATTTTTGGATGTCACAGCTGGGGAGAGGGTGCTACTGGCGTCTAGTGAGTAGCCTCCAGGGACATTGCTAAAGACGCTATAGTGCGCAGACAGCAGCCCCTACAAAAGAGAATGATCTGACCCAGATGTCAGTAGTACCAAGGTTGAGACCCTGAGCCTGTAGGTGAAGAGAAGGTCTGAGAAAGGGTGCAGTAACCAGGACAGAACTGAACACCTCTGATTTTGATTAAGAAAGATAGTGTGCCTAACTTTCTGATACCTACCTGCAACTCTCCATTTGGTAATTAAAGAAAACTGATTTGTACACTTCTGCAGGGGGCTGCTTTGCGTTTCCCCTTCCTTTTCAGGGACCAAAACTCAGCACCTCAGTCATCATAGATCCAGAACTCTCAGAACACTCACTTGTAGAATGGGCATGGAAATCTTTGTACAAATTGGCTTGCTTGTTGAATGTACGTGTTTCCAGGGCATGCCTTCTCCAGTCACTGGGCTCTACTCTTGATTTTCTTTGCTTTACATCATTTCTTTCCTTGTATCAGGAAAAGAATGCCCTTTCTGTCCACATCAAGGAATATTATAATTGTCATATGACATAGCAGTGCTTAACTTTCATATATTTGACATTTCTAAACATCATGTATTTTTGCATATTATACATTGACACTCCTAAATTGCCCTTTAGTGTACCACATGTTGTGTATGTCAGCCGAGGAATGGATGTTTCTAGTTGTGACTTAGAGTTACCCTTTGCCACTGCTAGTTCCTTTGCAGCAGATTGGCTGTCTTGGTATAGAAGTGTGTTTCGGTGTTATTTGCTTTTTCATTATTTTGCTTTCTTCTGCTTTTCTTCTTCAACTATGAATGGAAAAGGAAAAAGGAAGTTCTAGTAGTATGAAGAGAAGTGTAGGCTTCATAAACTTAATACAGTTGTAACCAAAATGAAAGTAATTAGGCACATCAGAAGCAGCAAACCTTTAACCCCAGTCAGATGCTCATCACTTCTAGGCTCGTAGAAAATACGGTCAATAGTGAAGAAAAATAAATTTAATGAACATGTGCAACATACTGAAAATATACTGCTGAAGATCTTGTCTTTAGGTTAGGGTTTAATAGTATTATATACAGTCCCCTCTTGCACATGCTCTCCAGGGATATTGTTTTAATTGTTCACTTTTGGCAAATTGACCTTTGGTGTACATTTTCAGGACTGTGTTGTGTATAAAAATAGAGGCTGGCTTCTGGTGGAAAGGCTTGACCACCCTCCATGACTAAAGACCATGTACAGTACGTGAGGCAAGGAAGAAAAATTAAGAAATACACTATTTGTGCTTTGATCTTCGAAATCAATTGCTTTTTTCAAAAAAGGCCTCTGCCTTAATTTCAAACATTAGTGACCGTTAAATGAAACTATGTGTTTTTATATCTTATCGGTAGGAATGAATCACATGGATTTCATTTCACAACACGTGAAGTATTTCCATCTTGCCAATTTTTTGAAGTCTAGACATTATTTAAACAAATGCCTCCCCTTGAGAATAAAACTGCAAAGAGATCCCCACATTCGTGAGTACAGCCGTCCTGCCATGGGTACCAATGCACATTTAATGATATGTTTTCTTCTACTCCATTTTTCTCACTTTTCACTTTTTTTTTTTTTGAAATTAGAAAAAAATTAGTGTTCCTTTAAAGTGGTGCCTTCAGTCCTTTCAGGCATAAGGGCGAGAGTGTGGTGGGGATGGGAGGTTGGCTGTTGGCTCTCAAACTTAAGACTGTAGATGGTGGAATCCCATAAACTGGGTATTCACCTGGGTTCTACAACTTGCCAACAGTCTGTGTGGCCCAGGGCAAAGTGTTTAATTTCTTTGTGCATTAATTTTCTCAACTGAAACACAGAAATAGCAGTAGGATGTAAGTTTTAGGGTCGTTTAGAGGGTTGAATGAGACAGTTCACGGAATGTGCTTAGCCTGCCTGTCTGACTTCATAAATGGTCACTGTCCTGGTTACAACCCTTACCCCCCGACCTCCCTGCCTCCACAGGTGAATGGATTCTGAGTTGCTGCCTTTCTGCACAGGACATACACTACTTCCCTGCCACATGGAGGCTAAACAATACATTACTAAATAACGAAGAGATCACTGAAGAAATCAAAGAGGAAATCGAAAAATACCTAGAGACAAATGACAATGAAAACACGACGATCCAAAACCTATGGGATGCAGCAAAAGCAGTTCTAAGAGGGAAGTTTATAGCTATACAAGTCTACCTCAAGAAACAAGAAAAATCGCAAATAAACAATCTAACCTTACACCAGAAGGAAAGAAATCATAATGATCAGAGCAGAAATAAATGAAATAGAAACAAAGAAAACAATAGCAAAGATCAATAAAACTAAAAGCTGGTTCTTTGAGAAGATAAACAAAATTGATAAAGCATTAGCCAGACTCATCAAGAAAAAGAGGGAGAGGACTCAAATCAATAAAATTAGAAATGAAAAAGGAGAAGTTACAACAGACACTGCAGAAATACAAAGCATCCTAAGAGACTACCACAAGCAACTCTATGCCAATAAAATGGACAAGCTGGAAGAAATGGACAAATTCTTAGAATGGTATAACCTTCCAAGACTGAACCAGGAAGAAATAGAAAATATGAACAGACCAATCACAAGTAATGAAATTGAAACTGTGATTAAAAATCTTCCAACAAACAAAAGTCCAGGACCAGATGGCTTCACAGGTGAATTCTATCAAACATTTAGAGAAGAGCTAACACCCATCCTTCTCAAACTCTTCCAAAAAACTGCAGAGGAAGGAACACTCCCAAACCCATTCTATGAGGCCACCATCACCCTGATACCAAAACCAGACAAAGATACTACAAAAAAAGAAAATTACGGACCAATATCACTGATGAATATAGATGCAAAAATCCTCAACAAAATACTAGCAAACAGAATCCAACAACACATTAAAAGGATCATACACCATGATCAAGTGGGATTTATCCCAGGGATGCAAGGATTCTTCAATAGATGCAAATCAATCAGTGTGGTACACCATATTAACAAATTGAAGAATAAAAACCATATGATCATCTCAATAGATGCAGAAAAAGCTTTTGACAAAATTCAACACCATTTATGATAAAAACTCTCCCAAAAGTGAGCATAGAGGGAACCTACCTCAACATAATAAAGGCCATATACAACAAACCCACAGCCAACATCATTCTCAATGGTGAAAAACTGAAACCATTTCCTCTAAGATCAGGAACAAGACAAGGTTGTCCACTCTCACCAATGTTATTCAACATAGTTTTGGAGGTCCTAGCCATGGCAATCAGAGAAGAAAAAGAAAAGAAAGGAATACAAATTGGAAAAGAAGAAGTAAAACTGTCACTGTTTGCAGATGACATGATACTATACATAGAGAATCCTAAAGATGCCACCAGAAAACTACTAGAGCTAATCAATGAATTTGGTAAAGTTGCAGGATACAAAGTTAATGCACAGAAATCTCTTGCATTCCTATACACTAGTGATGAAAAATCTGAAAGAGAAATTAAGGAAACACTCCCATTTACCACTGCAACAAAAAGAATAAAATACCTAGGAATCAACCTACCTAGGGAGACAAAAGACCTGAATGCAGAAAACTATAACACACTAATGAAAGAAATTAAAGATGATGCCAACAGATGGAGAGATATACCATGTTCTTGGATTGGAAGAATCAATATTGTGAAAATGACCATACTACCCAAAGCAATCTACAGATTCAATGCAATCCCTATCAAATTACCAATGGCATTTTTTACGGAACTAGAACAAAAAATCTTAAAATTTGTATGGAGACACAAAAGACCCCGAATAGCCAAAGCAGTCTTGAGGGAAAAAAACGGAGCTGGAGGAATCAGACTCCCTGACTTCAGACTATACTATAAAGCTACAGTAATGAAGACAATATGGTGCTGGCACAAAAACAGAAACATAGATCAATGGAACAAGATAGAAAACCCAGAGATAAACCCACACACCTATGGTCAGCTAATCTATGACAAAGGAGGCAAGGATATACAATGGAGAAAAGACAGTCTCTTCAATAAGTGGTGCTGGGAAAACTGGACAGCTACATGTAAAAGAATGAAATTAGAACACTTCCTAACACCATACACAAAAATAAACTCAAAATGGATTAGAGACCTAAATGTAAGACCGGACACTATAAAACTCTTAGAGGAAGACATAGGAAGAACACTCTGTGACATAAATCACAGCAAGATCTTTTTTGATCCACCTCCTAGAGTAATGGAAATAAAAACAAAAATAAACAAATGGGACCTAATGAAACTTCAAAACTTTTGCACAGCAAAGGAAACCATAAACAAAACGAAAAGACAACACTCAGAATGGGAGAAAGTATTTGCAAACGAGTCAACGGACAAAGGATTAATCTCCAAAGAATATAAAGAGCTCATGCAGCTCAATATTAAAAAAACAAACAACCCTATCCAAAACTGGGCAGAAGACCTAAATAGACATTTCTCCAAAGAAGACATTCAGATGGCCAAGAAGCACATGAAAAGCTGCTCAACATCACTAATTATTAGAGAAATGCAAATCAAAACTATAATGAGGTATCACCTCACACCAGTTAGAATGGGCATCATCAGAAAATCTACAAACAACAAATGCTGGAGAGGGTGTGGAGAAAAGGGAACCCTCTTGTACTGTTGGTGGGAATGTAAATTGATACAGCCACTATGGAGAACAGTACGGAGTTTCCTTAAAAATCTAAAAATAGAATTACCATATGATCCAGCAATCCCACTACTGGGCATATACCCAGAGAAAACCATAATTCAAAAAGACACATGCACCCCAATGTTCATTGCAGCACTCTTTACAATAGCCAGGTCATGGAAGCAACCTAAATGCCCATCGACAGACGAATGGATAAAGAAGATGTGGTACATATATACAATGGAATATTACTCAGCCATAAAAGGGAACGAAATTGGGTCATTTGTTGGGACGTGGATGGATGTAGAGACTGTCATATAGAGTGAAGTAAGTCAGAAAGAGGAAAACAAATATCGTATATTAACGCATATATGTGGAACCTAGAAAAACGGTACAGATGAACCGGTTTGCAGGGCAGAAATTGAGACACAGATGTAGAGAACAAACGTATGGACACCAAGCGGGGAAAGCGGCGGGGTGGTGGTGGTGGTGGTGTGATGAATTGGGCGATTGGGATGGACATGGAGACACTGATGTGTATAAAATGGATGACTAATAAGGAAAAATATAAATTAAAAAAAAAAAGAAAATTATACCATTGGAATTTCTCTGTTCTCAAAATCATATACCTGGGGATCATTCTTAAATAAGGAATCGGACCAAAACAAGAATAACAACAGGAATTCATAAGTGAGCGGCGTGTGTTAGGGATGTCATCCCCCACACTCACCGGGTGACCGTGGCATCCCAAAACATGTGGCCTCTCTCTGACGTCAGAAACCTTCTGGGGCTTCCTCATTAAACTCTGTTTAGTGTCCTCACCATTCAACCATCCACCTGTCACAGGTGGACAGAATCTGTTGGCCGCTCTTGGATTCACTGCAGGCTTCTACTTTCTGTCTCCCATGCCAGCCATGGAGCTGGCCGAATAGGTCCCTTCTGCGTGTGCTTTTGAGGGAAATTTTCACAAGATATTGATTCACACCACTGTGAACAGACCTCCAAACCTCAGCACTATAATCGGTTACCCAACAGCCCTTGGAAACTTTGTTTTGGAAGTAGGAAAATCTCAACTATTCATTATCAGTAGAAATGAAAGAAGAGAAGTGTTATTAGTGTTGAGAGAGAACACTGTCTGTGAATGGATGAAGACTGAAAACTTTAGGAGAGTCCACATAGAATCAGTGTTGTCAGGGTTAAAAAATAAGTCCTGAAAGGCTTTCACCAGGTCCTTAAGAATGAAATTTCAAAAACTGACATTAGCAACCATTCTAGAAGAAACACACAGCCTCTGCAGAAATACAAGTAAATCCGCTCTTTTTCCTTAAAGGAGCATTCAAGTGCATTATGTTCATTTTTACAATAATGAAAGAGAGTTCCCTTCAGTCAATTTTCTGTAATTTTCAGGACCTGGTACAAATTATTATATTTTCTCCCTTTAAATGTCAAGGGCAAAAAGTGGAGGGCTCCCCCTCCACCCAGAGCCAAGCGCCTGGGCCAGCAGCGGGAGCTGAAAGATCCCCTGTGCTCAGAACACAGGGGGCGCCCCGCGAGGCCCCGAGTCCGCGGGGCGCTGGCCTGGCCCGCGCAGGACCTCGTGCCCAGAGGTTCCGACGCGCCACGAGCCGTCCCACGCCCCGATGCCAACGGTCGCCGCAGCGCCGGAAGCTTCGCGTCTACAGACTTCGGGGCCGCCCAGAAGCCAAAGCCCGTCGAAGGTCCGACCCCGCCGACCCGCGAGCATGGGCAGCTACCTGAGCAGGCACCTGGGCACGGCCAAGGCCACGCAGCCAGCCCGCGCCCGGAAGCGCCGGTCCCCAGGGTCCCCACGGACCGGGCCCGCCCGCGGCCCCTGCCTCCCGCTGGGCCGGGACCGGTGCCAAGTCCTGTCCTACGGCCGCCGCCGCCGGGAGTGCGGGCCCTGGATCCGCAGCATCCCGCTCCCCGCCGCCCTGCGCAGCTGGCGCCACTACCGGGTCCGCGGGTCCTCGGTGCCCCAGGCCTGGAGGCGCCTTCCCGGCGGGCCGCCCCTCCACACCTTCACGGGGCTGGGATTTAACCGCCATGGCAACAGTTTCACGATGCGGTCCCAGTGGAACGCCCGCCACTGCCGCCACACGCAGAGCCCGGTGAACATCCGTACCGGCCTCCCTGAGAGCCTAGGCAGCTTCTACACGTGTCCGCCCAGCCAGGAGTCCCCGGACCCCTGTGCCGAGGAGACCGTGCCGAGGGCCCTCAGCCGATGCGGGAATGGAAAAAGGCGGCTCGACGGGCCTCTCAGCTTTGAGACCCCCGACCCCAAGAGAAGAAGGCAGAGCCCCGAGCCCAGGCCATCGGCCTTCCGGCCCGTGTGGAGGCATGCAGTGGTCTCTGCCTTTGTGCCCAGGCCGGGGCCTCTGAGAAGAAGCTTCTGCTCCCGGCACAACAGCCTCTGAGAAGAGGACACTGAGCCCCGGCCTGACCAGCAGGCCTGCCTGAGCCTTCCCTGTCTGCCGCCCACCCTGCTGTGAGGCCACCCCCCCACCCCCCCACCCGCAACCCCCCACCCCCCACCCAGAGCCCAGTCACAGAGCCTCGCTGGAGAGATGGGAGCGGATCAGCACTCCCAGGCCTGGGCCTCCTGCAGCCTGACGTCCCCCTTGAGTCCTGAGAGCCAAGGCCACCTCCTCCTGACACTCAAACCCACAGTTCTTTTTACGCAGCTGACCCCTGCCCTACCCCTGCCTGAGTCACTGGCACGGACCGCCAGGCCAGCTCCCTCCACTCCAGCCAGGGGCTCTGCCAAGCCCCAGAGCCACCTCTCCTACCTGCAGAGCCCGCCCTGAGGAAGCACTGCTGACGTCCAAGCCTTCACTCCCTCCTGCCCACCCACCCTTCCTGCCTTTGCCCCTGAGAAGACCCTTCTCAGGAAGGCGTGCTTCTCCCCTATTGCCCACTTTATACAGTTTAAAGGTTGTTCTTATTTTAAATAATACTAAAATAGCTTCATTATCCTAGAGATTGTCATGGTCTTTCTTTCAAAGATTCAAACATTAGGATTTCATCCACATGCTGGTTTCTCCACCCTGGCTGTGTTGGGGCCAGACAAGTCTTTGTTTGTGGGGTGCAGACCTCTGCATTGTAGAGTTTTAGCAAAATCCCTGGTCTCTATCTTCTAGGTGCCAGTAGATAATCCATATTGTAAACATAAAACGTGTCTCCAGGCACAGCCAGATGGGGGGGGGGGAGGGGGCGGGGCAGGCGGTGCACACTGACACTGATGGAGAGCCACTGAGGGACAGCGACCTCTACTGGCAGAAACAGTCAAGGCTGGTCTCCCAGAATGTGCCTTTTTCAAAGACACAGAGATGAACAAAATGAAGTGGTGTGTGCTTGGCAAAAACATATCCCCCATTTTGCAGAATGCTGTGGGGTGCGAACGACTCATGTTTTGGGCCTTATTAACAATCAGACAATGCGGTTTTTTAAAATGAGCTACTCATTTATCATCTTCAGGTTGGCAAAAATTGAAAAGTTAAAAAATACCAAATGCTGGAAATGATGCAGAGAATTGGAATCCCAGGCAGTGCTGTGGCTGTCGATGGGTCCAGCCCTTCTGAAGCGGCATTTGGAAGTGTTTCCTAGAACACAGTGTGGCCAACAGAAACACTGTTACACACACACACATACACACAGGTGAGGATGTTCTTCGCAGCCCCCTTTGTCAGAGCAGAGAATTGGAAGAACCTAAATGTCCACCAACAGGGGAAGGGATAAAGTAAATATGGTATTGCTATCAAGGGACTACTATTCCACAGATTAGAGGAAAGAAGGAGCCCAGGGTTTCTGCACTGTTCGGTTTGGGCCAGATAATTCTATGATGTGGATGCCCTGTGCGCTGCAGGATGTTTAGAAGCAAACCTGGCCTCTGTGGACTCGATATCATCAGGACCTCCTCCAGTAATAACAATCAAACATGTCTCCAGCCATTGCCAAACACTCCCTGAAGGACAAAAATCACCCCCAGTTGGCAACTACAGAACTAGAGTTACACATTTTTTTTAAAAAGGTAAATCTCAAAAATACACTGTCAAATGAAAAAGATGGGAAGTGGCATATTATGGGTAGCACAAGCCATTTATATAAATGAAAAAAAAAATACAAAGTAATATTGCTGGCATAATAGAGGGGGCCGGAAACCAAGTAAATGGTCATTTGGACACTTTGCCTGTATTGTTCTTTCCATCTAAAGCCTCTTCAAATACTGTTCAAACATGAATTTCAAGGTTTCCCCTTTAGAGAGTCAGAGAATGAGCTGTAAACATACCAAAGTCCCTTCTCCCTCCCATGGAGCACGCTTTCTAAGGGGGCCCAGACAGAAGGTAAACATTTAAATAAATGTACACACTGACAGGTGGGGAGATGTGCTATGAAGAAACCAAGGCAGGAGGAGGGATGCACACAGCTGCATCGACACGCTGTGGCCCAAGCGCTTCCTCTGTCCCCATCACCATGGAACCCACTATCCCTTACTATGAATTCAAGTCCTTCATTCCGTGTTTCCACTGGGTGGCAACTCATTCTTTAACACAGCACCTCAGCAAATAAAAGGAAAATACGTTATCTACTTAGAAATAAAGATGTCCAAAACATTAAAATTGTTGGCTGAAAATATTAAACTCAACATTTTCAATGGAGACAGTTACTGTTACATACAAAACATCCTGCTCTGAAACTCTATAAATCAAGCTTTTATTTTGAAGTTTACTACCTGCCATTTGCTAGACATGAGACAAGGCATTGCACTCTGCATGAGTTACTAGAAAGGGCTTGAGACCTTCGTGTGTCAGCGAGGGTACGGTTAACTGCTTAGGGTCTTCCTCGATAGAAGAGTAGTAAGTATCCCTCCTACGTGATGGTTTGGCCAGGAGAAGTAAGTCAGAGATTTTAAGCACACAAAACAGTAAGCTTCTGCTCTACAAATATCAACTATAGAAACAGAACTACAGAGATGTGTTTACATTTTGTTCCGATCTCGGCAGTTGAACTGGTAACGAGTAAACCCACTTCCTAAAGTAACGAGCTTGTGGGGAAAGGGCCAGGGGAAAGCACACCCCTGCTTCTGGAGCCAGCTGCAAGGCAGAGGCTGCATAGGACGATGGAGACACCCTCGTGGGCTGGGGCTTCCTCCTTGTCTGGATGATCCTTTGGGAAATTAACGGATGTCCTGGTTACCGCAAGAGTAAGACACTGAGGTCCAACAAGAGATAAAACGCAGGCGGTGGGGAGCTCCTTCTACTGTGGCCATTCCTGCCACCTTCACCGTGGGAGTATCCGCCCAGGGGACTCAGGTGCAACAAGAGGGAGAAATGGTGGGTGGGACACCGTCTGCTTGTGTCCACTGCAGCCCAGTGGACAGGCCCCTGGTTTAAGAGCCAGGACGTTAAGCATGCTTCATTCACTCACAGATATTTTACCAAAAGAGCTAACAATGATTAGCCACTATGGTTAGGGAGGGTTAGGAAAAGAGTTCTACTGCAAGGGCATTTAGATTCCACGACCCTGCCCATAAGTGCCGGGTCTAGGAGTTTAGTGCTATTAAGACGCTTGAAGATCAAGGTCACAGGGTGAGCTCACCAGAAGATTAAAACCAAAGTGGGAGCCAAAACTCCCGAGATGCCCGAATCTGCCCACAAGACTCCATGCTCCGTCGGAGAACAGACCCAGGACAGAGGGGAGGGCGCAAAATTTACAAGCAGCTCATGCAGCTCAATAACAAAAAAAACAAACAACCCAATCCAAAACTGGGCAGAAGACCTAAAGAAACAGTTCTCCAGAGAAGACATCCAGACTGCCCACAAACACACGAAAGAATGCTCAACCTCATTAACCATTAGAGAAATGCAAATCAAAAGTACAATGACATATCATCTCACACCGGTCAGAATGGCCATCATCAAAAAATCTAGAAACGATAAATGCTGGAGAGGGTGTGGAGAAAAGGGAACTCTCTTGCACTGTTGGTGGGAATGTAAATTGATACAACCACTATGGAGAACAGTATGGAGGTTCCTTAAAAAACTACAGATGGAACTACCATACGAACCAGCAATCCCACTACTGGGCATATACCCTGAGAAAACCATAATTCGAAAAGAGTCATGTACCAAAATGTTCATTGCAGCTCTATTTACAATAGCCAGGACATGGAAGCAACCTAAGTGTCCATCAACAGATGAATGGATAAAGAAGATGTGGCACATATATACAATGGAATATTACTCAGCCATAAAAAGAAACGAAATTGAGTTATTTGTAGTGAGGTGGATGGACCTAGAGTCTGTCACACAGAGTGAAGTAAGTCAGAAAAACGAACACCGTATGCTAACACATATATATGGAATCTAAAAAAAAAAAAAACCTAAATGGTCATGAAGAACCTAGGAGCAAGACGGGAATAAAGACACAGACCTACTAGAGAACAGACTTGAGGATACGGGGAGGCAGATGGGTAAGCTGGGACAAAGTAAGAGAGTGGCATGGACATATATACACTACCAAATGTAAAATAGATAGCTGGTGGGAAGCAGCCGCATAGCACAGGGAGATCAGCTCGGTGCTTTGTGACCACCTAGAGGGGTGGGATAGGAAGGGTGGGAGGGAGGGAGATGCTAGAGGGAAGAGATATGGGGATATATGTATAACTGATTCACTTTGTTATAAAGCAGAAACTAACACACCATTGTAAAGCAATTATACTCCAATAAAGATGTTAAAAAAATAAATAAAAAGAAAAAAAAGAAAAAAATAGAAAATGTGGTCTATACATATCCTTTAAGGGATATCCTGAGGCAAAATTAAAACATACTTATAGTACAGGAACTGGGCTGCGTGGGGTGACACATCTGCCTATACATGAATAGATAAATACTTCTAAATGCTGGTGAGACAGCCCTTCCTTTTAAGGTTTCTCAAGACTTTTTATCCAGGAAATTTTAAACACTCAAATTTTTTCAATAATGAGAAAAACATAATCAATACCTATGAAAATTAAATCTAGCTCAGCCAGTTATAAATTTATGACAAGTCCTGTCTCCTCTACAACAGCTCACTCTTCTTCCTTTCCAGTTTTTTAGAATCAAATTATATTAATCTGTAAATATTACAATATTAACTAGCTTTTAAGTATATTAAATTCCGTGGATGAAAACAACTCTCAGAGCAGCACTCATTGAGCTATTTAGAATGATGAAAATGTCGTACATCTATAGTACCAAACTCGGTCAGCACTCACCACATGTGGCTACTGAACACTTGACACGTGGAAGTAGGAATGAGTAATGAATCTTAAAGTTTTAAGAAATTTTAATTAATTTTAATCTGGTTCATTCCAAGAGACAACAGTTGTACTGGACAACATGGCCATAGAAAAAAACAGTGATTAACATGAAGGTAGACATTGTGAATCCCTGAATGATAAAAGGCAAACAGACATGAGCATAAGTGTTATATTGACTAGAATGAGTTTTTTAAGTCACTGAAGTAAATGTATGTCTATCTCCAGTGTAATATGGGAACCACTATATAGTGCATATAGGAATCACTATAATGTAATTGAACACCTCCTATAATGTAGAATAATTATTCATTTCCAACTATATGCTATGCCATTTCTGGCAAAAACTTGTAGCAACTTGTCATACAGACAGAAATTTAAGATAATAAGAAAATTTAAAAAATAATTAAACATAACCTTAGTTGCTAACTCTTATTAATTCTTTAAAATGACTGCTACAGTGATTACTACTGCAATTAGCACAATTAAAGTTGTCCAAGAAAAGTGTAAGGCAGTAAAGGTGCACACCTCTAGAGGGACATATTAGTCATATAGTTTTAAAATTTCCTGTATCTTATGTCTTGACACCCATTCTTAGAGCAAGGAATTCTGCTAAGAGCAAGCCTTCCATATGCATATCAACAAATCCCACCCCCAACCACCTCCTTTATCTCTCATACACTAAGCCAGTATTTCCTGTGCCTTCAATCATTTTAGGGACTAGATAACCAGGAACCATTCATGTAACTCAAAGCCTGCCTGAATTATTGAAACTATCAGTCCTAAACTGCTTCCTCTGTGCAGCAGACCTTTCCCATTTAAACCCCAATAAAGGATTTGACCCAGATTTTCCCTTCACTCCTTTCTGTTTCCAGACCTACATGGTTCTTTCTCCTGTGGTCCTCCATGACGTGTTCCCTCCTCTCAGGACATTGACCTCACTGTTGTCACTCACTTACCTCCATAAATTAAAATCCTGCAGACACAAGTGAGACAGAGGTTTTCTCTATTTTAATTAAATACATTGTTCCACTCAATGATCAGACTAAATAAATGTCAGAGAGGAAATTAGACAATTTCAATTCCTTAATTTACTGACATAGTAACAATGTGCTAAATCATTTGTTTTGTTTAATTTTTTTGATTGTTGGTTAAACAATTTCAGCTTTTAGAAGGAAGTTGAACAAAACCAAAAGAGCAAAAATATTTCAACATAAGGAAAGCATCTACTGCACCTCCTTAAAACTCTTCAATGATTCTCCACAGATTCAGAACTAAGCCTCCTGGTAAGTGAAGACAGCTGAACCTTGCTTCCCTAGCTAGCCTAACACTGGCTGCCTCCCTCCAACGGCTCCACACTCCCTCTGCCCCTCACTGCCTCGTATCTGCAAGATGGTTTCCCCACATGTGTGTGTTCTAGACTCGAATAAGAAAAGAGGGAGGGAGGGACAGAAGGAGGGAGGAAGGGAGGAAAGATGCTTCCAGCTGAAAGCTAAAACGTTCCCCCAAATCTCCAGGAGGGTCCTACTCGGGCTCATCAGCTAGATGATGAGCTGATATAGCAAACACCACAGCTTGTATGAGAAATTGTAAAATAAGCAGCAGGTGTGTATCATAAGAGATTTCCCCCCCCCCCATAAATTTCTCTTGGGGTATAAGATGAGGTATTAAACAAACCAAAGAAGTATTGCATCTGATGAAATAAAACTAACCATACTAGAGCAGAACTCTTATATAATTATAGTGTCTTTTGGGAATTTTAGGACTTTCCTGAATACTTTAAACGATTATTATCATTATTTTGTTCTGCATGTATAGCATTTTCTGAAATTCTTTGATGAAGAATAAAACTATTAACAGGCCGACCAGATAAACATTTCTATGAAGAAAATTCACTACTCATTCCAGGCAAGTAGTTATTATGCGAAGACCTAGCATCTTGACAAAGTATAGTTATCTTTCCAAAGACTTCATTAACCCCCAATTGGATAGCTCTTTCTAGCCTTTCGAAATGTGGTCTCTGGGATCCAGGTGTCCACTTGTTCTCTGAAAAGCAACCCCTCTCTGATGATTGCTTCTGGGTTGAGCCTGATTCATGCGTCTCCAAAGATACCTGAGACGTCTCTTCCAAGAACGAGACTCAGATGGCTGCTTCGGAAAAGCTGGAGTGCACATATTTCAGAGCTGAGGTGGCAGGTGATTTGCTCCCCAGAAAGCAGACATCATCTACTCTCTCAGTTGTCTCCCCTCACCCTGCCCCCTGCCCCACCCACCTCACCCCAAACCTGGAGGCACTCAGTGATGTTCCTGGTAATGCACTGTGGTCCTTGACCCACTGCAGTGATGGGATATATTTATAATTTCTCATTATTTGTTAAAAGACAAACATAATGGTTGTTTTACTCTTACTTGCTTATTGAGTAATTTATAAAAAAGACATTATAGCCTCCATCCACAGTACTTCATCTGTTTACCTCTATTTGTAACTTTTAAAAATTGATAGAATACACATGATTTACAGTTTCACAGTATGCAGGTTTCTCAAAAAACTAAAAATAGAACTACCATATAATCCAGCAGTTCCACTCCTGGGTATATATCCGAGAGAAACAAAAACTCTAATTTGAAAATATACACACACCCCAATATTCATAGCACATAGAATTTAAAGAATCTTTCACTCAACTAAAAAAAAAAAAAGATTTACAGTTTTAGCCATTTTTACGTGCACAGTTCAGTGGCATTAAGTGTAGTCACACTGCTGTGGAACTATCATCACCATCCATCTCCAGAATTTTTTCATCCTCCCAAGTGGAAACTCTGTACCTGTTAAACAATAACTTCCCATTCCCCCTCCACCAGCCCCTGATACCCACTATTTTAACTTTCTGTCTCTATGAGTTTGACTACTCTAGGTATTGCCATAAGTGGAATCATACAGTATTTGTTGTTTTGTGACTGGCTTATTTCACGTAGTATAATATCCTCAAGGTTCATCGAAGCTGTAGTGTGTGTCAGAATTTCTTTCCTTTTTAAGGCCGAATCACATTCCATTGTATGTATGTATCACATTTTGTTCATCTATTCATCTATCAATGGACACTTGGGTTGCTTCCACCTTTTTTCTGTTGTGAATAATGCTGCTGTGAATATGAGTTTACAGATATCTATTTAAGACCCTGATTTCAATTCTTTTGGGTATATGCCCAGAAGTGAAATTGTTGGATCATACGATAATTCTATGTTTAATTTATTGAGGAGCTACCATAATGTTGTTCTCCTTCTTTTCTTCCTTTCCTCCTTTCTCTCTCTCTCCCTTTCTTTCTTTCTTTCTTTCTTTCTTTTTCTTTTTCTTTCCTTCCTTCCTTCTCTTTCTCTCTTTCTTTCGTTGTGCTGGGTCTTACTTGTGGCAGGCTCCTTAGTTGCAGCATGTGGGCTCTTTAGTTGTGGCATGCAAACTCTTGGTTGTGGCATGTGTGTGGGATCTAGTTCCCTGACCAGGGGTGGAACCTGGGCCCCCTGCATTGGGAACGCAGAGTCTTAACCACTGTGCCACCAGGGAAGTCCCTACCATACTGTTTTTCATAGTGGCAGCCTCATTTCACACTGCCACCAAGTCTCATTATTGTGTTAAGGTAGCTTTTATTCATTGTGTGCTAGGGACACTGATAAGATCTATCTTTGTGAATTTTTCTATTTTTTAAAATTGAGATGCAATTTATATACCAGAACCTTTACTTTGTATAATTCAGTGTTTTTTAGTATATTCACAAAGTTTTGCAACAATTCTGCAATCTAATTCCAGAATATTTCCATTGTAATTTTATTCATTTTCCATTCCTCTCTTCTCCCAGCTCCTGGTAATCACTGATCTACTTTCTGTCTCTATGGATTTGCCTATTCTGGACATTTCATACAATGGAATCATATAATTTGTGGTCTTCTGTGATTGACTTCCCTTACTTAGTATAATGTTTCCAAGGCTCATCTATGTTGTAGTAAGGATTAGTACTTTATCGTTTTTTTATAGCTGAATTATATTCCATTGTGTGAATAAACCTCATTTTGTTTATCTACTCATCAGGTAAGGGACATTTGGGTTGTTTCCACGTTTTGGCTGTTACGAATAATGCTTCTATGAATTTCTACATATAAATTTTTGTGTGGACATATGTTTTCCATTCTCTTGCGTTTATACCTGGGTCATATGGTAACTCTGTTTAACCTTTAGTGGAACTGCCAAACTGTTTGTACATTGTGCATTCCTGCCACCTGTGTGTGAGGATTCCAGTTTCGCCACATCCTCACCAACACTTGTTACCGCTCATAGTTTGATTTTAGCCATCCCAGTGGACATGAAGCGCTATCTCATTGTGGTTTTGGTTTCTATTTTCCTGATGGCTAATGATGTTGAACATCTTTTCATGTGCTTGTTGAACATTTGTGTATCTTCCTTGGAGAAGTGTGTATTTAAATTCTTTGTCCATTTTCAGTTGGGTTGTCTTCTTATTGCTGAATGGTGTCTGAATTATTTGATCCTCACTAAGGAAGGATGGTGCTGGCATTGTCCCCTTTGTATAGATGAGAAGAATTGGGACTTGGAGAGGCTGACAGATGGGGGAGATGGAGTTCCACGCCAGGCTTGTGAGATGCCTGTGTCTCAACCCCTAACCTCCAGGTGACCCTGCTTCTGCCCCCTCCTGCCCTGTGGGATGTTCACATGACTGTCGTGTGTCAAAGGAGTCCCAGCATCAAGGATTTCCCAGTTGAACAGTGCTTAGGGATAGTCTTCAGGACACACTTACACACAGTTCATTAGGTGAGTTGCTGAACTTCTGTTTTTAAAATCATTAGATGGACCAAAAGTTTCCATCCTCCATCAGCTTTGCTGATGCCAAGAAAACAGAGCTTATACACGGCTCCCTTGAGAGTTCCTTGATGGTAGCAGACACCCCATTGATGTGTATGAGAACATTCAGCTGCTGAGAAGGCTAAGCAAGCTCTCTCGGGGTCTGACCATATTTCTTGAGACATTCTAGTTCAGTAAGTGTAGGCTGGAGGCCTGAGAATTTATGTCTCTTACTAGCTCCCAGGTGATGCCGCAGGGTCAGCCTACAGGCCCCACTTTGAATAGCACAGGACTGGTGGCTGGATTCCTGAGGCTTACTGGATTGCATCCAGTACACTGACTGGCTTCACGTCTATCCACAAGTTGGGCCCGCTCCTGTTGTACAACCTCCCTCCTCCTCACTCACAGTCTCCTGTTGACTAAGAGCAGGCATCGACCTCTCTGAACAGAAACGGTCCCGCACATGAAACTCTTTCTTGCCTAGGCCCACTGTATATGTCGGTAGGCAGAATTTTCATGGCTTGCAGTGTTCTGCTCCCTGGTGTGTATCCCCCATGTGGTCCCCTCCCCTTGGGTGTGAGCAGAACCTGTGGCTAGGATGCAGTATCATTGCTTTGACGTAGTGATCCGTCAGTATTGAGTCAATCTAAAGGAAGAGTATCAGGGCGGGCCTGACCTCATCTGGAGATCATTTAAAAGGAACTGGACCCTCCCTGAAGTCAGAGTGATTGGAAGCATCAGGGGGCCTATGGACAGGGTCACGTGGAAAGGAACTGTGGGAAGTTTCCAGGATCTTTCAGTGGCCACCAGCTGACAGCCAGCATGAGAATAGGGCCTCAGTCCTGCCCCTGCAAGGAACCGAATTCTGCCAGCAACCCGAGCCTCAGATGAGACCACAGCCCGGCGAGACCCTGAGCAGAGGTCTCAGATAACACATGTTCATGCTCTTGACCCATGGAAACTAAGATAGTAAGTTCGTGCTGTTTCAAGTCACACGTTTGTGGTAATCTGTTACTCCGTAGAAAATGAATACGTTATGCAACACACTTAGACTCTGTCGACCCAGCAGCGGGTGCCCCTTGCTTCACTGTGCAGAGCAGAGGAATCCCTGTTTCCTCCTCCTCCTCCCAGGGCTGGGCCCACACTTGAATAACCAAAAACGCCCATTGGCCAGCGCCCTAAATAAAACAGCGTCATGCTGTGTGTACTTTTAGCACCAAAAACAATTTCTAGAAGCTTTGAAGTTGCAGTTTTTCTTTCTTTGGGACCAGATCAATTTTTAAATTTTTTTTTTGGAGTGCTTCTTGCTAGTAGGACAAACAGATCTAAATGGTTGAGAATTTTTTCCCCCATGTATGTTCTGTATCCTTATTTTTGTGCATTTCAATGTTTTCTTCCAGTGTTTACTCCTTGGGAATGAGGACCAGTTGCCCATCTTATTTATGGGCTCAGACAACTGGGCTCACAGAATATGCACAAAATCTTATGTGTAGCATCTGTACTTTATTGTACCACCTCTAATCCTTACCTGGGACAATGCACAGGCCTGCAGTTGTTTATCTAGATGAACGTCTTCGGTAAAAGTACGTCATCACACCGAGTTTGAGTGGGAAGGGGACAGAGAGATCATCCAGTTCATTCCTCTCACTCTACAGATGAGCAACAGAAAGTTGGAAAGCTTCTTATTAAAAACAGATGGCTCATTGAAATATACTTTTAAAAATTAAATGCTGGAGAGGGTATGGAGAAAAGGGAGCCCTCTTGTACTGTTGGTGGGAATGTAAATTGATACAGCCACTGTGGAGAACAGTAGGGAGGTTCCTTTAAAAAACTAAAAATAGAACTACCATATGACCCAGTAATCCCACTATTGGGCATATACCCTGAGAAAACCATAATTCCAAAAGTCACAGGGCTTCCCTGGTGGCGCAGTGGTTGAGAATCTGCCTGCCAATGCAGGGGACACGGGTTCGAGCCCTGGTCTGGGAAGATCCCACATGCCGTGGAGCAACTAGGCCCGTGAGCCACGATTACTGAGCCTGCGCGTCTGGAGCCTGTGCTCCGCAACCAGAGAGGCCGCGATAGTGAGAGGCCCGCGCACCGCAATGAAGAGTGGCCCCCACTTGCCACAACTAGAGAAAGCCCTTGCACAGAAACGAAGACCCAACACAGCCATAAATAAATAAATAAATAAATTAAAAAAAAAAAAAAAAGTCACATGTACCCCGATGTTCATTGCAGCACTATTTACAATAGCCAGGACATGGAAGCAACCTAAATGTCCATCGACAGATGAATGGATAGAGAAGATGTGGTACATATATATAATGGAATATTACTCAGCCATAAAAAGGAACGAAATTGGGTCATTTGTAGAGATGTGGATGGACCGAGAGTCTGTCATACAGAGTGAAGTAAGTCAGAAAGAGAAAAACAAATATCGTATATTAATGCATATATGTGGAATCTAGAAAAAATGGTACAGATGAACCTATTTGCAGGGCAGGAATAGAGATGCAGATGTAGAGAATGGACATGTGGATGTGGGTGGAGGAGGGGAGGGTGGGACGAATTGGGAGATTAGGTTTGACATAAATACATTACCATGTGTAAAATAGCTAGCTAGTGGGAACCTGCTGTACAGCACAGGGAGCTCACCTTGGTGTTCTGTGATGACCTCGCTGGGTGTGATGGCAGGGGCGGGAGGTCCAAGAGGCAGGGGATATACATATACATATAGCTGATTCACTTCATTGTACAGCAGAAACTAACACAGCATTGTAAACCAAGTATACTCCAATAAAAAAATAAAAATAAAAAAAAATTTAAAAAGTAAATGTATCTGGGGACATTTGGAAACAAGTAGTGATTTAAAAATATTTTTGAAATTCAATAATTTTTGACCCCAGGAAATATCCGCAATGTGATAACCAGCAGCCAAGAGACTTCAAAGGATGACAGACAGCTCCCGAGGTGATTTTCTCCTTATGTTCGAGTTGACCAGCACTTACTTATCCAGCACAGGGAAGGCTTACACCACTTGGAACAGTGGGATTGATAACAGAAAGAGAAAAATTTCCATTTAAAACAGAGCTCATTCCACCCATTCAGAGTTGAATAGAATGAAGCAGTTCCTTAAAGCTTTTAAACAGGCATTTGTCCCACTTAGCTTTTAAACAGGCATTTGTCCCATTATTATTGGGCATTTTCTAGAGTTGCTGTGTTAGTTGTCTATGCTACATAATAAATTACCACCAAGTAATTCTGTTAGACCTTCTTAAAACAGCAGAAGGAAGTTGTTTACATTATTGCAGAGAATTAGGATCTAACTCTAGAACAGATCTCTTATTATTAAAATCTGCACTGGTTTTGTCCAGTCCATGGAAATTATTGGTGATTTTGCCGAAACAAACAGAAAACAGAAGGAAATTACTGCCTCCCCCCTCGCCTCCCCCCCCCCCAACTTAACTGTTTTATTTACGTTGAATTTCAGTAGCTTGCAAGCAGCCGTGTATGGAGGGTAGACAATCTGGATCCCATTTACCCTCTGGTTCCTGAGGGGCCTTAATGATCTGAGCCGGTCCGACACCTCCTGTGGCCTCAGCCTGCTTCCTTGGGGAGTTAAGCGTTTCAACTATTCAAGTGTATCCTCTCTTTAATGTTCTGGGAAAATCCACATAGACTAAATGGAGACCAGTTAGGTCACCACCCCCGATAAACCTGCATCTTGGTTATTGTCTCTTTATTGCGGGACTGAACAAAGCATTCCTACAAAGGGCCAGATACTGAATATCTTCAGCTCTGTCTTGACTGCTCAACTCTGCTGTTGTAGCACAAAAGCAATAAATGAATGGGTAACTTCCAGTACAACTTTATTACACTTTTTTTTTTTTTTTAACAAAAGTTGGCAATTGCAGGATTTGGCCCACAGGCTGCTGTGTACTGACCCCTGTTACACTGGCTTCTCTCTGAGGACCTAATGTTGGGCAAAATTAAGGAACAGAGACCTAGAGTGATATCTGGGGATCTTTTAAATCAGGTGTGATAAGGATAAGCTGTATTTTGATGCTAGAGCTCCTACTTAAGTGTGTGACCTTGGGCCATTCAATCCTCTCACCTTAAGCTTCTGTCCTGTCCCAAACAAGGATAACCAAAGTGACTTTTCCTGAGCACTCACCATCGGAAGTCCTCACTGTGTGATTTACTCCTCACTGCACTCCACAAGGCAGCTGGTCTCCAGCTTTGCTGCCCATCTGCCAATCAGAATCCCCTGGGGGAGCTTGTGAACTTCCCAGTGTCCAGGCCCCACCCTTTACCATTACATCAGAATCCCTGTGGACGGGTGGGCATCAGCATCTGTGAAGCTCCCCAGCTGAGTACTGTGGGCAGCCACGTTTGAGAAGCAGTGTTACCAGGTAAGTATTCTTATCACCTCTGGGGTACAGAGTTCACAGAGGTAAGACTGCCAAAGGATACACAGCAAGAAAGTGGGCAAAGCAGGATTCAAACTGGTGTCACTAAAATTCCAATGCTGGGTTTTTACTCTCTGTGTTGTTTTCATTCCCCCACTGAGTAACGTGGGAATCATGAGCCAGTGGCAAAACCAAGATGTGTTTGTGTATTTCATAAATGCTGCAATAAATATATCATCATCATCATCATCATTATTATTGGGCATTTGCTAGAGTTGCTGTGTTAGTTGTCTATGCTACATAATAAAATACCACCAAGTAATTGCTTAAAGCAATTTATTCTCATATTTTCTATGGGTCATAAGTCTGGGCAGGGCTTAGCTGGGTTCTCTGCTCAGAGTCTGGCACGGTCTCACTTTCTAGTCAAGGTGTTGGCTGGGCTGTGTTCTTATCTGGAGACTGGACTATGGAATGATCCTTTTCCAGGCTTCCTCAGTTGTTGGTAGAATTCATTTCCTTACAGCTGCGGTACTCATGATGTCTTGTTTCTTCAAGTCCAGCAAAAAAGCAATACTGTAGCTACAACCTACAGAGTTCCACCAGTAACTCCATTAATATGTACAGTACTAGCAGTTGACCAGTATTGGTTTGAGGCTACCCACTTAGTGGTTTTTCTTCTAATCCATGTAAGAGGCAAAATGAGCACAGCCTGATTTTCCAGTTCAAAAAAAGGTTGGTGAAAATCGCAAGTACTTTTTCGTGTGTGGTCAGTGCAGTGACCCACTTTGGGCAAAGTGGAAGGAAAGAGTGCGTCTAGCAGGATGAGGAGGTGAAGAGAGGGGCATTGCAGGAGCAGCTCTGTTCTGACCATGCTTACGTTTGATTGGCCAGAGATGCTTCCTGTTGGAGCACATGCTGTTTTGGTGAGGCTGGGTGTAAGCGTCCCCTTCCTTGAGATGATCTCAGCGACCATCCACAGGTGATAGTATGAGTACCAGTATACTTGACCCTCTTTTTTTTTTTTAATTTAATTAATTAATTAATTTATTTATTTATGGCTGTGTTGGGTCTTCGTTTCTGTGCAAGGGCTTTCTCTAGTTGCGGCAAGCGGGTGCCACTCTTCATCGCTGTGCGCTATCGCGGCCTCTCTTGTTGCGGAGCACAGGCTCCAGACGCGCAGGCTCAGTAATTGTGGCTCACGGGCCTAGTTGCTCCGCAGCATGTGGGATCTTCCCAGACCAGGGCTCGAACCCGTGTCCCCTGCATTGGCAGGCAGATTCTCAACCACTGCGCCACCAGGGAAGCCCCTACTTGACCCTCTTGACTGCAACTTGATTAGTCACCGTCGCTAGCAGCTGACACTTGGGGCCCCTGAGAAAGGGGCGGTGATGGCAAGCCGTAGAGACCGAGATGAGAGACAGAGGAAGTAGAGCCGTTGTTATAAGACACCTGTGCATTTTATCTTTGCCAGTAGCTTCCCATTTTGTCCAGTCAGTGAATCCATTCTCCAAGTTGGCAGTGATCTCTAAAAGGGGTTCTCTCCCCAATCAACAGGGCACAAGTCCCAGAGACCCTCCCACAGGGTCAAATTCTTTTGTGTTTGTTCTCAATGAAACATACTTCAGGAAGCTGTCTTCCCTCTTCCCCTAGCTCTGCACTGGGTGATCCTTGGTCAGTTCTGATTAAGGTGAGGAAGTGGCATTCAATACACATGTACTGAGCATCCTAGGTACTGAGGCAGGCTTCTGGGGCTGGGGGGAAGGGAGGGACTTCGGGGCAGAGATGAGCAAAGACTCTGGGAACCCAGAGGAAGCAGCATTTAACACTTTTGGAAGAGATGAGGGATGATTGTCTACTTAACATCTCTTTGGTCATCTGCTAATATTTTTAAGTGGGCATCATGAATAGGTGTAGGCTCTATAGCGCCAAAGAGCAGAAAGCAGTGAACACGTGAAACTCAAGTCCTCTGGTCAGAATCTACCTTCTTGTGCCATGGGTTCATGCAGCAGCTCCCGTCTTTCGGTTTGAAGAGAATTTTCCTGTGGCAAATTGCATTTAGGGGATAGAGACTGAAAGAAGAATCTGGAAAGCACCTTTTCAAGGTTAAGAACCACTTCAAGAAATCCTTTTACCTTTAGGCTAGGGGTTGGCAAACTATACCCCTACCTGCTGCCTGTTTTTATATGGCCCACGGGCGGATGAATTTGGCATTTTTAAATGTCTTTCCTTTTTTCAGTCAAAAGATAGTATTTCCTGAAATGTGAAAATTAGATAAAAGTCAGATTTCAGTGCCCCCAAATAAAGTTTTACTGGAGCCCAGCCACACCCACCCATTTACATATTGTCCATGGCTGCGTTGGAGCTACAGCAGTGAGTGGGGTGTGTGACCCACAGAGCCTCAAATAGTTACTGTCTGCACTCTACAGGAGAAGTTTGCCAACCCCTGCCTTAGGCCATGGGGTAAAGTAAGTGGAACAAAAACATACACAGCTTGTAAAGTAAGTAGAACAGCTCATTCCGCCAGCCTGTAAAATAAGTGGAACAAAAACACACCACTGTAAGCATGGCTTTGCGAAGGCTGATCAGTAACTGGTTATAAAAGGGTCGGCAGGAGGCTGGGAAATATGAGTCCCTTTAAAATAAAATCCATTTCAACGTTTACATCTACTGATGCCAGTTCAAATACAGAGAAGAAAATGAACAAAACCATAATGTTTCTCATTCTGGCAAGAATTCAGGGTAATTGGGGCTGTTAGACGTAATCACATCCAAGCCTGCTTCTTCTGGAAAATTCTCATGGAGATGACTAACGAATGGTCCACAAGTTTGAAAGGAATATGGAGGCTCCCTTTCATCCTGAAAACAAATTGACTTGCGTGCCGAACTATTTGAACATTATCAAGACCTATTTTTCTCCCTTTTTCCTCTTATGCTCTTGCCTTTTTATCTCAGTTGATCAGATTGCATTCTGGCTTATTCATGTAACCAACAAATATTTACTGATCCCTCGCTGTTTGTCAAGCATGGCTCTCAGCATTTGCAACTTGCCAGTGAACAAACAGTTCTAAGTCTTTGCCTGTATGGAAATTACAGTCTAGCAGGGGAGTCAGAAAATCCATATGATAAGTAAGTACCATGCACAGCATGTTAGATAGTACAGGGAGACAGGCAGAAATGTGGAGTCGGGGAGAGGGATGGCACATGTTCAGGCTCGGGGATCTTGCAGTTTTAGACAAAGTGGCCAGTGGTGCTGAGAGGCTCATGGGAGAGGTCTTCTTGGTCCATCGGCATGACCAATACCGGCATCAACAAACATCTGTGCGTACCTGAGTGTCCCCAGGTAGGCCAGCAACTAGCTCAACCACAGGCGGAAACAGGACAGAGTGGAAATGTACAGAAGGCAGTGGAAAAGCTCTCCAGTTCCTACCCCACTAATTTCAAATTCAAGATAATTCTTCAAGCCTGCTGGAAAGATAACTTGTCAAGTGAATGAATCCAGGCAGCATGAAGTTCGATGCTGTTGTCTGACGGTGGAGACAGGTGTGGGTCCTCTGGGAGTACTCAGTATCCTGGCTCCGATGGAACTTGCCTGAGCTGTACTTTTTCATAGACCTAGAACCTGCCGAATGGGATTTAGATGGATTTAAATAAGCAGGTTCGGGCTTCCCTGGTGGTGCAGTGGTTAGGAATCTGCCTGCCAATGCAGGGAACACAGGTTTGAGCCCTGTTCCGGGAAGATCCCACATGCCGCAGAACAACTAAGCCCATGTGCCACAACTACTGAGCCTGCACTCTAGAGCCCACGAGCCACAACTACTGAGCCCATGCGCCACAACTACTGAAGACGGCATGCCTATAGCCCATGCTTTGCAACAGAAGACACCTCAATGAGAAGCTCACGCACCGCAATGAAGAGTAGCCCCCGCTCGCCGCAATTAGAGAAAGCCCGCACGCAGCAATGAAGACCCAACGCAGCCAAAAATAAATAAATTAATTAAAAAAAAATGAAAAAATTTAATCAGGTTCGGTAAATAACTCCGAAACTCTACAAAACTAAGCTTTCTGAGCTCCTTTTTGTTAACTTGTTTTTTACTGAGTAGAACATCCCATCATCATCTGAAAGTAACAGACGAAATTAAGATTCAATTAGCTTTGTCCCTGCTCAAAGTAATTTTCTGAGTTTATAATGCTAAATTTCATTGCTTAGAATCATTTTGAGTATATGAAATGTATGTCAGTGTACACAAAGGTATCTACATAAATAAAATGAAATGTGAAAAATATAAACTATAAAAAACAATGTATTATATGTATATCTATATGTAATGTTAACATGCAATTACATGTACATGTTATCCAGTTACATCCATATAACCCGATAACTTATTTTTGATATATCTTTAACCAACTACATATATAGAAATAGTATATACAATGTATAAATATGTGTCAAAATATGTCCTTATTACATAGAGGGGGATGGAGGAGATACATAATGAGGGTACATTTATCTGAAATATCTCCTTCGTTTGTTTTGGAAAGGTTTTGTTTTTAAAAGCTGAGGAGGGAACGGGAGTTTAATTTACTTCTGGAAAAAAAGTTGATGTAATTTGAATAAAAAAATAAACAGACTTTCCCAATGTGTTTGAAATGTAATTTGTAATGTAAATTTTAGGAAACAT
Organism: Eubalaena glacialis; assembly: GCF_028564815.1. Classification (NCBI taxonomy): domain Eukaryota; kingdom Metazoa; phylum Chordata; class Mammalia; order Artiodactyla; family Balaenidae; genus Eubalaena; species Eubalaena glacialis. The sequence continues at coordinate 6,883,872 of NC_083736.1, read as the reverse complement.
GGCTATTTTTCTTTTCTAGGAACCTAAACAACTTTTTCTAAAGCTCTCTTTGGAAAATGAATAGAGATAACATAGTTGTTCAAAGGAAGATAAAGTTCAAAACAAGTGAGTTCCACAGATAAAATCACCCCCCGACTCCCAGGAGGTGGTGGGTGGTGTGAGAGGGGCCCATTTGAGCTGCGTCTCCTTTCTGACGCTCACTGGTGTCTTTGTACAAATAACAAAGGACAGAAAGCCCTTGTGGAAATCTTTGCTCTCCGTCCAGAATCAAAACTTAAAGAGAGATTAAAGCATCATAATTGGATGAAACCTCTCCTTTTTTCCCCTTAGTAAGTACTATTTGTGTATAACAGTTTGTCCAAAGTTAAAATTTTTCAGTATAAGACATAGAGATAATTGATTTTGTTCCCCTGACTTCACTGTAAATGAAAGCCATCTGAATATTTGCCCACTCTTTTCCAGTTATTGTCTCTGTATTTATTCCACTCTCTCCAAGTTTCTGGGTGATAACAGCCCAGAGTCACCTTGGGGAGCCTGGTCCCTGTCCCTGCCTTCCCAGAGATTATGCTGTTACACTCTGGGATGTGGTGTGGGTATCAGGATTTTTTTTTTTTTTTTTTAATTTTTATTTATTTATGGCTGTGTTGGGTCTTCGTTTCTGTGCGAGGGCTTTCTCCAGTTGTGGCAAGCAGGGGCCACTCTTCATCGCGGTGCGCGGGCCTCTCACTATTGCGGCCTCTCTTGTTGCGGAGCACAGGCTCCAGACGCGCAGGCTCAGTAATTGTGGCTTACGGGCCCAGTTGCTCCGCGGCACGTGGGATCTTCCCAGACCAGGGCTCGAACCCGTGTCCCCTGCATTGGCAGGCAGACTCTCAACCACTGCGCCACCAGGGAAGCCGGGTATCAGGATTTTTAAAAGCCCTGCACCCCCAGCTCCCCTGCCTAACATTCTAGTGTTCTCACGTAATTCTAGGAGAATTATGTAATCATCCAAGGCTTCTCAGTGCCTCAGCAAACTGCATTTAATCTCACCCCTTCGATTAAAAGAAGTGATGCCCTTCCTTTGAACAGCCAAGCAATCAGTGCCTGAGTTAATTGGACTCTTACGGTCTTGCACATGTATTGTTTGGGCGTTTCTTTTGTACGGAGAGTCCAATAGATGCTCAAGCCAAGGAATCCTCATTTGTGAGCACAGGGTGAGAGAAACAATCGATTTACCAGGGTGGGGAGGTGAGGTGGGAATTGCGTTAACTGTTTCCTTCCCTTTCAATTTCAGATTTGGGCTCCTAGCACTGATTAAAGGAGAGAAGAAGCCAGGCAGGCAGGCAGGGTGGCCCTGGGGTGCTTTGGCATTGCCCAGAATATTGCCAGGGAGTTGGGTGGAGTGGAGACCTACCAGCTCACCTTCTCCTCGTCCCAGTTGCTGTGGGGCAGATAAGAAAATGGGCTCAGGCAGCAGATAATTCAGCCAGATAGGCCATCTTCACAGAGATCTAACATCTCATTCCTCAACCTGTCTCTAGGCTTCTCCGTCTAATACAAAGGGAGATGCTGAGCGTCCTCACCTCAGTGTAATAGGACTTATGTGAACTCACAAATAAAAGCACTTAAAGAGTGTGGGGCACATAGTAAGTGCTCACTAAATGCAAAAGATTATTGCTACTTTGGTCCGTCTCAATTTTTTTTTCAAGCAGTGACAGCATCTTTTAAGATATGAAGATTGTTTCCTTTTTTTCCTCTTTCAAAGGAGGGTGAAAATGTGGAGGTAAACATCTTAAAAAATACATGTGAAGTGAAGTGTAGGTGTTAATTGGAGCAAGAAATCTTCAAAGAAGAGAATTCAAGTGGAGCTCTGCAGACAGTTGGAAGTGCTAGCATTATACTGTTGTGGGAGTGTTCCAGCCTTCAGCCTGGTGGTTCTCCAGCAGTGAACTTTGTGCTTATTGTGTCTTAACTTCGGGGACTCCCACCTGTCATCCTTTCTCTCCGTGGCTCAGACATTACTCACAGCTCTTTGTTTTGCTTTAGCTGCTTTTACTTCTATAACTTTGTTAACCTTTATCTCCCCCCTGCACCCTTAATTACTCTTCAATACATTGAGTCCCCTCTCCTGATGCCATTTTTTCTAAGTCTAGGAACAACCTTTAGAGAATATGTTCTGTCCATCTTAAATAGCGTTATAAAAAAATTCAACTGGAGGGAATTGGACATGCTCTTATCATTGGTCCATCATGGCCTTACCTTTGTTTGTTATTACATTCATTAAATAATATAATATATTCAACATCCACTGAACAGAAGAATCAGGAAGTTGCTGATCACTTACCCCACCTATACTACTTCTTTATTTTTCCTGCCTCCTCGCCCCAGAAGTAACCAGGAACCTCTGATTGGATTTTTCATTCCCTTGCTTTGATTTTCTTTCTCTTTTTATCACATGCATGTGTATACCTTAATAATATGTGATTTACTTTTGCTTGCTTTTGTATTTTATATAAATAATATCCTATTGGGACTTGCTTTTTTTCACTCAACCTTTATTTCTATGATGTCATTCATTCAGTCTGATGTCTATTAAGTATTAAGCCAGGGAGCTACGCCATGATGACTTATCCATTCTCCTGTGTTAGGGCATCTGTATTGTTTTCAGTCTTTTGCTTTTACAAACAGTGCTGCTGGAAGTGGATTCTCAGTCTGGACTCCTGTGCACGTGTGCTAAGCTCCTCTTGGATCATAGTCAGGGATGGAATAGGTCAATGGTGGAGGTGCATTGTTTCCCTAAGAGATACCAGTTTATACACTCACTAGCAGGGTGTTTCTGTCTTTTGGTCCTTTAGGATTGAGGGACAGACTTCTCTCCTGAGTCAGATAATACTCACTACTACTGTTTGGACCCCTGTACCCGCCACCATATCCACTCCCATCTCCACCACCATGGTACAGTGTGCTAGAGGGGCACAGTGCATTCTTTGCACCTCAAGTACTCACTGTGGCCTTGTAAAGCAGGTATCATTATGCTCATTTTGCAACAGAGGAAACCTTAGCTGATGGATGAATCAAGAGTTGACCCAGATTAAGTAGATCCTGGACTCCAGCCCCATTCTGTCTGAGTCTAAAGCCCACACCATGTTCACTGGCGACCCTTCTTGCCTCTTGTTCGTTATTGATGACCAAAGTCACCAATGTAATGGGAAAGCAGGTGTCATTTCATTTAGAAAAGGATTGGTGAGAGTCTCCTTTGAGGCAGCCAAAAAGACATTTTTAAAGTTAAATCAGTCTTTTGTGGGATTTTGGGGAATCACTTTTCCTATGCTTCTGAATATCTGTTTGACGTCTGCTTTTCTGGGATCACAAGATTTGAAGAGTGGAAACAACTGGGATGGTTTTAAGCTGAAGTATGTGATAGCCAGGGAACTAGCCAAGACGTCACTTGATTGAAGAGTTGTATCCCTAGGTTTCCCCCAACTGTCTGTCATTCTCAAGTAGTGCAGGAGACCTAGAGCAGGAGACAGGAAGGGTGAATTATGTATGGATGTCTTAACCTGAACGGGCCCTCTCTTTTAGACTGAACCCATGTTGCACACCTGTGTGATTTCCAAGCCACCCCTTGAACCATATATATATATTTTTTTCCCCTCCCACCCCCCAGAGTATTTCTAGGGTGTCAGGATCATTTCCTAATGTGTGTGATGTACTCCACAGCATCGTCTAGTAAAATAATATCACTGTATCTGTCTGTTCATAGCAAACCCAGGAGAGACTCAGTTCTTCTTCACATCTGGAGTATGTCAACTGGAGTAGAAACCTGACTGTGAAAAACGGTGCAAGTACTTTATCTTTGCGTTAGCAGGTTATAAACCGGTCCTGCCTTAATGAGTATTTTAAAGTGTATTTTCCATTAAAAGAACAGTACCTCCATCGTTATGATCAAAAACTATGAAAAACAGACAAGAGTAAAAAGAGAGGGGAACAAAATCATTTGTTGTCTCTACCACCCAAAGACATGAACTGCTAACATTTTAGTGAATCTCCTTCCAGTCTTAAAAAAAAAGTCTATATTCTAAGATTGTGATCACACCAAATATGTAATTCTGTATTCTTCATTTTAAGTTTAATATTATAATGTATTTCTCCATATTTTTACATATTCCTCTCAAACATCATATTTAATGGCAGTATAATTCTTAAATAATTTTTTTCCTTTCCCCTTTCTATTTCCTTCTTTTTTTTGTCTTCTTCAAGGATGCAGTAAATTATGGCCTATGAAGTTAATGCCTATTAAATAGGATCTTGGCTAATATGGTCTGTATTTCAGTGACCTGGACGCATCTTACATGATACTAGAAATGAAATATATCTAATCTATCTATATAAAAACCAAAGACGTAGTTCACTAGTGACAGAAATGAGGTCATTGGGAATTTTGGAGTATAGCAGTTCTCACACTGGAGAGTGTATCAGGCTCACCTGGAGGACTGGTTAAAACACAGATGCGTGGACCCCAGCCCTTGATTCTGACCTGCTAGGTCTGGGACAGGGCCTGAGCATATGTGTTTCTAACAAGCTCCTACCCACAGACCACACACGGAGTTGCTCTGACACGTAAAACCAGGTTTGGTAATAATTTTTACACACTCACCTAACTCTGCTGTTGGTAATTTAACATAGGCAAAGAAGTTAGTAGGCCCCATGCGTAGGTCTCGTATTGGTCTCATATGTGTTGGCCATCGATGGCATTGACTGGGGGAGACATCAAGCTATGTGTTAACATTAAAAATCGCAGTTAAACTTTCAGGTTCCTTTTGCACTCATTTCCCTGCTTATTGTAAATGGTCGGGGTGGGGTGGGAGTCAAAGTACAGTTTTTTCCCAACCATCTGTAAATTGATGCAAATTTAACAATGACTTCTTTTTGCTATCACCAGCTGGGGTCCTTGACCATTTCTCTCTCTGATTGCTTTCTTTGACTTCACACTAAGCGTAAGGCAGAAAGTCTTTTAAGGTTTGTCCTTGCTTAGCATCTGGGCCCCCTGGCTTAACTGCCTGCAAAAATTCTCTGCAGAATTGTGGAGGAGAAAATTTGAAGCTGGATGTGGACCACACCCACCCCCCTAACAGCAGTTGTGGCCTCAGAGAATGAAAACCAGTGTTCCATAAATGAATTATGCAAATCTGATGTGGATTGGGGGTGGAATCGGATTGTCTCCCAAAGCAGAATGCAAGTCACTTGGTTGTCCACAGCCATTTTCCGTTCTGTGCACAGTTGCCTTCCTAGGACATAATGTGTTCCTGGGGATTTACACTGCACTGAAACAAGCAAGCTCACGATCCACAAATGCCATATTCCAAAAGTTTTTTTTAGTGTGTTCTCCCCTTTGGTAAGATGTGGGCTGTGTACCTGGAGGAGTGATGTTTTCCAAGACTCCTGAGGATATGAAATCTGTGGGCAGTTCCCCACTCTGCTTGCAGGGGCTCTTTTATGTTTTCAGGCAGAAATCGCCATGGAACTGAAGATAATTGTTTTTTATTTTGTCTTCATCACACAAGGGGTTCTTTCAGTAAAACGGCTTCCAGTTTGATGGGACAAAATGGATCTTTTTGTTTCCCCTGAGTCTCATTGGCATGAATGACAAAATAAACCCTTATAAAACACACCGGGTGGGAGCAGTCATTTCATTTTTTGAGATAAACTTTGTGGACTCCTCCATTCGGCACAGGCTGATGGTGAAAATGCAAAGCGAAAATTCAGCCCTGCCTATTTTCAACTAGCTTGGAATCTCAAAATGTCCTTTGGGACCAAGTGGCCAGTGTGACTTAGGAGAATGCTCTCCGGGGAAGACACAGATTTCATTTTAAGAAAGAGAGGAAGGAGGGCTGTGTCCTGGTTCTTTTGAGATGCTAGGATTATCCCTACCAAAAAATAGTAGTTTCCCTAGCAACAAGAGATAAGATAAAATGCTCATAAATTTTCCCCACCTACTCATTTTTTAAAATGCTGTGAAGCAGATGGTTTGGATAATGCAGGTATTCCAGAGTCTAATTTACTCAGTGTCGATAGAAGGAGCATAAATATTGAAGTGTTTGTGCTCTGCAGTTTGCAAAACTGCAGCCTGACAGCTCTTTCAAAGATGAGAGCTTTCCAAAGATCCAGCCTCTCTATCAATAATCCAAACAGGATGTTGGCAAAGAGAAAGCATCGGAAGACCCAGATCCCTTAGCCTGTGTGAAGGAGATAGGTAGGGCAAAGAATTCAGTGTGCTTGGTAGCACAGGATAAAAGAAAGCAAGGCTGTCAGAAGGATAACTAGAAAGAAACAGAGGTCCAGCGTTCAAAATTGTAAACCGTTGGGTACTGGCAAGAAATCTTTACAGAATCTATTTATTTTACGTAGCCACGCAATTTAGCATTGGACAGTGCCGCTTTCAATGGTGTTGCTTATTGAGGCGGTGTCTTTGCATTTCATCAGCTCGATGGCTTTTCTTTGCCTAAGCCGGGTGCATCATGGTGGAGATGGTTACTTGGCTTTATGACTGAAGCTATCTCACGTGTGTATAGAAGTGCGTGAGGAGACAGGCTCACCCTGGGTCTCAGGTGGGAAAGGGCTACAAGATGAGGATTTTCACTCATAGGTCAGAAATGGAAAAGCTCTTTGTCCCTTGCGTTGTAAATTATTAAAAATGATTTCTGGCTTATGTTTGTGCACAATGAAAATTTCGGTTCCTTTAATATTTCTTTGGTGCCTGTAACCTAGATTCTTACTGTGCTAAGACAAATATGTGATACACGGATAAACTTATTTTTTTAGTTTTATTTTTATTAAAAAATTTTTTAAGGTATAGTTGTACAATGTTTCAGGTGTACAGTTTCAGGTGTACAGTATAGTGATTCACAATTTTTAAAGGTTATACTCCATTTATAGTTATAAAATATTGGCTATATTCCCTGTGCTGTACAATATAAATTTTGAAAATGAAATTTGAAACATTCATAAATATCTATGTTTGTAGATATATATGAACGTACATACTCATTCCCCCTCTCTCTCCCTCACTCTCAATGGGATATCCACCTGGATCATGTGTCTCTTTTTAAGACATACAGATTTATTTTCCTTTTATATACATTAAAGGTAATATATCCATTCTTTAGTTTATTCCAGGAAAATGGCACAGGAAAGTACCAGATAATTGTACGTCTATAATGAAAAAGATAAGATAGCTTGGCAGGCAGGATGGCTGTGTTTTGGCTCTTGTCAGCCCCAAATACGGTTTTCATTGTTCTTGGCTGAAGTTTCCATTGTTCGGTGAATACGAGGAGTCTTTTTGCTGAGATTTGCTGCATCCCGGACGAATTCCAGACAGTTGTCAAGTGTGACTGATAAACACAATTTAATTTCCTCTTTTTAAGAAATAGCTTGAATGTATGCTGATGCTTAGGTCGAAAATAGGTCAGTTTTCCATTTTATGAGGGCTGTGAAGTCCATGATTGTTTGGCTCTCGTGGAATTCATGCCTTGCAGCCCGTCTCAAGCATGTCCTTATGAGTGGGTGCCTTTGGGGCCCCCTAACAGGACACACGCCATTGTTGGGCTCTGATCAGTCCTGCTTGTTTATTAGGCACGATGATTAAAGTGGTGGAGAGCTTGGATGGAGAATTCTCCAGACGGCGAGCCTTACAGTCCGCATTCACGAAAGCTTTTGGGAAGACTCCAACCTCTATTTTATTTTAAGGCATCAACTTAACTTCATTTCATGAATGAAATGAGGCTCTGGGCTGAAGACAAATGATTCTACTGCAAATCGTGGCAGCCATAATACATGGTTGAAGGTGTCTGGATTGCCCTAAACTCTCTCTTGATTAATAGCTGACGGATGGTTGATTTTTGGGCTATGAACAAATTAATGTACCAAAACTGTGGTTTATATTTGCAGCTTGGATTTGGGGACACTCATGTCATAGTCCTGATGTTAGATACGATGTTCAAGCTGGCATTTCAATTTTAGGCTACTGTGTATACCTTCTTGGGATGGTGTTGTTCCAGGATGAGAGTGTAAATGCAGAATGATCATGTGACACGGATTCGGATGCACAGGACAAAGGTGTGCATGATATGGGGCCTTTGAAAATCATTTTCCAATATCCATGTTTTTGTTTCCATTCAGAGATGTGTGCCTTGCTAGGATATTACTAATGTCTTTCAGCAATGACTTTCGACATACTTCTGAAAAAGGATGATCAAAAAAATTCACCTAAGACATCTGAGCCTGTGTCATTCCATGGGGCCAAGTAATAATTAGAGGAATTTGAGTCAGTGGTATTTTAAATTCATATATATATATATATATATTTATTTATTTATTTTTATTGTGCTTCACTTTATTGCACTTCACAGATGTTGTGTTTTTTACAAGTTGAAGGTTTGTGATAACCTTGTATTGAGCAACTCTATTGGCACCATTTTTCCAGCAGCACTTGGTGACTTCATGTCTCTGTGTAATATTTCACTAATTCTCCCAATATTTCAAACCTTTTCATTATCATTATATTTGTCTTTAAAAAATTTTTATTGTAGTATAGTTGCTTTACAATGTTGTGTTAGTTTCTACTGTACAGCAAAGTGAATCAGCTATACGTATACATATATCCCTCCTTTTTGGATTTCCTTCCCATTTAGGTCACCACAGAGCACTGAGTAGAGTTCCCTGTGCTATACAGTAGGTTCTCATTAGTTATCTATTTTATACATAGTATCAATAATGTATACATGTCAATTCCAATCTCCCAATTCATCCCCCCCACCACCTTCCCTGTTTTTTTTAATAGCAGTCAACTGTTTGTGGTCTCTTTGGTATCCAGAGAATCAACTTTGCCTGGCTTGATGCCCTGATTCTGTTTTTTTTTCCCTTCCAGTTTTATTGAGATATAACTGACATACAGCAATATATAAGTTTAGGGTGTAAAGCATAATGAATTGACTGACATACATCATGAAATGATTATCCAATAAGTTTAGTAATAACATCTGTCATCTCACATAGATACAAAATTAAAGAAATAGAAAACAAAATTTTTCCTTCTGATGAGAGCTCAGGATTTATTCTCTTAACAACTTTCATATATGATATACAGCAGTGTTAATTATTATTTGTCATGTTGTACATTACATCCCTAGTACTTATTTATCTTAAATTTGAAGTTTGTTCCTTTTGAGTCAGTGTTATTTGAAAGAGTTTTTCAAAAACTGGGGGGAAGGAATCAAGGTTGTGCTAATAAGTTGCTTGAGTTGGTTTTCCTATCTCTCTCAGTTTTGCTTTTATTACATCCGATTTTAAATTAGATGGCAAATAGTGATTGCAATCCAGCCAGTGTGTAGGGTTAGATGTCTTCATATGAATTTAGCTCTGACAGGGACTTTTGCTCCTCTCTTGGACTCGTGTGCGCCTGCATCACTTTTCCATTTATTTTTACAGGGATGTGTTCATATTCTTTGACACTGCACGTCTCCCCTCCTGATTGTTCCCTTATGTGTCCTTTCCCACATTTAAGCAGTGAGGTTCTTGTGAGCTCATTGCCTCACTGCACAAAGCAGAAAATAACAGGAGCATTTCCGCCTGGCTTTGGTTTCCAGGAGCCGCAGATCCTAGGGAACTAGAGGGCTCTTTCTCGATAGAAAATTTGGGGAAGTTTGTGGGTTGAGGAGAGATGGCTTTGGCAAGAAACTAGAAAATATTTGTTGGGGCCCCAGGATGGCAGAAGAGGAGGTGTGGATAGAAGGGCTTTCCGGGGGGCGCCCTGTCTGAGACCGCCCACTGAGCAGAGGAAATGAGCAGGGACGCTGGTGGAGGGAGCCTCTGAAGGCTCCGTAGAGATTTTGGGAACCTGCCGTCATCAAGAAGAGCAGCAGCATCTGGTGAAACACCCACTTCAGGTGTGGCCGTTGTGAGCCCTCTGGGCGAGGGGCGCCTGTCTCTTCTGATAACAGGGAGTGGGGCTGTTTCTGGGAGGGAATTTGGGAGATGGAAACGCTCAGGCTGGTGCAGGCTAAAATCCTCCTCCTCTGTCTCAGAATCCTACTCTTTTCTCATTAAAGCTCTGGCTTTGACTTAGAAATCAGGCTGCACGTTCAGTCTCTCTTGCAGCTCTGCTACTTATAAAATGAGAACCTGGGCCTTATTCTCAGCACAGTCTGCCCTGTGGTTGCTGGAGATGAGTGTCCTGAATCGGTGAATAGCTTCCCTGAGCCTGTACATTTCTTGCAAAGCTTCTAATGCCATCAAGAGAATTCCTCCTGCACTTAATCTTTGTAACTATCGCTGTCCCCTCTCCAAACCTCACCTTCCACCTGTGCCTCCTCTCCATTAGCCACAGGTGAGGCCTCAGGAGCTACGATGCCCCTGCATGCCAGGAGTGATCACCGTCCTGTTCATGATCAGTGATCAGGCCCCTATTGCTGTCAGACTGGCCACCCACTTCCAAAATCCTATCCTGAGGGTCTGCTTCCTGAAGCCACTGTTGGTACCAACTGTCTTAGGTCAGATTCTCTGGGAAATGGACCTTGAGCCAATAGCTTGTGTAGAATATTTAATTGAGGAGTGAAATCCCAGGCAAGCAGAGACAAGGGAGAGAGGAATGTGGTAGGCAGAATAAAGGTCTGCCCAAAGATGTTCTGAAACAGTGCATGTGATATCTTACATGGCAAAGGTGCCCGATGAGGCACGAGGCAAGGTCTTGTCAAAGTGTGCCCTGAGGGACTCAGCCTGAGTCCCCCACGTTGGTCACTGCAGTGGAGGCTAGGCCGATACGTGGCGGACAGCCTCAGGGACATGGGGCCAAGAGGACCCAAGGTGATGCATGAGGCACGCCATCTGAATCAGGAAGAGGAAAGGGAGGGTGTTCTAGGACAGGTGCCTATGGGCCATGGATGTTGGGTTCCTCCAGGAAAGTTCTCACAAACGCGTTCTTTTAAAAAAAAAAAAAAAAAGATCATAGTTCTCTTGAAAAACGCGCCATTTTCCAAAGAGTCTTTTCTTTTTTTAAAGTGCTTTTATGTTTGCAGTCTGTTTCTATTCCGTAAGTACTGGTGTGGCTGTGGATGAGGTGCAGCCATATATTTAAGACTTCCTGCTGTGTTCTCTTTCTCCACCTTGCCCTCCTTTGGCTGGTGACTTTTGTCTCTGTCCCTGGGAAGCTGAACCCTGGTGCTTTCCCGAACGACGTGCCGATACCCTGTGCTCCCTCCCAGTCTGGTACACTTGCCTCAGGATTCAGGATTTCTGAATTTCTCAGCTGGACAGCCTGGCTTACAACCCCGGGGCCCCTGATCCTGGCTTCACCCTCTGCTTTGCCCCAGATTTTCAGGTGTTCTGCTGGATTCCAACCTCTATGTGAGCTCCTATTCCTTAATAGTTTGAGGTGGCATTACATATTATTATTATTTTACCTTTTAAACTAAACTTTTCATTGTAAAATGAGACATAAATACAGAAAAGCACCCCAAAGTGCATAAAGATTATATGGCAAGCACCCTTGTAAATATCATGCGTGTCATAAAGCAGAACGTCAGCCAGCACTCTAGAAGCCCCGTCCTGTGCCCCTTCCCAGTCATACCCCATTCCCCTACCTCCATGTACACACTATCCTAATTTTTACAGTAATTACTTCCTTGAATTTCTGTAGTTCTGTCCCCTGGATATGCATCCCTAGGCATGATGGGTTTTATCGACTTTTGTAATTTGATGTCTTTTAAATCACTTTTAAAAAAAAAAAAATTAATTAATTTATTTTTGGCTGTGTTGGGTCTTCGCTTCTGTGCGAGGGCCCTCTCCAGTTGCGGCAAGTGGGGGCCACTCTTCATCGCGGTGCGCGGGCTTCTCACTGTCGCGGCCTCTCTTGTTGCGGAGCGCAAGCTCCAGACGCGCAGGCTCAGTAGCTGTGGCGCACGAGCCTAGTTGCTCCGCGGCATGTGGGATCTTCCCAGACCAGGGCTCGAACCCGTGTCCCCTGCATTGGCAGGCGGACTCCCAACCACTGCGCCATCAGGGAAGCCCTAAATCACTTTTAATCTGTGCTTTTCTCCATTCCTTTTGCTGTTGTTATTCTTACAATTTATCTGTTGAGGAACCTGGGTTATTGGACCCGTTGAGTTTCCCGAAGTCTGGACTTTGCTGATTGCTTACTTATGGTGAAGATCAGTATTTTCCTCTGTTCTCTGCATTTTCTTCATTGGATGTAGAGGCTTGATCAGACCCGTTTTTATTTGTGTTAAGCCCAAGAAGATGTGAAAGGGAGGAACTAATAAGCACTGTGGTGCACAAAACGGCTGCCGATAAATGGTTCTTCCTCTCATCCCTGGTTTAGACCCTGTTGTTTCAGAAAACCAAACATGTTTGTGTGTGTGTGTGTGTGTGTGTGTGTGTACATATACATGTGTTTTGGGGGGGGCTTTTACGTGTGCCCAATAATTATCCATAGGAAAGTCTTGGACAGTAAGCAGCCCCGATATACCCCACATTGATGGGGAGATTGAGGATCTCAGGTACCCTTTTGGGGTGTTTTTTATGCAGAGATTGAATGAACTAAAGAGTTTGTTTAGAGGATCTCAGATTCTTTAGAGGATTTCAGAGCAGACACGGTGAGAGCCGGGTTGATACTCCTCCAGGTGTGCCTTGTGGACGACTGGGGATTATGGAGCATGGATCCAAGTGTAGAAAGAGTCCTTAATTCGAGGTTGTGGCATGGTCACTTAGAGCCTGTCCTTTTAGCTATGGAAGACTATACAATATTTAAAGCAAATGCATCCCCATGGACTTGCTTGGCAGTGAAAAATGTTCATGTGGAAGAGTTTTTCAAACGTTCAGGTCTTCTCGTGGTTAGTTAAGAGTGATTGCCTCACTTGTGTTATTCTTCCATCTTTGCTTGTGGTTGTCCGTGCAGGTAAATGCAGGGAGAAATGGCATGATGGCAGAAGGAAGATGAGGCAGAGAAAGGGAAGTGACGCGATTGATGATACTGGGGGAAAGAAAACCTCGGCACACTCATTGTTATGGCTGGTTAACTGATATGTAGAAGGTTTAATCAAAGGACAGCTGTATTTTGGGAATGAGATTCTCTCTGTGTTATCTAATTAGCCAGGTCATACACCATCTGTTTTTGTGAAGCTGGTTGCATTAAAAATCAGCCAGTTGGTTTTTTGTTTTAAAACTCTTTAACCTGTTTCAGGGGAACAGACATCAAAGTGGAACATTTAGGGAGAACATAGCTTTTCTGAAAAGTTAATGCTTTAGGGTTGGCAAACTTGGGTGTACTTCATAGAAGTAGCCTGAGAGTAGCAGTACAAAATAATAAAGTAAGAAACACTCACTGAAATAGATACAGCCTTATTTGCCTATTTACAAATTTGCAAATTGTCCCCACAATCTTTTCCAATAGCGCAAAAGATATCTGTCAGTGGTCTTTAGGTGTGGATAAAGTAGGCTTGATATGATTCAACTTGATCCCGTACACTGACAACAAGTGCAAACACTTTAAAAGATTGTTTTGGATCTTTATGTTTGTTGCATTGAGTGTATGTGTATGTTTGTGTGTCTATTGTCCTAGGCTTATAAATTCTGCAGGAATCGAGGCATAGAAAATAACTGGAAAAATACTTGAGAAGACTCATTATTATAGACCTCATACTTTGGACCTGGGTTTTCTATTTAGGTGGAAACTGCCATTCAAGTACCTGGAGCTATTTTCAGGAATACATGGCTGTGTAGTCCCTGGGGCAGCAGGAAACATCTATTTTACACGCAGGAAAGATGGAGAGGAGGAGGAGGTGCGATTCAAAATATGTTTGTCTTGCGTATTCTCCCCAAAAGAAGTGTCAGTATGTTTTCGGTAGAAATAATTTTCAAGCAGCATTTTACTGGACACCTATTATGCCAGGGACTGTACTATATACTTGACTTCCTTTGATCTGTTCCCTTACAACCACTCTGAATGAGGACCGCTGGAGAAAGGATTCCAGGAGGGATGCTGCCTTAGAGTTAGATGGAATCATATTCCCACAAGTGATGCTCCAAACTTCATTTGGAAATGATGTTTCTAGAGGGAGAAAAAAGAAAAGAAAAGGAGAATGTACTATAGGCAGTGCTTTACACAATTATTGGGAACAACACACCATTGTCCTGGAAATTTTCCTTTGTGAGAGGCTGTGTGACTTTTATCTGTAACTAGGCATTATTGCTCAGCTATGTCCAACTGATTATGTGGAACCCACTCTACCCCAACACTCAAATACTATAGAATTACCTCTGTGTAAGTACACGGCACGAATATTTTGTAAAACATGAGTTAAAGGGAAAAATATTTTATAATGACAGCAGAGTGAGGGAGAGACAATTTCTGACCAACTATACAGAAATCAGTCATCAAATTCTAAGAATTTAAGAATTGTTTGCCTAATGCTCATTGTTCTTTCTAGCACTTGGGCAGTTTGTAGAAAGTCACAATTTGCAATGCCACAAAGGTAAATATATTGGATTTAAAACAATTCCACTGTGATCTAACTGAAAATATTACTGAACTCAGGGGCTGTCTACTAAAATTCAGTTTAAAATATATGAGGTCCAGCAAGACAGTCTTTTTTAGGGAGTCAGGGCAAGGTGATGTCCTGAAAGCTTTCTGCCAGTAGAGTTTGATTTCAATATTTTTGCTAAAATGCCTTATTTTTGTTTCTGTTAAAGAGCTTTCCCTAAAACTCCCTGGGAGAAGCCTAAAGCAGATTTTAAAAGTTGAAGTGAACTTAGCAGAGATAATGGTTATTAATGGCTTCATGTTGGCTGCAAGGACCCTCTCCCCGCTGTCTAAGATTCTGTCTTCTCTGCCTTTGATCTTCCCGGGAAGCTTTGAAGCTGCCGTCATCTTTGATTTTGATGTGCTGTTCTTGAGTCATTGTTTGAGTCCTTGGAAGAAGCAGAAGGGCTTATGTTCTTCTGGGCCTCTTTTCTTTTCTTTGGGAAAGTTTACATGCCGTTGTCTTGATGCTGATCCCTTCACACAGCATGGGCAAAGCTCACTTTGATGGTAGTGGGAGCCTCGTGCGTCGTGAGGGGGATTAACGGATGTGTGAGAGAAATTGGGCCCCATGGGATTCTTTCTCCATAGGTTTGAGCTCTCTGTCTCTCCTTGTCTTGCTGCCTTTCTCTGTCTTGGTTTCCCTCTCTCTGTCTGTCTGTCTCTCTCTCCCTTCCTGCTTCTTTCTTTTCGTCCCTCTCTTCCTTGATTTTAGAATTTTTTTGGCATTAAAAAATCCCAATCAACTTCAGAAAAATGCAGGCATCAATGACCATGTTATATTAGTAGTTTGAAGCATGTTGTCCTTGTGGTAGAAGATGTGACAGATTAAAACCAGTTTAGGAAAGAGCTCCTGACACAATGCAGTAAGTTGGCACTTGGGGCACAGGCAGCTCTATGGGACATTGCTTTCATTTTTGGAGCAGTAGAAATTATAATGTTTGCCCAGAACAGTGTTCTGGGGCAAATCATATTCCCTGAAACATAATTTTTCTTAAAAATCTAACAGTTCACCTGCCGATGCAGGGGACACGGGTTCGTGCCCTGGTCTGGGAAGATCCCACATGCCATGGAACAACTAAGCCCGTGTGCCAGAACTACTGAGCCTGCGCTCTAGAGCCTGCAAGCCACAACTACTGAAGCCCGTGTGTCTAGAGCCCGTGCCCTGCAACAAGAGAAGCCACCGCAATGAGAAGCCCGCGCACCGCAACGAAGAGTAGCCCCCACTCGCCGCAACTAGAGAAAGCCCGCGTGCAGCAATGAAGACCCAACGCAGCCAAAAAAAAAAAAAAAAGAATCTAACAGTCCATGTGAGTTAGGAGGATAAACCCCGGTAACACTGTCAGCCTCTGAGGAGTAGCCTGTGTGTCCAGCAGCTGTTCATCACGACATTGATTAGTTGATTAATCCAGCGTCCTGGAGGATCTGTGATGCCTGAGTGGGAACCAGCTGGTCCTTCTTCTACTTTATGTGCAGCTTCTTGGTGATACTGTGAGGAAAGAGGTCTCTGCTTGGTGCTCAAGAATGTGTCCAGGGAGGTTGTTTAGACTCTTCCTGGTTAAAACCGCCTCTTTCCTCTCCTCTTTCAGAAGTCATGTTCCCATGAGTAAGGCCATTGCCAGTGGTAAGCATCGGGGGGGAGAAGGTGCTCCTCTTGAAAGTAAGAAGGAGCCGAGGTCAACTCTAGAGTTGGTACCCTTCCTTCCCTGGTGTGAGGATGTGAGTGACAGGATGGCCTGGAGCTGGGGCCTTTCTAGAGAGATGGCCAGGGACCCAGAGAGTAGGGACCACAGAAGAAGTAGGCGCGTGCTCGTGATACCTTTTGGCCCTAGAGAGTACATACTTGAAAGTGGCGTTTGGAGAAGGGAAGGGGTGACGAAGAGGAAGTGACGTGATAGGCCAGGTCCGGAAGTCCTAGGAAGTACCCAGCCGTTTTCCCTCTCAGCTTCTTGGCTTCCCTGAAAGAACTGTACTTTGCTCTCTCTCGGGATTAGAATAACAATATACTGTATATTATGGAACAGAGTGGTCAACAGTGTCTCTATGATGGTCTAGATAAGGAGATGTTTTAGGATCTGAAGGCTATAACGTCTCTGTGACAACTACTCTACTCCACCCTTGCAGCGCTAAGCATCCATACAGCATACATGGCAAAGAGATGTGACCAGGTGTCCATAAAACTTCATTTACAAAAATAGGTACTGGGTCACATATGGCCTCTGGGTCCTGCTTTGTCGATCCACACTGAAGGCCACCATGCTTGGAGGCCATGGGATTATCGTTCATCCTAGTGACTATAATGTTAATAATAATAATTGTAAGGATAATAACTATTGAAATCATAATATTATTATCTTATTGTAATAATGTTATTATTGTAATAACCCTTACAAGGCCAAACATGCGGCAGGTACTGTTGTAAGCATTTGACATTCATTTTTTACAGAGTTGCACAACCGTCACTGTAACCTAATGTTACAACAGCTTTATAACCCCCCAAAGAATCCCCATACGCACTAGCCGTTACCTCCCCTTTCCCCAGTCTTCTAGGCCCCTGGCAAACCCCTCAACTGTTTTCTGTCTCTCTGGCTTTTCCTATTTTGGACATTCCTATAAATGGAACCATATAATACGTGGTCTTTTGTGTCTGGCATCTTTCACCTAGCATAATCTTTGCAAGGTTCATCCATGTTGTAGCATGTATTAGTAATTCGTTCTTTTTTTTTTTATTAGCAAATAACATTCCACTGTGTGGATAGACCACACTTTCTTTATCCATTCATCAGTTGATGGATTTTTGGGCTATTTCCACTTTTTGGCTGTTATGAATAATGCACCTATGAACATTTGTGTACAAGCAAGCTATCATGTGGTATATGTTTTCATTTCTCTTGGGTGTATACCTAGGAGTGGAATTGTTTGGTCATATGGTATCCCCCCATGTTTAGTTTTTTGAGGAACTTCCAGACTGTCTTCCAAGCAGCTGCACCATTTTACGTTCCCCCCGATAACAATATAGGAAGGCAACCATTTCTCCACATTCTTGCCAACAGTGAGGTCCCCTTTGTTTTGAGAATACATGAGAGATGACTGAATTGGGGGCAGGGAGAGATGCAATCAGATGTTTATTTTGGTGCTCCTCCGTGAAGAAATGAGTCACCTTTGCAGACAGGATGACACGTCACGCTGGGACCTGAATCACACATGTGTTTACGGTGAACCCTAACCTCTCGTCATCTCGAGCTCTTTTTGTAAAGTATTCTGTGTAAGTGTAAGCTTGGCCTAAGGTCATTAAAATTATGTTCCTTCAGAAACTTTTTGGTACATATTTTTGAGAGTTTATGCCTTCTTTTCATTTGCGTCATTTTATGTCATTGCAGTGAGAATAAAGCAAACTGCAGTGTCCCACATAATTAATACTTAAGAACTAACTTAGTAAAGCAACAATCAGGACCAATTTTTAGTGGAAACTGAATGTGACATAGTAAGCAAGAGTAAGAAAAAAATCAGTAGTCAGGAGAGCTGAGTTCTGCCTGCAGCTCTGCCTCCAAAATTTTATAATTCTGGGTAAATTGGTGATTTTACTGCCTCCACTTTCCCATCTCTAAGTGGGGTCCTGGCCTCTTCCATTTCTTACCTCGCAGAGCTGTTGGATGTAGCGTGAGGCAGCATATCTGGATGCACTTTGGAAAAGGTGCAGGAGTGTGAAAGTGTGCTACAGAGTCACACTGGAGTGGAATTACTAGTAGGGCGAATAGCAGCCATCTGTAGGTTGCTAGACATCATCTAACCGCCCACCGTTTTCTTCTCTTCCGTGCTGACCCTTCTCTTGTACCAGTGTTGCTCTTTGACCCAGCCACACGCAGGAGGCTGGTGTCCCCAGAAAGAAGAGGAACTGGCTCTAGGGGCCAGCCAGCCAGTGGCAACCACAGAGGCACACACGGTGGGCTGGAGCCGCTGGCTGGGAAGTCTCCCACCCCGCCAGGTCACAGAGCGGCTCACCCGCTACAGTTTTAGGGTGAAGGAGAGACAGTGCAGGCACGTTAGGCAAAGGCATGGTCTGGGCTGCCTGGAGACCACGATGGAGGCTCTCCGCGCCCCCCGTGGGCAGGAGGGAGTGGACAGAAAGCTTGCCTCCCGGCACCAGGAAGCTTTGGATGGCTTTGCTTGGGTCTGCAGCTCTCTCCATCCATCCCACCCTTGACACACTGCACCTACGAGGCGGGACGGCAGGGCGGGGCAGTGTAGAGGTGTCAGGCTGGACATGAGGCCTTCCAGATGTCAGACGGAGACACGTCTGCCTCTGGGGGCGGTGCTGGCGGCACGGAACATTTTCTTTGCCGATGGGGGCACATATCCCACGCAGAGAAAACTCTGCTCTGAGATTGTGGGAGGTTTTTTCCCTCTTAATTGAGCTCAGGTATGAGACTCATGCTGAGATTTAATTACCTTTTACCTTTCAAATTCCTTGAAATAGTAACGATTTGCAGAGTACACCCACATTCTGTTAAACGCACTAATAATTTTCTCCAACAAGCCTAATACCCAGTACGGTGTCTTTCTCTGTAGCTTCCATGTGTCCTACTGGTTTCCACCCTTGGCTGTCTCTGGGCCTTTTGGGATGCTCTGGAGGAATTTGGGTGTGGACCAGGGCCCGCCGTGTGAAGGACTGTGGTTCTGCACACTGTGGACCCTGATTCTTGGGGCACATTTAACTGCCCTCGTCTTACACTTCAGATTCCTTACCCCAGCAGTCACAGTGTGGTTGGTGCTCTGCTTTATTTCCCCGCTGCTCTTTACGTCTTTCTCGGTTACCTGACACTAGTTACTAGATTTGTATAGGTGAACTTGAAAGAGGTCAATACTTGCAGCGAAAGAAAACGTTTGGAGCTGTCAGTACTCAGATAAAGCACGTGTGTGTGTGCCTCTCTATGTGTGTGAGTGTCGTGTTGTGTTTGTGCATGCATGTCGTGTGTGTGCTGTGTGTGAATGTATTTTGCAGATGCAACTCAGTAAAGGAAGGAGACATGAAGAAACCAATTCCTGGGTGACATGTCAGGACAGCTTGTGGTTGCAGGAGCAGAGTTGGTTGCATCTTTTCTGCATTCCGTGACGCTGGAGTTCAGTAGAGATCTCTGGGCTCTTGGCAAGGATGACTTTCCCTTTCCCGTTGCTTTCGTTTCTCCTTTGGGACTAACGATAATAAGAGGGTCTTGCGTGTACTGCCTGTGTCAACGGGACAAAGCAGTTGGCTTCTTCGTCAGGGTCCCTCCCACAGCTGTGCTATGACAGGTGACGTGGCCAAGTGTCACACGCTCCAGCCAGGTCCCGTGGCAGCTGCAAGGGAAGGACAGGTGGCTTATGTTCCACGCCCTGTTTTGAGAATGGACTCCACGTCGTGTGAGACAACGGAAACAGCTTTGCGAACTAGGCCGATCCAGGCATGACAGGGAAGCAGGGACAGCTCCATGTCCAGAATAATGGCAGGTATTTTTGTTGCCTCATCCTCGTGCCTTCAGAATGTTTAATGCCATCTTTCGTTCCAGGGCTGCTCTGATTCTCTCAGTAAGGAGGCTCCATCCTAAATGCCCCCAGACTGTGACTCCTCTCATACCTTAGCGGGGGACCATTGGTCACCAGTTAGCCTGCCCTTGTTAATCGTGAGAAGCCAGTGGCCCGTACTCTTTGACCGTCAGGAATATAAGCCAACACCTCATGCTATGATGGTAGGGGGTAGGGGGCACTTTCCCAGTCTGAATTTTATGTCATCTAAAGCCCAGGGTATGTGTCAGGATATAGAAGCAAGTGAAGTCCCTGGGAAAGAGGCGATGGACCTTTTCAGCCTTCCCTGTATCCCTTAATTGCCCTGAAGAGTATTCCCGAAGTGTCTTCTACATAGGGCTGCTGGAGGGGCACCTCCAAATCCTTCCCAGACACTTAGAAGCATTTCAGACATACTCTGGGAACAAATGCATCTCTTCAATGACTGATATTTTTGCTATTTTCATGTGCATATTCATTTGGCTCCAAACATAATTCTAGTGATGTTATAATTTAATAGTATGATTATTGTATTCTTTAGAAATATAAAGATGATTTTAAAATATCTATGGCGTTATCGGAGTTGATGCCTCATAATAAATATGACAGTGTTTTTTTTTTAAGAATAAATGGTTTTTATTTACTGGTTCCAAGACTAAAGTATCACCATTGAATATACTTAGGTCCTAGGATTTGTGAGTGAATATCTGAACTTGTGGAGCTTCATTTAAGCATCTTACAAATCCGAGATTTTTTAGATAGTGCCTATATATTTGCTTCAGAAATTCTGTATTCTTCTAGTCAACACATTTGCAAAATGTAGATTCTATTTTCCAGACTCCCCCTTCCAAAAATATTAGAAAGCCTCTAATTATCAAGCTATATACAGAGAAGCTATATATACAATAATATGACAAAGATTTTGACTGAAAACTATATGTCAATGATTATTTAATAATTTCAAGGTGTAATCCATAAATAATAACTTGCTGACGCTCTTAGTTTGTGTTTCCCTAGGAAAGGACTCTGAGGTGAGGATTTAGTGCAAGTAGATTATCGGGAAGCTAGTCTTTTCAGAAAACACGGGAAAGGGGAGTGAAGAAGCGAGACAGCGAAGGGAAGCCATCCAGAAAATCGTATGTCATTCAGCTGGGTTGCACTGAAGGTAACTGGAGCTTAATGCACTCACCCAAGGAGCAAGGGAGCTGGGGTATTTATACACCAACTTGCATCATTGGTCATTGGTTGCTGGCTGCTGGGGGTGGAGCCTAATTTTCTAGCACTTCAGGCCTTCAGGTGCACGCTGCAGTCACTAGGGGCGCCCTCGGGAAGTGAGAAGTCAGGCTGTGTGGGAAGGCTCAGGGGCTACAGGGGGAGCGCCAGCAGCGTCTACCACAACTCCCTGCAGTATATTCCTGATCTCAGAGTGAAGAAAAATATGTGAGATAAGTACTGAATTCTGTGGAAGCAATTAGACAATCAGGAATGACTTGCTTTTCTGAGCTAGACCACAAATGGACCAAAGGGACTCTGAGAAGGGATTTATAATGACTGGAGTGTTTGGGAAAAGCTCCTTAAGGAAGGGGAATTTAGCTTGTGCTTTGAATGAAGGAAAGACTTTGGACTGTGGAGGGGAGAAGAGGAAAATTCCAAGCAGGAGAAATAACAAGAGCAAAGAAGGGGAGTGTGCAGAGATTCATGGAGATATGTCTTGTTGGGGGTCAGGATCTCCAGGGGTCACTGTGTTTCTGTGCATCTTGTGAGCGAAGCACAGGATGCCCTTTTATTCCAGAATGTCTTTTCAAGGGTGTCTGTGTACAGAGGCAGATGGAGATAGAGTCTCCCTCTGGGGCAGAAGGCAGGCTAGCTTTCTCTCCAGTATTATAAAGATGGTATCTCCCTCCAGGGCAAAGGTCAGGCAGGCTTGTGTCCATTAAAAAAGATTCAGGTCCCCAAAGCTCTGGTTTCCTCTCCTAGAATGCATCTCACTACATGCGCAGGTGTCCCCTGGCCTTTGCGTCACCTGGTGGGAATCGGGGAACGGGCCCCGCTGACAACAGTCTGGTCGCTGCTAGGGCCGTGAGTAATAGGGTCCTTTGTCTCTGATCCAGGAGCCTCGTGTTTTCTGCCAGCATCCGTGAACCTGTTGTGGCAGGCTAACCCGTTTGCTTGCAAGTAGGTAAAATTTCAGACCTTTCACAGTTAGGGGTATTTCTAAACACTGTGCTTGAATAAATGATCTCATTCAAGTCTCACACATCCCCATGAAGTAGGCATTGTTATTATTGCCCACATTTTACATCGAAGGAACCTGAGACTCAGAGAGATTAAATGACGTGTCCAAGGTCACTCAGCTGGTTAATGAAGAAGCCAAGGTCCAAAATTAGGGTATCATGGCTTCAAAACCAAGTTCCTTTCCCCACCCTAGCAGCCCCCGCGGTGACATCTTTGTGGTGGTGCAGGTGAGGGTGGTGGATGTGGCAGCAAAGTGACGGCCGCCCCTGGTGGGAGGCATCGTCCCGGGGAGGGAGTGGCAGGGAGGGGAGGCCGCGGTGCAGGGCTCGCGTCTCACTTAACAGCCAGGGAGGAGCGGCAGGAATGTAGTTAGTGAGACTAGGTAATTTAAGAGACGTCTTGGAACTTAATCTTATTGCCAGGCTGGCACAGTGTTCATCTCCACTGCTTCTCAATCCAGGACTTGAATGCTGACTAGGCTCTGAGCCTGTGGGAGCGTGGATGGAGGGCGGTTCAGGGGAGGGCAACGGTTTCCGGAAGAGTGGAGTGGTTTGGGTTTTACAGTGTGTCATTCTCTCTTTCTGTCTCTGAATCTCTCCCTCTCTTTTTCGGTCTCTGTCTCTCTTTCTATGTATCTGTCTATCCATTATATGTGAACTATTTAAAGAAACTCTAGACTGAGATTACAAATTAAAATAAAACCAATCTGACTTCCTTCACTGAGTATGATCATCTCTAGGTCCATCCATGTTGCTGCAAATGACATCATTTCATTCTTTTTTATGGCTGAGTAATATTCCATTGTATATAAGTACCACATCTTCTTTATATGATATCACTTATATGTGGAATCTAAAACATGATACAAATGAACTTATTTACAGAACCGAAACAGACTCACAGACATAGAAAACAAACTAATGGTTATCAAAGGGGAAAGGTGGGGGGAGGGATAAATTAAGAGTTTGGCATTAACATATACACACTACTATATATAAAATAGATAATCTACAAGGGCCTACTGTAGAGCACAGGGAACCCTTCTCAGTGCTCTGTTATAACTATAGGAAAAGAATTTGAAAAAGAATAGATATATGTATATGTATAACTAAATCACTTTGCTGTATGCCTGAGACTAACACAACATTGTAAATCAACTCTACTCTAACACAGAATAAGAATTTAAAAAATAATGAAATCAATTTGAGTCATACTGTGGGAAGGTCCACTTTTGGTCTTCCCGCTTTACGGGCTCGTGTTTACTGAACGTAAACAAACTACCAGTGTCTCGCAGCTGTTCACCCATGTTTGCTGTTCTTTTTACAGTTGAGCAGGCACTCAAGTTTGCATGAGCCACACACACGTGGTTCAACCGGAGTGTCTGTCTGCTCATCCACTGTGAAGTCTTGGGCAAGTAGGAAGAGGTTTTAGTGTGAGGCTTGGGCCTCGTGCTCTCCAACTCCAGCCCTGCTTCCTGGACTCCACCCTGCTTTCTGTTGACCCTCAGGCAAGGAATTGGCCCTTTTAGTTGTGGGTTTTTTTTTTTTTTGGTGTTTTGTTGTTGTTTTGTTTTTTAGCTGTCCACCAGGAAAGGAGAAATGGAACGGTCCCGGGTGGGGAGGGCACCTGCCCAGGTCAGAGCAGAGGCCTGCCCCTGGAGCATGGCGTGTGGGCGGAGGAAGGAGGGCCCTTGCAGGGAGCTGTCACCCCTCTCATTCCCGGCTGTGTCTGTGCTGGTGGCTGGCTTTGGGTGAACAAGTTCCTCTTTTACAATGCAAACACCACTGGGACGGTGAGAGAACTCGACTGATAACATGGTGCACATCTGTTTTGCTAGATTGCTTTTCTCTTAATGCCCGCTTCAGCTGCTTCTCTGCAGGAAGCGAGGTTACTTTTCTTCTTTGGGAAGGGGAGCATGTAGTTCTGAAGTATGGGATGCCATGGTGGGTGTGGCAGGCAGGGTCAGAGCTCTGGTCTCAGGGAATCAGGGATGGAGTTAATATTTATTGAGCGTCTTACGGTGACCTGGCATTCGTTTGGGCTCTTTGTAGAGGTTAATGATGCTGGATTTTCCCAACAGAACCTAGGAGGCCAGTATTCTCTCCCCCAGTGTGCGGATGGACAGATGAGCTCTGATAAAGCACTGTGGCCCCCATTTTATTGCAGAGATGCTTTTCCTTACAGTCTAAGAGGAAAAAGGAACTTCTAAGAGGTGAGAATAAAATCAGTGTCTGGCATGGTCCTTACCAGGTGGAGAGGAGGGAAGGAAGGAGGAAGAATGTTTATTGACCACTTACTATATTCTAGGTGCCCGTGGGCACCTTACGTCTCTAGTCATTTAGTCCTTAGAACAAGTCTGTGATACACTGTTTCTATTGTACATATGAGAACACACACTTGCTGAGAGGGTAAAGAATTTCTTCAAGGTTTCAAAAATAAGAAGCGCTGGAGCTGGGATGAGAATGCAGTTTTGTGTGACTCTGGACAAGATGAGGTTGGCCAACCGGAGTGCCCAGTGCTGGCAGCCGAGAGAGACAGAGGACATCACAGGAACGGGAGAAAAGTTCAACAGTCGGTTTACAGAGCCATTCAAGTCCCACAAAGGAAGGCAGGGGGTAGGTCTCAATGGATCTCACATAAATAAAGCAGACTGAGTTTTCTGCTGAAGGGAGGCCGGGCAAGCGCCCCGCTTCTTTGTCCTGGAAGTTGTGTGCAGGACTGGAACATACGCCTGAGCCGGTTTCTCTAATTGGCACTTGTGGGGCACAGATGGTCACGTCACCATCACCAAGGATTCAGTTCACGTGGCCCAAACGTGCGTGAGGCTCACGGGCATGGGACCTGCTTCCGTGAGGAGCATGGGGGAGCCTGGAGGGCCAGGACCGGGCTCTGAGGCAGGCCCCTGCCCTGGGGTGGGGCAGGCAGTGGGAGATTCCAGCCCGTGAGCGGTGGTCAGTGCTTGGAGCGTCAGCTAGCCTAGGGAGGAGTGTGGTGAGCCAGGGAGGGTGACTTGAGGAGGTAGGGAAGCGTAGGCATATAAAGTTGCGGCCCATGTCCGTGGTCATCATTGCCATTTAGCGCCCTCTCCCCTGTAGGTGAGGCAAGAAACTGCCCCTCTGTGCCCTCCTGACTCCACACTCCGGTCACACACATCCAAAGGACCTGGGATGGTGGTTTAAAATGCAGGTTCCTGGGTTCCATGGAGAGTTACAGAATTAAACTAATAATAGGGGCAGGACCTGCAATTTCACAAGCCCCATAATTAATTCTTTCACACATTAACATTTGAGAAAGCTTGATTAGGAATATGCATTGCTCCTTTAGAAAGTGCTCTCATGTTAATATAGGTATGTCCAGCTAGAAGTGTAAAGATAACATTTATTAAACTGCAGTTATGTGCTACGTTCTGAGCTAGGCATTTAAGTGTTATTTTATGTGACTTAAAAAATAAAACCCGTGTTGTCAGAACTGTTATTGATATTCCACACGTGAGGAGTGTGAATTCAAGAAGTAGATTGCGAGATTATCTAGCAAGTGGTAGAGCCAGGACATAAACCCAGGTGTCCTAAACATAGGGAGAGAGAAAGGCTTGGATGGAGAAAACACAGTTGGGGTGGGATGGGATTGTGTCCTGGGTCCTTGCCTGGGGTCAGAGACTGGACAGCAGCCCCTGGAAGAAATGGAAAGGGAATCTTAGACCTGGAATAGAGTCCGGTCTTTAAGATAATATCTTAAAATAAAAGGATGGTAGGACATGGAGATTTATGATTTGGTTTAACCAGCTAACAAGGTAGAATCCAAGTCCTAGAAACGAGACACAGTTTCCAAGCTAGGTGAGCACTATAAGTTACTTGCCTTCACTTCAGCTACTAAAGTAGGATTTGTGAAATTCTCCACGAATGTGGAGAGAGAATAATGATCATGCGCCCACGTCAGGTCTGAAGCAGGCAGACAAGGTGTGGGCAGTGGAAGTGTGGAGGCAGGTATCCAGGCACCAAGCTAAGGGATTCCTCTAGTGCTGATATTTTTAGTGAAACAAGCCTGACACGAATGGCTGTTAACCTCAGCGTTGTGATGCCCGTGTGCTAGCTTTCCCCAGAGGTGAGGATCCCTGGGAATCAGGATGTGTGCAGCTTGAGAGATGCTCAGGAATCTCAGCTTTGGGAAGGGCGGTCTGGACAGATCCACCAAAAACTAGGCTGTCTGAGGGGATTCAAGGACTCCATTCAAATACGGTCACAGAAAGAGACTCAGACCAAGAGAAGCCACAACCCAGTACAGATAATTTATTGGAGCAGGGTAGAGGCCTGGGATGAAAGAGGTCTGAGAATCAATTGGCCACTGGATGCAAATAAGGGCGTTCTAGCTTATTTCTTTAGTTGGTGATAGAATTGTGTGGAATTTTGGATGTCTCCTTTCCTTTGGTGCTGATATAATCACATCATGTCTCAACAAGTGAGACTAGCCTTACGATTCTCCCCTCCTTCCCGTGACACCATCCTTTTCCTTTGCCCTGTGAAAGTGACACTGGAACATCAGATTAAAGAGAGGAAAAACAGGCAGGTAGTCCTGTTTCGACCTCGGCACCAAATATGCGCATATATGGAACTGATCAAGGGATTAACGTTTTCTCTTTTCACTGGGATGCTGGGCATTCTGAGGATAAGGAATTTAGCCTTGATGATTTATACTAAAATGTACACTCCTGCAGCTAAAAGCCTCAAACACTTGCTAACGTTTGAAAGCTGCATACTAAAGGAGATAAGTTTCTGAAAAGGTGAGAACTATTGGGAACATTTGTGATGAACACAAATACTTCAAGTCTAGTGTTAAGGAATAATTTTCCATATTTTATAAACACAAATGAAAAGAGAAGTGTAATCATATTCAGCAATAATGCTTCAAAAAGACTGATTTAAATTAAATTAAAACACATAAATAAGTGTAATTCTCTATTTAAATATCAACATAGTTGAGGGATTTTCTAAAGTCAAATTTATATTGCTAGTAGAAATGTAGGGCTGTGCCTAGAATTTAATGGAATGTCATTGACATTTTTAGGCCATTTATTCACATTTGTACTTACTGATAATCATTATGTCTTAATCATGTCTTGTGTGATAAGCCATTCAATGACTTTTACTCAAATGTGTCTTGATTAATTGCTGCCGAGTGACCCAAAGTCACGGATTTTCATCAGCCAGTTTGTCTTCTTTACAAAAAAAGAGAAAAATATTGCTAAAGCTTTGGAAAGCTATTTAAAATTTGATTCAAGTCTGAAAGCCAGCCAAGTAATACATGGGGTTTCTCAAGTGGTTCAAACAGTATTATTAATTTGCATTTTTAGAATTTTCAATGAAATTATTAAAAATTGGGAATTTAAAGCTGACTATACAATATGGACACTTTAACAGATTTAATTTTTTATCAGTAGTTGCACTTTGATTACAAACAATAACAAATTATTACTGAAAATAATTAGTATTTTCCCAAAAGATTGCATCAATTAATCCTCTACTGATTTTATGTAGGTTCTCTTTAACTTTTTTGTTTTCAGAATCTTGGCTTTTATTGTCAAGTACATGATAGTCAGTTTTAGTACATTAACAGATTTAATTTTAATCAACACAAGCAACTAATTTGAATTTTGTCATATTCCTACCCCTAATTGCTGAGTTGTCTCAGCCAATGGACACACACTAATCATTTTTAAAAATTGTTGACATATATTAACTGATTTAGAAATTTTATGGCACAAATACATTTTTGAGGATAAAATGACAATTGAAGTTTAGATAATACAGTCATACTTTTGTTTACACTTGTAATTCTTTTGTAAGAATCAAGACTTTGGCTTTACAGTTGTTGGGAAATGGAAAAAAGTTTTTAAAAATTTTTATTTTATAGTGGAGTATAGTTGATTTACAATGTTGTGTTAGTTTCAGGTGTACAGCAGAGTGATTCAGTTATACACATACATATATCTATTCTTTTTTAGATTCTTTTCCCATATGCATTATTACAGAATATTGAGTAGAGTTTCCTGTGCTATACAGTAGGTTCTTCTTAGTTATCTATTTTATATATAGTAGTCACACTAATTATTTTGTTAATTTGTTTTTTTTTTTTTTTTTTTTTTGGCCATGCCGTGCGGCTTGTGGGATCTTAGTTCCCCGACCAGGGCTCGAACCCGGGACTTTGGCAGTGAAAGCGTGGAATCCTAACCACTGGACTGCCAGGAAATTCCCCACACTAATTATTTTGATCAAAAATTTTAAAGCATTGTATTGAAAATTTCCCTTTGGTCACATCAGATAAATATTTTTGATCTCCTGCCTGGGCCCACTGCTAAACTAGGTGAGATGAGAAATAAAATGATTCTGAAGTGGATTTTTTAAAGTGTGGAATAAAAGGGTAATAATGTGCACTGTGCTGAAGTGCTAAATTGTGCAATTTGACCTCTCCGATTAGAATATGATATTGCAGGTCAGTTACACAGTGATGGAGGAATAAGTGTGCGTCAGGGTTATCAGGGGCAGCTTGGTGCAGTAGAGGCATTTCCAGGGATTTTCAAAGAGTGTATACATTTTTCTAACGCAGTAGTTTTCAACCAAGGGCCATTTGACTGTCCAGTGGCTGTTTGACAATGTCTGGAGACAGCTTTGGTTGTCACAACTAGGAGGGGTGCTACTGGCATCCAGTGGGTAGAGGCCGGGCCTGCTGCTAAGCATCCTGCAGTACACAGGACAGTCTCTTTTCCCCCAACAAAGAATTATCCTGCCCAAATGTCAACAGTGCTAAGGGTGAGAAACCCTAGGTTAGGTGGAAGGAGAGAAAGTGGAAGTTCTAAGTAGGGAAGAAATGTGGATTTGGGAATAAATGTGATCCTGGATGACCTTGGGGCCAGTGGGGAGGCTTCCTGGTTATAAGGAAGGAGGTGGGGAAAATGGAGGGAAATGAGATTGGAAAGCAGATGGGCCATTAGGAGAGACTTCTGCATTTGTTATTCAAGGTAATTTTGGCTTCAGTTTTGGCAATATTATGGACTAGATATTCAAAAATATCATATGAAAAAACCCACCAGAATAGGATGAACAAATAAATTTAAAAAATCTTTTTAAAAGCAGGACTCAATTGACAAGAAATACTCAGGGTTCAAAACGAACAAAATAGCAAAAATACAGAGATTGGGGAGGCACTGAAGAAGACAGCTGCCCTGTGAGCATCTGTTGATAATTGGTAGTCAGGAGCTTTAGTTTAGTGAGCCACTTGGGGCTGTGCATCAATATAAGAGCTAAAGCCAGCCAGCCAACCAACCAACTAACCAACCAACCAACCAACCAACCAAAAACACTCATCCCACAAAGGGACACTTTAAGAGCTAGCCTTGGTTCTGGGTGGAGGGAAAACAATTTTTCTCAGAAACTGTGATCACAGGCGAGCCTTCACTGGGGGCCAGAATTTGCAGCCCTTTTGTGGTCTGAAGAAAACGAAGCCAAGAATTTAGTTCAAAGTCTGCCTGGATTGTTAGCACCTCTAGGCACCTGGCAGAGGCCAATGCAAATCATCTTTAGAGGTACGCACTTTAGACCCAACTTCAAAGGCTGCCTGTGAAGTTCCAAGGAAGATGAATTCACAGCCCCAAACCACAAAACACCCATAGTAAACTGCCATGAGTGAGAGTCAGCTAAAGTCACAAACAGCAGAGTCAGATGTGTGAAGTCTTCAGGTATGAGAATCATCAGACTGAGTTTAGTGAATTGAATAAATATAAAAAGGAATCCATAAGGAAGAAGAGATGAACTGAATAAATATAAAAAGGAATCCATAAGGAAGAAGAGATGAACTGAATAAATATAAAAAGGAATCAATAAGGAAAGAAGCAGATATGAAAAATAACCAAATATATATTCTAAATATGAAATAAAACAATTTAAAGTGAAAACATCAAATGTAGAGTAAGTAGAAAATTAGACCGACCTGAAGAGAAACAGTGAGCTGGAAGGCAGAGCTTTAAAAAAAGTCACTGAGAGGGCAGCTCAGACAGTCAAATATATGGAAAATATGGAAGTGCGGTTAAAGGACAAGGGGATAAATTAAGATGGTTATAGCCTAAATCTACTTAGAGTTCCAGAAAGAGAGAAGAGAGAGAATGAGGGAAAAACATGTCAGAAAAGGAATCGATGGAACATGTAGCTGACTGAATATGAGGGCAAAGGAGAGGGAGATTTAAGATTCTGAGACTGGGAGACCTTGCTGGTGGTAACAAACGGGGGTATTGCGAAGGGAAACTCCTTTGGAGGACTGTGGAAAGTTCGGCTTTGAAACACTGAGTGTGAGGTGGTGAGCTAATTGAGATATACGGATGTAAAGCTTTAGAGATAAGGCAAGTCTTGAGGCAGAAACTTGGGAGACCATGGAAGAGATTCGGGTGGTCCTGAGGAAGGGCAATTCCTCCAAAGAAGTAACTATGAACTAATTTTAGAGACCATTATCCTAGAGTTTTGAGAGAGGGAAAGAGAAAGCCAGATAATCATGTTAACAGGGTAAGAAAGGCCGAGACAAGAGAGAGAAAAACAGTTAACAACAAAAAGTGTGAGTGCTTCTGAACAAAATGAGTGTTGAGACAATTCCTTTGAAGTGGATTTGGTGACGTCAGATTGGAGGGGTTCAGGGCGGAAGTGTGGAGGGCAGTTCAGAGGGTTGGCAGCGTGGAATTTTGGCTCTGGCACTAGTGATTAGCACCCAAGACCCTATGTTCTGGCTGTTTGTGGTAGAGGGAAGTCTTTCACCTGGCTGAGCTCCGCGGACACGCTTCGTGATGTTCATACCAGAGTGCCAGCTTGTTTAAGGACGTGGTGCCATCTCGGGTGAGGGCCTGAGAGCATGCTCCCTCTGGCTAGCTGCTGTGCCTGGGCCTGGACCCTGGTGACTTACCTGCTCTCCAGGGTCTGGGTGAGGCAAGGTATATCGGAACAACAGTCTGAGGGGCACGCTGCCTGTCCTAATGCTCTGGGTGGTTGAAACCTTCTCTTGGGTGAATCTGCGGCGAGTTTCCTGTTTGGTGTTTATGACAGTGGGGAAGTGTAGTTGATAGAAAGAACATGGGCCCTGCTTCCAGTTTGAATCCCGGCTCAGCAACTCCGGAGCTGACTGGACCCTGGGCAGTTACCAGACTTCTGAGCCCCGGTGCCGCGGAGACCCAGCCATGCGGTGGGAACTGCTATGACCACCTCAGAGGAGTGAGAGGTGGGCAGAATCAAGGCAGAATACCTGCAACGGTTCTTGGCAATTAGGAGGCTTTTAAAAGCTGGCTGGTATGACTCCTAAAATCCCATAAGCTCTGCCAGCAGGGACAGTAATTAGATCAGTTGTACTCTCTGCACTTAAAGCCCAAGCAGTCATGGTATGGCTAAGAAAATGAAAATGTTAAGCTTACATATGTGTTTATGCACGTGTATAAGTATGTACGTGTGTGTGTTGGTGTGTGTATGCCGTGTAAGGCAGTTTCTATTTTTTCCCATTTTACAGTTGAGGACACTGAGTCTGAGAAGGTAACTTACATCTCAAGTCCCAGTTTTTCTCTGCAGCAGAGACAGGATTCAGTTCAGCCTCGATTCTCAGTTTTGAACTATGGGTCACAAGACTCACAGAAGCTGTGGACTACAGTTTTGCTAACATGACCATGAATATTTTAAAGTATGATCAGAGGGCACATTATATACAATAACCCTTTCAGTGGAGTCCTGAGAGATTACAGAGGTTGAATTGTGATCAGGAGAAAGAATTCCTGTGTATTCTCTCTCTCTCTCTCTCTGAAGGTTTTCATTTCATTGCATCATCAGGCTGAAAGAATCAAATCACCTTCCAGAAATTAGTTGACTAAATTGCTTGGAAAATAGCTTTAACAACAGCGGCTGGTTTCGAAATAGGTGAGTGTCCTTCTTTGCAGACCTCTCTCTCGCCTTCCTCTGCACCGGGCGCCAGGTGATGCTTGGTGCTATTGGAGGGAGGTGGACTTGGGGCCCGGGCTCCCGGCACGTCCCAAGGACGCGGGGCCTGAGCGTGTCTGTTTCAGCAGGCAGTCGCTTCCCTGATGAGCTGTGAGGTTGGTAAGAGCAGGGCTGTGTGATGGATTGGAGAGGGTTGCACTGTTCTTCAGACAAATGGCAAACATGTATTTTACAACCAGAAGATAAACATGGTAATAGCCACACAGAAAAGAGGAAAATAGCCTATTCATGAGAAATCATTTTTAAAAGCTTACAATAATACAAATAAATGCCTTTCTGTTTTTCCCCTAGCATTTTTTATATCTCAGGAATAAAAAGGTTTGGCTTATCTCTGGGGACATAGTGTAATGGCGTGAAAATGATATCTTACATTTGTGCGGTGAGGTGAAGTTTCCAGAGCTCTCTGAGTGATGGTCAGGACATGTCTAACAGCCAGGGGAGCCAAAGGGTACACTCCCGGTGTCTTCACCCCATGGCCACACACCCTATTAGCCTCTTGAGAACTTGCCTTTGTCAGTTACGTTTGCAATGAGCTGTGTAATATTTGCTCTGCCTTCTGTTTGCCGAGAGGATGGTCAGGACCTTGTGGATGAGAGTGCTTTTTAAAGTAAACGGTACCGATGATGATGATGATAGCAATAACAATATCATCACCATTGTATTTGTCATGTGATTATTTTTTAAAATATATTTTTATTTATTTATTTATGTATTTATTTTTGGCTGCATTGGGTCTTCACTGCTGTGTGGGCTTTCTCTAGTTGCAGCAAGAGGGGGTTACTCTTTGTTGTGGTGCGCGGGCTTCTCATTGCGGTGGCTTCTCTTGTTGCGGAGCATGGGCTCTAGGTGCGCGGGCTTCAGTAGTTGTGTCACACGGGCTCAGTAGTTGTGGCTCACGGGCTCTAGAGCACAGGCTCAGTAGTTGTGGCACATGGGCTTAGTTGCTCCGTGGCATTTGGGATCTTTCCGGACCAGGGATCGAACCCATGTCCCCTGCATTGGCAGGTGGATTCTTAACCACTGTGCCACCAGGGAAGTCCTACCATGTGACTCTTTATGAAAAAGTTTGATGACCTCGGTCTATAGGAGGCGAAGAAAATGTTTGGATTTCATAGATAGGGAAAAAGTTCAGAGAGCTTTATTCACTTGTTCAGGCTCTTACAACTGAAAAGTGATGATTCCTGAATTCAAATTTAGCCATCTAGTGTAGTGGTTCTTAAGATGTGTGTGTGTGTGTGTGTTTGTTCACTCATATGTGTCTTCCTGTGGTCCATTCAGGCAGAGCACAAAGAAAATTCATTTTCCCATCTGCGCTACCAACTCCTATTTTCCAGTGGTGACAAACTAAACAATAAATCTGCCCCCTCCAAAGCAAACACTGGGTGTTAGTAGTGAACTATCCTCCTACAAGCTTATTTTTGGGGATTATGTGTATGTCCACTACAGCAATCAGAGTATGGATGATTCCCACTTGAATCATGGTATATATATGACTTAAAACCCATTTATTGGAAAAATATAGGCAAAATATGATTGATCGCGTCATTACTCTTGGTTTCATCAAATGACCCTCAGTAAACAAAATTGATAATGATGAAGTCATTACATATATATTTACAATGTATAAATTATCAGAATCAAGAATGACAGCAATTCAGACCATCCCAGGTCACAGCGATGCTGATGATGCAGCAGCCTCAAGAAGCATCCTTCTTCCAATTTGGGAGAACTCCAAGCCTCTGCGGGTGTGAGAGCCCAGCAGAGACTCTGCAATGTTGCTAAGGGTTGCTTGGCAACAGACATCTGGGTGGAAAACTGAATTAGCATCTTTGGAAAACTTAGTTTGGTGGTTCTTAATAACTCATGTGGTCGATTACTAGTTACAGCCCTTTGCCATACATTGGGATACGAACAACTATGGAGTTGCACATTGTTGTCTTTTATAACATTGCTTTTCTGCATCTCTTACCAGGAAGGGCTTCCTTAACATCAGTGGGTTGTGGATGACACTCCACTCTTCCTCCTCTTCCTGGCTCATATTCATGGAGGCTTTCCAGGGGCCCGGTGGGGTTGAATCCTAGCAGCATTATTTACTTTACAGATGAGCAGACAGAGGCAGAGGGAGGATAAATACTTGCCCACACTCATGCATCTGTTAAGGAGCAGTGCCAGGATTCGAACCCAGGGCTCCTCTCAGGAGCCTGTGCTTTACGCACCTGGAATCCTGGAATCCCAGCATCCACGGGACTCGGGGGGTCTTTGAGCCGCTGTCCTTGTAACCAGAATTGTGCCTGTGGGGATATCTATGGACTTGATTTTTTTAATCCTTGCAAATAGGGTCATAGCTTCCATCAGATTCTCAAAGGGATACATAACCATAAAAAGGTAAGAAGCACTATGTCAGGGGTATTTTCCCTTAAGTTTATGGAGCAAAAGAGACCAAAACTAAACAAGAAATGGTTTGAAGGATGGTGTCTCTCTAGACAGACCAAATGGCACAAGAACACTCTTTGAGGGAGGCAAAAGAATATGTAGGGGGAGATCCAGACTTTGCCCAACCAGTGATCCCACCTTTCAATAAAAAGGAATTTAAAAATATGATAGCAAACCTTAAGCAGTAGAATTTGGGACTGGCTCCATTTTTCTATTTGTTTAGCACTTCCAACTGAGATGAAATTCTGAACCATTATTTTCACACCCTTTTCTGGGCTTCCTATTTCTCCATATTGTCATTTCATTGTGAATTTCATAGTTCTTCAGGTTTTTTTTTTTTTTCCTCAAAAGAAAATAAGAAAAAAATTTCCCGCATATAATACAAATCCCTGCTACTCTGTGGCAGTGAATAGTTATCCTTTTAAAAAGTGAAAAAGTCTTTATAGAGATGGAAAGGCCCATAGACATCATTTGATTCCAGACTCCATTAAAAAAATTAATTTTCGATTGACACACAGTAAAAGCTACACTTTGTGGTAAACAATTCTATGTTGTTTGACAAATGCACAGAGTTGTGTATCCAGCACCACAGTCATGAGACAGAGCATCCCCAGTGCCCCCCAGATTTCCTCATGCTTCCCCTTTCAGTCACCCTCTGTCCCTACATGAACTCCTGGCAACTCCAGATCTGTTCTCCCTGCCTCCAATCTTGCCTTTTCTAGAAGGTCATATAAATGGAATCATGAAGTCTGTAGCCTTTTGGGATTGGCTGATTTCGCTCAACATATGCCTTTGTGATCCATCCAGGTTGTTGCGTGCATCAGTAGTTTGTTCCTTTTTATCGTCGTGTAGTATTCCACTGTATGGATGTTCAAGAGTTGAAGGACATTTTGGTTGTTTCTATAGCTTTTTGGGGATCATGAATAAAACACCTATAAACATTTGTGTGCAGGTTTTTGAGTTATATGGTAAGTATCTTTTCTAAAGTGTTTTTGTACCCTTCTGCATTTTGTATACAAGCTATGTATGAGAAATCTAGTTGCTTCATAGTCTTTCCACCGTTTGGTATTGTCATTTAAAAAAAGTATTAGCCATTCTAATAGATGCATAGTGGTATCTTACTGTGGTTTTAATTTGCATTTCCCTGACAGCTAATGGTGTTGAGCATCCTTTCAGGTGCTAATTTGTTTTCTTTCTTACTGTCGAGTTGTGAGAGTTCTTTTTACATTCTGGATCCAAGTTCTTTGTGATTTCTGTGGTTTACAAATATTTTCTCCCAGTCTCTATGGCTTGTCTTTTCATCTCTTAATGACACTACTCCCATCTTAAATGAGAAGAAACTGACACATCGACAGACAGCTTTTGTTGGCTCTGCCATAAACTGACTGCATGTGACTTGGGCTAAACCATTTAATTTATTCTGTGTTTTGTTTCCTGTTCTGTAGGACCAGAGTCAGGGATGAGAATATTCCTGAGATTCTTTGTAGCCAGAACAGTCAATGATTCTAAGACCGGCCCAAGTTCACATAGTTAATTAGTAGCAGAGTTGGGCTTGGACTTGGGCTGCCTCCCACTTTCTGCTGCCTTTGATTTCAATAGAATTCTTTTCACTTTTTAAAATCTAACATTTTATTAGGTAGTACATTTACAGGATTAAAAATTCAAGAAGTATAAAAGGGTATACTGTGAAGGAACTCTCCCTGTCACTCTTGAACAAACAATGCACGTTATTATTTCTTGTGTTCCTTTCTGGAGCTTTAAAAAATACGTACAAACACATTTTTATATGTGTTATGTTTGTGTGTGTGTTTTCTTTCTCTCCATTTTAAAGTGAATTATTGGCACTACAGCTTTCTTTTTTTTCACTTCTGATGGAAATGCAAATTAAAACCACACAGAGATATATTTTTTTCAGTTATATGTGTGAGGCTAAGGATATTTTCAAGGGACTAAAAAGCATTTGTCTTGTCTTTTCTGTGAATTCTCTGTTCATATAGTTCCCCTGTTTTTCTCTTTTCTATTGTGTTGCTGACAGTGTATCTATGAGTTATTTATTAGAGAAATTAACTTTGTGATATATTACAGTTTCCCCCAAGTTTGTCATCTGTCTTTGAGTCTGCTTATTGTAGCTTTGCCCTGAGGAGTTCTGACTCTTACGTGGTTGAATTCATCCTTATTTTTGTTACTTCCGGCATTTGATCACAGTGGGAAAGGGCTTCTCCCCTCTAGTGCTGAAAGAAGAATTATCCTGTGGTTTCTTTGGTTTATTAGTTCATTCTACATTTTATATATGTTTAAATATTTGATCTGTTTGGGAGTTATCCTGGCATAAAGTGTGAGGCATAGATCCAAATATGCGACTCCAGAAGGCAGCGCATTTGTCTCAACACTATTAAATAATCCATCTTTTCCCTTCTGATTGTAGTTGCCACCTATAACATATACTGTATTTCCAGAATTTTTTTATTGTGGTAAGAACACTTAACACGAGATCTACCCTCAAACGTTTAAGTGCACATTGCAGTATTGTTAACTGTGGTCACAAGGTTGGACAACAGCTCTCTAGAACTGATCTCGTATAACTGAAATTTTATACTCGTTGACAGCACTCAGTTTCCATATTTTGGGGGTTCTATTTCTGGATTCTCTACTGTATTCCATTGATTTTTTTCCTATTTATGTTAAATTTAATATGTAACATAAATAAGTTTTAGCATGCTGTAGGGCTAGTCTTCATTACTATTTTAGTTTCTTCAGACTTTTTTCAACATTTTATTTACAAAAATTTCAAGCATATGGAACTGTTGAAAGAATTTTACAGTGAATATCCGTTTGCCCACCACATAGATTCTACCATTAACATTTTACTAACCTTGCTTTAACACACATCTGTCCTCTAGACACTGGATCCATCTTCCTTTTTTTTAATGCATATCCGAGTAAATTAGAGATAGTAGTACACTTTCCCCTAAATAGTTTAGCATGCATTATCATTAACTAGAGTTTAGTATATGTTTATAGTATTTTTTTATTTTGAACTAAAACTTACACACAATGAAATGCACAAATCTTAGGTGCATATTCACCGGGTTTTGACAAATGCATGTGCTTGTGTAACTCAAACTCTTATCAAATACAGAACAATACCACCACCCCAGAAAACTCCCTTATGCCTCTTGCCAGCCAATCCTGATACACTCCCCCAGAGGCTACTGCTGTTCTGACTGCACACAGTATGCATGCTTTTGTGGAAGGCTTCTTTTACTAAGCATAATGTTTTTGAGACTTAACCACGTAGTTGCATGTA
Organism: Eubalaena glacialis; assembly: GCF_028564815.1. Lineage (NCBI taxonomy): Eukaryota > Metazoa > Chordata > Mammalia > Artiodactyla > Balaenidae > Eubalaena > Eubalaena glacialis. The sequence goes on along the minus strand of NC_083736.1, from coordinate 6,845,789 downwards.
TCTGTAGTTTGTTTCTTTTTACTGATGAGTGATATTCCATGTATAAATGTACCACATTTGGTTTATTTATTCTCCTATGAAGGAACAGCTGGGCTCTTTGTAGTTTTTTGCTATTATGAATAAAGCCGCTATGAAGGTTCTGGCACAGTTTATTTTGTGGCCCATGTGTTTTCTAAAAGAGGGGAGGGGGAGAATACAAATGAGTGAAACGGCTGAGTCCTGGGATAGGTTTTTAGCTTTTTAAGAAACCCCCAGTCTGAGGCTTCCCTGGTGGCGCAGTGGTTAAGAATCCACCTGTCAATGCAGGGGACACGGGTTCGAGCCCTGGTCCGGGAAGATCCCACATGCCGTGGAGCAACTAAGCCCATGTGCCACAACTACTGAGCCCATGTGACACAACTACGGAAGCCCGCGCACCTAGAGTCCATGCTCTGCAACAAGAGAAGGCACCACAATGAGAAGCCTGCGCACCGCAACGAAGAGTAGCCCCTGCTTGATGCAACTAGAGAAAGCCCACGTGTAACAACGAAGACCCAACACAACCAAAAAATTTAAAAAAATAAAAAAAGGGCTGTAGTAACAGTTTCCTTTAAAAAAAAAAATTATCTTCCTAAAGTCTTACATGTTTCTTATTTCTAAGCATTTTATCTTTATTATTGCTATTTTAAATGGTTCCTTGCCTTCAGTTTTATGTTCTAGTTTGCATTGTTTACAGATAAGAAAGCTATTCAACTCGAGACATACTAAAAAATTTGGTGTTTACCTGAAATTCAAAAAAAGAAAGCTATTGATTTCTGCACATATATATGTCTTATTTCTGGATGTTTTCTGTGGGAAAGAAGCAGTGCAATGTGCGAGAATAGCTGGCCTTTTTCGTTAACCCAGGGTTTTACATATGCGTTTATTTATCCTTTACTTCTCAGCCAATGAAAATGGCTGATTAAAACATTTTCTTTAACAATTCAAATTTCTCTTTTTCCCACTGCCATAGAGACATAACAATGCTTTCAAATATAACGTGTGCACGTGATTCTTCATTTAATTTTACTTTTTTGTGCTTCTGGAAGTTGATTCGGTATAGGATGCTCCTGCTGCCAGCTGGTTCACCCTCACTTCTCTTCGTGCAAACACATCATCCCTGTTCTGTGCCTCGGGTTGTGCCCCTTGTGTTTGAGAAGCGTGTTTTTGCTGGTTCCTTGGAAAATCTCTAGCTGCTGCATCATCCCTGTGGTTTTGTTTGCTTCTGTCTTTTCCTCAACATACCCTGATCAATCTCCAGTTGCGCTGGCGGTCATTTTGATACTTTGAGGTCTGGGGTTCAACTTTCTTCTTGTTTTACTAAAAACAAATTTTTCAAATACTTGTTTTTCTTCTCCTTTATGCTTTGTGTATTTCCATGAAGAAAATGGTGGAAATACTGAACTTCCGTTCTCTTTTCATACTAAGTCTTTGAGCTCTAGAGTGTATTTTTCACTTACATTGCCTCTCAGTTTGGACTTCCACATTTCAGAAGCTCAGTAGCCACGTGTGGTTAGTGACTGCCGTATTGGACAGTTGTAGAAATTCCATCTGTTAACTTTCTCTAGGACGGGGTTTCTCATCTGTTAACTTTCTCTAGGACGGGGTTTCTCATTCTTGGCACCGTTGACGTCATGGGCCGGACAATTTTGTTGTCGTGCGGCAGGAGGGGGGGCTGTCTTGTGCGGCAGGAGGGGGGCCGTCTTGTGCGGCAGGAGGGGGGCCGTCTTGTGCGGCAGGAGGGGGGCCGTCTTGTGCACTGTAGGATGTTGAGCAGCACCCCGGCCTCCGCCCGCTCGACGCCAGTGTCGCCGCCCTTCTAGGGTCCAGCAACCAAAGATGTCTTCCACACGTCACCCGACGAGACCATGACTGGGAGAAGTAGTCACAGACACCCCGATGCGTTATTTTTAGTTGTGCTTATTAAAAGTCATCGGTGACTTCTCCCAGCCTCTGGCAGTTTCCTAAAGAGCTAAGAGAGTATAGGGAGACGTTGTAATAGGCATTCCGTTCCATCTATTTTCATGTCTCCGTGCTCCTAAGAAGCCATTTGGTAGCAATGAATTAGTTATTGATTGGAGGGCACACTGGATTGTTGAAATCCTCTTACCAGCCCCTTTCAAAGTGTTCTGGATCGTCATGTTGTAAGCCGAAGTAAATACTTTAGAGACTGTGCTGCTGAATGCTCTTTCTGAGAATCACTGTCACTGTGAATGTAATGTTCATGGAACTTATTGCAATGCATTGGGAAAATGGAGACATTCTGTTGGAGAGGAACAGGATCAGTGGTTTAGGTTTGATGACTGGATTTATGACGAAGTGCTTATTTTCAGCGATGATGTTAGATAGACAAGTCCTTCAAATGTCATCTAGAAGCCCGTAAATCTGTGTGAGAAGCCCAGATTTTTTCAAAGACCCCGTGAAAGACAAATGTAGACTGTATTTAGATTAGCAGGCAGCCATGGATTTGCTGCAAGCAATTATTTTTTAGGAACGAGGGACCTTAGGGACCTCTTGTTCTAGAGGTTTTGGTAAGGATGAGCTGGAGAAAGAGGTAAGTTACTAGCTTGAATAAAACCAAGAGTTCCAATTTGGAGTGGTCAGTGTCCCCATGTAATGAGAATATTTTTTAAATGTCAGGAATGTATCCTGACTGACAGAGAGTTCAAACTACAACTCTTAGTTTATTTTCGGTCCAAATAGTTCATTTTTTTGTGCGGTGAAAATTCTGATGAACATCCGGTCATCTCCAGATGAATGGGGCAGGTTGCTCAGACTGCTTCCAAGCTCACGTGTGTGATTTGAACTTATAGCTCTCCATAAGCAGAGTTTTCAATTATTCTTATTTTTAACGATAATAAGAAAAAATGGGGGAAGAGAAAATGTCAGTAGGTAGGATATGTTTATGTAGTGTAGTCAGGTCAGTGTTCATGTTTCACAAAGGATGAATACTTATATCCAAATTATTCATCCAACAAACGTTTTTTTGAGTATTTGCTGTATACCAGACACTAATCTAAGGCTGGAGGCACAAAGGTTAGTAAGAAGGATGCAGTCTGTATTCACAGAGATTATTGTGTGATAAGGGAGAGAAATGGGCAATGTTTAAAACATTCAGTAGGTACCATGGGGGAAGAATAGGGCACAGTGGGATGTATGGGAGAATCTGGGGTTGGCAACTTTCTTGGATTCTCGAATCTAGAGATGCTTCTAGAATGTAATAGTCTGAAAGAATGAGCAGAAGTTAGTCTGGCACGTGATAGAGATGGATTTATGTCATAAGAGGGGCAGAAGGTGTGGGAGATTATTCTACGCAGAGGAACGGCATGTGCAAAGGCCCAGAGGTTAGAGAAAGTCTGATATTTTGGGAAAATCAAAGTTCACTTCCATACTTCACAAGTGGAAAAACGCTGGGAGCTAGTTTGTGTGTTGTGAGGGTGTTATAGTTTAGCTTATTTTCCAGATATATTCACTCCCTTGCTTTTGTTGGGGGAACATACTTGCCCATGCTATTGGTGTTGGGCTTGGCCACGTGACTTGCTTTAGCTAGGGGGATATTAGTGGACGTGATGTAGTGAGGCTTGAAAGAACAAGCTTGAGTTAGCTGACTCCTGGATTTGTGAACATGCCCAGCCAAAGTCAGCAGAGCCACCTACCTGAATCCAACCTAGGTCAACCAACCCTTAGCCAACCCACAGACCTGTGAGCTAATAAACACTTATTATTGTATGCTGCTGAAATTTTGTAGGTGCTTGTTGTACAGCAGGAGCTAACTGATACACTAGAATACCAGAACACTGATCTGTAATTCAGCCAATCCCTGTACAGATAACATGTTTAATACCATCTATATGTTGCTTGAATTGATTGTAGAATGAATAATGCGTTGACAAAAGGGAAAAATGAGTATTTTAATGCAATATGATAACAAGGTTATAATTTGAGTGACCACAAATAATGCTGTTCGAATTCAAAATAAGACCTTTATTCATTTGTGTGTTCATTCAACAATGTTTATAAACAATGTTTATTGATAAAAAGTGCAATGTATCCAACACTGTTTGGAACTAGGAAGACAGTCCTCATAAAGATTATAGTAGAGGATCCAGAGGTTTCTAGAGAGAGTTTTGTAGAGATTAAAGAAAAATTCTCTACATAAAAACTCAGTGGATTGGACTCCCCACTCTGGCCTCTTGCTTACTCCCCGACCATGTGCTCCCACCCACAGTTGACTTTTAGGAAAGGCCAGATGTTCTTACTTCTTCACAGGTTGGGACCAGAAAAAAACATGAAGGGAGAGATTTCAGGTGCCCCCCAAATTAAATTCTCATGCTCAGAGGTATCCTGAGACTCTAGAAGCAATTTCCAATGGAAGTGTGAAAATTCCTTTCTGGGAGATATTTAGGCAAGGGTGTGAAAAAATCTTGGGGAGAAGTTTTAAGTTCAGTCATTCCACAAGGGGTTGGAGAGCAGAGCCAAACAACTCCATTGTCCCAAGACTCTCTTGCTGATCTGTGTGAAATGACTATCTATGGGCAGAATTTTGGTTTCCATTTTTAGTTCAGCTGGCTCTAAATTTGATGTTGTTAACGCATTGTTTAATGTGTATTCCATTGTGGCAGCTTGTCTGCTCTCAGAAATAAGCTAAAATAATCAATTCCTAAAAATATCCTCCAAGCCCAGTTGCTTTTGGCATGTTGGACGCAGGCAGGCTTTCCTATGGAAAGTTTAGCGAGCTGGGTATTTTTGTAGACCTGTTCTCGGTTGTAATCATCACCACACTGACAACCATCTGTGTCAATCTGTTTATTCGTTCCCATTTTATTCAAGGGAAATGAAAATAAATGGGCAGAACCGACTCTCTTGTTCCAGGAGAGTAGAAGAGAAATGTAATAGAGGCATAGATCTTAGAGACGGAGTCATGACATAATGTGCAAGTCATTCTTTTATTTATGAAGCCAAAAAGGGTCTGCATTCACAATACGGGCCAGAGGAAACGTTAAGGAATCTGCTCAAAAGAAAATTCTTAATTGTTAGCACCACCAATGGTGGGACAAAATGCCTTGGACACAGCTTTACTTCTGCCATTGCTGCCAAATTTTGCATTTCTGCCAAAAAAAGGAAAAAAAAAAATGCATAACCTGAATCGAATCAGGAGAAAGCATCAGGCCAGCCCAAACTGAGAGCATTCTACAAAACAACTGGCCTGTACTTTTGGAAAATGCCATTGCCATTCAAGACAGAGAAAATAGACATGAAAACTAAACGCAGTATGGATCAGTGGAGAAGTTTTCCCTAAAAAATGTGACTGGGAAAGTTGGTGAAATCTGAAGGTGACAGTAATAATGTATCAGTATTAAATTTCTTCAGTTTAATAATCCTGTTGTTCTTAGGAAGTATACTCTGAAGTATTTAGCGTTAAAGTGTATGATGTCAACAATTCACTTGCAAATGAATGGTTTGGGAAACACTCACACAGATAATAAGCAAATGGAGTGAAATGTTTTCAGTTAGTGCATTTACTGAGGGTACATGGAATGCTTTCTAGGCTTCTTGTGATTCTTCTATAAATTTTAAACTCTTTCAGAATAAAAAGTTAAGAATTTTTTAGCAAAAATTCTTAATGTTTCAAAAGGTTATGGCAGAATAAATTACTAAAAAATCCTTTACCCCACAGTCTGATGTGTAAGCAGCATGAACTTTAATTCTGCTGGTATGAATTCGTTGGTAAAAATGATCTTAAAAACTAAGTTTCTTAACCTAATAAAGAATTGTTTAACTGTAGCTAATTGTTCAAAGGGATCCACACTTAAGAAATAGTTTGTTTAGATTTATCCCATGACAATACTGATTTTAAATTAAAAAATCAAACAATTAAAATAATTAATAGCCTAATATTAATTTTCTAAAAATCAATTGCATGTTCAACCAAAAGGAATAAGCTTAGTGGTGGATTGGTCAATGTCTAGGTAGTTTTTTTGACTAAAATAATTAACTATTAGCCAATTTAGTAATCTCTAAGTTAGTAAATGTGACTGAATTTTATGTGCATTTAAGTCATGACTGGAAGCATTATTTCTTAGAAAGAAATTAAATGTATCTTTGTAGGTAGAAGAGAACTTTATGATCTTTAAAACACATCCACAAATAATTTCTATTTTGTCCTTATTCTTTAAAAAACATTTAAACTGACTATATTGGGAAGGAAAATACGGAAGGAGCAAACAATGCAGAGGTCTGCCTACTTGAGTGGGCCCATTCTTTTACAAAATAGAGATAAATAAAATCTTTCTTGTCATTCTTGATGGCAGAAAGTCTCAAAGGTGAATGTTTTGTTGACCTCCAAGAAACGCCGATGCTGATCCTCAGAGATAAGAACCAGCACGAGTTGTTGAATTATTGGAACGTCTCTGGATAGTTGGTAGTAACCGGGGCTCCCAGCTCTCAAGTGCTGCCCCCCGCCCCGCTCCCGTAGTCCTGGCCTCTTCTTTGGGTACCTCAGACTCCGTAAAACCCAACCACTGAGGAGTCAGAGTCGGGCATAGCCGGGAACCTCCAAGACCTAACTTGCATTTGACCTCATGGGATGCTACCCCTGTTAGATATCTTGAATATGATGCGTCTCTTACCTCAGGAAATTGAGCAAGATGAGAAATTCAGCTTTCAGACAGAAAGAATCAAATTAAGGATTTAGTGTAAATCTTTGAACAGCATAGGTCTCCAGAGTGACTTTTCTCCTTTGAACCAGCGTGGAGGATGGCTCCGTGCCAGCCAGCGGAAGCAGACTCTTTGTGGGTTTAGATGGCAGGAGACCAAGTCTCCCCTTAGGTGCAGCTGGGGCTAATGTTCACACTGAGAAAGGGAAAAGCAGCCACTCGCAGCTGGGAGCCAGTCTGGCATTTGCAGCCAGGTCTTGGTTTGCTGTGGCTGAACAGAAACAATTTCACAGAATTCCTAATGTGAGACAAGGCCAATCTAAAACCACAATGGTCAAGGAAAAAACCAGGACCTCTCCATGATCAAGGCGGAACGTGGACAAAAACACAAACATTCTCCAAACCACAAAATGATTAAACATCCCACTTTCCTGGTTAATATGAACGACTGCTACTTCTTTACTAATTAAAGCTTCAGTCTTACTTCCTGCCTTCTAGAAGACTTGATCAAGATGCCCAGTGATATAATTACCTCTGCTTTCTTACAGCATCCAGTTCAAAGCAAAGCCCTACTTTCTTGAATCCTTCCTCAAATCACCTAATACAAGCCCATCTTCTATAATAACACCTCAGTGAGATGCCCAGGAGTCCCCAGGATGTGGTCCTCTGGTTGCAGTGAATCAATAAACCACTATAATTATCTGCAGTTGTTTTCCTGTCCGGTCTTTGACTGAAAGACATTGATATTATCATGATTCTGTAATGCTCAAGAATACTTTCTTAGAGAACTTTGGGGAAAATAAAATAAAAAGGTCATTTTTCAATCACCACGTGACAGAGTGATTCTTAAAGCAGTGTCCTCTGGCCACTGAGAATCTGAAAAAAACAAAGGTCACTGGCCACTGGCTTGTAATTGTGACTTGGGTGGCATAGAGGATATGGGGATTTCTGACCTTTCTAGGTTTATATTTCAGGTAGTTGTAGGAAAGTAAAGGATTTATGGATTCTCTCCCTACCTCTTTATTATTTCCATTATTTTAGACAATAAATAATGGTAGAAATTAGATATCTAAGAAACAAGTTTTGATTTCTTATGAATGTTATAAAAATAAGTGTCAAACATAGTTAAAAAGTAGTAATTACTTGGTGACATTCCGCTAGGTGCTCCGTTTGCAAACAAATAAATCATCTTTGTGCTATTAACGAAAGTATAGACATACTAAGAAAACACATATTAGAAATAACATTTGAAGTTTATCATTAAGGAGAATAAATCAGAAGTTAGTTGACATGGAAGCACTGTAATAAAAATGCGAACAAGAGAATCTGAGGAATTAGGAGGACGCTTTGAAATGATAATTGTATAATGCTCTGAACTAGTCGTTAATGCTGAGCATTTTGGAGCAACTGCTTGTGTTAAAAATATTCTGTTTACTCTAGTTATTTGAAAAATAATAAAGCTGCAGTCGATGAGTTTAATTTTTTTAACTTTTATTGAAGTATAGTTGATTTACAATGTGTTAAATTTCTGCTCTATAACAAAGTGATTCAGTTTTACATACATATATACATTCTTTTTCATATTCTTTTCCATGATGGTTTATCACAGGCTATTGAACGTAGTTCCCTGTGCTCTACAGTAGGACCTTGTTGTTGATCCATTCTATACATAATAGTTTGCATCTGCTAGTCCCAAACTAGCACAGACCACAGGTCTCTTCTCTATAGTTGATGACATTTTAGCATGGAAAGCAACCTAAGAATGCCTTATTGTTGCATGGAGACTGTAAACTGAGGCATGGAGAAGTCTGAATAGAGGAGATACCTGATTCTGATTTATTGATCATTCCACCTTGCCAGCGTGCAAAAATGTTAGTGAAAGATGTATGTCACTGATTCACATGGACCTTTTCCTCAATTGGTTCACTGTGTCTAAACTTATGATGTATTATTGGTTTTGACTTCATGAGTAGATCGTCTAGAACAGGTTTTCTCAACCTTGGCGCTGCTGACATTTTGGGCTGGATCGTTCTTTGTTGGGGGAGGGTGCTGTCCTGTGTGTTGTAGGATGTTTCATAGTGTCCCTGGTCTCTACCCTCTGGATGACAGTAGCACTCCTCCCACACCTCACCCAGCTGTGACAACCAAAATCGCCTTCAGACTTTGCCAGACGTCCCCTGGAGGAGTGGGGGGAATTAGCCCCCAGCTGGTCTAGGGTATCCCTACATCAAACAACTCAGTGCGGTGATGCTCCCTAGGACTTCCAGGTCCCTGAAGGCTCGCAGAAGAAGGGAAGATCCTTCCTGGTGGGGTGTTGGTTGGGTCTTCGTTGCTTTACTTTAGATTTGTTCTTGTAAAGGAGTCTTCCCTGGTCTCATCCTTCTCAACGTTTCTTTCCATTTTGGAGGCAAGCGTGGAAGACCCAACTGTCAGATTTGTCAGTAACACAAAGGTGGGAAGGGTGGCACCTACACAGGGCAGCAGAATCAGGACCCAGACGGCTCCCTGAGGAGCTGGGCGCCATCGTTAGGAGAACGTGGTCTACGCAAACTACTGTATATACGATGGATAAACAACTAGGTCCTACTGTAGAGCACAGGGACCCATATTCAACATCCGGTGATAAACCATCATGGAAAGGAATATGAAAAAGAAGGTATATATACGTATAACTGAGTCACTTTGCTGCACAGCAGAAATTAACACAACATGGTAAATCAACTATACTTCAATACAATTTAAAAAAAAAAAGAGAGAGAGAGAATATGGCCTAGAGCAGGCCTGCTGAGGTTGGAATTCAGTCCTGGCTGCTAAGGGATCTTGGTGCGTTAACTTAACTCGTTTGTCAGTCTCTGCATCTGTAAAATGTCTATAATATTAGCACCTACTTCATGGGATTGTGATAAAGATCAAGTGATTTAATATTTGTGAAAGGCTCAGAGTCTGGCACTGAAGAAGTGCTCTATATGAGTACTTGTTAAGTTTTTTTTAAAAATATTTATTTATTTATTTATTTTATTTTTGGCTGTGTTGGGTCTTCTGTGCGAGTTGGGTTTCTGTGCGAGGGCTTTCTCTAGTTGCGGCGAGTGGGGGCCTCTCTTCATCATGGTGCGCGGGCCTCTCACTGTCGCGGCCTCTCTTGTTGCGGAGCACAAGCTCCAGACGCGCAGGCTCAGTAGTTGTGGCGCACGGGCCTAGTTGCTCCGCGGCATGTGGGATCTTCCCAGACCAGGGCTCGAACCCGTGTCCCCCGCATTGGCAGGCAGATTCTCAACCACTGCGCCACCAGGGAAGCCCTGTTAAGATTTTTTAAATCCTGAAATAATTGGCAGAAACCAGACAAAATGTAACGGGGGCGGAAAATGCCAGGTTTGCTATTGTGTTTAAAGATAGAACATGTTTGGGGGTGTTTGTTTAATAGAGAAGTTCATGAGAAAAGGCCCTGAGAATTTAGTCATGGCTGGAACCTGACTAACACAGGGGATCATGTGGGCAGATCCAGCAGGTCGCCGTCCCACCTTCTCTGCCTGTAGCAAATTGTTCCTGCAGGGCTGTGGAGTCAACTTTAAAGTCAGACACCAGCAGACTAGGAAATGTTGGGGGTAGTGGATGTGGCTGGAAGGAAACCGGGCATCATGTCCTGTGGAGAAGAGCTAAGTGTATTGGGGCTTTCAGTCTGAAGACTGTTTAGCAGGGCGAGTGACAGACAGTGTCCGTGATTTCAAGGTTGATGTTTGGCAGTGAGAGGTGTGTTCCTTATGCTTCAGAAGGCGCACCTGGGAGTTCTGCTTGACCCTCCCACGGGCACGGCTTTTTGCATTTACCATAAGGGCACATTCTCATAACAAGCTGCATCTCTCCATAGATGTGCTGCGCTGCGAGCTGGAGTGAGCACCCAGGCCCTAGTCATGGAGGAAGAGACTGAGTCTCTAGATTCCTGTTTTGATTGGGATGCTGGCCTGAAACCTTCAAGATATCTCCCAGTATTAAGATTCAATTGGTCTGTAAATGCTGAATTAACAAGTAGAATTTTTTTGATATGGTCAAAATCTCAGAGAGTCGCAAAATGTTTATAATGAAACAACACAGTTCATAGGCCTCCCCGCCCCTCCCTGTTCATAGGTCCACTCTTCTTTCTGCTTTTAGTACTTGGTGTATCTATCACAATAGTTTTAGAATCCTCATTCTGGAGGTAGCACATGTAGACAGTCTCCGCTGGTTTCTTGCTCTGAGGGTCGATAATATACTTTCCTTATTGTCCTACTCACTGCTTCTGACCCCGTTTCCAATCCAGATTTACCAGCTTCTTGTATTAGTTATGTATTGGGTTGGCCAAAAAGTTCCTTCGGTTTTTAAGTAAAAATAAAAGACACGTTTTTCATTTTCACCAAGAACTTTATTGCACAATTGCAATTGCAATTCCAGGGAATTGAAATTTTTTTCCATTAAGAGAATTTTGTAAAGACTGAAATAAATGGAAATCTGAAGGTGCAGTGTCTGGTGAATATGGCGGATGAATCAGAACTTCCCAGCCAAGCTATAACAGTTTTTGCCTGGTCATCAAAGAAACATGGGGTCTTGCATTATCCTGATGGAAGATTATGCGTTTTCTGTTGACTAATTCCAGATGCTTTTTGTAGAGTGCTGCTTTCAGTTGGTCTAATTGGGAGCAGTACTTGCTGTAATTAATTGTTTGGTTTTCCGGAAGGAGCTCATAATAGAGGACTCCCTTCCAGTCCCACCATATACACAACATCACCTTCTTTGGATGAAGACCGGCCTTTGGTGTGGTTGGTGGTGGTTCATTTCGCTTGCCCCACAATCTCTTCCATTCCACATTGTTGTACAGTATCCACTTTTCATTGCCAGTCACAATTTGTTTTTAAACTGGAAAGTTCTCGTTACGTTTAAGTAGAGAATCACCTGTGGAAATATGGTCAAGAAGGTTTTTTTCGCTTAACTTATGTGGAACCCAAACATCAAAGCGATGAACATAACCAAGCTGGTGCAAATGATTTTCAACGCTTGATTTGGATATTTTGAGTATGTCGGCCATCTCCCGCGTGGTATAATGTTGATTGTTCTCAATTAATGTCTCAGTTTGATCTCTATCAACTTCGACTTGTCTACCCAACCATGGAGCATCATCCAGCAAGAAATCTCCAGCACGAAGCTTCACAAACCACTTTCGACACATTCGATCAGTCACAGCACCTTCTCCACACACTGCACAAATCTATTTTTGCGTTTCAGTTGCATTTTTACCTTTCTTGAAATAATAAAGCATAATATGCCAAAAATGTTGCTTTTTTTTCTTCTATCTTCAATATTAAAATGGCTACACAAAAATCACCGATTTTGATAAGTGTTTTTTTAAATGCACACTGACATGACAGCTGTCACTATACGGTCTAACAAAAATCGTTTCGAATGAAGTTAAAGACAACTAAGCACTACTAGACCCATCTTACAGAAAAAACTGAAAGAACTTTTTGGCAAACCCAATAGTTCTGCATAACAAATTACCAAAGGCTCAGCACCTTAAAAAGCTTGCATTTATTAAGGATTCCTTCTGGCAGACCCTAATCCAATTTTCATATGATGTAGTTTCTTATTTTAGTAGGTCTGGGCTGGGGCCAGGAAATCTGCATTTACTGCAAGTTCCCAGAAAACGCTATAATTCGAATAGCAGGGCCTTATAGTGAAGAGGAGGGCCCAGAAGGGTGTGAAAAGATGAATGAGGAGAACAGTTTTTAAGGTTTATAAATGTAGTCACTTTGTTGGATGAGTCAGTCTCAGCAGGATGCCATTAGATTCCAACTTTATTTCTCTCTCGTTCCTGCTTTGAATTTCTTTCCCACTCCTGGTGACCCCATAGCTCTTGCATTGAGCAGACATAAATTCAGATGTTATAATTTAGTAGCAAAACTGCCATCTCTCACCCAAGTGAAGGCATCCTTTCCACCCTAGCTTGGCATTGACCAGGTTCAGCGCCTGCCAGGGAGCAGTGGGTCAGGGTCCGCTTCCTTACCGTTTTCCTGCCTTTACCCCCCATGCAGTCTGTCACTTGCCTTCTCAGACCTCATTCCATCCCTAGGCTGTTGTCTCAAGTGTGCGGGACACTCTTTTTGTTCTCTAACATCTCACTTGATCCTCCTGCGCCAACCTACTGATTGCTTGTTAGGACAAAAGTGACAGCTGTCTACCTGGGACTT